>NW_026294391.1:95661812-96387004 GCF_007827085.1 Peromyscus californicus insignis
TGCAGAGGCTATAACATGACATGAAATCCTCTGGAATTGGAGTTACGGGCAATTGTGAGGCACCTGACATAGGTGTTGAGAGCTGAACTTGGCTTTTCTACAAGAGCAGTATGTGTTCTTAACTGCTAGACCGTGTTTCTAGCCCCAAGATTAACTTTTAAAGGGAGATTAATCAATACTTTCTTTTCTATGACTAGGTTATTTTCACTCCACATGATGTTCTCCACGTTCATCTACTTTGTCACAAGTGGCAGCATTCCCTTCCTTTTTTTTTTTTTTTTTTTTTTTTTTTTTTGGTTTTTCGAGACAGGGTTTCTCTGTGTAGCTTTGCGCCTTTCCTGGGACTCACTTGGTAGCCCAGGCTGGCCTCGAACTCACAGAGATCCGCCTGGCTCTGCCTCCCGAGTGCTGGGATTAAAGGCGTGCGCCACCACCGCCCGGCCTTCCCTTCCTTTTTAAAGACTGAATAGGATTATCTTGATTATGCATGCTTGTATTTCTGAACATTTAGGTTATCTATTTCTTAGACATATGCAAATTATGCAATGAATGCAAGAGCACAGATATACTTTCGATATAATTAATTTGTTTCCTTTCAATATATAATTAGTGTAAGAGAAAAGAGTTCAATTCTGTTGCTAATTATTAAAGTCAATGACACAAGATACAGAGTGACAGAAGAAAGATTAAAAAGTGCTAGGCTTTGCTCCAAAAGTAACCTATCAGCTCCAGAGATATGAAAAGCTGGAGCTAGCATATGAATAAGCTTGAGGCGAGACCAACAATAAGGAAGAATAGTCACATATTTTCTGGACTTGCCATAGATAAAAGGTCTCTTGTGTCATGTATTTTCACTCCTTTAATGATATGGTGTTGTCTTCGGAGTAAAGGTTAAAACCAAAAAGGAAACAGACACAATATGAAGACAGCTGTCAAGCCTACTCATCTTGTTCCAATCACCCAATTGCACATCGATTGGCCTAAGTAAGGACTCTGTGTTTGCAGCAAGAATAGTCTTCAACTCTGAAAAGCAGTGGAAGGACATGATATCATAGCCCACACAGCAAAGCCACTATGTGAAACAAAGCTAGTGAGAGACTAATTATGTATTTCCAACCAGCATGGCATCCGAAATGAGTGATGCAAAGAAGTTAACAAAAGCCAATGACGCTATAGGCTTTATGTATGATTCTCCTTTGTCACTAGTCATGGGACTGCTAGGTCATATATCATGTCTATTTTTAATTTTTGAAGGACCCTCTAAACACTTTTGATGAGGACTATAGCAATTTTCCTTCCTACCAACAACAGACAAGGTCACAGTCTTGAGAGCTTCCCAATACCACCCTTTCATTCATTAACTCTGTGCTCTTGGAATGTGCCAATTCTGCTTCCATTTCCTCTGTCAGTGGAGATAAGCTCCATCTGAAATAATAACACCGAAATTTTATCAGCTTCATGAGAGAGCAAATTATTCTACCCGAGTGTGTTTCTTTGGTATATTTTGAGTTCATTATTCACTGAACCTTCAGAACTCTGCAGATAAGAAAACAGCTTTGAAAAGCTGTCCTTCTGTAAAAGAAAATGATTAGTAAATGAAAAAGCAAATGTAGACAGCAGCATTTCTATCAGATCATACCCCAATTTTTCTGTCCAGGGGTGTCTTTCCATAGGAAGAAGAGGCCAGGACATAGATGACAACAGATGACTGTCATATGGAGACCATATATGTAACACTTTTTGTGCGAAGAACATTGTCCCCAAACCTTTCATAGACAGCACTATTTCCTTTCATTCAGGGCAATGCCATTATCCATTTAAACCATTTGAATTCTAATTCTCCAATGCTTTAGGCATATAATAAGTTTGATGTAATTTTCCTTTTATCTATTGTCAGTATATTGCATAGACTAAGTATATAGAGTCTTCTGAGGAGAAAGAGCAGGTTTTAAGTTTCCCTTGTGCTTAATAAAACAAATGTATATCTCTTTTTTTATTTAAAATGTTCCATGTAAATCCCCAAGAAAGCTGCATTCCATAAAGTGGCACATTGTATCTGATGGCTTTAATCCCATGATCTTTTGGATCTGGGAGAGGAAAGCCTGAATAACTGGGTAATAGTTCATTGACCAGAACTATTACATTAATCATACATGTATACCTAAATTAAAAGTGAAACATATTTGAAAGTAGATGAGCACTAGAAATTTTTATTAATAGTAGTATTGTCTATTACGTAATAAGCTTAATATGTAATTGGACATCAGCTGAAAATTATGCAGACTTATGCAACACAAGAGCTACACAGCTGCCTTTGATATCACTTTCATTTACTATATTGGACCATATGAGGACAACAGTGAGAATGGTATGGGGAAGTATATATACAGGAGGTAAAGTTGCTTCTAGCATAAGTGGGAAATGAAATATATCACACTAGTTTAAATGTGTGCGAATGTAAAGATGTATGAAGAAAACAATTACGATAACGGTTCTTACCAAACATACATATAAGTGACAAGATTATGTGCTTATGTTCAGATCAAGAGAAAATTCAAGACATTTTTTTCATGAAGAAGTTAATTATAAAGGAAAGCAAAATTCAATTTGAGACTCAATACCTATTAAAGATCTTGGTTATCAGGAATCAGTTGAGGGATGAGTAGGAGGATTAAAGTTAAATTTGCAAGGCAGGCATGATGGTCATAGAGGCTGAGGCAGAAAGATGACTCAAGGCCAGCTTAGACTACATAGTGAGATTCTTTCAACAAACAAAAAATGTAAAGTGACATTTACATTTTCAATCACAGTGCTATGAAGATATTCCAAGATAAGGTGGGCAGCATAGGAGTAAGTAGTAGTTTGTGCTACAAAGGAAAAGGCAGAGAAGAAGAAAGAGAAACAAAACAATTATCTTTTTCCCAGAGTTATTCATCTTTGAAACAGTCTCATTCAAGCTGTCTTTAAACTTAATGGTTGCTATGCCTAAAACGATATTCTTTCCCAAGTCACCCTTGCTTATTTGGATAATAATTAAATACACAGTATGTAAACTGCCTTATATAAAAAAAAATATTAACTTATTTCCATGTACAAAGAGGTATTTTTGGAAGAGTATCTCCACAGTTTTGAGAAAATTTTGGAAAGCATTGTCGTATTTTTTTAAACATACTGTTTCTCATCAAAGCTGTGTAAACTCAGGCAAACTAAGAGACTAAAATATTACTAGCCCAGGGTGGTGGGACTCACATGTAATCTCAGCCTCAGGATGCTGATTCAGAGTATCATTCATCAGTGGCTGATGCCACTCTGGACTACATAGCAAGACCTGGGTAAGAGTGGGAGGAAAACAGGAGGGAAGGAGGGAGGGAGGAACTGAGGAAGAGAGGGGAGGGAGGGAATGATGGAGGATGGGGAAATTCTTAATGAGATTTAAACTTACCTGAGTCAGTGCCTCACAAATAAATGGTTTATAAGTAGAACTTGCCTCCCCAAGTGTTCTCAGGAAGTTTTATGCAGAAAAACTCTTTCACTTACAGAACTTATTAACAGTGAATACAAGTAAAGCATGGAGGTTAAACTTTAGTTCTTTCTTCTGTTTGGAATATCACAAACATTTTATCAGAGATCAATTTCTCGTAAGGAGGAATAAATGGCAGAAGGCTATAGGTGCTAGAGTACCTCAGCTTTGAGCACAACTCTGTCAACATGGCAGCAGGATTATCAAGGGGCAGGTCATAAATCTGGTTCCTTTCACTAGTGACAGTAAAGAGTTTTCCTGCCTGGCCCACAATCAGGACAAATCTCTCTCACCCGCCAGTCCCACAGCCGCTCAGACCCATCCAAGTAAACACAGAGACTTATATTGCTTACAAATTGTATGGCCGTGGCAGGCTTCTTGCTAACTGTTCTTATATCTTAAACTAATCCATTTCTATAAATCTATACCTTGCCACGTTGCTCGTGGCTTTCCGGCATCTTCACATGTTGCTTGTCATGGTGGTGGCTGGCAGTGTTTTTCTGACTCAGCCTTCCACTTCCCAGAATTCTCTTTTATGCTTGTCCCACCTATCCTTCCTGCCTGGCTACTGGCCAATCAGTGTTTTATTTACTAATCAATCAGAGCAACATATTTAACATACAGAACATTTACAGCATTCATATGTACACTGCCCTTTGCGTTCTCATGATCTCCAGGTATATACTTTCTAATCAAGGCAATACTGATGATAATACATAACAATTTCAGAAAGGAACACATCAAGGGACATAGAATATCATTGATTATAGTGTTTGTTGTGTGTGCATCAGTAACAGAGTTCCTCTGAGTCAAGAATACTGGAGAACTTCAGAGGAGTGTGTGGGAAGGTAAACATCAGGAGAATGGCAAGGAAGCTGGTCTTACCTTTGTGAGTGATGGTGAACTCATGATATAGCAAGGATGATGGAAAAGAAAGGCAATATCTTTTTTTTTCATCATGTAAACAGTTATATTATTTAGATTTTAACTAACTCAGACAGTAAGAAAATAGAATATAAGACAAGTATTGTGTTGGGAATAATGACCTATCAAAAATGTTCATGTCCTAAATCCTAGAAATCATGTACATATCTTTTAAGTACAGAGATGCGACAGATTGAAGGATTTTGACATGGAGAAATGATTCTGGCTCAGCTTAGTCCATTCAATGTAATCACAAGACTTCTTAATAAAGGCCATGGATACAGAAGTAGAGTGACATGATGTTGATGGCCTTGATCTACTCTTGCTACAATGAAGGGGCCATTTGTTGTGGCATAGAGTGAACCTTAGAAGCAGAAACAAATACAAGAATTCAGTATGAAGATTATGTGGCATAGGCATGCTAATCTACCATGTATAAAGCGTGACATCTCACTATCTGGTTTTGTAAGGCAAAGTTTGGTACAGCTGAACTGTGATTTATACTCTATCTGAGATCTTTACAATCCCATCAAATCTGAAGACTTATAATTATAAAATCTGGAGGCAGATAGAAGATAGCATAAATGGATTCATATCTCATTTAAAAGGTTGAAAGTCATGACCCCTTAAGACCTATCTCAGTTTTGATTGAGAAAATATATGAAGCTTGCAGCTTCAGAATTTACAGATGGATATACATCATTTATTATGCAGATTGTAGTCAGTGCCCGAATTTCCAATATAAACCGTCTCCATGACATTTTTCATCTTTCATAACTCATAGTTGTTTTTAACAGAATGTGATCCACACTTTTATCTGCTCTATTCACTATTTTATTTCCAGGACTTAAAAAAAAGCTTTAAGCATACAACAGGTATTCAATAAATACTTCAAAAATAAGTGAGCAATGAATTAGTAGTGAGCAATGGAGAATATACAAGTACTATAGAAATAACCTGAATGTCTTAGGCCTAATTCTCCATTAAAAACAGAATACTAAAATGCAATCTATTAATCACTTGGCATACTATATGAGAGCTCAGTAAGTGTGCTTCTTATTTTAAGCTTTGAATTGTTTTTTTTAATCATTCCTTCCCAATGCATTAATATATGTCTATAGCTGATGAAAACTAGCTACTTATAGGCCAAACTTCCATCGCCATGGTTTTGATATAAAAGAATTTCTTAAGATATACTACACTTGAAGAAAGCAATGAATTTTGCATTCCCAATTAATACTTTCCTTTAAACAAATATGTGGTGAATACAAAATATGTAAATATTCAATAACTAATTAAGTGTAGAGATACCTGATTTGTTTTTAAATCATTTTTTGGTCTGGAGTAAAATATTATTTGTGCACTATAAGGTTCTGTTGCTGAAACTTGCTTTTAAAAACACTTTTTTATTTTTCATTACATTTATATTTTTGGAGTGAGTATGTGCAGTGTGGCGTGTACATCATGGTGCCTGTGATGACTAATGGCAGCACTCAGGATATATTTCACCTTCCATTATGTAGGTAGCAGGATTAGACACAAGTCTTCAGGCCTGGCAACAAATACCTTTATCCCTAGCTGTTTCTCTGGCCCTCGCTTAAGTATTTTTATCAACAAATTTCAATATGGACATAATGTGAACCCATTCACACACTATGCAGATAATACACAATGAGGAGTAGAAGGTCCTAGGAAGAAGAGCAGAGTCGAAATCCTCAAATGTCTCACCAAGTGGAAATAGAACAACAGCAAGGAGGGAAGAAGGGTGGGTGGCAACAGTACAGTCAATATCATTGGAATTTACATGTGGCTAGCAAAGTAGTAGTAGGTACATAGAACTGATAACTCCAGTTCCCATAATTACTAGCTAGAATTTCCCCTGCTCTGGGAACCACATTCTAAAAGAATAAAACCAAATTTCACTACAATGCCCTGAAAGGAAAACAAAATGAATATGCTTATTTTCTTATATCAGACAGAAAAGATATTGTCACAGTCATAAAAACTAATGAGGGCAGAGGCAGAAGGTTACATGATTTTCCAATATTTTATAGAAAGGTGAGATAATATAGTATGGAGATTTCTACAGATATACTGCATAACTTTACATTTTAATTCTTTTAATCTTGATGGCAAAGAGACAAAAAATATCTTGTCCTCATTTGGTACAAGGTTCATGGTCAGTACCCCTATAATGAAAGAACAGATTACAAAGAGAAGAGCATAATACATTATTCAATCAAATATGTGTATGACACAGTAGTCTTCACATGTTAGTATGAAAAGATGGAGAGAAAACTATTTTTGGTCAACTGATGAAACGAGTGGATGACTGTGAAAAATATGATTGCTTAAAAAGAGTATGTTCTAGTAGTAATAAATCACAGTGTTAGAAGGCTCAGGTAGAAACTTGTTTATTAACATTTTTTAATTTAAATTTTTTGCAAATTAAAATATACTTACATCATTTCCTCTTATCTTTCCTTCCTCCAATCCTTCTCATATATCCTCTTGCTTCCATTCAAATTCATCAACTCTTTGGCTTTAATTGTTACTACACACATGTTTACACACACACACACACACACACACACACACACACACACACACACACACATTCTTAAATATATAAATACAACCTGCTCAGTCTGTAAAATGCTCCCTGCATGAAAACCTTTCTGGGCTGACCATTTTTGCTGTCTCTGTATGTCCTGGTATAAGCCATGATGCTCATCTCATAAAGGTTTTCATGCAGAAAGCATGTTAGAGTAACCTTCCTAAATTTTATGGCTTGCTTTGGGAAAAACGAATCCTAGTATATATAACCTGCTTCACAGATAGAGGAAGGCAGAGCAGAAAAGTTCAGGGAGACCCTCTTGCCTCTGTGGCCTTCATAATCTCCTCAAGCTTAAAAGATTCAGTCTGCTGAGTGAAAACACCCACTCTCCTAAGCTGATACATCGGAGTACTACATTCTGAGCCCTATAAATGACCTTCAGCATACTACTCACCCTCTTTTGAAATCTCACTTTCATCATGTGTAAAATTTGTACAATACCACCTATTATTTCAAACAACTTGATAATATTGCATTCAATACAGTGCCAGATAGATATCAATTTTGCTTTAAGTGTTTTATAAGTAATAAAATAAAACAGAAGGACGTATTTTTAGAACGACCTTACAAAAAAAGGAAGTGTTACAAGAGGACTGAAAAAAATCATCTTGTATTTTGGGTGATGGTTAATAACATCTTTCCTAGAGCACCTTCACAGGCAATGAATGAAAGAGAGATGAGAGGAATGATCAACTAAAGGATTAATGATGTGAAAATAAAGAACTAAAGTATACCTTGCAAGAATATCAAGGTAGACAGAATGCAAAGAATCAGTTGTCCTGCTGATTTGTTCTTGAAGCTTTTACTGAAGTGACTATGCAGATTTTAAGCCATGATGAGGTAAGCCTTGTGTATAAATATGGTGTTTCATCCTTTTGAGTGACCCGTTTATATGTAGTAGCTATGGAGACTACCAATGGAAGGGGAAATCAATCAAATATCACATGCCTGCACAATGGTAATTTTTTTTTTGAGACAGGGTTTCTCTGTGTAGCTTTGTGCCTTTCCTGGATCTCACGCTGTAGACCAGGCTGGCCTCGAACTCACAGAGATCCGCCTGCCTCTGCCTCCCGAGTGCTGGGATTAAAGGCGTGCGCCACCACCGCCCGGCACAATGGTAATTTTTAAAGTGAAGGGCTGGTACAGAGATGTTGATTTGCCCACATGATTTCAGAACTAAAAAGTCACAAAACTGCTGTTTGCCTTCAAATGGACAGTAGGGCCTTTGAACAGTATAATCACATGTAATTATTACTCTGCTTACCTGATTCAATTTCCTGGGCTGGGGAGTGGGCAGTTAATCACAATTTCCTGTCATTGATCTGACTTTGTAGTCAAGTAAGAGCTACTTAGTATGGCCCATACCCAAGGTATGTGTTTGAAATCGGAAATACCTAACCACATTTATTGGTTATCAGTTTGCATTTCATCCTTGCATCCAGCTATAAGCTTAACTGGGCTGACTTATTTTTAATTTTGCAGTGCAATAGAAAGACTTGGAAGTAAATCACAACAGCTTGGGGATTTTCCATCGCTTAATGAAAGATTCACAGTTGAAAGTTTTAAGCTGCCTTCCTGACAACCTGTCTCCTTTATCAATTTCTTATCTGCTTTCCTGCTTGATAGTCTCTTCTTCAAATAGTAGGAGACACTTTCTTCTAAGGAGTAGCTTCTTCCTGCTGATTAGGGACATTGTCTCTACCCTGAATGCCCTGTTCACTGGCTAGAGCAGGAGACAGAGTAGGAGATGAAGAGATGGTATCTTGTTATGGTGAGAGTTGTATATCTAGTTACTTGTCAGAAGGTGCAGGGTGGTTGATGACATCCATAAAAGAATGAAGGAGGAGTACAGGGAGGTGAGTAAACCTCAGTGATTCCTAGGTGTAATCTTTTTTTTTTTTTGGCGGGGGGGGGGGGGGGTTGAAGCAGGGTTTCTCTGTGTAGCTTTGCACCTTTCCTGGAACTCACTCTATAGCCCAGGCTGTCCTTGAACTCACACAGGTCTGCCTGCCTCTGCCTCCTGAGTGCTGGGATTAAAGGCATGTGCCACCACCACCCAGCAATTTTTTTAATTAAATTGTTTTGTCTCTATTTGACTGTGATGGTTACCTCTAAGTAGCGAGAGTGGCTGCAGTGAGTGTGAAGGCGGCACAGAAGAGGATTATTTTATTGAAAAGAATCTTTGGCTTTGTACCACAAGGAACAAGTTTCCTCATTTATGTTCCCAGAGAAGAGCGCAATTAGGAGATGAATGCATTTTAGTTAGAAGATAGCAAAGGGAAGTTCAAGACAATTGGCTAAGAATCCAAGAGGAGGAATCATGAGAAATAGGTCTTCCTCAGAAGAAGCTGATCCCCAATAAAGAATTTTAGTATGCAGTACTAAGATATAGTTGGTTAGGTTGAAATATGGGATCTAATTTATCCAGTTGTCCTTTCAACTAGTTTAAACCCAGAGAGCCTTGGATGTCTCTGTTGGTTTAGAAGGGAATGGGGAACTGAGACCGACATTGAGTAATGAGTACAGCTTTATTATAGAACAAGAAAAATGAATGCATTCAGTAAGAAATCCCAGAAATGTGAGAAAGTAGAAAAGGGAACTTCCAAAATCTGTCACAAAAATTTAAGCAAAATTAAGGATAGTTTAGTTATGCATGAATACAAATGCTAATTGGAGAGAGGGGGAAAAGGAGGGATGGAAATAACAGAAGAAAGAAAAATAGAAGGCATGTTTTGTGTAGAATGATCTACAGAACCAGCATTAGAGAAAAGCAACTTGTGCGCCAACTTATGGGTTATGTCCTAACTTTGTATTGAGTAGTGGTTCCATGTATAAATCAAAACCAAACTAAAGGAGGGTTATGACCAAATACAATATACCCCAATATAATCCTATGACTAATATAAAAAGATGAATATGGTTAAAAATATAAATTTGGAAGACAAGATTAGATACTTTGGAGAAGCTAGTTTTTAGTATCTCTCCCCTCATGTCCTCTGAGAAGATAATTGGAGTTGAGATGGAGTATTGGCCAAGAAGAATGTAAGTTAGGGTATCACATATTCCCACTTCTTGGCACTTTGACAGAAGAGTTGATTTATGTTCAAGAGGTGGGTGGTTTCATTGGTCATGATGAGAGAACCAGTTAAAAGAAGTAGGGACTAGGAACATACAAAGCAGAAGAGAGTTAAGATAGAAGGCATATAATTCCTTCAGGGGAGATATCTTAGAGTTCCCCCAAGAAGGAGAAGATCCCCTATTAAGTTTCTGAAAAGCTGATCTAAAAGATACTCAGGTAAGGAAGGGGAGGGGAGTGAGGGTTGAATAAGGAGATATTGGAGTACAATTGAGTATAAGGCCTCAATCTTAGTCACTGTAGGTGGGAAGAAACCCATCATAATACTTATCAACTTTCTTCAACAGGATACTGAGGTCCTCTATTGACTCTCAGGTATATGGGGGACAGGCAATGACTTTCTTAGCTGTCCTGTTAACACATCCCTCTAGTTTGACTCTAGAAATGTGAATCCAAACTACGATGCCTGGAACCTTAATAGCAAAGCAAAGAAAAAGAACTGTATAAGAACTTTCCCATGGGATATCAAGTCAAGAATTAGGTGATCCCATACATCTCGGTTAAGACTTGGTTTGCCAGGCTGAAATGCAAAGCTAGTTTGTGAGTCAAAAAAATATTGAAATTTTAAGAGTGATTCAGAAATTATGAGGTTAATAGCCTCAGAACAAAGGAAGGTATTTGTAAATAGAAATGGCTTTCAATTTGTAAGAAGGCTAATGTGTTGGATAACCACATTTCCTGGCAAAGTAGGGTAAAGGTCCTTTTCAGGGTCTACTTAACTCATTGTACCTTATCTGATGCCTGAGGACCTAGTTTGAACAAGAAGGCTAAATCATGAAATTAGTTCTGTGAGTAAATGTCTCATCATGACTGGGGCTCTCTTGGCTATGGTAGAGAATGTCTTAACCATCTAGTAAAGGTATGTCTATAAAAGACAAAAGGACCTAAATCTTCAATATGAGGGCATTTTGGTATAATCAATTTTCCAATTATCTCATAGATATGATCCTGTGTTAAATGGATCACAGGGGGCCAGTGTGGCATATTCACCATTTAAAGAGTGAGCGATTTTGGAATATTATCTTAAAGCACCTCTTCAGTGAAAAAAAGAAAAAAAGAAGAGAGATAAGAAAGAGAGAGAGAGAGAGGGAGGGAGGGAGGAAGGAAGGAAGGAAGACAGAAAGAAAGACAGAAAGACAGAAAGACAGAAAGAAAGAAAGAAAGGAAGGAAGGAAGGAAGGAAGGAAGGAAGGAAGAAAGAAAGAAAGAAAGAAAGAAAGAAAGAAAGAAAGAAAGAAAGAAAGAAAGAAAGAAAGAAAGAAAGAAAGAAAGAAAGAAAGAAAGAAAGAAAGAAAGGAAGAAAGAAAGAACTGGGGAAGCTTCTCTCCTCCAAGTCCAAGGAGGCAAGAGTCATGTAAAATCTCAATAACTTTCCGTTGGATAACTTATGATATTTGAACCTTCCATCTGCACAGAAATCATGCTTGAATGCCTTCCCTGTAAAACCTATTCTTTCTTTTTTAGAAAAATTCATGGAAAGTTTGTAGAGACTGAAAGAATGAGGGATCAAATTACTGACAAGTAGGTTCTAATGGCTGCCTAGTCAGGTAGGTAGTTCTTTCAAGTTACTTTGTTTTCTCCCTCTTATGTCTCTACAATGTAGCAGTTTTTGTTGAGGCAGCAGTGTGGCTTCTAGGAACTGGAGTACTTACAGGTCATGTTTTATGGGGGAGTTTCTAAATGTCAGGAAGTACATATCATCAATATGGATGCATAGTTGAGAAAGACTAGAGAGGCATACTTAGAATTTGCATATATGGTAACCCTTTTTCTCTTTAGCTGAAGTCATTGAGTGAGAACTATAAGCTTGATCAGTTGGTGTCTTACAGCACCTGAGACTTGGGGATCTCAGGAAGGAAGACCACTGAATAGCTCTCAAGTCATTACCCTTCTTCCTCAAAACTACTCCCATCTATGAAGCCAGGACCATCTGTGTCCAGTATATTTGTGCTAGTGAGGACATTTGAACTGGATGAATTACTTTATACTTTGAGTACGTTGATGCACTGGAGTAGAGGAATCTGGTATTAAGATCACAGTGGCTCAAGTAAGAAAAATGAAGGTCTAGAGTAACTTTGGAATTTTCGAGAAGTAAGTTGTTGTCAATCAGCCAGTTTGCCCATTCAAGATAGAGGAAATCTCCTACTTGTTTTGAGGTATATGCTATTAATGGATGTTATATAGTAAGCTTGAAGGACTCTTCTCTTGGAGAGTGTTATGCAGTAGTAGGCTGAAGACAGCTGGCTTATCTAAAGCTATTGAGTCTAGTGTTTCAGCCACATATCTCACAATATCTTTATGGCCTCAATATGCAGGTTAATGTTCCCAGGGCATTCCCTGTTCTCTGAGTTACAAAAGGGTGAAAGGGCATGTCTATCTGGGAAGCTAAGTTCAGGCTTCTGAGAAAGAGAGGTTTTAGTTGGTTATGTGCCTTTTCTTGTTGGTTATATGCCTTCTCCTACAGCAGAGATTCTCCTTAAAATTACACACACACACACACACACACACACACACACACACACACACACACACACACACAAGGGCTTAGCTACAAATCTATAAGTAGGAATCCAAACATAATGAGAAAGGACTAGAGTTGTCCCTAGATATTAGGCAAAGGAAAATATTTACTTAATTTAGTTTTCTCTTCTGATATACTTCTTTCACTGGAATGGTCTCTAGTCCCATGACTTCAAACTTCTGTTGCACTTGCTGGGTTTTGGAGGAAAAGAACTTGTATTCCCAATTAGTAGGGAAGTTTTGAGTACATACATGTTGTTCTGATTGTTCCTGAGTAGGGATATAGGAAGCAAGTCATCTAAACACTGGAGTGGCTGACTCACTCCAAGGAGTTAATCATGTAAATCTTGGCAAAGGACATGGCTGAACAAGTGGGACCTGTCCCTGAATCCCTGGAGAAAGAATGTTCAGGTCAGCTTATGCAAATTCTATTTTAATCCATTTCAAGTTTAAAAGGGGGCAGGAGGCTGAGAGTTATGGTATGGTAGCATGTAAAAGAGTATGTCCTTTAGATCCAAGATGTAAAATCAGTTGTGATCTGCAGATTTTTAGTACAAAGAAATGGAGAGTTGGGGGATTACTGGACTGAGCAAGAGAACAGGTTTATAGATATCCCTCAAGCCTCACTACCCTTTAAAAAATCTTTTTCTAGATAATAATGTAACATTGATCCCTTCTCTTTTCTCCATCCAATACCCCTTCTGCTTTCTTTCAAATTTATGGCCTTTTTAATTAATTTCTATTGTACACACACACACACACACACACACACACACACACACACACACACACACACTCATAGAGCTAAAGTTTGGTCTGTGTAATATTACTTGTATATATGTTTTCAGGGTTACCAGAGTCCTCTAAGGGAAGGTGCAGAGCATGAAGAGGCCGTGTCTGATAAACTAGTAATTAAGGGCTCCAAATTTCTCTGGGGTTCTTGTATAAGGAACACTGCTTCCTATTAGGAAAGAAACAGAAGTCCTGTAAAGCAATCCTAGCAGTTTGACAGGTTTTGCTCTTCTTGGAATTCTTAGTGTCTACTTCTGGGAACATAGGAGAGGAGTGAGGAATATATTTTATTTCCTTACTTTCATTTCATTAAAAAGGAACCTTTCCTTTGGTTTCCTGATTCATTCTCTGTCTTGGAAATTGCTCTAACACAGGTGCCCTAAGGGGACCTCAACCAAGGACAGATGTGATTTTGCAGTTCTCTGGTAACAGTACTTAGGACACAGCCTGGTGAATATTAAGCACCTAAAATTCATATCCACTGCTACTCATGAAGAACCTTCATAAGAAAGTAAGATTAAGCTTCACTCCCAAGAAGGTGTTCCAGGAGAGTAAAAAAAAAAAATACATGAGAAGTTATACTTGCCTCTCAACAAAGAAAATATCATGTCATTTGATAAGATCTCACTACAAAGTGGGGAAGCAGTGCAGAACTTATATTCCTAATTTGAATGGATGGGTTCAAATCATAATCTTTGCCTTTATAAATTATTAATGAGTTTTGAAAGTTGCTTTTTTCACCTGCCAAATGGGTAAGCGTCAAAGCTTGAACAGACACTCATTCTAACAGCTAAGCAAGCAATTGCTAACAGTGGTACTGCCTTAGTCTTTGCTAAAGCCCTGTTATCTAGAATATTGTCTGATAAATACCAAATACCCTTAATGGATTATCTGAATCAAAGTGCTACAGTGAATGTTAGTTATCTTCTCTATTCCCTGCCCAAACATAACACACAGAGCAGAAAGCATGGGAACAAATCTTTGTGGTACTGTTTGTAGACAAGATGATGTGGGAAGAAAGAAATAGCTAGATACAGCCTGGTACTTCACATCCTAGTTGCTGATGTAGCCTTCAGAAAGAATGAAGGGAGTCCCTGATAGCAACAGAAGTTTCCCAAACCATATTATTAAAGATTTTTTTAAGGTTACAGGAGAAAGTAAAAAAGGAAATCAGGAGAGTGGGGCATGGATTCCATGGTTCAAACCTTATTTTGAAGTCTTAATCCTTTTGTAAAGCTCTGACTATGAGGCAGTTAATTGCTTGCCTGTTACTGAACCTGACTGTGAAGAGGCCAGTAAAATATCTGACAGGATGGTGTTGAGAAGAATCAGCACTAAATAATTTTACACTTCTCCCTTCCCCTGTAGTTTCTGCTTGGATGATTCAATCCACAGATTCATTGCCCAAATAGCATTTTTGTAAGCTTGGGGAAAGTGAACTTTCTCCTTTCTGGTCTTCATTATCCCTTTCCTCTAAGGCCATCTAAGAAGCATGACACAGTGAAACACAGTTTAGGAGCAAACACCTTTAAAGGTCTTTGGGAATTTAAATTGATTGAAACTGCCTGAGGGAATGTGTTTTCTGAATGGTTTTTGATAAGCCATTCAAAGAAAAGAGAGTCCTTCAAATGACTCTATTACAAAGTTTCCCAAACGAAGCACTATCTGTAGGCACTCTTTCCTTTCCAATGAAGGGCTTAAGAATGAAGAAAAAACAAAAAGTACAAAAGAATGAGAAGAAGTTGGGGATTTCGCCTTGTGGTAGCAAGCACTAGCCCCTCCCTAGGTTCAGTCCTCAGATATGGGGTGAAAGAAAAAAATAAATAAAGAATGAGAAAAATAGAAAATATGACTATTTAAAGGACCTAGAGCTAACAGAAAGGCATCCCACTTGAATAAAGGATTTTTGTTGTTTTGGACAAATAGGTAGAGAAAAGACCCTCAATGTTTATCTTTACATTAGAAATAATTTTCATGGTTCAGTTTCATTTCATGTAACAACTTTCTAAATGTAAAGCGAACAAGGGAAGGAGCTCAGAGTTATTTCCGTCCTCACGTGATGCTTCTCTTGGGTAGGAACACAAAGATCTAGGCGCACTGCGTACCCAGTGCTTGGCTGCAATGCACTGCAATTTCAGAATCTCATTACCAATTTAGTAGTTGCAGGAAGAGAAAAACCTTTCATGGAGCCAAACAAATTATTTCCTCCTGCTTTTTCAGTCTCTCCTTTCTCTGAAAAGAAATGGTAGACTAGGAAGTTTACCCTTGAACTGCCTTTATGTTATACAATGGCTTTTAATTCACAAATTCTTAAGCCTCTTCAGCATCAAGCAATTTTTCAAAGGCTCAGAGATAACAATGAGTGGGAAAAAAGGAAGCTAGGCTGCCCACTAACAGGAGCAGTCATGGCAAGAGCAGCCAACAGCAAGTCACGTTCTTTCAGTGGTGCCTTTAGGAAACACAGTCTTAGAGGAAATTGACAATTAAAATATTAAGTCAGAATTGCAGTCTCTGAAGTGGTGATCTCCCCCCTTTCTGGTGTGTTTTGCCTGCAAAGCAGCAGGCTTAAACCCCCAAGTTAGATGGTATACGAGGAAAATATAATTTGCAAGATGAAGCAAAAATTTGTTTTCTATTTGAAAGTTCACAGGACCTGGAACTGATTAGATTTTTTTTTTGAGAAAATCAAGGTAATGATCATTACTGAAATGTAACATACATTGATATTCTGTAACCAGCTGAACCACGGATGATTAATCATTAAGGCAATCACTTATTCTCTACTATTTTTAGGAATCTTAGATATTTCATTATAAATTCAAACTAACAAAAGCACCTCTTTAGAGGCAGCTGGTTGTAAATGGGCCCTGAACTAAATAAAATATAGATAAACAGTTAAATTAGCTGTTTTTCCCATTAAAAACATACTGAATTTTAATGTATACAGTGCAATAGAAAAGATTGATTTTTTGTATATAAATGACTTGTTCCTGTTCAAAATTTCAACTATGAAGTTTTTAAGAGAAAGTTACTTAAATGGACAAGTGATGTGCATTGGACAAGTGATGTACATTGTGGGCATAGCAGTTACCTAAAGCTTAAAAAGCAAAACTTTGCTCTTCCTACCAATGTGGGACAAAACTAAATGAAAAAGCTAAACATTAGACATTCTAATTCTTAAAAAAAAACAACAAAAAACTTCCTTAAGTATAACTAGACATGTGGCTGATAAAATGTGCAGAAGTTTTACTGATTCCACAATATGAAGCCACGCTAAAATGATAAATGAGGACTCATAATTTCTATGAGTTGTTATACAAAAGGAAAACAGTAATGCACCATTTTATTAGATATTTCTTTTGTCTTTTAATTTCTTCCAGGGTCTCATTATAACAGCAGGAAATATATATATGGGGTCCATCTAGTGGGCAGTGCAGTGCATTCTCTTGCTCTGGTTGACACAAATTGTTTTCTAACTCCTGCTGTCAAAATAAGTAGGGGTAAACATGATTTCATTTATGATGGGATCCTTTGGTAGAGTTTTCTTCCTATGAGTTATTTAAGGATTATGCTTTACAACCTGATACCATTTGGTGGGAAATGGAGAGAACGGGAAGGCCTTGTGAGTAACAAGTCTTAAAATCATGAGAGGTCTTCAGCTAACCAGTTCAGTATTTCAGCAATTTTAGTAGCAACGGTGCTTGCGGTTTTGTAAGAAGTACTCAAAGTTCAGTAAGCAATTGGTTCTGGGTATGGGCTTAAAACTGCATTTGCTACCAACATGGATACCATAGCAGATCAATTAAGAACAGGGATGTGCTATTGAGCACATACTTAGCTAAACACCTGGATGTTACAGGTGCTATCTCTTGTGACCTGCTAATGTTCCTATAGTATCTGTTAAGCCTTGTAGTAACAGGACAATGTCAGGTAACCTTGTATGTATGTATATGCATGTGATAGTACTTGTAATAAATTTTAGAAATTGCTTAACTGGAATCTTGGTAGAGACATAAGAGATAGTTATTTCTACCTTCTTGTTTTCACCTTGCTGAATCACTGAGGATCAAATTAAGTCTGCAGCTTCCTAGGTAGTGCTCCCTCACTGAGCTCAAAGGTAGTCTAGGCAAGCATAATTTTATTATACAAAGAGTATCACACATAGTTTAATGCTACTTTTTTCTTCTTAATATACTTTCTGTAGATACTTTCCTAACTGTGTATATAAAGATAGACTTCTTTTTGAGTTGTTACAAAGCTATTTCATGGGTGTTAGACCGGCCAGTCATCCATTGATGAGCATTTCATTTGGTTTTGATCTTGACTTTTTTTTTCTTTCATCAAAAACAGATGTTTTTAATAGAATATATTCTGATTATGGGTTTCCCCTCTCACAACTTTTCTGAGATTCGATCTACCTCCCCTCCCATCCAAATCCATACCCTGCCATCTAAAGAATAATAATAAAATAAGATAAGATACAACAAAATCAAACAAACCTTAATAAGACCAAACAAAGAAACAAAAGAAAAAGAGACAAAGAAAAAGCACAAGAAACACATACATTTGTATTTTTTTTCACAAAAGTATATAAACAGTGTCATTGTATGTATTGCTTTGTTTATGTGTAACAGTAGTTTTGAGAAGTAAAAATACTGTGCAATTCAAAAACCCTTATTTTCAACTTAATCACTGGCAAATATTTGAAAGACATTCTGTCATCATGATGATATCAGATGAGGTCAGCTCTTCTGGCTGCCATGGTGGATTATGTTCCCAGGAATGAGTTTAAACACATACAAACAAGTGATGATGAGTAACTGGAAGTCTGAATATACATTAGGGCTTCTCTTTTGAACTAGAAAAGACAGTAAAGTAAACATCTGTGGATTAGGCAAGAATGGAGGAATTAATGCAGGTTCCACTGGCACTGATGGTCTTGGGATAGCTTGGATCTTTTCTTCTTAGAACCATAGGTTTGAAGATCCTTCTTCTTTGTGCTACTGGAAGATTTTGCAAACTAGCCCTGGTGGGAGGTCTTCTGGTTATGGACATGCTTCATTGAGGATGATAGTGGGACTCTTGCCTTTTGTCCTCCTGTCCCTCTTTTTTGTCAGTTTGGTGCCGTAAAGTGAGCTGATTTGCCCTGTCACATTCTTCCACCATGGTGTCCTGCCATGGATGAAATAAGTGAATCCTACAGAAGTCAAATCATATTCCCTATGTTACATAGCATAACAAAACATGATTGAACAGATTTCTGTCTAATTTTCAAAGACTACATTTCTAAGTAATATGCACCTTACCATGTCACACTAGAAAGACAGAAAAAAAAGAAACTTTTGATTTCAATAGGAGGCAAATTTAGAATATAACTGAGCTAAGGATCATACAAATTTCACTTGTATCAGGGCTTATAACATAATACTTTAAAGCATGTTGCTTTGCCGTGCTGACTCTTCTGACCACTAAGGCATCTAATGGCCCTGTTTCTCCCCCTCTTAATCTGCCTTTTTCCCTTTTGTTTGGGGCCTAGCCAGAACCAGTAAGAGAGACGAGGAAGTTTGTGCTATCATTATACTTCATATTATATTATTTGTTTTTTTAATAATTTCTTTATTTAAAATATTTTCTTCCCCTTTACATACCAACCCCTGCCTCCCTCCCTTCCTCTTTCCAGTCTAGTATTGTCTTAAGTCACTTTACAACATCATGGAATTGTCAAGTTATAAAATAATGTCATGACCGCTCTATGAAGTAGATACTATCTTTTCCAAGTTTAGGATTGAGGACACAGAAGCACAGAGTTTAAATAGTATGTCCAGAACATGATGCAGGCACTTTATGGAGAAGTCTCCTGTTCCTGTGGCAGAGAGCAAATTGCTGGGTTTTTGTTGTTGTTGTTTGTTTTCTGATTTTTTTGTAGTTTAAATATTAGTGAACTTTCAATTTTTTATTTTCTTTTGTTTCTACCATGTCTCTTTGGAAAAATTTATAAAGACCAACTAAATTCTATGAGCAAGAATATGAGTACCCTCTTCATGTTAGTCAAGCCTAAGGACCTAGTCTTCAGGCTGTATATGCTCAGCCATGTGCCCAGCTCTCAATGTGATGAAGAGCCTTCCCTATTATAGTAATAGGTTTGAGTTTCCCCTGCTTTCTTTTTTCTGGGAGAGCACTGATTTGCAAATTACCTCCAGTGTTCCCCTTATTTGCCACAAGCAGTAAATGTCTTTCTACTCTTTTCCCTTATGATTATTCTTTTTTGCTTCACACTCACATTGTGATAAACTTCTTGAGTTCCATCATAGTCACATAATTACTAATTGGCAGAACATATATGTAAAACATGGCAATCTAGATGCCAGACTACGCATTTAAATACTATAATTTCATCGGTTTGGAGCAACTGCAACCAGAAGAATTGTCTAAGAATCAATGAAAGAGAGATTTAAATAGGGAGAAGCACACGCTGTCATAAGAAAAAGTTACTTCTATACTTACATACAAGAAAAATTTAAAAAAAAAGAAAATTAGTTTGGAAGAACTGTATGTGAAGATAGGTAATATATGATAGAAGCTGCAGGGAAAGAAAGATTGTTTCTGCCTACACTTAAAGGTTCTTGGCCTATGAATTAAATTGTTATAAGATTGAATTAACAAGATGAATTATGTGAATTCAAAAGACCCCTCCATATATGAAGTGATGGACAAGCACATGGAAATTTCATAGACATAATTCTTAAAGAAGGGGTCAGATGATGGAAGGTTATATAACACATTGAGCTACAGGAAGGAATGGGTCTTGGGGCATTTGAGGGAGACATGATGAAGTCAAATTATAGGGACAGGTTACAATACAAAAGGGCCCATTTATGCAGATAAATGTCTCTCATTGATACAAGGCTCTTTTGTATTAGCTTTTATCCTGCAGAAGATATCTTTACTAATGTAAACTATGACTATAAATATGGATTTATCTTACTAAAAGGCAGTTTTTCAAACTCTCCTCTTTATACAATTTCTCAAAGTAACAATATGACAACAAAGGGCACATTTTGGAGTGGTGATTTGTACTGATCTCTAACGAAGCCAGCATATTCTTCCACTTGAAGCATTTGAGTAAAGAGAAATAAAGAATTCTATGAGCTATTTGATCCCCAGTGAAAAAAATAAAAGTTAAAGTAACAGATGGTTTTCTCAAGAAGGCAGCTTGGGAATATTAATTGAAACTAGTTAATTGCTTTCATTTGATAATCAGTAAATAATGTATTTATTATCTCATCAAATAGTCATTGAGAGCCTATTAAGTGCCAGCTTTGTGGGATTGATGCAAGGTAGAAAGATGGAAGTTGAGAGATAGGAGAACAATAATGACTCCTTTATTCCTACTAGTTGAAAATCAAGAAAATGTCACAAACAAAAGTTTAAAACTTGTTTATACTCAAAGATATGACCTAATCACTTTGTGACCTATGTATATATTATATTGAATTTTCTGGACATATTTTTATCATATTAGCCTGTAATCCTGTACAATCCACAAACCATGCTATAATTTCATTTGTAAAAAAAACTTACTTTAGAGAAAAATAAGTAGACCATAAAAAGGAGTCTCCTACTCACTTCTCTTAACACAGTGTTCAAATTTTAGCTGTACCAATAACGCAAGAGAAAAATACAAAGTCATAAAAGTAAGAAAGGAAGAAGTCAGACTGTTTCCATTTGCAGAAGTCAAGATTTTGTAATTAAAAGATCTTATAAAAACAACCAGAAAAATCTTATATCTAATAAACACTTTCAGTAAAGTGCCCAGAAACAATGTTAATACACATAAATAGGTAACCTTTACCTATACCAACAATAATCTTGCAGAGAAAGAAGTTAGAAAAATATATCAAACATAATAGCTCAAAAAAGTACCTAGTGATAAAAATAAGCAAGGAAGTGAAAGGTCTCTTAATTAAAATTCCAACATATGGAAAAAGGATATCAAAGAAAACACTAGATACTTCTGGGTTACTTGAATCAATACCATGAAAATGGACATATTTCCAAAAATAACCTGCAGATTCAATACCATGCACATAAAAGGTCCAACACCATTCTTCACAGAAGTAGGAAAAAAATCCAAAATTTTGTGGATTTATAAAAGACCATGAATAGCCAAAGCAATCTTAAGGAGACAGGACAGAGCTGAAGTATCACAACATCTAAACTCATACTATAGTGGTGTACTAAAGAAAAGACAGCCTAATACTGACATAAAAACCATTCAGGTAGACCAATGGAAAAAAATAAAAAACTTGAAAATAAATTTTCAACAGTATGGAAACCTAATTTTGGACAAGGGAGTCAAAACCAGGCAGTCTATTCAGTAAATGGTGTTGGCAAAACTGGACATCTACATGAAAAAAAAATAATGAACTTAGATCCCCATTTTTTATCCTGCATACAAATGAACTCAAAGTGAATCAAAGACCCTAGTTTAAATCCTTAAATAGTAAAACCACTATAAGAAAACATTGCTAATGTGCTTCAAAATCTATGTTTAGGCAAGAACATTCTAAAGAAAATCCCAACTAATAAAAGTGTTTACTCTGCCCAAAGAGCGAGAAAAACAAACTAAAATTCCAATAGTACACAAACTAGCTCTGAGAATCAGACAGAATTACAGGAAATTAAACAAACTATCACTGGAGCAAACATAACTACAAAATAGGAAAAAATCTTCACCAAGTATACCTCAGATGAGAAGCTAATATGTAGAACTACAAAGAACAGCAAAATTAAACTCAAAACCTAAAACTGTTAATCAAAAACTATTTTGAGAATTTGATCTGGCAATGACCTTTGGAGTATCTGGCCTGACAGAGGCATGGCTGTGGTGATATTGTGTTCCCCCAAAATATTGTACACCCTAATAAACTTATCTGGGGTCAGAGAAGAGAAAAGCCAATAGACATAGAAGCCAGAAAATCGTGGCACACACGCCTTTAATCTTAACATTCCAGAGGCAGAGATCCGTTTGGATCTCTGAGAGTTCAAGGCCACACTGGAAACAGCTAGGGGTGGTAAGAAGAGCCTTTAATCCCAGGAAGTGAAGGCAGGAAGCAGAAAGGTATTTAAGGCGTGAGGATGAGGAACTAGAGCCTGGTTAAGTTTTTAGGCTTTGAGCAGCACAGTTCAGCTGAAATCCATTTGGATGAGGACTCAGAAGCTTCCACTCTGAGGGAACAGGATTAGCTGGGAAATTGGCAAGGTAAGGTGGCTGTTTTGCTTCTCTGATCTTCCAGCATTCACCCCAATACCTGGCTTCAGGTTTGATTTTACTAATAAGACCTTTTAAGATTCATGCCACACATGGCTTTTTCTGGGTATGTGACTGCTTAAAACTAAAGATGGGCACACACTCTGTCTCTCTCTGTTTGAGCGGTTGGAGACCGGACAGCTGGTTTCATTCACCCTTGGGCGGAACAGAGGACTACAACAGCTGTTTACTTTGTTCTGTATCCATGAGTGTATTTCTCCCCATTTTGTATCTTAATAAATCCTTAATAACCCTTAACACACTCCTGTGGATTAGCTTAAACAAAGACCTGAGCTGATAAAATCAACAGACAACTCTCAAAAGAAACACATATATCCAATAAGTATTTTTTAAATGTTCATAATCCTTATTCATCAAGAAAGTGCAGTTTGAAACTAGTTCAGGACACCATCTAACCCAGTCTAAATGGCTATCATCAACTAAGAAACCTGATAACTAATATTGATGAGGATGTGGACAAAGAAAACCTAGTCACTGATGGTAAGAGTCCAAACTAATACAATGTTATAGAAATCCATATTGAGTTTTCTCAAAAAACAAAACTAAAAATTGGTCTACCATAAGGTTCATCTATACCACTTCTGAGGATATAGTCAAAGGACTCATATCCTGTCACAGAGACATTTGCACATCCATGTTAATTGCTACGCTATTCATGATAGCAAGGAAAAGGCATAGATGACCATCAACAACTTACTTGATTAAAAAATTGTGGTCATATGCACAATGGAATTTTTTCAACTGTAAAGAAACCTGAAATCATTAAATTTTCAGGAAAATGGATGAATGTGGCAAGTATAATATTAGGTTTCCAATAATTTGGATATATTGATAGAAATTTAACTAGTCTTTGAAGTAAGGACAGGTTTTAGACATAAAGAAGGTAGATGGGGGCATATTTAGGCACTAGAACTGTTCAAAGAACTCTTGGAAGCTAAAAGGTACATTACATATTCTATAGGATATGATTTAGGTCAATTAAATGTAATGATATATCAACAGCAGTAAATTCAAAGAGAAAAAATTCTTATTTCAAAAGCCAAAGATATTTTTGCTATAGAAAGATTCCAAGGTCCCCCTAGAAAGTGGACAACAAATAATTAGTCACAGAAACTCCTAGTTTTATTTTCCAAGCTAATAGTTTTAAGCATTATTTTATTCTTATTTATCCCTACTCAAGGGAGGTGCCTAGAATTACTTGGTTCTACCACTTTGATTTTATACATTCTTTTTCAGGAAGTTCAATTACAAACTTCATTGGTTTGTGCCTGGTAGGGAACCCTTGTAGGCCCAACATCTAGGAGACTGAGTTTGGGTAATAGCAAGCTCAAGACCTCCTGAGACTATATAGTGAAAGGCTGTTGCTAAAAAACGGGAAAGAAAAGACTCACTTGAGTACTTATTATGTACTAGGTATTACAACTAGCAAGTTGATTGGCCTTTTCCTTGAGTACATCAATCTAAATGTGTCAACTCCTGCTGCTGTTAGGTGTCCCCCAAAGTTCATTTGTAGAAAACCTACTTCCTAATGAAACAGTGCTGAAAGGAGGGAACTCATCAATAGAGTGAGTAGGTCAGGAGAGCTACATCTTTGTGAATATATTAATGCCTTATCAAGGAGTTAAGTTCCTGAGACAAGAATGAATTCAGCCCCTCTTCTCTCCCATACATGTTTTCCTCTGCTCTGTTTAGTGCTCTGCTGCCCTTCTAACTTTATCTTACACACGAAAGTGAGATAGTAAGGAGGTTCTCACTAGGTAGATGTGCACCCCTTTTCTTTGGTCTTCCCAGCCTCTAAAACAATGAGAAATAAATTACCAGTTTGTTGTATCAGTGTGATTACAGCACAAAATTGTCTAAGGAATGTTATCACTTACTTCTCAACATATGACAATCTAGAACTAGAATAAACAGGCCTTGAAATTGAAGTATAATGTTCATAGCTCCACTGTTTTCCCTGATTTATTTATAGAAAGATCAGCATTTATTAAAATGGGAGGAAATAAGGCAAGGTATCTGTAAAATTAGCAGCTTGTAATGCAATGATTCCAAAGCAAATCCAGAGCATTTTTTTTTCTGCCCAGCAAGGTAAGGCAACTTTACCAGTGAGAACTATGATAAAATCTGTGTCTACCTTAAAAATATACACCTGTGGTCCTAAACTTTTAGGTGGTGACAGAAGATTAAACTAAATCTTCTCAGTATAACACATAATAAAGCTCTCGCTCACTCATAGAAACTGCAAAAGGCAGCTGTGGAATCGTTTTCCTATGCAGCTAACCAAGGCCTGAGATCACTAGAGGCTCCTCTATCTTAACCATGAAGTTACTCCTGGTACCAGAACTTAAGAAGCATATGGGAGAAGGCAGAACAGTATACCAATAGTTGCTGACATTCTTTGAGAAGAGAATCTTTATAGCTCCCAGGAGACTTATAGGTTTAGCTTTGTAAGGATGGATGGAGAGGGTGGCCAGCTGTTGAGAGGCAAAAACAGGTCAGAGAAAGCAGGGACAAATATTCTTTCTTAGGAATTGCAAACTCCTCCACGGAATCCTTCTAATGAAGCATTAACACTAGGACTTCTACCTGCCTTTCCAGTTGTTTGCCCTGAGACCTTACACATTAAAATGGTACGGACTTTTGCTGGCTTCATTCTGTAAAATACTACTGAAGAGAGCTTGCTGCAGGTTAATGTTTTAAATGTAATCAATAGAATTCCAGTCTTCAAAAATTTAATTGATTTGAAAAGTGCATTAAATACCACTCTGAGAATTTGCTGTGTCAACAAAGTTTTTCTATTACATATATGGAATGGCTTGGAATTTGTTTGGTAAACCTGTATTCAATGTATTTTATTAAAGCCAAAAAAACTACATGCACAGCTCTTGGATGATATAATGTAATTTATAGTGATATCAAAAGGGATTCTTGCTGTCCTACTCAACCTCAACTTTAAAATATATACAAAAAAAGGAAAATGGGCCAGCATTTTTTTGAAACCCAAGGCCTGTTATTTAAGAACTGGCCACTGAGAGCAAGCCAGAAGAGTCTTGAAGCATTAATATAATTAATCTTTATCAATAAAAAATTGGGAGTCAAATACTAGGGTAAGAACCTAAAAGATCAGAGAATAACTGCCAGTTGCTCCCTTCCTCTCCAGTTCCTCTGAACAAAAGAGCCAAGACCCTCTCTTAGCCCCACCTTACCACTTCCTATCTCCTCTCTCTACAGTCCTCCACATCTCTATGGTCAGTTAGTGGCTAGCTCCATGTTCTGACTACAAGCAGGCTTTATTTGTCAGAACACACTCAAAATACCACATAACAGAATCTTTCATGAAATTGCATACATAAGATTGTTTATGATTTCCTAAAATAAGATTGCTTCAGGATTACTGAAAATTCATAAAATGAGAGTGTTTCAGGGTCTACCCAAATTTCATAAAAGAAGATTGTTTCAGGACTTACCAAAAGAGTTGCAACAAGCCAAGTAGGTTTCTGTAAGCCTGTAAGGCAGGCAGAAGAGGTTTACATACTACTCTAAACAAGGGAGACCGGAGCCAACCACAGTGTTAAAATAATAAAAGAGTTATTATTTTAAGGTGTGTTACTTTTGTTTATGTTGCATTTGTTTAATTCTGTGAAGCTGTGTTACCATACCTGTGTAAAACACCTGATGGTCTAATAAAGAACTGGCCAATAGTGAGGCAGGAGAAAGGATGGGCAGGGCTGGCAGGCAGGGAGTATATATAAAAGGAGAAAACTGGACTGAGGAAGCTAGGAGCCAGAGAAGGAGGAGGACTCCAGGGGCCAGCAACCCAGCCACACAGCAAGCCACAGAGTAAGAGTAAGATGTACAGATGTAAGAAAATGGGAAAAAGCCCAGAGGCAAAAGGTAGATGGGATAAGTTACAGAAAGCTGGCTAGAAACTAAGCCAAGCTGAGGCCTGGCATTGATAATTAAGAATAAGCCTCCATGTGTGATTTATTTGGGAGCTGGGTGGCAGGTCCCTCGAAAGAGCCAAAAAACAACCAACAACACTACAGTGTAATTAATTAGGCTGGCTCAAAAAAATTAACATATTTAATGTTAATATGAAACTGTACAAGCATCAATGGCTGGCAAAACATGGTCTGATGACTATCTTAATGGTTTCAAAACTTTCTTACAAGAATTGGGAAGCATGTCAGGGTCACGTGTGTGTCAAATGTCTTTAATCATGACAGTAATGTCTATCTCTACACCTGAGATTTTTTAAAAAATCTCCATTGAATTTTGTGTGTTTACAATTAATATTCATACCTGATACTATTCCTGGCCTCTCAAGTGATTTTTATGTATACTCACTTTTGAAAGGCAAAATACAGAGAATTACAATCATTTGTGATTTTTGTGAGAAAATTAATCCACAAATGTTTTGAGATAACACGGTTGTATTTTTAATATGCAAGTTCTAATTGCTTATTTTAATCTACTTTATTTTTCTTTTTTATTAACAAGAGAGAATGTGAAGGAAGGTTGGAGATACAATTTCCATCTGTCTCTAAATAGCACACTATTCATTTCCTTAAAGCATATGTATTTTGGGCAGTGAGATGGTTCAGCATCTAAGCCTGATGACCTCACCGTGATCCCAGGTCCTGCATGGTAGAAGGAGAGAACAGACTTCCCCAGTTTTTCTCTGACTTCCACACCTGGGTGTGGGATATATAATACAAACATTTACACACACAATAAATAAATGTAAAAAAAACACAGTCCATTATATACAGCAAACATAGAAAAATTAGGACTATAAAAGCAACAAAATTATGTTCAGTCCTATTCATTTTTACTAATTATCATATATGAAAAGAAAGAAAAATCTGATCCAAGTTCCATTCCTAAGATCACACATTGCTTTTCATATTCACAAAACCTTATTCTCTATTAATATCAGTTTGTCGCTTTTTCTTTTACAACCTACATACTTTTGAATGCTTCAGACCTGTTCTTTTGTCAAAAGAGGCTCAGCTCTAATGTGCCTCTTGGCTCCTCCTGATTAAATATAGTTTATAAATTAATGACAGCATATCACAGAGATAATATTGATTCTTGTCAGTATAGTATATCACCCAATCCAGGATGTCAATTTGCCCCATTACTGGTGATGCTAACTTTGAGCCTTGATTAGAAAGAGTTCTGTCAGAATTCACTGTGGCCGTTAATAAATTTCCTTTGAAATTAATGAGAAACTCATGGTCAGATAATTTGAGACTAATTAAATATTGCCCCCTCTTGCTCTATCATTTACACCTTTGCTTTACACTAAAGATTCTTTCCCAAAGCAATCAGTGCTATGAAACTTCTCAAAATTACCATTTTCTAATGTATTCATTGCTTTATTGCTTGGGATTCTGTATAATGATGAATTTTCTTTTCTCTCTTGCTAATTCATTTGTTTATGTATGCTAGCATAAGCTTTCGGCTTCTTGTTTAACTGTATGGACTATTTTGTTGCTATATTATTTAATTACAATTGTCCACTTCTTCGAAATTTGATCAGTATCAGCAGCTTCCAGCCAATTTCGGTGTCCTTTTAAGATGTCTTTACAGTTGCTTAAACATTTTCTTGCTTTCTGTTATGAATCCATTTAAATTCATCTACCACTTCCTCTGCTGTGAAATTCTCCAAGGAGCCTAGCTCTTTGTAATAGATAACTTTATATAGTCTGGGCTGCTGTGGGATGTTCTGTATGGCAAATGTGTTGCTCTGATTGGTCAATAAATAAAACACTGATTGGCCATTGGCTAGGCCGGAAGTATAGGCGGGACAAGGAGGAGAATAAAGCTGGGAAGTGGAAGGCTGAGAGAGACACTGCCAGCCACCATGATGAGAAACAGCATGTAAAGATGCTGATAAGCCACAAGCCATGAGGCAAGGTATAGATTTATAGAAATGGATTAATTTAAGCTGTAAGAACAGTTAGCAAGAAGCCTGCAACGACCATACAGTTTGTAAGCAATATAAGTCTCTGTGTTTACTTGGTCAGGTCTGAGCGACTGTGGGACTGGCAGGTGAGAGAGATTTGTCCTGACTATGGACCAAGCAGGAAAACTCTAGCTACACTGGGCTTGGACACACAATGAGATCTTTCCTAAGAAAGAAGAAACAAAGAGGGAAGAGAAGAGGAGAGAAGAGGAGAGAGGGAAGGGAAGGGAAGAGTAGGAAAGAGTAGAGTAGAGAAGAGTAGAGAAGAGTAGAGAAGATTAAGGAATGGAAAGTAAAAGAAAAAAAAAGAAACCAAGATACCAAAATTTGGGCTTAAGATCTGCTCTTTTTTTTTTTTCTACTGGTCTATTACTGCTTCTGTGTGTGTGGATATGGAAGTTTACAGAGCCTGATTTTAATAGTGATACTTTCATAGACACCAAATAACAAAACAGCAGAGTAAGGATGTGGCATTTTACCTCCCTAAAAGTGAAAAAGTATGTTCTAATTGTCCATGATATATTTATTCGATCAGTTCAGTGTTACAGTGTATTTGGTTTCAAAATTTACAACTCGGTCTCCCAGGAAAATACATTTACCAGCTAGAGTATGTACTGTTTACACTTGTAACTATCATTGTTCTGAATGCACATGATCAGCAGAAGACTGTGCTCACAAGCACCGTGAGTTGAGGCTTTGGAATGTAGCTCCGTTGAGTGCTTGCTAGCCTCGCATGTACAAGGCCCTGAGTTCAATACGCAGCACCAAAACAAACCAAAAAAAACAATTACCATGATATATAGTACCTCAGTTTCTTTGTATTTTTTGTGATTCTTCTGTCTATTGCCATTGTTATATAAAATAATCAAGCATTTTATTCATGAAATTTAATTATTTGCAAGTGCATTTCATATCCTACAAACATTACTAATATTTGATGTCTCTGTATTCTATCTAAATGTTTAGACCATATAAAATTATCAAATGCTATGATTGCTTGTGCTAAATGAAGAAAATCATTGTTGGAATACTCATAAGATCTCCTGAACAATTATAGCCTGAATGATGAATGCTTCTGCCAAAAGTGGAAACTTTATAAATTTGACAGCAATATATTTTTTTTAAATTTTAATGTTTTAATGTTCTATATGATAATGTGGTTATAGTTACTTAATTTGTTTTTTCCCTCACATATTATATCCTAATTACAATTTCCCTTCCCTCTACTCCAAGTTCCTCCCCACTTCCCCTTCTATTTACCTACCTCTTTCTGTCTCTCATTAGAAAAGAACAGTCTTTTAAGGAATAATAATAAGATAAAAATCAAGCAAAATCTAACACATCAGAATATGACAAAAGAAACAGAAGGGGGATAAGCACAATTGGGTGTTTCTCTAAAAAACTTAATCATTAAATTTTAGTAACAGTGAAAAATTCACATTTTAGTGACTACACAAATGAAATGAAATTAGGTAAAATGACCAGGAAATACTATTTCATATCATATATGCATAGTAGTGATTTTGAAGCACGGATGATGATGGACAATTGAGAGATAGTTAATCAAATTTTGTACTAAGAATGTTTTGTATTTGAAACTGTAATTCAAAACATAAACTATATAATCAGAACTTCTGCAATTATTATTGATGCTAATGGTTTATTGCAAGTGTGCATGTGACAGTATAATAGGCAGCTACTATAAACTATTAATGTTGAACTGAAAAAGGAATTCCTTAGGCATGATGATGTCATATATAAGTGGAGATTCTATGTAAAAATCCTGAGACAGACTTCCCTTGCACAAGCCAGCCAAAACACAAAACTCTGATAATAAAATACTGTTGATACCCTCTTTTATCACTGATTAACAATAATATAACTCCCAAATGCAAAGGGCAGTGAAGGCCTTTTTGTGGCCCACAAATGCTCTATTACCATAGCTGGAAATCAATCTTATGTAAACTGAATGTCCTTAGGCCTTGGGAGCTTAAGGGTAAAAGTTAAATCAAGTTGACATTTGTGCCAAAATTAGATCAACTTATTGCTTCCTCTTGTAGACAGGATTTCTTGAGGTTTCTGGGAGGGGACTAATTCCCAGTTTTGCTTGCAAATCAATCAGAGTCAATACTCCCCCACAACTGATACTTGTGGGTTGCTCAGATCATGTCTCACCTCGCTGTTCTTTCTTTGAGCTAAACTGAACTTCTTCTATGAATGCATCATGCTTTTTCCTACATTGGATTCTGTCAACTCTCTATTCAGTGAGTTGTGTTACTTGTAACCTATTTCAGGAAGCATTACTTGACTATAAATGAAAGTTAGCTTCCTCTCAGAAGTAGTCATTTGAAACACTGTATGAACATATATTGCAGCATTTATCACACAGTACTTTAGTGTTTTGTTGGGAGAAACAATAAGTAAACAGCAAGATTATATATATAAGGAGATAATATTTTATTTTTCTTTTGTGAATTGAATAGGCCCTGATATGTAGAAGGATATTCATTGAATTCATTTACTACATTTGAAACAAATGATTTATTAGAGAGTAATTATGTTTTTATAATATTAGAAAATGAATATATTCAAACACAAATTTGAACAGTATTTAAATTTTGTGCTAAGAAAATCCTCATGAAAACTACATATTTGGCATAATATAATTATGGATCATTATATAGTAATCTATATTTTATGTCCATATAATATTTACTTTGGGGCTTATTTATGGTTAATGTGCATTACTTATTATTTAATGATTCATGCCATAATGGAATAATTTGTAGTAGAATTGAGAACTCAGCAATATCACTTTAGAAGAGCAAAGGGAAAAAGAAAAAAAAATGAAACAAAGCAACCACAGAAAAACCAGCAGAGAATATTAAGTATAATATGAAAGGCCTAACAAGGTCTGTTTTTCTAAAATACTAAGCAGTATTTTAAAAATTGTATACATATTTAATATCACATTAAATATTGAGTTGCTGCCTATAAAAATCAATATTTCCATTAAATAATGAAATACACATGCTTCAAGAGGGAGAACTTAATAGAATTTTTAACTAGAAACTAAGTTGTTCAATGGATAATTGCAAAGATAAACATTGTTTTAAACTGGTGAATTAATTTTCTCTTTATACCCCATGTTCAGAGGGAGCTTTATTGCTCTCTGCTATCTACGCAGCATAGTCAACAATTAACATTTATAGGACTCCTCTGGATACCAAGGTTCCATCCCAGGTCTACGGTGAAACATTATTTGTAATCACAAAAATTTTAAACCCATGCAACAGGCCTGGTCTTGGAACCACTAGTGGCCACAGCCTCTTAACAATTGTTACAAGGGACTAAATTTCCAAATTTTATGGTAATGTATGTTAGAACATTCCATTTCCAGAAGACCCATCTATTTTAATTGCTCAAGTAGGTTTCTCTACCACAAAGAGAAAATACTGGTAAGTTATTCCAAATCTTTCGGTTCCTGAGACAGGCAATTGTACTCTGAATACTACAATGCAGTTCCATTTCATTTCAGACTTTCCAAAGTCCAAAGCTTTTCGATTATTGAAAGAATCTTAGTCTATCTGGTATAAAATGGCTAACCTGGGCCTGGAGGGATAGCTCAGTGGGTAAAACACTTGCTGTGCCCACATTAGCACTTGTGTTTGGATCCCCAACTCCTGCATAAAAGCTGGGAATGGCAGCACATTATCTGGAACCAAGGTTCTGGGAAGGAGTCCAAGACAGGCAAGTCCTGGGGGTTTCCATGTTTAGCCAGTGAGATACCCTGTCTCAAAAAAAGGTTGGGGACAACAGAAGGAGACTCCAAATATAGTGTCTACAGGTACACATACATTTACACATCAACACCCACAGAGAGAGAGAGAGAGAGAGAGAGAGAGAGAGAGAGAGAGAGAGAGAGAGAGAGAGAGAGAGAGAGAGAGACTGGCTGAACTTTACTGTATTTTCAAGGAAAGTTTCCTGCCTTTGGACTATAACTTTAGAATTTGCCTTTGTATACTGCCATTTTATCTAAGTATGATGACATTTGGCACTTGTATTAGCCTCAACAGCTCAGAACCATTAAAGCTGCTTACAGAGGTACAAATACAGATTATGTATCCTGTCTAACTAAAGACAGCCCTTAACTGCTACACCTCTCTCAACGGTTAAAATGAGCACAGGGCTTAGCAGCTATGCTGACTGTCAACATTTCAGACCTATATGAATTTCTCCTTTTCAGTTATTTCCATCTTATTACTGACAGGTACCTAAAATTCTGATATCCTTTTGCAGTGAAAAACTACCCTGACAAAAACAATTTAAGGAAATAAGTGTTTGTTTTGGTTCCCACTCTGAAGGTACTGTCAATCAAGGCAGGGAAGTGAAGGCAGCAGTCCTTGGAAATGGCTAGTCACATTGTGTCCTCAGTCAGGAAGCTGAGGCAGGTGAATGGTGGTGTTATCCAACTTGTTCCTTTTTCTGTAGTCCAGGACCCAAGTACATGGAATGGTGCTGCCCTATTTTAGGATGGGCCTTCATCCCTCACTAATCAAGACAATCCCTCATAGATCTGCCTAGAGGTGCCTCTCCTACATGATTCTAGATCCTGTCAAGTTGACAGCACTAACCATCACACCATCAACATTAAGTCATGAAAGACTTCACCTATATAGAGACAATTTTTAGATTACTGAAAATGTATTATTAATTAGTAAACTCAATCTTTAGTAAGTTTTAGAGATATTTTTATTATATATGTTTTCTGAACATTTTTGTTTGCTTGCTTGCTTGCTTGTTCTTTTCCAGACAGGGTTTCTCTGCTGTCCTGAAACTCTCTCTGTAGACCAGGCTGGCCTTGAACTCAGAGTTCTGCCCGTCTGGGATTAAAGGCATATGACAACACCTTCCAGCATTCTGAATGTGTTTTAATTAAACTAGAAATCAATACTCTTCCCTCCTTTACCAGTCAAAAATCCCAAACAAATGAAACACTCAGCTGAAAGGAAGGATTTTTGTGTGCGAGAGTTTTTATGTGTGATATAAGAAGAACTAGAATTTCCTGGTTTCGTTTTTGCCTATTCTTATGACTATTGGTACAGTATACATTTCTCCATCCTTTTATTTTCATCCTAATTGTTCATTTGAGTCTAGAGGATGTTTCCTGTAACATTGCATTCCATTTACAGATAATCTCTTATGCTATTTTAGAAGCCCAAGTAAGGCTGGGCGGTGGTGGTGCACGCCTTTAATCCCAGCACTTGGGAGGCAGAGGCAGGCGGATCTTTGTGAGTTTGAGGCCAGCCTGGTCTACAGAGCGAGATCCAGGAAAGGCACAAAGCTACACAGAGAAACCCTGTCTCGAAAAACCAAAAAAAAAAAAAAAAAAAAAAAAAAAAAAGAAGCCCAAGTAAAATTTTCTACTAGAAAGAAAAAACTTTCTATAAAATTATTCCACAATCCAAGTTTGCTGGTCCTTTGCTAACTTTTATATGTGTTTGTTATTGTTGTTTTGCCATTACTACATTTGTGCATTCTTTTGTGTTAGTTATTTTTCCTTTCTTTTTAGTGCACATTTTAAAATTTCAACGTCTCTTACAAGTATTGTTATCCCTAGATCTTCTTTTTGAATTTTTGAGGAAATTTTTATTTCAACTTATATTGTTTTGTCTAATGAAATAGTAACTGACTTGGAATAAACTAGTCCTTTGAAGTGACTGGGATGGATCCTCCACTGAGATAAAATGGTAAAATGGTCCAGGAATGAGACTATTTGAGGAGCTGTAAATCCACTCTGTTGTCTTTGGAAAGTCAGGAAATCATGATTTTCCTGCCTAAGCTAGAGGTATAGACATGAGTCACCACGCTCAGATTTAAGCACTTGTCTTTTCTTGGACAACTCAGAGTCATAAGTTTTCTGTTAGCAATTGCTTCCTTCAGGATCCCTCCATGAGAAGGTTGTCTCATAAAAGAAATTGTAAGTGGCCTTCTTATGCCCTACAGAAATAGTCTAGATATTATTGCTCTGTAACAATAAAAAATGTGATATTCCTCCCCTGAGACTTTGAATTTCTCTACAATAGGAGCAATGTCTTTCCTGTATTCAAACACATATAACATAAAGATAAGGTGAGATGCATATAGGGCATTCTGTTTGAAGATTTAAAAGCCAACAGTCAAAAGCAACAATAGGAAACTTGAATCTAATCCACTTTCTCAAAACAGTTCTCTCAAGAATAATGATCATTTTACTTATCCTTGTTACTAAATTAATTGCTGCTTTTGATCCTTCTGATCTACGCACAAGGTTCTCAACTGACCCTGAGGCATCTAGGCTATTAACATATGAGTCATTGGAAGTGTAATAAATATGCTTGACGCCCTTCCTCTCACCTCACTTGAGAATTGCTGCTCTGAAAGGGAGTGTTTTTCCATAGGCAAACACAACAAACTCATTCCTAATTCAATTAGTTGAGACAAGACTAGTGAAGAGGAAAATAGAAGTCTTAAAGATGGAGCAGGACAGTTTCACTTTCATCCTTCTCAGTGGGATGGAAGAATAGAACAAAAAAAGACAGCCATGGAAAAGATTCCCACAAGAACAGAGCATATTTTAAAAGCTAAACTTGGGCATGACAGCCAATCTCCAAACCCATCTGCATACCAGTCACCTCCGTGAAATGTAATAACTGCCCTGTCACACATCAGCATGAAAAGCAACCTTTGAGTTTTGTGTTCTCTGTTTCATTATGCCGGTGCTGTTGGTTAGTATCAGGTGTAGGCTTGGCACGTATAAAGGAAATTGAGCACATGGGCAGAGGATGGGGGCAGGATGACCAGGAATGTGGGAGGGAAGCTGGGAGTGATAATTGCTGTATAAAATGAGGAGAGAAGGCAGAAGCACCAGCTACATGCTGAGTTAACAACTTTCTGACTACTGTTGGCAGGGCCTATAAGGTGTTTTGAGCTTAGATAGATACTTTTAATTTGTGTATAAATCAAAACAGCAAGTAACGTTGGCTGTTTGGATTATGTTAGCTTTGCTTTTCTGGTTTTACTAATTTGGAAATAGTTTTGTGACATATCTGTGGCTGAGAAGAAAATTTTAGGTAGGGTTTAGCTAAAAGCCAGAAAACAGAGCACCCAAATGAATAGGATACTTTTGACAACTTAATAAATCTATAAAAAAATACAGTGGCTGTAAAAAGAGTTTTCTTAGGGGACCATCAACACTATGTTCCACATGAAGATGCTTTACTAAATCTCAGGTTGTACCAACTTAATTAGCAAACCTTCTATACTGTGACATAGATTTCGGCTTCTGCACTGTATTTTTGCCTGGTCTAAGATACCTTTCTCCAGCTTTTCATACCTGACAATTCCCTTTATATTTCTCAGTATCAGTTTCTTTAAAGTGTGGTTGGTACCTGCAAGTGTTTGCTACTCACAGGTATGCAATATTAAGAAAGTCACATAAACTCTCTGTGCCTTAATATCCTCTTGTTAAAAATGAGTATGACATCAGAATACTTGCATCTCAAGGACACATCAAAGATACTAAGGCCCAAAGATGCTACATTCTTTATAGAAAATACTATTATATGTGCAGATTACATATACTCATTCCCATGTATACTTTATTCGTTTTTGAAGATTTATTTTTATTTTAAGTGTATGAATGATTTGCCTGAATGTATATTCGTGCACCACATGAATGCTTGATGCCCACATAGACCAGAATAGGGACATCGGATACTCTGAGACTAGAATTGATGAAGATTGTGAGGTGTCATGTGGGTGCTCACAATCAAAAGCTGGTCATCTGGAAGAGCAGCCAGTACTCTTAACTGGTGAACCATCTCTCCAGATTTCTACCCCATATACTTTAAATCATCCCTAGATTATTTATGAAAACTAGTTTGATGCTGTCATACAATTCATGTGGATCCAGTCTAGTATTTATAAATGTAAAAGTTCAAGTTATCTTAGAAAGTTTTTCAAATATTTTCTATCTTCATTTGGTTGAAAATATGGATACTGAGCCATGACAAGACTGTATCTGATTTAAATCAGATCTAAAAAATACAATAGCATAAAACCCTCATTGGTTACTTATGTTTGTGATTTTGGTGTTAGGGGTCTGCAAGCTTTATCATGCTAAACATGCATTGTACAAGGAGCTACAAACCACAGTGAGAAGTAACATTTATATCAAGTACTCTATGAGTGTTTGTCCATTTTGCCTCATCATGCTGTTATAATGTATACTGACATTCCTTCCTTGGGAATCCATTCCTCTGGACTACACTGTAGCAAATATGTTTTAGCCATCTTTGAAATCCCAGCATTTAGAATAGTAACATGTACTAATTTCACACTCAAACATGTCATTTGATTCCCTCCCCAACCCTCTCTCTGTCTCTGTCTCTGTTTCTGTCTGTCTCTCTGTCTCTCTGCTGTCTCTCTCTCTCTCTTTTCTTTTTTCTCCTCTGTATGTCTGTCTCCTATGTTTTCCGCTCTCAACTCTCTAGCTCCTTCGAATTTGAGGGTAATGCTCCTATTCGCTCTCCTGCCACGTATTCCTACTGAGCCTTAATTTCTGGATTGCTGCTACTGGCAAGATCTCTTTTATTTCTCCTGAAATGCTGCCACCATTTCAAATAAACCCTGTTCCAAAATCCAGCATCACATCTCAAGCTACCCCCTTTCCCCCAGCACTGTGACTGCATTGCCGAGGCAAAACTGCTTTCATCATGCTGTATTATCTTGTGCTGATTTTTTTTATATATAATATGAAGTTCAAACTTGTGAAGATCAGAGCCTTGTATTTCTGAATCTAGACATAATAATCCATAGTAAATTATAGCTCATCATTACATGTAAGTAATGAAAAGTAGTATTGATTGAAAATATAACCATTTTCCTTGCCTACTTCCTCTTACCATAATGCTTTTCTAATTGTCCACTTTTTTCCTGCTGCAATTCCTTTGCTCTCTTTTATATTTTACACCCTTGCAAGTTTTTCTTTCATATTTTATCAAAGCTTTGGGCTCATTTTCTCAATCCATCTTTCTCGTCTTCATTTCCTTGCTTTTACGAACATCGCTTACTATTTTTTTTTAAAAAAAGTAATTCTTCTTCATCCTCCTAACCCTGCAAGCCTTTGGCCCCCCTACCACATGCATCAAAATAAAACAAGGTAGATACTAAATAGCCCATGAGGGCTTACCAACATGATTCCCTAAACATGAGCTGAATGAGGACAGCACCAACAAATATGCCAAAGTTGTCAGCGAAAGTCTAGGAGGCACGAACCTTAAACAGAGAATTACAGGCAACCAATGAATGCTTAGAGAGGGAGAAATAGTCTCACCCAGAAGAAAGCACACCAAGTTTGGATTTCCAATGCCAAATGCTCAGTCCTGTAAGCTTACATACAAGTAACACTATACAGACAGAGCAAGTTATATTTAAGAATATACATGTAATATATGCATATAGGTATGTAATAAAAATTAATGAAAAAAGAGGGCATGAATTTGAAAGAAAGTAAGGAAGGGTGTGTGAGAGGATTTAGAGGGAAGAAAGGGATGGGAGAAATGTTCTAATTTTATTGAAATCTTAAAATTGTTTAAAATAGAGGTAAACTATCTGAAGTCAATTTCCCATTTCAATGGTGCTTTTGGTGTTTTGTATCTGTATGTAGGTTGAGAAGGATTGTTTCAGATTTTACACAGGATTGGGACAGAGAGAAAGGAATGGCAGTTTCAAGAGTGCTTTAGGTAAAGGTCATTTTGTATTGGTTTAACTGGTATATGAAACTGTCTGCTTAAACATGAGCTAATCAAGAACAACAATAGGTAGGCTAGTGTGGATGTCAGAAAGCCCAGGAAGCCTCAACCCTACACAAAGAACTACAGGAAGCTAAGGGTGCCAGGAGATGGAGAAATAGTCTTCCCAGAGGAAAAGCACACCAATTGGTTATCCAATACCAAATGATCAGCCCTGAATATATACAGACAAGTAACATTATGTAGACTGCGCAATTTTTGTTTATGTATTTAGGAATATATATGTATAACATATACATATATAACAACAATTAATGAAAAAAGAAGCCATAAATGTGAAAGAGAGCAAGGAGATACATAGGAGGGTTTGAAGGGAAGGAAGGGAAGAGGGAAAAGTTTTAGTTACAATCTCAAAAAATAAAAATAACTTTAAAAATTTCTCATTATTGGCTAGAGAGAAGGATCAGTAGGTAACGCACTTGGTTTGAATCCTCAGAACCCTGTAATTCCAGTGTTCCTGTGGAAAAGGGGGAGACATAGACAGTACAAACTTAGAGCTTGTGGGTCAGCTAGGCACTGACAAACGACAAGGAAACCTTGTCTCAAACAGAGTAGAAAATGAAGACCAATACCTGAGGTTGTCTTTCAGTCTCTGCACATACACCATAACATGTTCATACCTGTATTCCCACACGTGAAGATGCAAACTCTTACATGTACACATATCACATATACACATATTGCACACATGCAAATATTTTTTAGTTAGGTATCACAATGAAACTAGTTTGTGGTTATTTACTTATGGCATACTGGGGATACATGTGCTATTGTATTTAATGCTCTGATGCGCCTCCATGAGAGCACATCTTGGATTATTCAGAAGTTTGCTTATACTTAGGTTACTTAATATTGATTTGCCTGTTTTTTGCAACTGATAAGCATAACTTGATATAAACATAACGTGATAAACAGAACATGCAATTTTTCTGCAATTGATAAACATATAACTTGATAAGTTAAATAATATGGATGCAAAAGTTAGAAAAACATATGGAGATTACTTGTTGAATCTGATTCTGAAAATCAACAATAAGAAATAGAATATCAAAAAGGGTGCTCTGTTTCACATTTATTATATATTTATATAAAAATATTATATATTTACAGCTCCTTGAGAAGCCACAAAAGTTTCTAAGATTGCCATTTCAGCCATCGAAATTAGGATACAAGTTAGCAAGTAAACTTCTTGTGATGGCATGGAGGATGGTATCACTGAAATTAGAATATCAAACTTAATAATTACTTTGAAATTCTAGAACAAGAAGAGGGAGGGGTAAGTGACTCAACTTCTCAGGAGACAGACGATGATAGGCAGAAACAATTCAAGAAAATTAGGATTAAAGAACAGAAAGTAAGCCTGAACTCAACTGGAATGAAAGAAAGAAACATTAAACAAACCAATCAAGAACAGAAATGAATGAAAGAGTTGATTTTTCAAGATTTGCAATCATAAAATAAGCTTCTGCTAGTTCCAATAAATATCTTACAAAGGGATTCTGGGACTCTGCTCTGAACTGAATGAGCCTACTGTAGCAAAACACAAAGTGTTGGGAGGAGGAATAGGGGCTAGAAAGATGGCTCAGCAGTTGAGAGAACTTGTTGTTCTTGCCCAGGGCCCAGGTTAACACGGTGGCTCACAACTGCCCATAACTATAGTTCTAGGTGATCTTATGCCTCTTCAGATTTCTGCAGGCAACAGGCACATACATGGTACACATACATGAATGCAGGCAAAGCACTAATCCACATTCAATTCAATAAATTAATTAAAAACAGAAAAGAATACCCACCCAAATTTCATTGCCATTTCAATCTCACAGAACCTTGTGAGTGTGTTTGTTGTTTGTATCTCTGCATACATGTACAGCCTCAAAATTTATGGTGTACACATCCTCATTTTCCAATCAGCTAACATTTTTTCTCAGAAGTAATAACAAAATAATGTTCCCCAAAAGCTAGAATCTGTCCTTCTCCCTGAATGATAGATACTCAGTTCCTGTAGCCATACCAGAACATGCTGTTGTACCATTGTATATGTACTGTTGTAGTTTTCTTTTATTTTTTTGGTTTTTTGAGACATGGTTTTTCTGTGTAGCTTTGCGCCTTTCCTGGAACTCGCTTTGGAGACCAGGCTGGCCTCGAACTCACAGAGATCCACCTGCCTCTGCCTCCAAAGTGCTGGGATTAAAGGTGTGCGCTACCACCACCAGGCCTGTTGTAGTTTTCTAATTGGTCCTGATGTATTTGAACACTCAAGAATCCACTTTCTAGATTATTGTTATTAGGAATACTTCAAAAACAATTCTCAAATATTGGGTCTTGTATGCACATATTGTATATGTACATTGTATGTTATACATCTTAATATACACACACCTAAGTATATGTAAATGTTGACCTAAGTTAATATTTTCTTTAGCAAAGTGTTGTTTGACTGTTACACATTTTCTAAGCAATTAAAAAACAATAATCGTTTCAGAACATGTTCATTATTTGAAAGGCTACATTGGTGTGGCAGATATAATATTTATTGGGACCTCAGTCTTGAAATGAAATTGATTACTTTAAGAAGATGAGAGACAAAAGCAAAAATTACTTTAGCAATAAAAGAAATTGTGTTCCTTTTCCAACTGGCAGAGATATTAAAACCATGACCATCTTACTAGACCGAATTTTTGACAGATCTAATAAAAGTGAAACAGCTTATGATGCAGGTGGTAAGAAATTATTCTCCTGAGTTCTGGCAAGGTTATGAAGGGTACATTTTGCAGAGTGAGTTTGGGTGAATAGATTTCAATTACATTGTGATATGGAACTGTCCTCTTTTACACAGTAAAGATTCCTTTATCAGCAATGACTAAAGAGATCTGAACTGAAATATAGATTCAATTAATTTCGGGTTCCTCTGTCAGTGATACTCCTTCCTGTTTCATAAAGAAACTGGTCATTTAGATTAAACAGAAGATTCCATAGCAACACCTTTATCTCCATAAAACAAAGACCTCGGCTCACTCATTGGTTGGATTCCAAGCGGATGAGGATTTGAGGGTTTGATGCATTTTGTGTCAAGCTGAAGATATCGTTCTTTTTCCACTGGTGAAGTGATGCATGAGCTAGCAAAAAATATGTCTGCCTCTCTCTAATTCAGTTGCCCCATACTGAGCATCCTATAACTATTCACTGAGAATAATCTAATAAGCAGTTGGAGTTTTTAGGGGAAAAAATTCCTTTGCTTTTTTATTCATACCTTACAATTCTGCTTTAAAGTTCAACAGTCTGTTTTAAAGTCAGTTAGTTTATGAAATGAAAACTGTGCTTTTATTTCTGGTGAAGATGTTACTGATATTGACCATGTTTTGGATTTAATGAAGGTAAGATAGTAATAACCATCATTTTCAGGCCATGATTCTGTTGTGGATATAAAGAGTTCCTCTTGTACAGTGCAAAACAGTCAGCCCTGAAAACGTAAACATGGTACATTATCAGGACCAAGCAGGATATCTTTAGGAATAAATATGTTTATGCTTATATGCATTCAATAACAATCAGTTAAAAAAAAGAAAAAGAAAAAAAGAGGCCACGAATTTGAAGGAGAGTGGGGAAGCATATATAGGAGACTTTCAAGGGAGGAAGAGGAAGGGGAACTGTAATTATGATTTCAAAATTATTTAAGAAAAAAAGAGCAACTCTTCTAAGACAATCTGAGAGAGAAGGGGTGTGATTAGCTTGCATTCTGAGACAGAAAAAATTGTTGATAATTCCTTGTGTTTGTGTTTATAAAATTCTACTTTATAATTGTACCAAGAATAAAAGGGATCTCATCAGAAAGCAAAGTGCAATTGAAGGCTTAGTGGATGATCCTTAGGGTAAGGATGGAGTTCTAATGGGCTCCAGTGCTGCAGGACCAGGTATTTAGGAACTAGAATGCTCAATTAGCTATGGTTCACATTCAGATATTTTTTAACAGTGCATAATATAGTAGTTCCACAAAGCTCATATTGAAAGAGAAGAGAAAATAGGCAGAAGATTATCCCAATAGTCACACTGCTTGGATTTGCACTGTGATGTGTTTCTGTGGGAAATAGGGGGTGGGTGGGGGTGAAAGCACAACTGAGTCACAAAAATGGAGTTCAATATTTAATATTTAATGTTCCTTCAATTCAATTCCATTCCTTCAATCGCAATTCTTCTACCCTATTTTATTTTTCTAATATCACATAAAGTCTCTGGTTATTATGCTATTTATTTCTAATCTAAAAATCGTAATTGTGAACTTTACTAGCTGGCATAGGGCTAGCTTCAAAAATATGTACTCATTGTGAAGGAGGTTAGAATATGGCATTTAGAAAATATGACGCTTTGGTAAAAGTTACTTTCAAATAAAGACAATTGAGGGAAATCAGCTGCAAAGATAATTCTCCATCCTTCTACAATATGCCTAAATGCAGAATATAAATGTCCCTTATGAGGGTGTCTTTCTCTTATAACAAGGTGAGGATGATCACCTTTATCATCAGAGACAAATTCTAACATGAAGCAACAGAAACACATCTTACTAAAGCCTTACCTTCAGTTTTCCTTATGTATCTATCCTCCCACAATCCCTAAATCTTGTTTTCTACTTCTAGTCTAGTCACCTCTGAAGAAGTTGTTACCCACTGTCCAAGTAAAACATAATGCCCATTTTTCATTACTTCTTTGGGATTTTCATTTTTTCTCTAAAGCATTCATTAACATCAAGTAAAACTTGTTAGCTTTTTCTCTCATAACTCTGCCTTTTATTAGCATTTGCAGAAAGCAGCTATAAAACAATAGTACAGAAAATAGTTGTCCTCTCCTCTAATGAAAACAGAAGCATTTATATTTCTGTGCCATAGTCTATGTAAAGTTCTATTATTAATGTTAGTCACTGAATAAATACAGATATTAGGTGTTATTTGCTTTTTTATCATTATGGAGAGTGAGGTTTAAAAAATGAAGATTACTTACTAGCTACGTATCAAGCACACAAATCCTGTTTGTCTGAGAGGGAAAGGTAATGATAAACGAAATTGTTTGGTTATGTGATCGTCTATAAAAATAAATAGTATTACTAGTCCTGACTCACAGACAAAGACATTGACTTGTGAAAAGCCAAGGAATTCATTTAAGACTCAAACTAAGAGTATGTATTTGAAGTTAGGGAAACCTGAGGACTGACTGTACATATATATCTCCCTGCTCTATTGAGTATGTAAGTGTATAAACACTTCGCTACACTAAATCAATTGAGTTAAAAATGTGTTGAAAGGAGGAGTCACAGGAGAAGTTACCTTATCTGATCATAAGCAGCTGAAAATCTACAAGGATATTAGAAATGAGCAGATTTTATCCTTCTGTACTTCAGTAACAATGCCTAGTTTCTTAGTTACTGTTCTATTGCTGTCAAGATAAAACATGGCAAAGGCAACTCATAGAAGAGAAACAAATTTTAATAGGAGGCTTGCTTACAGCTTCAGGGGGTTATTAATTGATCATTATGGCAGGAAGCATGATGACACACAGGAAGACATGGGGCTGAAAGCTTACATCCCTATCTGCAGGTAGGCAGGCAGAGAGGTAGGCAGGCAGAGAGGGAGGGAGGGAGAGAGGGCAGGGGAGAGAGAGAGAGAGAGAGAGAGAGAGAGAGAGAGAGAGAGAGAGAGAGAGAGAGAGAGAGAGAGAGAGAGAGAGAGAGAAACTGGGCCTGACATGGGCATTTGAAATCTCAAAGTCCATTCTCAGAGACACACTTACACCCAAAAGGCCACACCCACTCCAATAATGCCACACTTTCTAATCTTTCTCAATCAGTTCCATTAACTGAGGACCAAGGATTCAAACATATGAACTTATGGGGTCCATCCTCCTTTAAATCGCCAAATAATAGCAGTAATAATTCTTTAATGTCTACTAATTTTGAGCAACTGTTGCGTGTGAGGTTGGGTGTATGGCAGCAATGCACTTAATATATTTACTAGGAAAGAAGAATCTAGTTAACAAAATAAATAGCAGTGAAGATAAAGATGGGTCAAAACCCTATCAGTGAAGAAAAAGGGGGAACATTTAATCATGGCCCTGAATTTTCCCAGAGAATTTGAAAAGTGACATGGGTAGCAAAGATGAGCAAGGCTGAGGGAGGGCTGCCTAAATACGCACTGGGAAAATAGAAGGGATTTCAGTTTTGCAGACTTAAAAAATCACAATTTTCAACAAACTTACATTAAGCTCATCTTACTATTTTACAGTAATTTGATATTGAATAATAGATCGGTCGTGTGGGACAAGACTCTGCATCTTTCCATTGCTCATTCTCTCCCCACAGACCTGCTATAGGATTTCCCTAAATATCATCAAGAGTTTAATTAGTAAACAAAATATTTTACCTTCGGACTGAGACATGTTGAATACTGCTTATTTAGGATTATCTCTGCTAGTCTCAAGAATTCTTCGTTTCTACTTTTTTCAGACTGATTAATTTCCCTCGTTATTGTCTTTGGTTACTTTAATGATTTGTTACCAGAGACCAAAGGCAAAAAGCATGGCTCCAGAGGTCCCAAAGCATCAGGTTCATCTACTTTCACCAAGGAAAAGAAATCAGAGAGATGAGTGATAGTTGAAACAAGAAAGGAACTGATCTCTGTGTGACCATACCAGGAAAGACAGTGGTCTAGGAACTTAAGTTTTGTCTTTGAGATACTAATGATAGCTTGAAGATTAAGTGAAGGAAAAAGGGGTAGGGTGAGGATAGCGAGAAGTATAGTTAGTCAGGCAGCTTGATCAAACTGTCCTAGATTTGGGATATCTCAGGGCTGCTTTTGAGGTCTTCCTGGTCTACAGAAAATTTACTACTGCTTGAGGGGCAGTTTCTGGTCCTATCATGATACAATCTAGACATGGCTCACTGTGTCTAAAACTTTTGAAATAAGCTTGGGAGAAGAAATAACTCAAAGGGAAAACAGGTTTCAGAGGGAAAAATAAAATTGTTCAGTAGTAGGGCCTCTTTTAATTTCAGTTCAGTCACTGTTAAGGCTTTTGTTCCAGAACTCACTTAATTTTAGTTGTGTGAGCGTTTTGTCATCCCATTGCCTAGTTCTTACACTTAAAACTTCAATTTTGGACAAACTTGATGTTTCACTTGCTTTTCTATTTCCCTTGTTTTGGTGTAACTCTAGCTATAAATGAAATCTTTACATCACTTGGTCTCTACTTCACTTGCTCTAGCAATAGCATAGTTTAGTTGACTGAGAGTAAGCTATCTTCTACTTCAAAACTTCCATGAATGGTATGAATTTCTGGAAAAGCAGAAACCTCTTCTTAACTATTAAGTAACCAATTCCTGGAGGTAGAGAGATGGCTCAGTGGTTAAGACTGCGTGCTGCTTTTGCAGAGGACCAAGAATTGGTTTCTAGCACCCACATTAGGCAGGTCACAGCCACCTGTAACTCTAGCTCCAGGGGATCTAGCATCAACTTCTGGCCTCCACAGTCACTTGCACATGCGCGCACACACACACAGCACACACACAATAAAAACAAAAAAATCTTTAAAAAATAAATCAATTCTTGCTCATTTTTCAGGATTTATGTCAAAGACAATAATCCTGAGACTAGATCAAGGTCCATTTACTATTTTCTTTCATGATGGCTTCATCAAAACATATAACTCAATATTGATATGAATGTCTATGTATTTTTTGCTACATAATGATGGTAGGGTGAATACAGATGAAAAATAAAATAAGAGCTTAAATTATCCTCATGGAAAATAAGAAAAGGGACCTCTTTCTCTTTTTGCTTTCAGAATTTCATTCTCTGTTCTTTACAATTGCATCTTTTCAGTGGCTAAAGAAGCTTTTTCGAGTCGCACAACTTAGGAGTCTTTACTCCAGGACTGGAGATCCATCTTTTTGAAATGCAATCCTCAAGGAAGATAATGATCTGTCTTCCAATTTTTAGAGGGAGGATATGATTGTAATTTGATTCAAACAGGTAAAGCCCAATTTTGATCATAAGATAGAAAGAAATGAGCAACTTTATACGGGAATGAAAATATGGCTTGCATCCACTTTGTTATATGAAAGAGGAAGAAGTCTTCTGGTCTTTGCAAACTCTTTAGTGAATTGTCTATGAGGTATATCACGTGCTGATCTCTTGATTACAAAAAATAAAAATAAACTTATTACTCCCCTGTCTTCACAGAGAGATCTCCTGAGCTAGCAGGAATTTTGCTGTTGTTGGGAATGAACATAGGGCCTGTACATGCTAAGTGCATACTTAACCACAGAGCAACCATAGTGCTGGGAATCAAACCTAGGACATCACACATAATAGATAAATTATTGTAGTTATATTTTCTCAATATACCTAAGCTCCAGATCTTCTATGTTGGCTATTGATTTTTTTTTTCAGTTTGTACAAAGTGACCTGTTCCTAGTATAATTCAAACAGGTGTCTAAGAAAAAGAAAAAAAAAATGGAGACTATAGTAGGAGTTTCAATGTTCTCATATGTTCCAACAGGGAAATTATGAGGACAAAATGAATGAAACTGACATTTGAAAGGTTTGCTTTCCCACAACTTTGTAGGTTGATCAAGGACACATTGAATAAATTCTCTAAGCCAAATTTTCTTGATTTATAGAATGCAGATAAAAATAGCACCTATATAAGAAGAATGTTGTGGAGATACATTGATAGAGAAATTAAATTTAAAATACATTTAAAATAACAAACCTGGAAGCTACACATAAGACATAGTAAATCAAGCTGGGAAGAGTTCATTGTAGTCATTTCTCCCATTTTAGCTATCCTTGTCAAATAAGCATAGCCCAGAGTCATCTGAGAAGTGAGTCTCAACTGCATGATTGCCCAAATCAGATTGGCTGCTGTGCATGGCTGTCTGGAACCACTTTTTTTTTTTTTTTTTACAAAACTTATTTCTATTCTTTTTGAAATTACAATATAATTATATTATTTCCCCCTTCCCTTTCCTTCCCCAAATCCTTTTTATGCAACTCCCTTGTTTTCTCTTAAATTCATGGCTTCTATTTCTTTACTTGTTGTTACATATATACATATATGTTACATATATATACATACATATATACCTAAATATATAGATACTGCCTAAGGAAGACCTGGGCAAGGATGGCACCAATAGGCATGGTAATATGGAAAGGAGGACCCTAGACAAAGAACTACAGGCAACTAAGGAATGTTGAGAGCAGGAGAAATCGTCTCACCCAGAGAAGAATCCCCCAAATTGGTTCTCTAATACTGAGTGGACAGACATGAAATTACAATATCATTTTAGATTTATTAATTAATTAGTTTTATCATTATATGTATGAAAGTATTCCCTGCATGCATGAATGTGTATCATGTATATGCAATGCCTACAGAAGGCTGCAGAATTCAGATGGTTTGAGCCACTATGTGGGTTGTGAGGAACCTCCGTCCTCTGCAAGACAAACAAGTAGTGCTCTTAACTATTGAACCATTTAGCCTCGGAAAATTATTTTGATTGTTTGTTTGTTGTTGTTGTTGTTGTTGGTGGTGGTGGTGTTTTGTCTGCATAGATATGTGAGGGTGTCAGATCACCAAAACTGTAGTTATAGACAGTTGTGAGCTTGCGTGTAGGTGATGGGTATTGAACCAGGGTCATCTGGAAAAGCAGCTAGTGCTTTTAACCACTGAGCCATCTCTTATGTAGGAAAGCCTAGCTCACTGTGGTACTATTACCTGGGCAGGAGCTCCTGGGCTGTATAGCAGGAGTCTTAAAAGTTCTTATAATAAAATGAAACCTGAGGCCAGTTATTGGGGTGAATGCTGGAAGATCAGAGAAGCAGAACAAGCCACAGCTTTCTCACCTCACCAGTTCCTCAGCTAATCCTGTTTCCTCAGACTGGATGCCTCTGAGTCCTCATCCAGAATGAATCTCAGCTGAACTGCTGCTCGAAAGCCTGAAAGCTTAACCAGCCAAATGCTTCTAGTTTCTGGTCTTCACACCTTATATATCTTTTTGCTTTCTGCCATCACTCCCTGGGATTAAAGGCTCACTTCTTGGGATTAAAGGCGTGTGTCACCATACCTGGCTGTTTCCAATGTGGCCTTGAACTCACAGAGATCCAGAGGGATTTCTACCTTTGGAATGCTAGGATTAAAGGTGTGAGTGCCACCATTTTCTAGCCTTTGTATCTAGTGGCTGTTCTGTCTCTGACCCCAGATAAGTTTATTAGGGTGCACAATATTTTGGGGAACACAATACCACCACAGGGCTGTATAAGAAAGCTTGCCAAGCAAGAGTCTAAGAGTGAGCCAGCAATCAACATCCTCCATGGTTTCTGCTTCAAGTTTCTCCTTGAGTTCCTGCACTAACTTCCCTCAAGGACAGATTGTGACCTAGAAGTATAAGCTGAATAAACCCTTTCCTCCCCTAAGCTACTTTCCACCTGAATGTTTTATCAATGGGAAGGAAACAGGAACACACACCCAAATAAGTCAACATATTCCTTGGGACTCAAGTACCATGAGGATAAAGTGAGCTGCAGCTTGCAAGAGGCATGATACCTTTCTCATCTAGGCAGATTTGGTGATTGTGCTGCCTATTCAGAGATGTGCTTGAGCTTTTCATTAAGCTGATGAGAGAGGACAGAAGGTCTTCTCCCAACTGCTCTCCTTACATTTCCCCAGTGATCCAGAAGTTATATCTCACTCAATCATAAATTCAGTCTAAATCCGAGGCATGACAGCCACAGGCAAAAAAAAAAAAAAAAAAAAAAAAAAAAAACTGTATGTTTACAGACTGTGTCTTTCCATTTTCTTTACTGGCTAACAGTACATTCTCTCCTCTGAGGTTAATCTTCTGTCTCTGTGTCAGCAGGTGAGCTGTTCTTGTGCTCTCGGGTGGGTAAGCTCCTCAGGAGGACTACTTTTGGGTTTACAGGTATTTTAAAAGCCCCTTGAACAGATCATGTTATGCATCCACCCTTTTTATTGTTGTGGGGGGACTCGCTTTTCTCTATCTTCCAGGTGACAAATGGAAAATTAAAAAGTGGCCAAAATGAAAAAAAGGATATAGCTAATGAAAATGCCCGATGATTGAGACTAATATACCATCTGAGGTTAAAGAAAATTGGGCTTTGGGATTTGAGACAGGTGAGAAAAATTACACAATGAAATGAGGGATGAATGGGAGTTGTCTTGTGATGAGGATGAGAGATTTTCAAGTCACAAGAGTTGTGTCTTGAAGTACATAGCTCACTTCCAAGTAGGAGATACCATTATAAATGGAAATCTCTTTTATAATTAAGAAGGAATTTGTATTTTAACTTTCAGGCTCTGAAGAGTAGGTAGAGAGCTTTTATTGTCTCTGCTTGTTACTCAAATTGGCATCTCATAGAGTAGTGAATTCTGGTTCACTTTACTCCCCACAACCCACATCTCTACACCCTGATCCAAAGTTCATTAAGTAGATACAACATGATTCACAAAAGCCACATCAACTGCCATGATTTTAAGTATTTTAGGAAAGACACTTACAGAATGATGCCTCTGGTAGGGGTGAGAGAGAAGAGAAGAGTAATTTTCATAAATGGTTACTGAGTCAGGATATTTTAAAAATAGCTTTCTCAACTAGGCTTATCATGTGTTATTATGTGAACCCATTCTAATGACTTAATTTCTTAACTACTAGCACTGGTATTGCAAATGCTTTTAAGGAAGCTACTTGGCTGCACTGCTGCAGCACTAGTTAACAAGCATTCATTAAAACCTGTAGCTTAATGGACTGCTTCAGAGGATAGTTATATTGGAAAATGATGATGGAGTCGAAGACCACAGGATAGAAGCTTTTATTGCATTTAATCTAATATACTGTACCTCACCATAGTCCCATCCTCAGAATTCCCCATTTTCATCCTTTTTATAATAAAGCTGTAAGAACAGGTGCCATATTCTTTTCAACCTTTTCGAATTTTGGTCTAATATAGAAGCACTATACTCAGGAGCCAGCTTAGGAAACCTGTGCAAAGAAAATGGGATGCTGAGATGCTTTTCCACTCAGCTGTAAGAACATATCTCACAGTGAGCTACTGTAATAACAGTGATTTCCTTGTGTGACTCATACAGCCGACTCCAGAAGTAGTTGCCAGAAAAGTTCTCCACGCTGTTAGAATAACAGCCTAACTTCTATAACCATACTTACTGAGCCCCAACTCACAACACAATTACAGGAAGTGTTCCCCAGATTTGTAAATATCTGTGAAAGTCATACATTTATTCATATGTATGTTTCATTCTGCTTTTAATGAATCACCTTCATTGAACATAATACAATGATAAACCATCTGGACGATCTGTCCTGGATATTTCGCAAGGGATAATTATCATGTGTTTAGCTGGGATAATTGCTTTGAAGAGGACAAAATTCTCAGAATGCAATTGTACTTGTATATTTATTTAAATACTGGCCTTACTGTTTTATAACCATACATTTTATTGGTGAGAATAAGAGAATAATAACAAAATGACTAAAATGGTTGTTTTTGGACCCAGAAATAGTAGATTGCCACAGTACAGAATAATTCTATGCTCCCCTGTATTAGATAAAAATTTGTTAGTAGAGCATGGGGTAACTGTTACTCAACTAAACTCCATAGAGCAGGCAAAATGGCTCCGTGGATATTTATCATCTGGCAAAATGTTGATCTTTGTCACTGAACTTTCACAAAAGATCAATCCGTTTTTTTCAGAAAATAGATATTCTGCTCTTTCTCGTGGCATTTACACAGGTATAGGAGACCTGTGATAACACTTCCCTTTTATGACCATTATCTTAAAGGATAAATGAAAGCAAACCTGGTCCTTTAAACTTTCTCCTTTTAGAGGTTGCATTTCAGCATCTAAGATTTTCTTCCCCTCCGTCACCAGTAGTCTCAAACTCTTCGTATTGCTGTGTTGCCCACTTGTGCACTCATACACTTATTTTCAACAAGTCGAAATCCCTGTGGCCCAACAAGTTTGTTCCTTTCTCGACTACGTATTGGCATGAAGCCCAGAGAAATGTAGGGCAGGGATGGCGAGCTAGAAGCAAGAAACGACCTGGTACTATTCGGACCATTTTTATGCTTGCCAAATTCAGAGGCCCACTGTGAGGTCAGGAGGGCATAATGACAGAATTAGCTAATGTTTGGGAGTTTTCCCAGATTCAGCTGGAGTGAGAGGCTACTGTCAAATATGCACAACAGCAACAGTTTTATTTAAACTTGCCATCATCTCCATTTTTTTAACATCAAAATCTTTAGTTTGTATCCAAATGAGTGCCTTAGAAAATAGGTGAATTTGGATAGGGGAGTACAAAAAAATCAAATTATTATTTAGTTCTTTGGTCCAAAAGGAAATTGAAAGCTTTCAAAGTACTGCTAGAGAAATGAAATAGGCAACACATGTTATTATCATACGAACTTAATTTTATGCTGTTGTTACCGCTATTGAAATGGAAAACTAAAGCCTTGTGTAGTCAGGGGAATTAAGTGTACCTTTTCCTGATGTGTTATTGTTCTGTAATGTTTGGAGACATATGAGGGAAATTCTTTTAAGGGATTTGGGCAATAGCAATATACTAGAGCTTCATAAACCTTGTCACTTGCAACCTCCTTTTGCACAATATATTTTATGTGATCACTGGGTTTTATAGTTATACAGGTATACAAGATAGGTACATAAATCTTTTACTAATAAAAAAATCAAAAAATTTGTTTTAAACTATTCTTTGGTACACACATAATTTTACCATATATTAAAGATAAAACAAATTTGTATAATGTACCATATTTTAAAGATGAAACAAATTCATATACTAATGAGATTAATCTGATTGGACTAAGTATTGGTTGAATATTTGATACTTCAAGATATAGAGCAGTTTCAATGCTTTTCAGAGTTGACTAGTTTAATCTTAAGAATGCTACTTGGCATAATTGTGTGGTGGAAACTGGCAGGAATATGTTTTGGGGCCTTTTTAGTCATTGTTGGAAATTGCCAAAATTCATTGAACAATTTTTAGTGAAATTTTAGTCAAAAGTTCAAACAGAAATTTTAAAAATGAAGCATTGTAACACAGCATAATACAAACATACTAATTTAAGACTTACATATTGATGACTGGCAGTAAGGAAATATTTAAAGTCTTTGTTTTATATAATTAAATCATTATGGTTTAGGGAGTTTTTCTTTTGTTTTTATTTTCTGAATCAGGGTCTTACTTATGTAGTGCAAGATGATCTAGAACTCACTATGTACCCCAGGTTGGCATTGAACTCATGGTAGTCCTCCTTCCTCTTGAATGTTAGGGAAATGCAACCTTGAGCAACCATAATCAGAAAAATCACGATGTTTCTGTAATAGAAGAAAACAGTAAAATTATTGCAACTTGTGGCATGTAACCTGGCCTAGGGTCTTCAAGCAGTGTTTAATTGTCATCACAGTGCGTGACAGCATGCACAGTGCAAAGTATAGTTCACATGCTGTGTGTTCAGAAACAATGCTTTAGTGAAGCTGTTTTTAAATCTTTTTTCTTCTGTAGTTGGAAGTTTTCCTGTGTCCCAGCCGAAAAGCAGTCAAGACTAAACTCTCACACTCACATTCCCTAAGTAAACACACAGAAGCTTATATTAATTATAACTGCTCAGCCATTGGCTCAGGCTTATTACTGACTAGCTCTTACACTTAATTTAACCAATAATTCTTATCTGTATTTAGCCATGTGGCTTGGTACCTTTTCTCAGTTCTGCCTTGTCATTTTGCTTCCTCTATATCTGGCTAGTGACTCCTGATTTACCCTTCCTCTTCCCAGAAATCTCCTTGTCTGTGTATCCCACTTATACTTCCTGCCTGGCTACTGGTCAATCAGCATTTTATTTATTAACCAATCAGAGCAACACACATTCGCAGCATACAGAATGACATTCCACAGCACTTCCCCGTTTTCTGTCTAATCAAAAAGGAAGGTTTTACCTTTAACATAGTAAAATTACATATAATAGAACAGTTATCATTTAAGAATTACAATTACAATATCTAGTCTATTTGTATTTGGAAAAATTAAAGAAAATATTCTATCTATCCTATATTGTGAGTCTAAAGTTTCATATCTAATTTATCTTTTATCATAACCAAGGAAAATGATAACTATCTAGTCTTTGACTACACCAAAGACCCCAGGAGGATACAGTATTATCTAAATAAACAGGAAGAGCATTGCAAGCAACTTCCAAAACTCTAGACTGACGGAGACAGCTGGCTGCCTGGACAGTCACCCAAAGTTCTTCTCAATGGTAGGGCATCCTTCTTCAGCCTACAGGCCAGTTACTTCTATTCTACACTCGGTTACTCCTCTCTGTGTCCTGTAGAATGTCTGGCAGTTTCCTCTGTGAAGCAGGAATCTGAAGGACCATCTCATCTTACATAGTTCAGTGGTCATCTTCCTATTATGGTGATATTTTATTTGTGCTGAAATGTGATTTTATTTTTATACTAACAACTAAAGTTGCCTGGGGGGTCAGAGCTAATAGCAAGCCATAGCAGAAGTCTGGCAGTGGTAGCACACGCCCTTAATCTAATCACATGGCAGTCAGAGTCTGTGTGTTCAAGGACATAGCCAGTTTGGAGACACATGCCTTTAATCTCAATATCAACCATAGAGACCTGGAGGTCTGTATAGACAGGCAGTAATGAGGAGGTCATGTGGTTGGGTTTACAACCAATGAGAAGGCAGAATAGAAAGTCAATAAAAAGACAGACACATAGGAAGTAGGGTTCTTTTCTCAGAGGAAGGACGGCAGCAGGTGGTAAGAAGGTGATCTCAGCTTTTGGCTACTGTTCTCTGATCTCTGGGCTTTTAACTCTGCATTTGGCTCTGTGTTTCTTATTTAATAAAATTGTTTAGAATTACGTCTATATCCTATGGGTCCTGAATGTCCAGTTTATACAATATATTGTCATCAGTTGATTCAAGGGCACTTTTGTGACCAGTGGCTAACTTTTACCACAAAGAAAGCAAACTCCACAATGAGTTTCTTCAATGCCCATTATCTTCTCTGAAGTAAATTGGTGCTGCCAGGAGGACATATGTCTCAATGTCCAGAAATTTGAAGTTCTTAAACATTTTAAATTCCATATTCTGTATGTCTTTGAAGTGTTTGAAGATTACCTATCTAATTGAAATATATCTATGTATACCTAGAAAACTTAACTAACGTAACTGTAAGTTTATCATAGATGACTAATTATTAATCTGTATTTCTCAACTGGATACTATAATTTCAAATGAGTTGCACAAACAAAATACTTTAAACAAGAGTAGAAATATACATACAGTATAACAAAATTAACTTTAAATTTGTATCAATAAACTAAAATCCATAGCAATGTAAAACATTTTAAGCAAGTTGTTGCTCTTTAAAAGTAGATTCAATAATCTACCCTGTTATCCTATCATATGTATATCCTATATTACTATATCATATCCCCCTTTCTTCTTTTAGAAAGAGATTGACTATGACCAATAACAATTTGTAACCAACAACCTAAACAAAGACAAACATCTATAATCCATTTTTTGGGAATATGGCTATAGTGTTCTAGGCTACTTCCTACTGATAGTGGGTTCTGGTAGTCTTATGGGGATCCTGAGAAATTCGAGATAATGGTCAAGTCCTGGGAAGACCGGCTATAACATTTGTTGATAGGCACCATCTGTTAAGTTTCAGGAGGTCTGGCTTGATCAAATTTGATCTATCTTAACCTGGAACAAATTCATATGTTCACATCTTCTGTGGAAACCTCTTTTCCACAGCAACATATCCTTAGACATAAATTTTGAAGTCAAGATAACTTTAATATATATATATATATATATATATATATATATATATATATATATATATTGATTTAACTCAGTAGCCATTATAATCAAATGTCTTTCTGCAGTTAAAAATCCCAAAGGCAATAAAATCCAGACTCTGTGTGTGATTTCCATCTTTACGTGGCTTATTTTATATTACTTTTACTGTCTCTTTAAAGACTTTATTTTTTTTAATTTATTTTGCAATACAATTCAGTTCTACATATCAGCCACGGATTCCCTTGTTCTCCCCGCTCCCGTCCCCCTCACCTTCCCCCCAACCCCCCCCCCATTCCCATCTCCTCCAGGGCAAAGCCTTCCCCACAGACTGAGGTCAACCTGGTAGACTCAGTCCAGGTAGGTCTAGTCCCCTCCTCCCAGGCCGAGCCAAACAATCCTGCATAGACCCCAGGTTTCAAACAGCCAACTCATGCAATGAGCACAAGATCTGGTCCCACTGCCTGGATGCCTCCCAAACAGATCAAGCCAATCAACTATCTCACCCATTCAGAGGGCCTGATCCAGTGGGGACCCCTCAGCCATTGGTTCATAGTTCATGTGTTTCCATTCATTTGGCTATTTGTCCCTGTGCTTTATCCAACCTTGGTCTCAACAATTCTCGCTCATATAAACCCTCCTCATTCTCGCTAATTGGACTCCCAGAGATCCACCCGGGGCCTAGTCATGGATCTCTGCATCCAGATCCCTCAGTAGTTGGATGAGGTTTCTAGCACGACAATTAGGGTGTTTGGCCATCCCATCACCAGAGTAGGTCAGTTCGGACTGAAAGACTTTATTTTTTAAAACTATTTCTTTATATAAATGCATATATTCCTTTTCCTCTCCCAAGCCTATGTACATTTTTACATACACTGTAAACTGTTTAGGGTTTATCCCATCTGAATCTGTCTTACTGTGAATCTATTGCTTTAAACTGAAGTATTACTAGGATTGAAATGGTAGCTTTGGCTGCTGGCTCTGCCCACCTCAGCTTTCCAACATGGCAGAACTATGTTTACCACCATCTCTAGGGGAACCATGCTCATGGATGACTCTGTGAAGCAGTGCATCTATGCTTCCATCCAGCAGCATGTAGCCCAAAAACCTTTTCTTTCTTTCCTTTTTTTTGTCTGTACTAGCAAAAGCTATATCCACCAAGCACCATGCTGTGCAACTTGTAAATGCCACTGTGTACAGTGGCAGGAATCTGCCATGGTGCACTCAAGCCTATGTGCTCTGAACCTGCCATACTGTAGCTCAAGTCCACATGCCACAGTGTCTCTGTACATTGGCATCTCTATATCTCAACTTCGATGAGACATGAAGTAGAAAGCTGTTTTTGGCTCTATTATTTTCTGTTTAGAAGCCCTTTTTAAACTCTTTTAGGCCTTAGCGAAATTCGAGAGTCCTATGTTGGTACACCAAAAGTAGCTGAAGATTTCTCCAGTCCCACCAGGCCCCAAGGTCCCCCTACCTGCTTTTAAAATAATCACTCAGAAGCTTATATTAATTATAACTGCTTGGCTATTAGCTCAGGTTTATTACTGACTAGCTCTTATAATTAAATTAACCCATAATTCCTATCTGTGTTCAGCCACATGACTTGATACCTTTTCTCAGTTCTGTCTTGTCATCCTGCTTCCTCTGTGTCTGGCTGGCGAATCCTGACTCAGCCTTCCTCCTCCCAGAATTCTCCTTGTCTGCTTATCCTGCCTATGCTTCCTACCTGGCTACTGGCCAATCAGCATTTTATTTATCAACCAATCAGAGCAACACAAATTCACAGCATACAGAAAGACACTTCACAGCATTCTCCTGTTTCCTTTTCTTCTTTTCTTTCATCTTCTATTCCTTTTACTTTTATTTTTTATACCAAGTAAGCCACAGATTCATAAAATATATGTTACAGCAGTATAGACTCATTTGTATTGATGGTCACAGTTTGCTGGTCCGGGAAGTCCAAGTTGATACTTCAGTTGAACCCGGGATTCTATCTACCATCAAAACAGCTATCATGATCTTCCTATAAATACTTAGGGAGGAGAAGGATTCATGAGAGCCTTCCCCTGTAGCTGGATGTTGAGAAACCCATTATTTTTCAGTTCCTATTCTGGTAAACAAAACCTTTGAGAGATCACATATGCTGTGACATTGGCAAATTCTATAGACAGCGTTCTGCCTCACTCCACTCTTTTCTTGAGCTCTTCTATTATTTCCACTCCCTCTTCTGTGATATTTCCTGAGCATCAGTGGGCCTGGTAGTATAGATGTCCCATTTAAGCCTGAACATTCAATAAGCTCTTGTTCTTATCACTTTGAACAGTTACAAGTTTCTACATTGAGGGTTTGCTCAGTCCCAAAAGAAGTTCTTCTGTCCAAAGCTGACAGTAACACTAATCTATGGACATAAATGTAATTACCTAGAAAACAATTTCATAGGAACACCATGTCCATTTAGCAATACAACAGCCTAGCTTCCTTACTTGGGCCTATGTCTGTATCAGCCACAAGCTTTTAAACAGGCTTATAGTGCCAGATGTGAATTCTCTCCTGTAGAGCAGGCATCAAAATCAATCAGAAAGCAGTTGTAATTATGACAACATACTTGCCACTATAATACCAGTGAGCGCTTTCTGCATGGCTGGTCAGCATTAATACACACAGGGTCTACAGCTGAATAATATCATTGGTGATAATTGTCCCTTAGTAGCCTCCATAGCACCTTGGAGCAAGATGAATGCTAGCTGCAAGTCCAGCTTTTTTTCTCTCTATCCTGTGACCAAGACATATGATGTCTTAAGCAATAGATTCTTACCATCTGGTTCTGGTGGGCACACTCTTCAGTGCTTACTTACATACAATCCCAGCATTCCCTCTGACACTATCATATCACACACATTTTACTACTCCTTTTCTAAACATTCTTCATTCCCCGCTTATGGCTCCCCCTTTGGTTTCCCTTTTCAACAGAGATGTCCTACTATGCATCCTGGTCAAATACTGTCAGAAGCATCTCAATTTCATTGCATATTTGATTTTGAACTACTTTTTGTTGTTGTTTTGGCATTTTTCAAAAACTTTTGACTTTTGCCACATTTTTCAGTGCCCACATCCAGCTGCATGAACTCATGTAGGGTCATAATCATGGTTGAAGAATCTTGTATCTATAGCATTCCAATGCTGCTTCTCACCTACACTGGATCTATCAATACTACCAGTTCAATTTTTATATTCTCTCTGGTTATACACAGATAATTCCAAATTCATAGTTGGATAGTATAGTGTGGCATTTCAAGGGGATCACTAAGTGGCAGAAATAGTGTGTGAGTCCTCAAAGAATGTGGGGTTTTGATTTAGACAGATGACCTTTGAGAACTCTTGACTTGTTTGAGTTTCAGTTTTTTACAAGAAAAGTAGATCTCTGCCACATCAAATGGCTACAGAGGTTAAAGAAAAAGTACTTAGAAAATATCCAGCATGGTTCTTGGAACACACTGAGTGTTCAAGAAAAGGTATTTGCTAAATGGAAATTTAAGCTAAAGATTTTAAAATACATTCATTAAATATATACAACGTTTTCATATTACAAAATATATTTGGCATTAAATTAAGAGTACTGTTATATGAGAAGTACCTGTTTGCAGTATCCTTTACAAATGGCAATTTGTAAGAGCCTTGTGTGTATGCAACTTATCCAACCTAATCTACTCACAAGTGGCAGATAGGATCATAATATGAATATTCTTGGTCTCAGACAGCCACGTCCCCATGAAGAATTATCACAAATGGGGTAGAATTATAATATAAGTATGAAAGAAGATAAACTGGAATTAAAAGTAATTTATCATTTATAACCATCCCACAATTTTATAAGTAGCATTTATCATAAAGCAGGAATTTTGGACAGGCTGTATCTTACCTGTGAAATTAAAGATTAGAAAGAATTAACAGTGTACATAAGAAAGGGGCAAACTTGGATGTGGGATGCGCTTGAATTTTGAGGCCAACACCTGTCAGACAAAACTTGCTGATGGTTCTTATCACAATAGGAGGCTTTGAAAGAGTAGCAAAAATGTAACTCTAACCTCAACTCCCCTAACAAGTCATTGGCAAAATATAAATTCCATAATTGTGCTAGGAAAGTGGATTTTCTTTATCAGGATGAAGAAAAGGCCACAAGAAATTTCTTGGTTTGATGGAGTAAATTCTATCTTCGTTCCCACAGTCTTATCTGGGTCATGAAAAAAATAGACTGTCTTTTAACTTTCCCAGTTAGGGTTATTTGAAAGGTCTTTGTGTGCTGTGGAGCAGAAGCCTTAAATTCTAGTACATATAAAATAGCCAACCAGGTGATTAGAAAAGGCGAGCCATGAGTATACTGAGGAGAAGATACAGCTTCTTAAGGGAATTGCCTCAACTAAGACATGATACATGAGGAATGCAGTACAGAAATAAATGTTGCCAGATATTGTATTATTTTTCAAAAGCAAACAAATAATGTAATGGTCTGAATTATTTTTATGTAAAAATTTCTGATCTTAAAACATCAACCATATTTTTAAAAACAAAATGAAATAAATGAGTAAACAGAAAACACACTAGCCAAGAAAAACACTCTGCATGCTGACACTGCTTCTAGACCACCTTTCTGTGACTTCTCTAAATATTCCCAATTCTTCCACATGCTATAAATTAAATTCGAGAAACAATGATATGCAATGCACTCTCATTACCTCATGCTATGGATTTGATAAGTAATTGTATAACTTGGAACCTGACCTATGTTCTTTTTACCTCAAGGTTTTCTTTTCTAATTTAAAGGAACATACATTATCCTTTCTACATAGGATCCACCTTATTTATGTTTTATTAACTCACCCTCTCATTCATTACTTATTCATTTATTTATATAATTTTTATATGAATTCTTACTGAGTTGCAAAAGTTGGTTACAACTCCTGGCCTCAAGACATCTTCAGAACCCAACCTCTCAAGGTCATTAATTTCCTAAATCATTCCAAGTCTGAATATATTCTAGTTGATCTCTAGACAGTAATGTTATTTCTTACCAATCACAATTGCCTTCAAGTGGTAAAATTCCTTCTCTTCCCTCCCTTCCTCTCCCCATTCTTCATTCTTTCTTCAGTTCCCCTCCTTCCTCCCTCCTTCCCTTCCTCCCTCCTTCCCTTCCTTCTTCCCTCCCGCCCACCTGCCTGTCTGCATGCAGTGCTTGGGACCGAATCTAAAACCTTGTTTGTGCCAGGCAAGCCCTCTACCACTGACTTATATCCCAGGCTATTTACTTTATTTTGAGACAAGGTATCATTATTAAATTGAAGTCAGGATCTCAGGTGGGCCTTGAATGGATGATTCTCTTTCCTCAGCCTCCTGAGTAACTAGGGTTACTGGCCTGCTCAACCAGGTCTGGCTGTGTGTTCTTTTCTTTCAATGCTTTCATTTACATTCCAGTGATAGTCAAGTACCAAGGTATGTTTTAAATCCTTGCAAATCTCTCTAAATTTTCTGAGGGCCACAGATGAATATCGACTTGAATTTCAGGAAGATGTTCAATGCCAGCAATTCTATTCTATAAAGCTGTAAAGGTGAGCTTTTTTGTCATCACTATTTTAATTTCATTGTTCTAACACTAAAGAGTCTGGATTCCCTCTTCACTCACTGTTTAAGACCAAGCCAACTTTTTTTGTAGTTTACAAAAACAAATTCTTAAAAAAATCAAACAAAACAAGAAATTATGAACATTTTTAACCAATGAAATCTTTACAACCACATAGAACTACCACATTTCACAAGCTGTTTAACAATCTGTTCTTGTAAAGAATCATTATGCTGTTGGCTTTCTTTCTAGTCAATGAATACTATTAAAATAAGCATCATTTGTAAATAGCTTTTAAACATTCTCTCATATGTGTTCAACTACTTAAGGTGAATATTTAGATCTTCTCAATAGTTTTTGTATTTTTATGCAACACAATGATAACTATTTTACACACACACACACACATAATATATTATATACTTAGGTAGTTTGAATGTAGTTGGCCCCCATAATCTGGAAGTGGCACAATTAGGAAGTGTGGAATTGTTGAAGTAGGTGTGGCCTTGTTGGAAGAAGTGTGTCACTGTGAGGACAGACTTTGAGGTCTCCTATACTCAAGCTATGCTTGGTATAGACACAATTTCCCTTCCTGTTGTCTGCAGATCAAGATGTATAATTCTCAGCTCCTTCTCCAGCACCACGTCTGCCTCAGTGCTGCCATGTCCTGCCATGAAGATAATGGATGAAATCTTTGAAACTGTAAGCAAGCCTCAATTAAATGTTTTCCTTTCTTAAGAGTTGCTATGGTCATAGTGTCTCTTCACAGCAATAGAATCTCTAAGAAGTTGGTACTGGGAGTGGAGTATTGCTGTGATAAGTCTGACCATGCTTTTGTTTAGAGAAATGTGGACTTTGGTACTTTGGGTTAGGAAAGCGGTAGTGTAACACAAATCTTCAACAGTCTTATTAATAAAAAACCCGGGAGGCAGGTATTGCGGTGAATTCTGAAAGATCAGAGAAGCAGAACAAGCCACAGCTAATCTCACCTCGCCAACTTCTCAGCCAATCCTGTTTCCTCAAACTGGAAGCCTCTGAGTCCTCATCCAAATGGATCTCAGCTGAACTGCTGCTAAAACCCTAAAAGCTTAAAAGCCTCTAAGAACTTAAAAGTTCTTTTTTTTTTAAACAAACTCCAAACCTAAGAGCACAACGATATGGTTTAAAATATTTTACATAATGGAAAATCTCTAACTAGTCACCTTTTCTCTCATCATCATTTACATAGCAGTATAAGGAGCAAATATGTATTAAGGTGGTATTAGTCCATATACATTATCTCATTCATCCATTACAACATAAACACAGGAAAATATGTAATTTTATATAAATGATAAAATGTTCAGACAAACATCAAAATGTTAATAGAAAAATTGCAATGAGGAAACTGAGAATATAGAAAAATGTTTTTCAAGTTTAATAATATGTTTTAAACAATATATTTTGTGCACTGACTGAAAGTAATTTTATGTATATATGCACATAAGTTTAAAAAATATATGTATGTGCCTCTAGTTCCTGGTCCTCATGCCTTATATACCTTTCAGCTTCCTGCCATCACTTCCTGGGATTAAAGGCATGTGTCTTTCCCAAGCAAGACATGAGATCTCAAGTCCTGGGATTAAAGGTGTGTGCCACCATGCCTGGCTCTGTTTCCAGTATGGCCTTGAAGTCACAGAGATCTAGATGGATCTCTTGATTCTGAGTGATAGGATTAAAATGATAGGATTTTCTGGCATCTATGTCTATCTAGTAGCTGTTCTGTTCTCTGAACCCAGATAAGTTTATTAGGGTGCACAATATATTGGGGAACATAATATCACCACACAGTAGAAAGCTTTAAGCATTGTTTAATGGGCCATACTAGTCAGAGCATGGAATACAGTGATGCTGAGGGTGATTCAAGAGGTTTCACATTAATATGTGGCCTAGAGATTGTTATTTTGATATTCTGGTGACGAATGTGGCTGTTTTTTGGTCTTGTCCAAAGAGTCTACCTGAGATTAAATTGAAGAGATTTGGATTAACTCCATTGGCAGAGGAAATCTCAAAACAGACTAGTATAGACTCTGTCACTCAGTTATTAGTGTTAACTCTAATGATTTACAATGAAAAGGAGCATGCTGAGTAAAGAAAAACACAAAATGTACAATTTGAGGAGAAAAGGAACACCAGGAGGTGGAATGGAGCTAAATTCTGTGTTTAAGGAGATTAAGAAAAGGAATAAAGGTAGTGGTGACCTCAGGGCAAGATCCCACTCAGCTAAGCTTCCTATTTGTGAAAAGGGATTAAAGAATAGCTCAGAGTCAGGTGGTGGTACCTGCCTTTAATCCTAGCACTTGGGAGACAGAGCCAGACAGATTTCTGAGCTTGAGGCCATCCTAGTCTACAGAGCAAGTACCAGGACAGCCAAGCTAAGGCAGTGAATGTAACCATCAAAAACAGAAAGCTGGTAAAGATGTAATTGAATGAGGGGGCTGTGTTCCAGCACAAACAAGCAGCAAAATGTGGCAGCTTCAGCCACATAGTGCTGGCTTTAGAGTCAAGGATAGAAGGAAGAATTTAGGAAACCTTCCTCTGAGACTAAGGAAAGCCTCTGAGGCCAGGCATGTCTCAGGGACATTCCTGAATGGAAGCTTACAGAGACTACTGTGTGAAGCTGTGAAGGTGAAGCCTGGATTGCCTTGGAGCCCCCAAGATGTTGGAGTTGCCAGAATCATGGGATACTTGCCAAGGAGAGCTGTGAACAGGGAGTGGAACCTGCCCAAGAGAAAGAAATATGTTGCTGTCAAGGAGGCTGAATGGAATTGGAGATCTGAAGAGCATTTTGACATCAGACATGGAGATGCAGAATTTGGAGTTTGCCCAGCTTGTTTTCAGTCTTGCTTTTGTCCAGTATTTCCTCACTGTGCTCCCTTCCCTATGTTTTAGAATAGTAATCCTATCCTGTGCCATTATACAATGGAAGTAGGTGATCTGTTTTTTATTTTGAATTTATAGCAGATTACAGTTAAAAGATTGCATAACTAAGAGACTTTGAACTTATAAACATTGTTGAGACTATCATAGACTATGGGGACTTTTGAAGTTGGACTAAATGCATTTTGCAATATGACACTGTTACAAGCTCATGGGGGCCAGGGAGAGGAATGTGGCAGTTTGAATGTATTTGACCTCCATAAGCTCATAGGGAGTGGCTCAATTAGGAGGTGTGGCCTTGTTGGAGTAGGTATAGCCTTCTTGGAGAAAGTGTGTAACTGTGGGGGTGGACTTTGAGGTCTTCTATGCTCAAGCTATGCTCAGTGTAGACACAGTTTCACTTCCTGTTGCCTGTGGATCAAGATGTCCAATCGACGAGAGAAAGGAGGGATTATATGAGCAAGAGATATTGAGACCATGATTGGAAAAAGCACAGGGACAAATAGCCAAACTAGTGGAAATGCATGAACTGTGAAACAATGGCTGAGGAGCCCCCATGGAACTGGACCAGGCCCTCTGGATAAGTGAGATAGTTGATTAGCTTGAACTGTTTGGGAGGCCCCCAGGCAGTGGGTCCAGGACCTGTCCTTGGTGCATGGGCTGGCTTTTTGGAGCCTGGCGCCTATGCTGGGACACTTTGCTCAGCCTTGGTATAGGGAGGAAGGGACTGGACCTGCCTTGGCTGAGTCTACCAGGCTGGACTGACTCCCCAGGGGAGACCTTGCCTTGGAGGAGGTGGGAATGGGGGGTGGATTGGGAGGGTGGGAGGGCTGGGGCGTGGGAGGAGGAGGACGGGGGAATCTGTGGCTGATATGTAAAATTAAGTTAATTATTAAAATAAAACATATAGAACTCTCAGCTCCTACTCCAGCACCATATCTGCCTGCATGCTGCCATGTCCTGTCATGCTGATAATGGACTAAACCTCTGAAACTGTCAAGAATCATAAATTCAAAACTACCTCCAGCTACATAGTGAATTCAAGTCCAGGCTTGGATATATGAGACATTGTCTGAAAAAAATTTTTTAAAGAAGAAGAAATAAAATTCATTTTTTTCTATTTATAAAAACTCCTTTAATTAAACCAACTGTAGTACTGATTTTCTTAATCTGGCAGTGGACAATATAAGTGTGTTTGTCATGTAAAACTGATTAAATTGTATAGACTTCTGACTTGTGTAACTTTATATACACACATATATACAAAACATTTACACAACTGCTTCTGGTATTGTTTTCATATTTGGCATCTGGTGTTGATGAAAAAAATCAATAATAGTCCCATAATTTTCCCCCATAGTAGTTAACTCTAGTAGATATTTTTGGTTACGTGTCCATTAGCCAGTCGCATTTTATCTATTTGATGACAGAATGCATTTCTATAAAAGAGCATAACAATGTCAGACACTCATGCTACCAACATTTACTAAATTTGGAGTATAATAATGTGATCATATTCTAGCAACATAGGATTAGGTGAAATTTTGCCATAAGGCTGTGAGGAAGATTTTCCTCACTAATTAATACAAGATAATAATTTTCATTATCTTATAACTGACCATCAATTTGGAGTCTATTACAATAAGTAATATGAAATATGTTCTCTAATTTCTTTTCTAGATTTGATTTCTGAGCTTAATTTATACCTGCATAGTTTTATTTCTGTTGTGCTAAGCTATTATTGTCTATAATCCAGGCTAGTGGTTTTAATACGTACACTTTAATTATAAGAATATTTAATATAATCTACTGTGCTATGGAATTTAAATCATAAACATAAATTTTTAATGTTATGGATTATATTTCCACACTAATGACATCTACATATCATAATAAATAAGTAGATTCATTGAACTGTTAGAGATCACTATGAATTTTAGTCCTAGCTGACAAATGCCAAAAAAGGTATGAATCAAGGAAGAAATTTTCACAATAGTTAAAATTTGTAAACATATTGTGATAATGATTAAGAAAAGAATTAATATTAAGATTAGTTGCAATGACCCAGGTAGATTCCATTACAGAGTGGGGAAAGGATATGTAAGAGCAATGAGGAGAATTGGCTGACCTAATCACAAGACTAATTGCTGAGAACACAGTCGTTAGTTGAAATTAAAATACTCTATCAGATTTAGTTAATGTGTCCTTGATCTTAGCTGACAATCAAATTCTCTGAAGTGTGATCTAATATATAAGGTTGTAGAAACAAACTTCCAAACACTAATGGTTTGCGATTTCAGACTTAATGTAGTACAATATTTTAGGTAATACATTAGTTTTGAGCAAACTTTACCACATATGGAAGAAACAGACATAAAGAGAACTGGAAGTATGTGGGAACTTTTCATGACCTTCAACTTCACTGGTATCCCCTGTTCACACAAGGCTTTGATTTCAGTCAATAAATTGAAGATCTACTCAAAAGGCAAAAATTACTTTACTAAAATAGGTATATACACATTTTTCTTTTGTTTGTTGAAGATTGAACTCAGAATCTAATTAATGCAAAGCATACACTCTACCACAGTACTGGATGGATATAGTTTCAAAGAGAAATTGCAAGATAAAAGGCATTTGACTTGCAGTAGTAGGATAAATTCAACGTTAAACTCAATGGCAGAGATGTGTTTCCTTATGCACAGCTAAATTCATTTGGCACATTTGCTCCAGATTCATCAATATGAAGATGTAAGTCCCTATGAAGGGCCAATGCTGAGAGTGTTATATAACATGTGACTACCTGGAATCAAGGATGTTTCTTTTATTCAATGTCTATATATTACATATTTTATCATAGTATATAGTCATTGCCAGATGGCTCTGGTATTGAAGAATATCTAAATTTATGGGCAACAAGATGGCACAGCAGGTAAAGGCACTTGTCTAGGAGCTGTCAACCTGAGTTCAGTCTATGAACTTACAGGGAACTATGGATGGGGGTCAGTGCAAATTGTTCTTCTCATGAAGTGGTCTTCTAAAAAGAATTGCATAAATTATGAAAAATGAATGCACTTTAAAAAAGGACATGAGGAGAATGCCCTAATATATTCACATTATCTCTGTGGGAAAGGCAAATGCCTGGGAGAGATATTCTTGGTACTTTTCACATGGCCAAAGATTAGTTAAGACATAACACCTGGTATATTCCCTCACTGTACTTGTATTTGTTTAAGCTAACTGCAAACATCACCTCATATTTTACTAACTTTAACAATAAAAATGAGAGGTACATTATTTGAAATACACTTGAACTCATATTCCTGGAGTCTCCTAGTTTATCACCACTCAAGTATTTGGAATATCCTTTGATCCTAGGAAACTTAGCCTTGCTGGCCCCAAGGCAGGTCAACACTCTAGAACTCATATGACCATTGAAAAGAACCAACTCTCAAAAATTACATTCTGACCTTCACAGTCATGCTGTGTTACATGTAAAAAACATCATTTAAAGAATATTCAAATTTAATTATAACAATCTATGATGGTGTTTACACAGGGTGATATTTTCCATGCATTGATTGTTAACAAGGCCGGGTTTCCTTTCAGGGTATTTTAAACTTTTCTCTTCTTAACTGGCCTCCTTATTTCAAGAAGGCCTAAAACTTAGAGACTGAGATAAATTGAGAGTTTCACAGGTCAATTGATATTTAACTCTGTTATCAAATTTTATCAGGGAAGATGATTGATTATATAATTGATTGTTTGTCCCTAAGTACCCTCTCTCTGTTGGTGTTCTAATTCAGTTCCCTGAATAAGTTGCCTTTGGGGACAAAACCATATTACTTTTAAAGCATTTTCTACATTTTTATATCCATTCCATTTTTTGAAAACCCATGATAATTAAAATTAAATTGTCAAGAAAACAAAACCTTGTTATGGTTACTACTGTGTTCTTCCTCTAGGAGGAACCAACTTGTCTAGTAAAAACTTATAAAACCAGCTAGTCTAGTAATAAGTTTTTAACACTACCTATAAAAATTGATATAAATGATTTTTGGCTTTTAACAAAATTAGAAGATTGGACAGAGAAATCTTTTGAGCTTCCTGGCAACTTGTCGGCAGCTACCTATCTGAGAATATTGGAGCTGACAGGTGTACTTGAATAGAGCTCAAAACCATCAAGGAAATGCTCCTGCTAGACTTGTACTTTGGATATAAATATTAGAAGTTGGACATAAAAACCTAGTGAATGGCTTATTACCATTCTATAAATAATGCCATCAGTTTTTCTATGGAAGAAAACAACTTTCTTCATCTCTGGAATTTATGAAAAATGAATGACTTCTATATATGCTGATATGTTTTTTTATTGTTCAGAACTATCCACTGATATCTAATTGGACTAATGTCAGTAGTGCTATTGTTGCAAGCTAATGTGTTATTATGGTTTCTTATTGAGAATCAAGATAAAAAGAATACTAATTATTGCAGTCTAATTAGCATAGATATTTAATTCCTTTCAATACCTGTCCTTATCTTTAACTCCACTCTCTGAGACATCTCTGGCAGTTAGGGAAAGTTGATATGATCTGCCTATTTTGATGCAGACCTTGAAGCACACAGTTGTGGCTAGTACATGAGCACACAGCTAATTACTGACAGAGCAGTGATGAGTGCTTTTTATTTCATGCTGCTGCTCTGATGACAAGCACGTACAGGAGGAAAACAACAAAAGAGACCTATTTATTTTTATCTTATTTTTCAATTTACAATCATAGTATCAAAATAATACTATCAATCATCAATACTTTTAGACTCTTCTTATCTAACCAGAACTAAGAATATTAAATACTAGGTCAGTGAGATGGTTCAAGGATAAGGTACTGGCTGCCAAGCCTGCTGACTTGAGTTCAGTTCCTTGAATCCACATGGTAGAAAGAAAGAACTTATTCCATGAAGTTGTCTTCTGACATCCACACGAATGCTATGACATGCATGCTCTGACATACATACATACATACATACACACACAATAAAGAATAAATATAAAAATGTAATAACAATTAAATACCTTCTGTTTGTCAACATGATTTTCAGATGGTGACCAGAAATAATTCACCAGTTCTTCCTAGTATCCTCGATTATTTTCACAGAATAAGTACAGGAGCACTAAGATATTTATTCAGCACTAGGATAATTGGGCTTTTCCTTTAAAGTAACTATAATTGTCACAGAAAAGTTTACAATTTTACCTATTGAAAGTAGTAGTTAATATTACTGAGTTTGAAAATAGTACTTAATGTTACTGAGTTGTTATACACAGAGAATTTTTAATTAAAATACTTGAGTATATACAGTAAGATTTTAATGTGTATGCTGATTAAGACTGATTCATCTTATGGGAAGTTTATTACTATTTGAAGGACTTTAAATTGGAATTGACAGAACAAAAAGAATTAGCATTTCCAATATTGTTATCAAAATCCACATGGGAGCATTTAGAATTAGAATCAGAGATGTGGTGTCAAGAATGATAAACAGTAGAAGAACATTGGAAGCATAGATTTCGATGATAACTCATATTCAAACTCTGTATTCATTTTATGTCATTCTACACAGAAGACTCTGCTACCTTGAATGAGCTAATTTGTTGTTCTTGATACAGAGATATCATAAGTCCTGTTCGAGATAATTTTTTTTTTATTTCTCTAAGGGGTTAGTTGCATGGAAGAAAATGGGATTTACCTCAAATTCCATGTGATTAGAAAAGCTTTTGTGCTTATAAATATTTGTATATGTGATAATTTTTTGTCAAAGATGTATGGTGAGGTTTGGTTATGGATATGTACTGGCCTCATTAAATGCTAAGTATTGAAAGCTCCTTATAACAAAAGATCTTTTAATTGCTGAATAGCAAAACTGTTGCAAGTGCTTTACAGAAGACTGCTTATAGTATGCCAACTGCTCTGCTAAGTAGATTGTTTACTTTCTCTTAATTTCATAGCAATTCCATAGCTGTACCGTATTGCTACAGTCTAATTTTTCTGAGGAAGAAGCATGGTTATGGAGATTAGGTAACCTGGGTAAGATTTCCCAAAGAGTAAAATTAGAGAAAAGTTCATTATCCGGATCACTTTATAAGTATGAGCTAATTTTTGTCAAAATGTAAGAGTGGTAAATTGGTAGTATACAGGGATTATTTTATGTAATAAGCAGGCATAGTTTTTAAAATTAATGACTAACAATTTTCTTCATAATGCTCTGTTATTTTTTACTTTTCTAATTTCCCAATTTAAAAATATGCCATATCCAAGTCACTTTCATTCACCTTATTCTATTTTATTTTGTTCTACTAAATTGCTGTAGCTCAAATTAACTGTTCATATTTGCATTTATGGCTTTCCTCCATCTTTTCCCAATAGGATCTTAATAGGGTCAGATACCTTGAATATATATGTGTACATAGAGAGTCCAGTAAATATTCATTATATAAATGAATGAATAAATAAATGAATTATAATGAGTTAATCCCCCAAGTTTAAAGGACCTGAGGGTTAAACATCTTTTGACTATTTGATAATATTTCTTTTTAATAAAACAGAAGCAGGTTTGTAGTAAAAACATTTGACTGAATATAAGTATAAAAATAGAAATTATTTACACTCTTTATTCCTAGCAACTCAGCTGTTTTCTTTTAAAGTAACATAACTTAAAAATATTCTGAGTGTTAAAAAAAACATTAGGCAGTCTGGAATATAACTCAGATTGTTTTTTAATATGTATGAGGAACTAGATTCAAACCTTACTATCCCCAACATATTTTAAAGGGAAAAATAAGCAAATGGGGTTTGGGAACTTATGCAGAGATGGTGAATATCGTTATTAACGAACATAGGTAGAAAATACTCTGTAGTGTAAAAGCAAATAAAATGTGTTTGAAAATACAGTTCAACATTTCAGTTGAATAGCAAGGCTCCATGAAGGCTCCAACAGAACATTGTGGCATTGTTCCTAGTCTCAATTCAAATGGGAAGCCAACATGTAATCATACTGTTACAAATGATTGAGATGCAGATCATAATGCACAGGAAATTTCATAAATGAAGAACTTACTTTGAGCTTAAGATGACAAGAAAAAGATAGCTTCATACAAATGGGATTTAGTTGCAGTCTAAAAATAGGATTTTATTAGTCATCTACTGACTGATTCAGCCAACATCAAATGAAAGCCCACAGTGAGGACAATAACGTACCAGGCCTTCTGGAAGACTCTACTTTCAGGGAGCACCCTCCTGCTCTGGGAGCTACCATGATCTAAGGGAAATAGACTTAAAGTTCCTAACTCCTATGTAAGTCGATATAAAAGTAAAAACTTAATCAGAGAAAAAGATGACTAAGTGCATCGAAGAGAGATGATCAAATCAAGAATAACTTACTATAAATGAGGGGTTTTGTGTTAAATCTTTAGTCAGATGAATTAAGAGTAAATAGCAAAGTAAGCTGAATACAAGCTGAAAAGGGAGCCATCATGGTTAAACCAAGAGGCTACAAAAAGTCCAGCTTGATTTATACAGATGGGCACAGATGGAGAATTCATATTGGGAAGTAGTGGAATATAATTGTATATTGATAATGAGTAGTCAGACCACAGTCATCTACATTTATTGGAACAATCTCTAAAATAAATTCAATGAAGTTATAAATGCTATATTTGTTGTGAATTAAGTTATTCATAGAATGCAAAGAAATAATTTCAAATTTTAGAACATTGAAATGCATTTCTAAATGGAAAAAATAATCTGGGTGCATTGCTGCATGCCTTTAATACCTGCACTTGGGAGACAGAAGCATGCTGATATCTATGAGTTCAAGGCTAGGCGGGTATGGTCTATTTAGTGAGTTGTAGCCAGACAGAGTTACACAGATTCTACTCCCCTAACAGAGAAAGAGAAATACACAATAAATGATGGCTTGAAGATTTTTCATACTATCTTTTTTTCATATATCTTTTGTCTAATTACCTATTGCTCTCCATAAGACAATATTTTGTCATATAAATGTGGATGAAAAATAGATTATTTTTTATTCCTAATTTAAAAACAGTTTTATTTCTGCTTGGTAAATCATTATCAATAACATCATGTCACTTTTTTGAATTGTTATATCAAATTTGGTAGAACTTCAATCAAACTTTCATGTGTGAGCTGGCAGCTTTCTTGGCACTTTCCATTTTTGTCTGCAATGACTAATTTTAGACACTCTTTGAATTGATGACATTCATTAACAAATTGTCATCAATGTCCTAGAAGCAATAGTTAAATTCTGAATTTTATGTTATCTTCTTCAGCATCAGATGACTTGCCAGCTTCCTTTCAGACGGATTACAAACAAATCCTGGAACTATAACCCTATGAATGACATCCTGTACAAGGCAAAGCAGAACATATTGACACAGTGGTCTCAGAGTACATAGTAAATGTATGGCACTGGGATTCAGTTTTAAAAAGAAATACATAACCCTTTGAACACATTGCTGAAGATTGGCCAGCACATACAAGAAGTTGAGATTTAATGGAGACAAGAAAGTTGGTAAAAAGCTTGGCAATTATGGACCTTCAGTCTGTGGACAGGGGAGTTGATCATATTCTATCTCTTTCATGTATGTTTAGAAAGACAGAGGCGTAGTTTTCCCATCCTCAATATTTCCTTTTTGTTTGTTTCCTGTGGCCCTAGCATGCACATCCCTTTTCTTTTTTCCTCATCCAAATTAACCACCCAAAGGCTAAGCTTTATTTTTAGTAGCTTTTCAGAAATTCCACATTAGGATAAGAGTTTTGAGTGCTTTGGATGCCTGGATGCGGACAGTTAATCTACGGGAGGTATTGAAAGAAGTAAGATAGATTTGAATAAAGCATGCAAACTAGAAGTCATAAAATACTAGAGTAACATTTTCTCAAAAGCATTTAGTGGTAAGTGTTTATATTAGGTGATAAGCTAGTGGCACAAGAGCAAATGTTCTTCTAGGGATGAACTGAGTTAAGGTCCCTCTGAGAATGTGCTCCTTGTGGCCACTGGCAGTTTGTCCACGCTGTAGTGGACTACCCCATGCCCATGTGCTTATGGGCAGCACTAATTACATTTGGTGGGTTACAAAAAATAAAAATAAAACAAATAAATAGTAAAGGAGGACATGTATTTGGCAGTATGATGTGATGAGGTGGTCCTGTGAAGAGTTGAGAGACATTGGAATGATATGATCAAGATATGCCACGCAAATAAAAGGACAATGAACAGAGAGTGAGAAACTTTGGAACACTGAGTCCTATATAGAATATCTTCATTAAAACCCTCCTCTCAGGGCTCAAAGAACTCTGCAAAAGGGTAGGGGCTTATTCACTGATTGTGAGAGGGGATAAAGGTAGGATTTCCCTGTTTTCCTTACTGCTTATAATAGAGTATGTAATTTTATCGTAGGATCTCATAGTATCCCTGTCATCATCTAACTGCACAAGTTGCTTAGTTATGTTGGACCTCTGTTTCTTTACTTACACAGAGAAATTTGGAGAAAAAAGATGGAGTAAACACAAGTATGAAGGAGCCTTGAATCTACCCTACATAGTGTGACTGAGTGTGTGTGTATGTGTGTGTGTGTGTGTGTGTGTGTGTGTGTCCCTGCAAAGTGTGCATGCTCTTTAATAAAGGCAAACAGATAGAATTACAAGCATACATAAAATAAATACTAAGATTTCCACTTTAAAAATGATACATTGTATACATAGGTAAACTTTTCAAAGAATAAATTCAAGCAAATATAAACAAAAATATGTGAATTAAACCAGAGAAACCTTAAAATGTTTTAGAAATAAAGCCATTGTTGGAGGCGTATTTATGTTCATTTAATAATTTGTGATATGGTGATATTCATTCTCATACTCAGGTAATGCTTTGCAAATACAATGACAGTTACCTTATCTTGAAGCAAACTTTCCAATATGTATTAATTTTGTCATTGAGAGTATTCATTTCAAAGCCTATAGAAACTAAACAGCAATAACAAATTATGGAAAGTGTTCCAGTGTGGAAAATAGTAAAAAATACAGATCATTTTAGGTGTTAAAAGCCAAATTCACACTGAGATTAAATTGGTCATAGGAGAATGAACTCTGTGTTATACAGAAAATTAATGCTTGGAGCTAACTTTCACCAAAGAGTAGATATGGGGAAGACAAATATATTAAACAAAATTAACCACTTCAGTGTTGCACCCTATTTACTACTGCAGAATCTCAGTTACCTTTAGAAAAGGGACCAATGATACAGAGGAGTAAGTTGAATTGACAAATCTAAGACAGCTTTTGATTTGTTTTTCTGCTTTTCTGTTTTGATTCAGAGAGTACTCAATGTTAACATTCGGCAGGCACACTCAAATTTTTGGTATTTATAAGTATTCATAGAATATATATATATAACTAATAATAACCACTACATCTGAGGATCTCTAATGAAGCCAGCCCGATCTCTACCTTTACAATGCCAGGCAAATCTCTGCATTAGGGCCACAAATTTACTCATAATATGATTCAGAAAGGCAAAGGAAATGAAATGATTCTTTCAGAATCAAATGACATTTTGAGAAATACCAATTAAATGTATTGCAGGGGTTATGTTAGAATAATGATTAGAACAAAATCATGTTTTTGTTCTAATCTATGAAGATGTTTTGACATAATCAGATACATTTAAATATAAGCTATTAGTTGATACTATGGAATTAGTGTTAGTTTGGGGGGTATAATAATGGAATGGCATCTGTATTACTATGAACTCTGTAATACTATGTTGTAGGTAAAAATGGCATTATGTTTATGCTTATTTTAAAAATAAGGCAGCAAATGCAAGGAATTGAAGCTCAATGGGGAAAGGGAATTGGTCAATTTTGGTTGTCATTCTACCTCAGTATGAGGACAGACGAGTTCATCACACTATTCCGTCTCTTTTGTGTATGTCTGGATGGACAGAGGCTTAGTCTCCTCATCCTCTTTGTTACCTATTTCTCTTTTGTTGTGGCTCCAGCACCTCAGGCCACTTTCACTTCAGCAACATAGTTAGAAATGACTATTGTCTATGTTGAACAGCAGGCCCGAGGACATGCTATTATAGGATAGAAACAATAATCTGAAGGCTATCTATATACGCATTACGAGTGAAGGCCTACACATAGTCCCATGGATGTATCACAAACACATTCAAGAACTGTTACCTCTTAATTAGAATCGCAGATGATGGATATATATTTTTAAATGGTAGCTGAGTTCATACTAAGGAAGAACTTTGGCTAAACAGAATATTATAACAATAAATTTCCTGTGTTGAACATCTGGTCCAAAGCAGGCAATTTCACAAATGCTCTGCCTAGACTGTTCTCATTTTATCCAGCCATTATTTTGTCAGTTATTTTCATTTTGAAAAAAAGTATTTTTGAGTTTATAATATTATTACATTTCTTCCTTGCCTTTCCTTCCTCCAAACCCTAAAATATACCCTTCTACATTCTCCTTTAAAGTCATTGTCTCTCTTTGCTAATTTTACTGCATGCTTATATATATATATATGTTCCTAAATATAACCTGAAGTAAGTCTCTGATCACTGTTTAAATAGAAATACAGACATATGCCACTTACTGTTCAAAGTATATTCTAATAAATGTATCCTTAAACAATTTTCTTGTTATACAAACATCCTAAAATATATTTGCATACATCTATATGACAAAACCCACTATATACATACATAGACTATCTTATATAGCTTTTCACTCTCAGCTACAAATCTATATAGCATCTAACTTATACATGTAGGTAATCATAGCACAAGAGTCAGACTTTTGTATGAAAATACAAATAAAGATATAACATAGGAAAAAAGATATAACAATGAGAAGGGGAGTTTTTGGTTCCATTATATTATGTAATATTATTCCATTATTGACTTAAACACCATGCAGGGTGCAACACTAAAACAATTCTCCAGTGATAAGAATCTCAATGTCCCATGTCACACCACACTGTAGGAAAAATGCAATCCACAACCATCCACCTAGTTATATGTTCTTCTCTCTCCTTCTGTCTCTCTTTGACCCAAACCATGGAACATCTTTATCTATTTTTTTCGGCAGACATAATCATTATAATAGGCTCAATATTATATCCCATTTATTTAGCTGAGAACCATCCTGTCAGTTCATTTTCTATTTTCTCTTCTGTTTATGACAACACTGAGTTTCTTCAAAACAATTCATGTAGAACAAAACTTTTTCAATTTTCTTGAAATGGTCACTCACCTGATGTTAACAAAAATTTTTAGATCATTCCGTGGCAGCTAGGCATGTCACCTTGAATATAATTTGTATCTCTAAAACAATGATCCCAGGAATGACACAGCATTCTACTTAATCATTACATCCTGCAAAGATGAAAATCAGTCATGCAAACATCAGTTATTCCCTTGTTGTATACACAAAATATTAAAATTCTAGTGCTCTTAAAAATACAAGCAATGTCATAGAGTTAGGGAACAATTATGCAAATGTGCTAGTTAAAAAGTAACACTTGGAGAGCAAGAAGAACACTCTATTAAGATTAGGATAGGTGCCAGGGATTCAGTCTCTTTTGAAAGACACTGGCCAAACCAATTCCAGAGCATGTTGAGAGTATTTAGTCCTCCACAACTCAAGAAGTACTACATAAGTACAATATCTTGAAATACATTTGTAGCATTATGGAAGCACAAATAGAATTTAATTGCCAAAATAGGTTTCTATCTAGATGAATGAATGGGGAAAAAATATCTGCCAGAAACCTCTATTTGGCCATATTCCTTCAGACTGCCTGAAAAAAATTGATAGAGATATCCTTCTCGTTTATGTCACTATACAGTCATAAGCTGTGAGACAGGGGGTTTAAAACTCACTTCCAATTTTCTTTGAAACTACAAATTTGTTTCTTTGAATGTAGCATATTCTTTTAATCTAGCACATTGCTTTGAAACAGTCTCAAGCCTCTTTATGATGTTGCTGTGGAAATGAGTTTGACGCTAGGATTGGAATAACAGTTTGATGAAAATCAGCTTCCTGAATACAGACTTCAAAACTAATTATATGAGTAGTGTTTTGTCCCTTAGAATAGTTAAAAGAATGAAAACAGGGATCATTTGACATTGAATGCTTTTCCAGATACAGGAATGTGGGCTACCCTATTGATTCCTACACTCAAGCCAGTAGGTTTACCTCCGTAGGTATTTGGCTACATATTGCTCTTTCTCCTTTTACTCATTATTTTTGAGATACTATCAATTTACAGCCAGCATTACTACTAAAGGATACATTTTTAAATAAGGAAGACCTTCCAAGGCTATCAGAAGCAATACCAAGAAACATAGGGGCATTTGGCAATGAGGGAAAGGATGAGAACTGCAATTTCTAAAATGGACTCCTAAATTGGGGAAATGGGAAAGTTTTTTTGTACCTGGTGAGGTAGCACAAATACTCAGAATAGATTTTCCTTACTGGCAGAGAATCTTAAGTACAAGAAAAATGTTTTCAACATAATCCCTCCTATGAGTGTCAGCTGAGTGAAACTCAATATCCAATTGTTGATGAGTCTCTATTACTGTCAGCTAAACCCATTTATCACTGCCAAATCCTGTACAGTTTCATGAGCCTTCAGTAGAATCCTTTAACAGCCTCTGTTGATGTAGAGTTCATACCTAAAGTACAGAGAGCTGATCATTTATCATTTTGACTTACAATATAGAAGAGAGAACAGCCATATTTAACTGGTGCATATTTATGGGACTTTGATTGCACATATTTGACTTTCTGTGCAGCTGAGGAAAAGTACAACAAGCCATTCATTTATTTTTAAGAGATTTGGCTCTTTTTGTTTGTTTGTTTGTTTGTTTAGAGTACCTTTATGTTCTTGGAAAAACTGAACATGAGGCAAGAGATATCTTTCCCCCTTTCCTGTCTCCCATAAAATGCAGCAGTAGTTAAGGAAGGCTGGGTGTGTGCACACATGTGTGTATGGTGCATGCAATAGACTGCAAGGATTTATGCATGCAATAGACTGCAAGTGAGGTATATATATCCTTAACCACTTATGCAAATCTTTAAAGTTGTCAGGTTGACTGAAGATCCATTTTCATTATTTGGAATATTATCTATGGAAACACTAGATTTAGAGAAGTGTGAATATGTGTTGATGCAGGATTTGATCTCTCTCTCCACTCTCTCTCTCTCTCCTCTCTTCCCCTCCCCACTGTGTGCACGCGCATGCATGCGTCCATGCGTGTGTGTGTGTGTGTGTGTGTGTGTGTGTGTGTGTGTGTGTGTGTTTGGTGGCATGCAGCACTTTCTCCTTTTTCTATTCAGTGTAGGTTTTATTCCAATATTTATGATTTAAGTGTGTTTTGGTTGTACAATTTGCAAATATGTTCTACCAATGATAGCTCAATTTTTCATTTAACAGGGCTGTTAAAAATGCAAAGGTTTTTAAATGTGATGAAATCTAATTTTCAAGTTTGTTTGTATCTCCTGCCTTTAAGATCATGACTAAGAACTTTACCTATTTTCGAATCATGAAGTCTCTTCTATTATTTTTAATAGCATTTTGTAATTTTACATTTTTCATTTAAAACTATTATCCATTTGAGCCTAATTTTTACATGAGGTACAAAGCAGCACACAATCAAGCTGTTAATGAATTAAATGAATGGAATCTGTTTTAGTTACCAGGATAATCATTGTGCATGGCCTGCTAAACACACAACATCCCTGTTTTGATAAATTTTATTATATATCAAGGAAAGAAAATATTTAAAATAGTAATATAAGCAAAATTTCCATTGAACAGGTTATGAAGAATATAGACTATGAAATTTATATAACGCTGGGTACAATTAGGGAATGCAACAAAGTATACAATATACAGGTGTCCCATCAAGGAAATGACATTTAATCTGAAATTCACAGCTAAGGGGAGCCACTATCCAGGCAAAGGTGGAAGTTTCTTTACAGACAAGGAAATTAACATACTGAAGCTTTTAAGTTACAAAAGAAGAGTTTGGCAAATTTGTGGAAGTAAAATGTGTCTGAAGGGAAGTAAACAATACAAACAGTAAATAGAATTTGCTAAGATGGAAATCAGGTAGCTAAAGCCAAATCTCACAGGTCAGGAAAATGTGTGGCTGTTACTCTTAGTACAATAGGAAGCCATCAAGGTATTTCTCACAGAGAAATGACAGGATGGAAATGTTCATGGTTTTAAGAGACTGCCCAGACTACTAAAAATCAAGTGTGGAGCTAGGAAAAATATTGGTATTATGAAAGTATTTGAGAATATATATATGTGTGTATATATATATGTATATATATACACATATATATATTATTTCTTGACATTTTAATGCTTTGAAAAAACGACTAGATTCATCTAAGATCATTGGTGCCTCCTTCTCCACGATAAATTTCATAGCTTCAAATATATGAATAAGAATATTTTCCACTTTTAGTATTCATATTTTTGCAAAATAAGTGTATATATGTATTTTATTTTATCTTGCAACATTTCTAATAACTGTCTAGAAGAGTTTTTCTATAATTTAAAAAGCACTATGATAAATATCCATACAAATGCCAAGAAACAAGTAATGGTTTACTGAGGAACCAAGATTTAAATTGTTTCTTCACATTGGTGTGAGTATTTATACACAGTGCTTTTTGAATTGTATGATCTGGTTGCTTGCCCAGTATTTGTTCTACTTCCACTGACTTTCCTAATGGGCTTTTTGTTGTCTCTTTCAAATGAGATGGAGAACATGCAAACTGTTCCAGAAGTATGAAATACTATGCAAATGTAGTATATTATAAAGCTAAAGTCCCCTATTTCTACCAATGCTGGTAAGAATTAGAGATGTAAATGCTTTCATTCATAAATAACATGATGAATGAATGAGCTCCAAGGAAATGTTACCCATGGGTAGGCCATCATCAGGGAAGAAATGGTACTTTATAACATACTTATTGAATCAATGTGTGTGCTCATCAATGAATAAACTGATAAAGGAAATGGGGTATAAATAAACAGTGGAATAGAAATAATTTAGCTGTGAAAATAATAAAATCATGTCATTTGTAGCAACATGGACGGAACTAGAGAGGTCATTATCATACGGAAATTAGCTGGACACAGAAAGACACACACTGTATAGTCTCAAGTATTTGTGGTATCTAAAGATTAAAGCTCAGAGAAACTTATAGATCAATAGCTAACACAAAGAGAATAAAAGTCTTTGGTCAAGAGATGTGTCAATTTAGTTAGATGCAAGGAAAAACTTGAGGAGATCTATTGTATAATGTGGTTATTATAATTAACATTCTATTCCTCAGAAATAAAGCTTTGGGGATTTTTTGTTCATACAAATGCTACAAATAAATTACATTTTAATTACAAAAATTATAAGCCTTAATTTAATTTGACATTTTCATACATGTATACAATGTACTGTGATCATACCCACTCCCATTACCCTTTTTTTATCCCCCTACCTCTACTGTGGAACTGCTTTTTCCCAATTCTTCTCTCTCGATTATTCATGTCTTTTTGGATATTTTGTGACCTATTGAATTTAATTAGGTTTGTTTATGTTAGCATGGTTAGGGAGTTATTAACTGGAATATGGGCAACTTACCAGTGGCTATATCAATGAAGAAAATTATATTCTCTACCCCGGCAATCATTAACTGTCAATAGCACTCCAGGGAGAGGTGGAGCCTCATGAGCATCTCCACTACCCATAATGGAACGTTTATTATTTCAATTTGAAATAATTTTATATGTAAAGAAAACTTCTTAAGTGTGCTGGAGAGATGGCTCAACATTTAAGAGCAGTGGATATTCTTGCAAATGACCCAAGTTAAAATTCCAGCATCTCATAGTGGCACACAAATGTCTGAATCTCCAGTTTCAAGGGGTCTGCAGCCTTCTTCTTGTCTCTGCAGATACTGGATATGAACAGGTTTCACAAGCAAACATGCAAACAAAATACTCATACACATAAAAATCAAGTCAAAATAAATCATTGGTGTTCATAATCATTATGGGTTTTGAGACATGAGAACAATTATTTTCCTTGACATGGAGGTATGTATAAGTATGTGTTTCTACATTTATGTTTCTTAAAATTGTCAATAAATTGCATACTTTCAAAAATTTAAATGATTTTTGAACTAAAATATATTGAAAACTTTCTATACTATTATTTGCAATAATAATAAGAGCTGAAATAACACATGTTCAAAAATATAATGCTTAAAATATTTACCATAAATTCATATGAAGAAATATATGTAAAAAGAATAAATAACAACATGAATGAATTATTTACATTACTGTTTAATGGAAGACTGTTTACTATAGATATTTTATCCATATGAAGTTTTTTGACAATTGCGTATAAAGTTTCTGTATATAGAATTCAGAATAGTAGCTATACTGGAGATCTGTTTACTGGGAAGTGGACTGAGGATTGAGGTTTTGGATATATATTCTTTTTTTTATTCTAGGTGGTAGTTACTGTGACATATCCAGGGAACTACACTATCATGAACAAGAAAAGAATAGCAACCTAAGAGAATGTCTTAGAAGTGGTAACCAATGAATAACGGTCTATAGGTGAGCAAGAAGCACCAAGGAACAACTTCAAAACAAGCTACAGGGAGAGGAAAGGGTAAGTGGAGAAAAGGGAACAAAGGGACCAATGCTCCTGGTACATATAAGGTGCTGTTCATGATGACCTGGCTCCTTTTTCTTTTGATCAATAAGCTGCACACCAGCTTCAAGGATTCTTATGAGGTAACATGCTAATATGCTCTATCATTTATGGTAGCCTCCCTGTTGACTGTAATAATTTAGAAATTATTTTTGTAGTCTGTCATTATGACACTCAAATAAGAGCTACCAGTTAGTCATAATTAGTTAATCAGTGTTTAAATTCCCCATGCTTTAACACATCTCCTTGTGACTTTAATTTAAAAGGACAAATAAGAGATTGATTGGAGATGAAAAAATAATTAAACCAATGCCAGATTATATAGTATTCTAAGTAACCTGCTCACAATTTATTGGCATTAAAATAATTTTAAAAGATGTGGATACAAACCATAGGGTAGAATTAGTATTTCAACATAGAGAGTCCATGCTTCATACCTTTTACAAATTAAAAAATAGGAATTTTAAGCAGCTGATAGCTAACCATGTCTTCTAGGACATGACTAGATAAATTCATAAATGGTGGCCTCGAGATTTTCTCTATTAATTTCTCCTGAAAATGTAGTTGCATTTTGACCACTTTTAAAAATTCAGGTTGGATGTATTGGACTTCAGTCTCCAGCAACATTTTCACAGTCATCCACATCTACTTCTAGGATCAACATGTTGGAATACTTTCCTTTATTCACTATTTGTTTTTGGTTTTTTATTAATAATTAATTAATATTTCTTTTCCTGATAATAGATTTTTTATCATATAATATATCTTGATTACAGTTTCCCATACCTCTACTACTCCCAGTTTCTCCCTACCTCCCATCCCATCTGGATTCACCTCCTGTTTATCATTAGAAAACAAACAGGCTTCTATGGGACAGTAATAAAATACAATAAGATAAAACAAAAACTCACACATCAGAATAGGACAGGAATGCGTTTCAGAAAGGAAATGAATGAAAAGCTTGATCACTTTGCAAGTCCCCCAACATAAGGCCGAGAAGTCAGCTACTAAGTTTGTCAGTTACAGAATTCAGGGCTTCATGAAAAGCATCCATGCTTTCGATCTACCTCAACACTTCATTTGTGAGGAGTCTGATAAGAAAAGTTTCAAAATTATTGCAAATGGATCCTCACTCTGTACTGAGTTGGGTTGATGTAAGTGTTTCTGGCTTTGTGAAGTGAAGTATCACATAAAACATATGTTAGAACTTAATGCAACTCTAGAGGAAAACAGTCTGAACCTAAGTTTACTCAAAACAGGCAATTACTGACTAATTTTATTTGTAGGATTACTATATGCCAAACATGGTTGTCATTACTTGACAATTATTAATATAGTTAATCTTCACTGCAGTTCTATGAAGTAGTTTCCAATATTATTAGCCCTATTTAACATATCAGAAATTTGAGGTTCCAATCACACAGCTTGTAAAATGTCAAGTTCAACTCTAACTTAAACTATGTAGTTATAGCACCCCCACACTAACCATTGTATTAGTCTGCCTTTTTACTGTCCAAGACTCAGAAACTCACATACAACATGTTTTTTAAATTTCTCAAATTTGTCTTTTACTAAGAGGGTAATGGGGTGTTGGGAACCCATTAAGCAGTGGTTCCTGAGGTGTGTTTGTTGGAATACCATGGGTATAAACATGACTGAATGCTGAAGTAGTTTAGATTCTACACTATTCAGACTGTAAATACAAGGACAGTAAGGTTCATCAGCTTGAAATTGCTTTTTGAATGATGCCAATGAATTTCAAGTCAATTTGAGAGGATTAAGGGATAATATGGATTTGCCAAATACTCGGAGATGCCAAGGAACTGTGAGGGCACTTGTAGGCTTATATAGTATATTTAAGAGCTTTAAGTATGGTTATGAGTTTTTAATTCTTTGACTTCACTTTTGAAAGTAACTTTCCAGAGTCAAGTGCTGACTACATCTGTCTCTAAAGTGAAGGTTATATTTGAATAGTGGCTTTTCAGTATTCATTGCTTTCCAACGTTCCTTAAGGTGCCACAGTAAGAACAGGGATAAAAGCCAATAAAATTGAAAGTTTTCCTACATTTACCACCATTTCAGACTGAGTGGCCACGTGGTCATCTTTTAAGGTAATCCTATGATACAATGAATCTTGATGAATGAAAATGTAAAGGAAAAATGGCCAGTATTAGGAGTTCTTAAGTCACGAAACTCATCTGTTCAATCTGTTATCTATATGCTAATTTTATATTAGGTATATTTTGGCTCCAGGATACTGCTTTAAATATGGTGGTGTGGTTGTTGAGAAGAATAAGTGTATCTTCAGTTGTATCAACGAATTTTTATATTTGTTATATTTTAATATGGTATCTGGCGTTGTTTAAAATAAATAAATATAGTTCAATGAATAAAAAAAGAGTATCTGTTGCAGGAGGATGAGACGGAGATATGGGGAGTGTGAAAAGCCTCAACCTCAGAATATGCATGTATGAAATTCTTGATGAATTTTTACAGGGGGAAGAATAGCAGAATGGCAGAAATTAAACATGCAGAATAAAGGTGAAAAATTTGGTCAAAGACTATTTGCCCATGAAAGACAGTACAAAGCACAGATATTTTTAGAAAGTGGCCATTTTGGAAAAAAAATTTGTGTTTTCCTTAGTAAACAGAATGATTACTAAACATTAAGGAAATTAAAAGAAGGATTCACTCAGGTTAAAAATAGAAAACACTTCGACCAAGCTAAAATAATCCATCCTAATTACTTATTAGGAAGTTAACACTAAGTTATTAATGAGCCACATGGCTGACTTGACGGTTTGAATATACCAGTTCATTTGTACCAATCATTTAAGCAAGTTCCTGAATTTGGGTGCAGCACAAGGGATTCCTGATAGGATAACCCTAATATCTTTCCTCTAACTTCAACAAGTTTAATCATCTTACTTTGCATTATCCAAACCTCAGGACAGTTTCAGATCTCAAATCATCCACTAGTGACAACTTGTTTAGTTAAAATCATGCCAAACACATGGATTAGGATCATTGATTTTATTGGTCTGAGGTGGAAAACACTCACATTGGAAAATTTAATACTCCTGAGTTAACCCATGTTATGCAGCTGGCTGTTCCCAACACTAGAAATAAAACCACACTGTTTAAAGCCTCAAATAATTACCTTTCCTGTGGTTAAATGAAATCCAGATTGCACTCCACCAAACAGAGCAATTTAGGATGTGAGTTAAATTGCATTTCTGGAAAAAAAATGAAATCAGAGAGCTGATTTTTCTTAATGACATGGTAATGAAGTTGGAAGGAAGGAAAGGTAGTATATAAAAAGCCTGTTCTACTTTATACAATTTCTTATCTGCTTCCCAAAGGGAATTCTAATCGAGGTAGAAGGTCCATTGGAATGCTTTCATTTCCATCTTTTACTGTAATGATAAAAGTTTCCAATCTAAAACGGAGTTATTATCCTGAATTAAGGTTATATGATTCCTTCCTATGTACTATAAATTAGAGTCTCCATAGCAAAGACTTTTCTCATTGAATTTTTAGATAAAATTTGAAATTGGTTTTATTTTTAATGAGATACAATCATTTTTAAAGATTTAATTTTAGTTCTTAAAAGTATCCCATTCTGTCTCCACATTGAAACTGAAGGACAAGGTGACTCTGGAAAATGGGAAGAGGGGACTTTGTGTCTGGCTTTGGGTTTACTGTAAGGGGGAAGACATGGAATACTAATGCCTAAATCAATTGTTAGCCTTCAAGGCCTTTGTTGATTAAGAACTTTTGTTACTACTGTTCTCTTTTCAAATTAAATTAAGTTTTTAACATAGATGACATATTCTCATGATTCAAAATGCAAAATAAATGAAAATATATGAAATAAAATCATCTTTTTTCCTTCCAACTCCATAGCATCCAGTTAGTTATGCACAATTTCCTAGAGGCTGGTATGAGTCTAATTTGTTTCTTTCAGAAAAATTATGCTTATATGTGAATGTAAACATGAATTTCCATAAAATGATTTTGGTTTCTGAAACACTACCACACACTCATATATAGCACTTTTCACTATGAAATACACAAAATGTTTCCATATATTTGCTTGTTTCAGCTGCATAGTATTCTATCACATGATTGTAGTGTTCCAGCACACAAGTCATTTAAGTCATTTCCCTCCAGATGGAATGTCGGCTGTTCAAAATTTGTTGTAAATTGCCTTACACACATATCTTCTATGCAAATACATGTGATAGGTACATTTCAAAGATTCTGTGAAATTGTTGAGCCTTCCCTTGTTTTCTACATCTTCTCTGGGGAGTTTTTGAAATGTTAACCTTTTACTAAAAAAAAACTATTAATTTCACTGTTTCAACATTTGTATAGAATATTTTATTCTTTCTTTTAGCTTAAAGTTATGTTTTAATTAAGTCACTTTTTAATTTTATTTTAATTTATTTTGCTTTTTGAGGCATGTTTTATCTTTGTAGCTTCGGCTCTCATGGGACTCACTTAGTAGACCAGACTGGCCTGGATCTCAAAGATCTGCTTACCACTGCCTCCCACATGCTGGAAATAAAGGAGTACACCACCATGCCTGGATAAAATTTTAGTTAACTTGTTAACTGAGGAAAAAAAGCATACTTGTTTGCATACTAAGTAGGCACTATGCGATGTTTTGCCAAGTGCATAGGTTGAACAATGTCTAAGGTTAAAACTATCATTCCAGTCATTTGTCATTTCTTCTCTTTTTAAATTGAAAACAGATTCTTTTCTCATACAATACACCCTCATTGTAGTTTCTTTTCCCTTTCCCCCACTACTCTCAGTTCTTCCCTACTGTTGTGGTAGGGCCCTCGCTACCACCAACCATTCACTGTGTCCCAGCGAGGGGCTGTGGATTAAAAAATAGAGACAAGAAACAGCTAGTCATTCGCCACAGCAGAATGCTGAATGCCCTTTATTGAAGGAGGGAGGAAACCTTAAATACAGGCTTACAGCACAATGGAGGAACCCCAGAAGGCAGAAGTTCGCTACTGAATGTTCTACATTCTTACATCTAAGCTGTTTATACCAAATGCAAGATACACAAACAAAGAACCTCCGGTGAGCATTCAGGAAGTAGGAAACTGGCAGGGAATCACCATAGGGAGGAAATCTGGTCCAGGTTGGCAAGCAAGGCAGCAGCCACTCACAGTGGGGGGCCAGGGCCCTACACCCTACCTCTCTCCTCTCAGGATCCACTCCTTCTCTGGCTACAAGAGATGACCAGTTGATGTTCCATATCCCCTATTACTAGGAATCCTCATTAGGATCACCTTCATAGATTCCAGGAAGTTTAAACTGTACTAGGTTTCAACACACACCCCAAATGGCACCCAATTCCAGCCATATCTCCCCTTCCACCCTATCTCCTCACACACAACTGATTCCTCACACCCTTGTCCCCCTTACTCAAGTCAACCCATGAATTCTATTCTATTTCCCCCTCCCAGGAAGATCCATGTGCCCAGCCCTCTCCAGTCTCCTCTCTAAGCTTGGTTTATCATTTATTTAACAGCTAATACCCACTTATAAGCAAATAGATACTATATTTGTCTTTTGGGGTCTGGGCTAGCTCACTCAGGATGATTTTTTCCAGTTTTATGCATTTTTCTGAAAATTTCATGTCTTTGTTTTTAAACAACAGAGTAATATTCCATTGTTTAAATGTACCACATTTTCTTTATCCATTCTTTAGTTTAGGGACATCTAGGTTGTTTCCAGTCTTCAGCCATTATGAATAAAGCTGCTATGAACATAGTTGAACAAGTATCCTTGTGGTAGGACAGAGTTCCTTTGGGTATATGCCTAAGAGTGGTACAGCTGGTTCTTGAAGTAAATCAATTCCTAATTTTCTGAGGAACCACCATATTGATTTCTATAGTGGCTGTACAAGTTTGCAATTCCACCAGTAATGAAGGAATTTTCCCTTTGCTCCATATCCTCTCCAGCATGAGCTGTCACTTGTGTTTTTTATCTTAGCCATTCTAATAGGCATAAGATAGAATCTCAGAGTTATTGTGATTTGCATTTCCCTAATGGCTAAGGATGTTGAACATTTTTATAAGTGCTTCTCAGTCATTTGAGATTTCTCTGTTAAAAATTCTCTATTTAGATCTGTACCCCATTTTTAATTGGATTATTTGGTTTGTTGATATCTAGTTTCTTGAGTTCTTCATATATACAGGATACAGGTCCTCTAGTAGATATGGGGTTGATGAAAATATTTTCCCATTATGTAGGCTGCCATTTTGTCCAATTGATGGTTTCCTTTGCCTTACAGAAGCTGTTTAGTTTCAAGAAGTTCCATTTATTAATTGTCAGTCTTAGACCCTGCACTATTGGTGTTCTGTTCAGGAAGTTGTCTCTTATGCCAATGCTTTCAAGGCTACTCCCACTTTCTCTTCTATCAGGTTCAGTGTGCCTGGTTGCGGTCTTTGGTCAGTTTTATGTTGAGGTCTTTGACCCACTTGGACTGGAGTTTTGTTCAGGGTGATGCTCATTCTATTGTGTGACAGCACACAAATGCTTCTTGCTCCTGCCTAGTTATAACTTAGCATTCCTTAATCAAACTCTTCCCCATATTTATTTCTCCTTATTCTCTATTGTTATTTTAGCAGTACTGTCTATTGTTGTTTACAACTCTTAAATTCATTTTAATTATGTTAGCTTAATCATTTACCAGATGTTTTTTATTCCAATAAACAACTTCTTAAAAACTCACTTATTCATATTTTATTTATCTAAATAAATATGACACACTATTTCAGTTTTCTTCTTTCTATTGTTTATATTTTTATTGTTACATATTAATCATATACAGTAACTAATATGTTTTGTTATGATATTTTCATGCATGTATTTCAATGTATTTTAATCATATTTATTTCCCATTACTCTCTTTTGCCCTCCACTGTAGCTGGAAGGTTTCACTGGTCTGCCCAGCCCCACAGTCTTGCAGCTGCTATAAAATAATCACTCAGAGGCTTACTATTATTTACAAACTGTATGACAAATGGCTTAAGTTTCTTGCTTACAAGCTCTATCATCTTAAATTAACCCATTCCTATTAATCTATATTTTACCCCATGGCAGTGGCATTACTGGTCTGCTGTCATCTTGTTGCTCCTTGGGTGGCAGCTTGCATTTCCTTTACTCCCCTTTCTCCTTCCACTATCCATCTTGGATTTTCTCAACTGGCTCCATCCTGCCCTGCCATAGGCCAATGCAGATTTATTTACAAACCAATCAGAGAAACACATATTCACAGCATACAGAAAGATACCACACAGCACTCCACAACTGCTATTTATTCTCTACCTCTCCCCAATTAGTAGTCCCCTTTCTTATTTTATTCATTGCATGTTGTGAAACAATACATTTTATTAGGGTTAAAGGAGGATGGATGAAGGGTCATTTCTAGGAACATGGGCAATTTACCAGTGGCTATACCACTGAAGAAACTTTTTGTCTATTATCAAGCAACCATCTGTCTATAGGTACTGAGAGAAGGCTGGGGCTTTGTGAGCTCATCTTTTTAGCAACCATTAAATGACTCAGTACATGAAGAATCAGTGGGTGCCTCACAAGCCTTTCCAACCAACATGAGGGAATGTTGACAGATCCAATATTGACCATATCTTGTGTAGGCGGCTACATATTCTGAGAGTTCAAGATTTTCTACAGTGGCCATGATAAGACCAGAATGTAGCATTCTACAATATTCCATTCCTTCTGTCACTATCAAGGCTAGACAGTAGGGAGGAAGCTTCCAGCCCAGTTCCAAATAAGACAATTTATTTATGCATATAATTTATTTTGACTATATTAGTACTCCATACCTTTCTCTTCCCCTTTATTCTCCCCCTACTAGTTTTCTTTCTTCCCACAGGATACTTTCTGCTTTCATGCTATAAGCATACATTTTTATACATTAATAAAAATGTAAGACCCAGAAATGAGAGAAAATTTGGGATATTTATCCAGAATGTGGATTATTTGATTAACTTGAGGATCTCTACTTTCATCTGCTTCCAGGGAAAAGCATAATTACATTCTCTTTTATGGATGAATAAAACTCCATTAAAGACATTCTCAAACAAAACAAAATTAAGAGAATTTGTCATCAGACTCTTATCTCCACAGAATGTTTAAAGCAAACTGTTCGATCAAAATGGAGAAGAATTCTGAGGTCTTTAGAGAAAAAAGTACAAACACCAATATGGCTCAGTAGATAAAAGCATTTTTGCCACCAAGCTTGATGACCTAAATTTAATCCCTAGAGCCCACAGCCCACATTGTTAAAGGAGAAAATCGACACCCACAAGTTGTTCTCTGAAGCCCACACACATGCCATAGCATACACACACACACACACACACACACCCCAAAAATCAGCAGAATAGGGAAAAATGATACATACTGCAAGGGTTGAGTCTATTCCCTTTTCCTTTTTTCTCTTTTCACTTCTTTCATTTTTCTGTTTTTATTTTCTGTGTTTTTGATTGTGACAGGACCTCACTATGTAGACCAGGTTGGCTTCAAACTTGCTATATAAAGACAGCTGATCTCACCCTTAAGATCTTCTTTTTTTTTTTCTTTCTTTTTTTTTTTTTTGGTTTTTCGAGACAGGGTTTCTCTGTGTAGCTTTGTGCCTTTTCCTGGAACTCACTTGGTAGCCCAGGCTGGCCTCAAACTCACAGAGATCCGCCTGCCTCTGCCTCCCGAGTGCTGGGATTAAAGGCGTGCACCACCACCGCCCGGCCGATCTTCTTTCTTGAACATTGGGATTACATGGATATACGAACATGCCTGGCTTTATGAGTTTCTTTAACAGATGTCACTAAAGTATAAGTTATATCACCATCTGATATGGCAGCCAATATATATAGAAAAAATGCTTAAGGAAATGTCTTAAAATTACGTTACGTTCATTGAAAAATCACTGAACCTAGAGAAGGAAGACTACTGATTTCAGCAGGGACTTCCTGATTACCGCCTTGTGTCCTGTCCTGAGTAAAGATGAAGAAGTCATACTTTAATAACTAGACATCATAATTATTGATCCTATTCACATTTTCTCTTAGGGTATTCTATGTATCAGTCTTTAAAGAGATATATATGAATTGATAAGTAAATAATAGTGAGATAGGGAATAAGTAAACAAATGAAAGGAAAGTACTGATGCTTCTCTCAGCACTGGTATAGAGTGATAAGTTCAGGACAGAAATCTTAAGATGTTCAAGGAACCCATAGGGGGCCAGCTAGACAAAAACAAGAGGATGAAAGTAGCGTGAACAATCTCAAAATAACGCGATGGTAAACTTCAACTCTAACATCTTGGTAATACTTCAAAGTTCATGATCTAATCTTCTCAATTAAGAGAAAATAGAAAAAAAATTGACTCAACTATGAGGAACTCACTCATGTCACATATAATGATATGTGTAGGTTAAAAGTTGAGGCCTAAGGCTAAGTCTAGTAGTGTGTGCCTATAATCCCAGCTACTGGAAAATCTGACACAGGCTGGTGGCAAGTTCAAAGCCTGCCTTAGATAGATATCAAGTCTGGGCAATTTAGCAAGACCCTGGAAAAAAAGAAAAGAGCAAAGATTAAGTAAGATATGCAGTTCAGTAGTAGAACTAGCCTTGGTTACATGTTCTGTTCAAGATGGACTACATGATATTCTTTCAGAAAAATAAAATAATCTATAATGATTCAACAAAGAAACAATACCCATGTCAAATACAGAGGTGAACCAAATTCAGACTCAGGCTGAATTGAAACATGTAGTATCAGACTTCCTCTGCCTCATTCTCCTTTCCGTAAATTATCCCTCATTCTCTTACATTTTTTATTGCTTTGGGTTTCATCACTTGAACATTCTCACCAAATTTATACTATAGCATGAGCCATAAAAATTTTTGCCACACATTTAGGTTACTTATTACATTTCCATTGACTCTAAATGTTTAAGTACATATTTTTTCAGGCAGAAAAACATCTCAGATAGCTATTTTATTTATTTTTATAGCGTGTATAGATCCTATATCCAGGAAGACTCATTAAGTTATCTTTCCAGGAGCATCCCAAAATAAGGAAATAAAACTGTATCCCAGAGAGACACAACTCATTAACAGACTACAATTAAAGTAATAAAAAGTGAAAAATAATGAAATATTTTTAGGTATAAAGCAATCTGACCAAAGGATAGATTATTTAGAAAACTGCAATAGCCAGGTGGTAGTGGTGGTACATGCCTTTAATCCCAGCACCTGGGAGGCAGAGGCAGGTGGATTTCTGAGTTTGAGGACAGCCTGGTCTACAGAGTAAGTTCCGGGACAGGCAGGGCTACACAGAGAAATTCTGTCTCAAAAAAACAACACAAAAACAAAAGCAAAATTCTGTTTATAAAATACCTGGGCATGACAGTGCATGCTTTTAATCTTAGCACTCAGGAGGCAGAAGCCAAAGGATCTCTGTGAATTCAAGGCCAGCCTGGTCTACAGAGTGACCAGAATAGCCAGGGCTGTTACTCAGAGAAACTCTGACTCAGAAAACCAAAACCAAACCAGACCAAACAAAAAAAAAAGCAACCCAAACCAAAAAACAATGAAAAAGTCTAATAATATATTTATAAGAGCTTCAAACCATAAAACAATGAACAAAATTGCAAAGTGAAATTGAGAAATCTATATTTTATATTGAAAACTATAAAGATATAAAATATTAAAACTATCTGATTTAAAAGCTTGATATAGAACATTATATATTTGTTCCTTATTTACTTACCTTCTGAAAGTAAATTTATCTATGAAAGTGGATTATTATACTTTAATTTTCAAGTTCCTCCATTCTTATGTGTTCGGTACATTGTTATTAGGTACTTAAAATTAATTAAATTTTTATGGAAAAACATTTTACATTGAAAGCATATTAATTTTAGATGAGTACAATATGAATTTTTATTAGCTAGAGTTATGTTTAATGTAGATTTATGGAACACAGAGAAAGCACACTTTTCTGTTTTGATCAATTATGTGAAAACCTTTAAGAATTAAGAGTACATTTGTAACTTAGACAGCTGAGCCTCATGAGGACATTAATGAAAATAGTGGTTGGCATTTCACTCCTGTAAATAAAGCTGCTGAATAGAACTACTTCGGTGATCAATATTGCCTAATTCAAAGCCAGAAGCCTTTGTAATTGTAAAGGACAAGGGAAAATAAATCAATCAAGAGAATGTTCTAACCTTCTTGTTAGATATCTTAACTTAGAAATGCCATTGTTCTTTTATTTTCCAGTAGCACCTATGAAGTAATGAAAGAAACACACTTTCAGAACAGCAGTGTTCTCATCCTTCAATAGAGATATTGAAACTTCCTAGGAGACTCTGTCAAGGCTGAAAATACTTTTATGCAAATATCTGTCAAAAGTAGTGTTGCCGCATTGACATGTAATCTGTTACTTTTCATAGTGCAATAATGGTTTATTTCTTTTTATAGCTTAGAAAAGGTTCATAACAATCTCTTCAATGCAGCCTTTATCATTAATGAGTATTCTGATGTGTTTTGAGGGGAAATAAGATGAAAATTACACATTATATCTGGAAATTTCCTTATACCCAGTTACATTCTCCAGCTTAAATGAATTTGCTATGTATTTCCAAAAGGATTGCAATTTATTCAAATTTCTTAAACCATCTCATGGAAATATAGTTTTTTTCTTCTACTTAAAAATACACAGCTTCATAACTAATGAATGTTAAAGAGTTGTTATTTCTAAATAAGCGTTGGAATATCTTTTGGTGCATTAAGAAATGTGTTTTTATTTCTGGTAGATTTTATAATAATTACATTCCTTTTCTTTTGCATAATTTCATTATTAATGCACACATGTGTTTTTTTCTGGGTATATCTTTGCATTTCTTGAATCTGAGTTTACATATGTTTTATCTATCTATCTGCATTTATATCTGTGTATATATAGATATAGATATAACTGTAGGTAGTCATGAATAGTTATAGATAAAAGTCATAAAGAATCATCCAAATATTTACTTAAAATTATAAGATAATACACATTAGTATGTATATACATACACACATATACATATATAGTTTTAGTGATATTTTCTCTTCTGAGCTGGCAATGGTTCTCTTAACAAGAGTCCTAGACTATCAAAAACCTCCCACCAGGCATGAGGAATCCCCAGTTTAGCTGTCCATCAGAAGAGTCCAAGAGATTCAAAAACAGTATTGCTGTTGCACTTGGTTGCCTCCCAGATGTCGAACTTCAGACATAGGATCCTGAGGATCTGAGCTGTATCTGACCTGAGAGTCTCCCTAAGGACTAACTTGCACAGTACAAAAAGGTGCCATGAAAGTTTCCAAGGGATGCAATCAACCAATAATCCTACCCATCTATTATGCCTTTAAAGTATAACAACAAACATCATGGCAAGATATCTCTAAGGGTAAAGTAAAGGCATGTATACCTTCGAAGTAACCAATACATCTCCATTTGGACTTAAGACTTTCTCAACAAGGTAGATATTATGCCTGATACTAGAAACCTAGCCAAATAGCCAGGGATGGTAAAGTAATTGGATCTTCAATGAGAACCTCCAACCACCATCTTACTAGACCACTGTAATTTCGAAATACATTCTAAATATTTATTGCTATACCCACATATAAGTCTCAATCATCATCAAAGAAACACCTCTTTGCAACAGATGGAGAATATTAAAGAAAAACACAGCCCATTAGAAATGCAAAGAGCACATGACTATGTGGTGCACAGTCCAACAGATATTTCTATAACACAACTATTGCACCTAAGGTTCAGAAATTATAGCAGAAGAGAGGCCAGAAAGATTATAAGAGCCAGAGATACAGAAAGTTTGCAAAGAGATTGTATCCCTTAGGAATGTCAGAGAAGCAACACCCATGAAGTCTCATGACTATGACTGAATAAACAAGGATAACACCAACAAACACTCTTCTGTGGAAGAAGATAAGTCTCACGCAGCACCTATCCTTAACATAGAACTACAAGCAACTACTGAATGCTGAGAAAGGGAGAAATAATGTTCCCCAGGGAAGAGTACTCCCAAATTGTTATCTAATACCAAGCGGTCAGATCTGAAATCATAGGCATACAAAAAGCCTTAAAAGGTGTGAGCAGGCTCTATTTATATATTTAGAGGCGCGCGCGTGTGTGTGTATGTGTGTGTGTGTGTGTGTGTGTGTGTGTGTGTGTGTGTGTGTGTGTGTGTGTGTAAGGATACTTAAGAAGGGTTGAAGGAAGAAAGAGGAGGCAGAAAATCATATAATTATTTTTTAAATTGAAAAAATAATTAAATTACATAAAAGAATTTAAATAAAAACCACAAAAAAGAAAAAATCATTAAGGAAAATATAATTACATCATTTCCCCCTTCCATGTCCTCCCTCCAATCCCTCTCATGTCCCCCATTCATTTCCCCTCAAATTGATAGTCTCTTTTTTATTATTATTGTTACATATATATGTATATATATATGTATATACATACAACAAATACATAGATATAATATCGTAGGTTTGTTTAATGTGGCTTGTGTGTATATAACTTCAGGGCTGACCACTCTGTATCGGATAACCAATTAGGGGGCTCGTCACTAGGAAAGACTAATTCTCCTCGGAGCAGTCATTGTAGCTCTTCATCTAGAGGTGGGGCCTGTGAGTTTCCCCCTTTCAAATTAGGATGTATACTGATATTATCATTAATTTCTATATTCATTTATTGAGCATAAATTTTTAAATACTCATGTATCGGGCACTGAAGAGACAGAGGTAAATCATATGTTTTCCCTACCCTAAGGAATTATCTGCCATTCCTTTTCCTACTACATTTTATGATGTATGGTTTTGGATACAATCAGAAATATTTAAAAAACAGAATTCATTAGCTTAATGTGTAGTAAGAGCATTCATGGGAAGTCTTTTAATAAGACATAGATAAGTGTCACCTAATGAGAGGGAAAAATTTTGACTTGGATTGGGTAGATTGAAGACAAAATTTTACACAGGCATAATGAGATATAACACCCTTGAAGGAAAAAATGAGGTTTGTTGGATTATTGATGCAGGGACCATAAAGGAATGGCTGGTATTATAAAACTCAGGCTCTACTTTTGCTTTTGCCCTTGATGCTAAAAATGGGGAAAAAGTGACTCCTAGGCCGGCAAACCTAGGCTGAGGCTGCATTGGCTTAAGTATAAGTCAAAGTGGCAGCTCCAGTTTCTCGGCCTTCAAATCGTCTTTATGTGGTTGTGCAGTAATAATCCATATGTCACACTCTGTGGAGAAGCAAGGTAATGTGAAATCCCCATCACAATTCATTTTTAGGATGACATTGACCACTGAGGTATCAGTTCAAAAATTTGTTTGTGGGCAAACTAGAAAAGTTACTACCTTCAACAATTTTCACTGCTGAAATTTAATGTGGTGGTATCATTCTAGAATGACCCAACGGTGTCTTATAAGCCTTCTGCTTAGTGAAGACTGTAAAATACTGGAGAAAAATTTACTAAATGACGATTGAAAATAGAAATTCCTGTCTTTTTTTTTAAAGATAGAAATATATTCGACCACGGAAGAAAGATAATTGTCTTTGCATCAGGTTCATATCCTATTAGACATTGCGTGATTACTAATTTGGCACTTTAATGATAAAGGGAAGCTAACAGAAAGCTAAACACAGTCCCCAAACATGTCAGCCATCTAGGAGGGTGTGTGAACATTCTTTTGTCACCCAATATTAATTATTCAAAACAGTCTCAAAATTCTAATAAGTAATATTCCTTGGATAATTTTGGCAAGATATCAGAGAGCTGGTCTGCATTTACTTGATGTGTTTTTATTTTATGTAGCACTATTTTCAGTTACATATGCTGAATCTCATACACACAGAAAAAGGTAAAAACTGAAGTTTTGTTTTTAGTATTTGACAGTTTTATAAATGTATATAATACATTTTAGTGGTTTAACCCCATTATCCTTCCTCAGTCCCTCTCCCTTTTACATTAAATCCCTTCCTCCTAAGAAGTCCCTGTTCTACTGTGTTGTTTTTTTATGTGCAACCCTTAGAGTTTAATTGCATTTATTTGCATGAACATGAATGTGTGAATATTTATTGGAACACGTAGCAACTTTTCAGTTGCTTCACAACAGGAGAAAATGATAGCCTACTTGCAGTCACTCAGGGTGAGTAGCCCTTCATATGCCCTTTTCCCCATCCATGATTATATTAGGATTTCTATTACTCTGATAAAACACCATGACCGAAATCAACTTTGGAGGAAAGGGTTTATTTCACCTTACAGATTCACATTACAATCCATCATCAAGGAAAGTGAGGGCGGGAACTCAAACAGGGCAGGAACCTGGAGGAAGGATCTAAAGTAGCTTCCTGGCTTCCTTCCTCTGCTTTGCACAGAATGCCTTCTTATACACTCCAGGACCACCTGACCAGGAATGGCACCATCCACAATTGTCCGTGCCTTCTCACATCAGTCATTAATAAATAAAATGCACTACAGACTCGCCTAAAGGCAAAACTTATAGAGACATTTTCTCAATTGAGAGTCCTTCTTCACAAGTAACTCTAATTTATGTGAAGTTGGCAGAAAATGAGCCAGGACACTGATGAAATGTTGATAGTCATATGTTGTATATGTCTCCTATAGATGACTACAGTTCTGAGTGCAGGAGCCATGCCATATTCGGAAGACGTGTGTGTGTGTGTGTGTGTGTGTGTGTGTGTGTGTGTGTGTTACACATCCCTGTCCTCGGACTCTTACATTCTTTGTGGTACACCACCTTATTCTTAGTGTTTTACATTCCTCAGTGTTCCCTATACATTGGAGGGGCTGATGATAGAGGATTTTTACAGCCTGTTTACAGCCAAGCACTTCATCATCATATATTTTTTGGCACTTTTGGAAGTTTCAACAAACAAACAAGATTTGTATTTTAAAGGAAATCTCCTACAATCAAAATATTATTAAATTGTTCTTCATATCTTTTCATGGTAGTTTGTACTTAGCAACTATGGAGTCACTTCATTTATTTTAATTGAGGTTGTCAATACTATTGGTTCTAGTCCAGCATCCTGAGGTGTGGTTTTTGTTCTCCCAACAGTTCTGGGTTCCTTTCTTCTTTTCCTTCCCTTCATTTGCATAGTACATTTAGAGGTTCTGGTTCTCCTTTACTACTCACTTGCTATCATGGATCATATGTTTTCACTAAATTGTAGTATCATTCAAAAACCATACAAATAAACTTTTACAGTCCACAAAACAAAAGTGATTAGTATGTTTTTTATATTCATAAAATTTTATTATTGCCACAATCTCCTCTTGGAGGATTTTCAATACGGTGGAAAGTCACACCACATGTATTAGAAGTCACCTATATTTTTACCAATACCCCAATCTTATGTACAATTAATTACATTCTGTATTTATGTTATGATGGTCATATACTATAAATAGACTATATAATATGGTGTGAGAGATAGCCTTAACTTACATCAAATTAGCCTTAACATCAAATTCATCCATGTGATGGTATTTATTAGTACTTTCTTTAAATGACCAAATACTTTGTTAGATGAATATATCGATTAATATCTGAAAAAAAAACTTGATTTGTTTACATTTTTATTTATTTTGAATAAAGTCATCATTAACATTTTTGAGCAGGCTTTTGTTTAGTCCTTTATTCTCATTTTTCTTATATGTGTACCTAAGAATGGTATCACACTTTTCTATATGCAAATTTCTTTTGAATAATAGTAAAATTCATCAATTCAATAATTTTAAAGCATGTAATCCAGCTCATCTATAACATTGAACAACCAAAAAAACTAACTTCTAAATGTTTTCATCAATGCACAAAAAGGAAATCTTGTACCCATTAAGAGGTTGTTTCTTATTTTCTACCCATACTTCTTGAAAACAATCTGATTTCTATTTCTATGGACTGGCCTGTTCTGGACACTTATATGTAAACAGAATCATATAAAATGTGACTTTATGCCTAGTTTATTCTATTTTCCACACCATTCTCTGGGTCCACCTACATCTTTATGTTGTAATATGAGTCAGTACTTTATTCCTCTTTGTTTAAAATATTTTATTTTTAATTAAAATTTAATTACATTGTGTTCTCTCTTCCTCTCCTCCCAACATTTTCCTTGACTCTATTCCTGCTCTCTCTCTCTCAAATTCCTGGCCTCTTTAAATGTTACCGCTCCATTTATACATATAAATGCATAAAGTAATTGTTGAGCCATCTTAGTGTTGCCTGTATGTTTTTGATTTCAGGTAGTTCACTTGGTATTGCATAACCAACTATGGAGCTTCTCCCTGGTGGAAGACTCTTTCTCCTACTCTCAACATCCTCTAGTTGCTTCTAGTTCTTGTCTAGATCCACCCAACTCCATGTAAGCATACCTGTTGACATTGTCCTTGTTCATGTTTTTTCAGGCAGCACTATTCTTAAAGGTTAAGTTTCTCTGTCACTCACAGCAGACTTTTTGGTTTTCTTGGTCTTGCAATCTTTCAGCCCCTCTCCCTCCAAGTTATCTGAGACTTAGGTGCAGGAACACTTCAGTTTTTGACCAGTTGTAGTTTTCTATCTGCAGCAAAGAGATGTTTCTTTGATGAGGGGTGGGAGCTACACTTATCTGGATATAAGGATAAATATTTAGAATACAGTTAGGAATTATGCTGTTCTAGTAAAGGTTCAGAAGTAGGTTCTTTTCTAAGTTCTATGCCATCACAATGCCTGGGTAGTTGGCTAGTTTTCTAGTACCAGACATGATTTCCCTCCTATTGAATGGGCTTTAAGTTCAACATGATAGCTCTCAGTTATTGTCAAGACACAAGTGCCAATATTACACCTATAAGAAAATCTTTCTATGTTGGCAATTGTTATGTTTCACAGTCATCATAGCTAGGAAGGACTATTAATTGCTTTCCCCAACTTGAAGCTTGCATAGCACATTGTGGTACAATGAAACTACTCCTTGGTGGGTTGGCTTTGGGGATAGATCCAGGTCAAATCATCTAAGTCTTATGCAACACATGTATGCTGTCTTCAGCAATTAGGACTTGTCTTCAACTTATAGGAGGTAACCACGGGCAACAGCAGTACTCTATATTCCTTAGAGAGATTCTTTTAATGCCATTACCAAGAAGAGAAGGTTCTCATATGTGGTATTGTTTGTCTATAGCTCTTGAGGGGAGCATTATCACTCCAAGTGGCACAACTTCATATATACATATATACATATAAGTGTGTGTACACATGTACACACACTTATGTGTATGTATTAGATATAATTTGATGCTATTATAACAGAATATGATTCCCTATTGCTTTTTCTTTTCTTTTCTTTTTTGTTTTTTTTTGTTTTTTTGAGATAGGGTTTCTCTGTGTAGCTTTGCTTCTATCCTGGAACTCACTCTGTAGACCAGGCTGGCCTCGAACTCACAGAGATCTGCCTGGCTCTGCCTCCTGAGTGCTGGGATTAAAGGCGTGCACCACCACCGCCCGGCTCACTATTGCTTTTTTAAACATCTGTGTTATTTACCCCTTCTCTGTCTCATTATGTCTTCCCTCTCCCCTCCTCAATTATAGCACAATACAAGTGATGTGATAGGGGAAATATGAAAAACTTCACATCCCTATGTATGAATATATCACATTAATTAATTACTGGATTCAATTAATATTTTGCTGCTTCTACTTTAGGATAATAGATGAAAATGCTGCTGCAATCATTTGTGTTCCAATTATTTTAACACCTTCTGTATCCAAACAGAATTTCAGGTTGTCATGGTAATTCTGAAAAGCTTTTGTGGGTAATTGCCATATTGATTTCCTATCAGCACTGTCTAAGTGTTTCAGTGTACCCAGGTCTTCATCATTATGTTTCATTTTCACTTTTAGTGGATTCCTTCTGATGGGTGGCATCTTGTGGATTTCATTTGCATCTTATATACTTATGCATGGTCTTTGAAGAAACACATGTTTAAACTCTTTGCCTATTAGTAATCAAGTTGTTTGTGTTTGTTCAGCTGTAGATGTTCTTTGTACATTTTTATTTTATACTTTTATCAGATGAATGCCTTGCAGATATTTTCTTCTTTTCTTAGGCTACTATCAATGTATAAATATTTAAAAATTTTACATAAAACCCCGTTCATTTATCTGTGTTGCCCCTACTTTTGGAATCATATCCAAACAAATCTGACTTCTTGTATAATATTGGCATTTATAGTCCTGTATAGGGGTAGGATTACTCTTTCTCATAAATTTTGATATAGGATTATTAGGGAGCATGAGAGTTTCTCTGCACAGCGCAGACCACCTGTGTACTTGGGATCCTGCTTTACCAGCTTCCTGAGTGCTGGAATTATAGGTATGTCCCACTATACCCAGCATAATGTGTTTCACTTTAATCAACCTCAAAGTATTTTCTATTTTTATTCATAACTTCCTCATTAACTCAATTTTTAAAGTACATTTAAAAGTTTTCATGTTTGTGAATTTTACTGAGTTCCTATTGCTACTATCTTCTGGTTTCTTCTCACTGTAGTCAATGGAAATATTTCACATAATTTCAATGTTTTAGTTTAAAAGTAATTGTTTTGTGACCAGTTACATGGAGTTATTTGATTTGTTCCAATATTTACATAAGTATAGACCACTATTCAATCATCTCACTGCCAATGCCAAGTAAGAACTTTTCAAAGCCCCAATAGACATCTTACTACACAACTTTTCCTTTTAATGCTTTTTTCATTTTTGATGTCTCTCCCCATACCCCACTGACAGGCACCATCAAAAGCAACTGTAAATTTAAGTATTTTTCTCTAGTAAATGAAATAATTGTAGACTTTTCATAAGTCAGGTCCCCAGTTATTTCAATTTTTTGTATTTTTCAATTAGCTTATACCTAGGCTTCTTTTTCTGGGTAGCTCTCTTTTCTGAGGCTTCTCAGTTTCCCTAATTCCTTGTTCTTCAATTCATAGATATAATCTAGTTCTGCTTGAACTCTTCTCTCCTACTTCAGAGTGTGGAATATAGTTTTAGGGAGAAAAACAATGGGATGCAGGGACCCACCTCATTTATTTGCCTTGTGTAGCTTGTTGCCCACTGTGTAAAACTAGTTACAATCAGGGACTGTTTAATTTAGGGATAAATTCTGAGAAATGTATTATTAGGCAAGGTAGGATTTTTTAATGTGCAAGCATGACAGACTATATCTATACAAACTAAGATGGGAACATGGCCACTAGGTGTTATAGTCTTATGAGAATACCAGTATATCATGTTATATGGTCAGCTAAAACACCGTTATTCAGCAAGTGACTGATTTAATAATTCAGCTCTCTTTTCTATTCTCATTAGAGAAACAAATCTAGATTCCAGTATTTATCTTATTATAACCAGAAATAAGAAACATGTTATCTGCCTTTTGTTTGTTCATAGCATAGTGTTATGTAAAACCTGAACCAACATGCAAAAATTGAGAAGATGTTTGGGCATCTAGAACACACTTAATTTCTATATGATTGTGACCCAGCCCTAAACTCACCTGTTAATAAATTATTCATTTGATAAGAGATAATTTTTTCAATTGAATTTCCTGGTTTGGCATTAAAATGCACATATCATAGACATACTAATTATATGTGAATGATGACATGGCATCAAGAGATTTTCCTTGGAGAGACATGAGTGACCCAAGCATGTATGCATACACATCTGTTTATGTCTAGCAACTGTTAACTTCTCATCAATAAGTATCTACTCTCCCTAGATAAAATCATGATCAACCAAAACTTAACTAAGCTTATAATTGACTCATTCCCCATGATATTATTCCACTATTTGATTTGTTGTGTTTTATTTGAAATAAACTAATGACAAGGAACAAATTGCTGTCTTTAGTCAGAAGTAATGGAAGAAATGAAGAATTATGGTAATTTATCTAGAAAACTTATCTTCCTGCTTTTCCTAGTATCCCAGATGGTAGACAGAAAACAAAGATGAGACATATGCATACTCTCAGCTCCACACAGATAGCTCCATGAAAAGTTCAGGACTGCTGGTATACCTCTCCATACTCTCATCTGGCCATTCTTGGATAAAATTATTCTGCCTTCCATGTTATCCTTGAAGTTCTTTGGATGAAATACCTGTCTTTTATGTACTCTCTGAGGGAACTGATGAGAGAAAGAGAGACTGACCCTAGGATACCTCTTGTTCTGAGAATAAGCAATCTCAATCAATTATCCACTTGATACATTTACTTATTCAACTAAGTCTTATTGAACCAGTCAGTGTGCATCTGTGTATGAATTCACCAGATTTTCAAAGATGAATAGGATTCATTTCTTACTCTCTGAAAATCTAAATATGTCTAAATGCAGGGTCTTCAGTGACTTCTGATTCATCCATTTCTTTGTTCTATATTCCCTGATAATTATATCCCTCTTTTCTTATGTTAAGCCAAAAGTCATTTGCTTGCCATTTCATACAATATTTCTCAATTTGCCCTCTAGGCAACACGTAATAAGTCTATCTTTATTTGAAAAGGCTCGGTTTTGCACCTATTTCATATCAGGTGTGCTGTAGTGTTTTCTCTAATGAGCAAATGAAACTCTAATTGGGCTCTCATCCTCATGCTCCGATTCTCTTTTCTAAAGATGTTCATTATTTTTCTTAACTAAACAACCCCAGTTGGATCAAACATCATTAATGTGACATCGTATTCAGTCCTCAAAAACCAATCTAGTTGCTTTGCTTCCATGTTGTTAGCCTGTTACTGTCATATTAAAGCAAAGAAAAAGAACCATACATTGCCATGATGACATACACATGCTGGTATTCACACAGTTTATTTTCATTGCCCTTATATTGCATATTTCATTTCATCCATTATTAACACTGAAATGGAACTTGGAGTTTGTTACTGCTAATATCATTTTAAATTTTTATTTTATTTTTGAGATTATAAGTTAATTACACATTTCTCCTTTCCCTTTCTTCTCTCCAAACACTCCCATATACCCTTCCTCAGTAATGACATATATCCCTTCAAATTCATGACAGTTCTAAAATTACCAATTGTTACAGCGCGTGTGCGTGCACACACACACACACACACACACACACACACACACACACACACACACATACACACACTCACTCCTAAGTATAACCTATTTGGCCCATATAATGGTATCTATATGTATGTTTAAAGTGCTATTGTCATTTTAAGACTGAGAACTGGGAGTTTCTCTATTTTGTGCTGAAATTCACTCAATTAGTAGAAAAAAGAATGCACCAGTATATTTAAATCTAGGATTGTTATTGACTATAGAAGGAATATTTCTAGAAGGCTTCCCAGTCCTTTACCAATATTTACTGAGTATGATCCACAAATGCCAAAATCAAGCAGTATCCACATGAAGAATGAAAATGGAACCTTCATTGAGAAGCATTCCTTGGTTAAGTGTTATGATTCCTACATGCAGAATCATTCAAATGATTATCCTGTTCAATTCGGAAAAATACATTATAAGACCCAATTATGCAATATACCTTGTAGCCTTAGTGTAACATAGCAGGTTTTATGCAGAAGGTGTAATATACATCCTGGCACCTAAAAATGGACTTGATAATATGAGATATTTTGACCACTGTGATACAAGTATACCTGATACAAATTAGGTACACAAGTTCCACCACAAGATTGCTTATCATCTCTTTGGATTATAGCATTACTAATAGAAAACTGTGTTCTAATTAAGGGATTATTTCTAGAAGAAAATGAAAGAAAGACACATGGAAGAGATCTTCCCTGTTACTGTCATGGAACCAATCTGGGTTAGCTAAAATGAAAATGTATCATATGCAACATATTTGGTTATTCAACAACTATAGCTGAACTATTTAGAAAATAGCAAACCAACATGAATCTACATATATGAACCCCTTCCCAATGTATCTTACATGACATTAGCCTCTGAAGAGCTCAGGTTTTATATATGAAGAAAGTTTCCAAATCAAATAACAATGTAGGAATCACTGAACAAATTTTCTATAATAATACATTGAAGTAGTCAAGAAGTTTTGAAAAGCCTTGTAAAGTTCATTTTTAAATTTTATTTCCTGAGTCCAGAAAAGAAAAGCACTAGGAGTTATCTTCAAGTAAACTCGAGATATAAAATGCTGACTCCTCATGGGAGACCTTGATTTGGGGCATGTGGGGATGCGGGGTGGCTTGGGAACAAGGGCTAGGGGGTGGGAGGAGGGAGGAGGGGGGAATCTGTGGATAGTATGTGGAGTGAGTAGAAAATTTCTTAATAAAGAAAAATGAAAGAAAAAATATCAGTGACAAAAAAGGAAATGGCTAAGTAGCAGTTATAGCAAAAGGGGGGTTTAAAAATCAAAGTGCTTTAATCCAGCAGGAAAGGAGGTTGGAAGTTGCTTTTCATCATGATAACAAGTCAAAATCTGAACAATTCCAAAATCAGTAACTTAGCTCTGCAAGAGAAATGTAGTCAGGGTGAATTTTTGTAGCCTTATTACAAAAGAAAAAGATGAATTCAGGGAACACTACTTAAGGGGGGGAAACTCCATGAGCAGAAACTTTTGTAGGTATAGTATCAGGATAGTGAAACTGGAACTGTGATTGACAGATCACTGGAAGGGCAGTGAAGACAAACCCCCAAACCAGAAGTCTCTAGGGGCATTCGATCATGGGAGTGAGTAGTTTTTGCTCATGTTAAATTTTCTCCTCAGGAACTTAACCAAGTTCTGTCAGAGGAGATTGGATAAACATCTGTCATTGTGCTTTTGTCAGAGATAGAGGAAATATTCATTTTGAAATGTTCTAGAACACTGTGTTCTTACCAGTTTCTGCTTACCAGAGTCTACACTATTAGAATTTTTTTCTTTATTTCAGTCAAGATTTCACCCAAACTGGCACTAAACTCCTACACTTGCTTCCCAAGTACTGGAATTAGAGGTCTGTACTTCCATACCTACCCAGAACTACTGGGATTTAATCAGTGCCTGAATGAATTGGAAGAAGGGAGATATTTGATTACAATCCATTCAGCCACCCTGTACCAGCTAACAAGAAGAAAATAATTTCTAAAATAGCAAGTTTTTGTGAAATATACAGCCCAGTAACACAGACTTACTAAGAATTTGGAAGCTAATCAGGTTCTATATAACGCTAACCTGCCAACACATTAATTTCACACTGCATTACACAAAGTTAAAGGCATATTTATAGCAGTTCATATACTGAACACATCAAGACAGAGATCATCAAGAAAAAGCTACAAGTCATATTAAAAGGTAAATAGAATAAACAAAGCACGCATCCCATCCACAGTCAGGTATGGCTGGATGTTGGAGCTATGAGACTAGGAATTTAAATCAGCTATAATTAATACTACATATTCACTCATGGACAAAAAAACAGCAAATAGAGTCATAAAGGAAAAATATTGATGGAAACAAAACCTATCATAGAATATCCAAGAGTTGTGAAACAATTATATAACACATTCCCACAGATAATGAGATATAAGAAGGAGAAAAAAGACTAAAAGAAACAGAAGAACTATGTGAAGAGATATTGATATTCTCCAGGGGAGAACCAACCTATTTGTAGAAGATAAAAGAGGAACTGCACCTGACTTCTTTTCAGAGTATTTCAAGGAAAGAAGAGATGGCATGAAAAATGAAGCTATGGAGAGAGATAAAAGTTACTAACCAAGGATTTCATACCCTGCAAAAGTTAGACTTCTGAAGTGAGGTGGGACTAAACACATTCTCCAATAAATAAAGGCAGATGAATTTCTAAATGGTCTTATTAAATAAAAACACAGAGCCAAATATAAGAGATCAGGGAAATAGGGAAAGCCATCAGCCAGCCTTACCTCACCAACTCTGCAGTTTCCAAATGCCGTGACTTCCTGTTTACCCATGCCTATTTGCCATCTGATTTTCTCTCCATTCAGCTACATCACTTCCTCTTCCTGCCCAGATTTTTCACTTCCTGTTTGTCTGTACAGACCTCCAGACCTCCATGGTTAACTAGTTTTGGAATTTAAGGCATGTGCCACCACATCTGGCTCTGTTTCCAGTATGGTCTTGAACACACAGAGATCCTGCCTGCCAAGTGATAGGATTAAAGGTGTGTGCTAACACTGCATGACTTCTGTGTTGTGTGGTTGACTTTTTCCTCTGATCTCCAGGCAAGCTTTATTTAATAAAGAACAAATAAAATATCACCACAAATAAAACTTGATAGAACTTTTTTTCTGTAAGTGTGCCTTGTTAAAAAATATTCCACAAAGAAAAGAAAATTTATATAGTTGAAAAATAATCTCTCCCTAGAGTTCACAATAGAGCGGGTAGGATAATAAATGATTTTACAAGTAATAAGTAATCACAGGCTGTAGTAATTATTTGAAAAGCACCAAGGGAATGAATGAGAAACTGACTGGGTGGGAGACCATTTAAGGTTCTGTGTATTAGTCTAATTTCTTGAGAAGAAAACATGAAGGTGGCATTAGAAGCATGAGAGGTTTATTGGTAAAAATTGTCTTCAGCAAAGAGAAGTTTCCTTGCTAAGGTCTGAGGAATATATTATCTGTGGACATAAGGACAAATATTAGCATGCTTCCGCTGCTTTACTAAAGTGGTGGTTGTAGGATCTTCTCGAAGACCCATGACTTCTAGTGCAAGGCATAATTTCCCTCTTCTTTAATGAGTCTTAAGTTTAATCAGAGAGCTATTGATTATCACCAAGGTGAGCATGTTCCTATTGCACCCTTGGGGTGATTGTGCCATGATAGTCATTGCTGTGGTTCATATGTGCCATAGCTGAGTAAGACTGTTGGTTGCTTTGGAAGCTTACATTGTGCTTTCTGGTACCATGAAGATTTGGAGCTGGGAGGTTCAGATAAAACAGAACGTGCACAGAAAACCATAATCCATCAAAATGAATAGTTGGGAGACAAGTCCAACTGATATATCTACAACATAACTCCTACACCTAAGGCTCAGGTAGATATGGGCAAAAGAGTGCAAGAAGCAGAAAAACGAGAAATTTGATGTGAGATTGTATATCCTAGGAGTGTCAGAAACTACACTCATAAAATCTCACCAACATAATTACCTAAACATGAGCTAAACAAAGACAACAATGGACATGCCAAAGTGGAAGCAGGGAAAAGTCCAAGAAGCCTCAGTCCTACACAAAGAACTATGCCCCAGCTAAGAATGCTGAGAGTGGGAGAAATAGTCTTCCCAAGGAAGTGCATACCAACTTGTTATCCAATACCAAATGGTTATCCCTGAAAACATATATAAAAGTAGCATTCTACAGACTGAGCAGGTTGTAGTTTTATATTTAGGAATATATACATATACATCATATACATGTGTGTATACAGATCTACATATGTTTATGTAACAATAATTAATGTTTAAAAAAGGATGGGAATTTTAAACATTGCAAGGAGATGTATATGGGAGGATTTAGAATGGAGATATGGAAGAGGTGAATTGTGTAATTATATAATAATTTTAAAAAGTAAAAGAAATAATTTAAAATAATAAATGAAAATCAAATCAAAATCTAGCAAAAGGCCTATATCACAGAGTCAGCAGAGGCTTATAAAGCCTTCATACTGATGATAATGCAGCTCTAGCTTCTGTCAAGAAGAGAAGGTATAGAGCTAGAGTTCTACTAAGGTTTCAGCTGATGAGTGGCTCTCAAGCTAGGGTTCTCTATCAGAGGAGTCCTGTATAACCCAAGAAACAGAGCTTAGCATTCTTGTTCCACCTCGATATTGGTCCATGAAATGTGTGATGTTGCCATCAATGTGTGGTGATATCACAGGGTGGGCTGGTGCTAACCAAAGGGGACCTCATTGATTCTACCATAAACAACTGGAGATCTGGGTAAAGCATATTCATTCCTGATATATATGGGGTCCAAAAGAACTTGGAAAAAGTGAAAGTGGATCTAAGAGTTTAATAATAAGGACAGGCAAATCATGACATTTATCAATGAGGGTATATCCTAGGCAAATGCAGTGACTCTGCATTAGAAAAGACGTGCTTTGAGTCAGTACTAGAAGGGGATCCCTGGATTACAGGGAAATGTGGCATAAGAGGAGGTTTCAGTGGGAGACAAAAACTAGATCATCCATTTTTCAAGGTAATGGTATATAGAGTTCTTCCTACTCCTGCTTCTTCCTTTCCCTTCTCTTCTCTCTTCAACCAAAGAGCAGAGAGAATCCATGAAAAAGTTTTAAGTAGAGTGATCACTATAATTTACAAGAATTCTTAAACTAATGCGTAGACAATATATTGTAGGTCATCAGTAGTGAAGGCAGAGAAAATGATTAGGAAACCATGCAATGCTACTGGACAGAAACAATGGTTGGATGAACTAGAATGGGAATAGTATGTTTGCATGTTGGCTCAAGGTCTTTCATGAATACATTTCAAAGACTGTACACATATTATGACTTGATTTTTGGATGAACAATGTATTTTAGGAATGGTTTTTGTATCCATTTTATAGATTTATTGCCTTTGTAAAAATATGAACGTAACAATCCAAGCATTATCTGATTTATACACTTTTCTGTTGGTACGTATTTAGACAAACATGTTTTCTCCTCTTTATAGTATAGTGAATATATGTAAAAAAATCACTTCATTATAAAGATTCACAAGTGGCATTTCTGTGAAAATTTAACATCTGAAGGGCATTAATATTATTGTAGACTAATTTTTATGACTTCGAAGAATGTGTGGGGCAAACCTGTGCTTCAAATTCTACTAATATGAAAAATATATTTTTGTTGTTGTTTTTAACTCACAGTTATTATTTTAGATGGGTATTACTGAGGAAAAGATCAATCAATATGGTACTTTTAAAAAATGAATTTCTGGTACTTTTTATGTATGTTAAATATTAATGACCCAAATATGATTTTACTAGGTTTCTAAGGCAGTCGTAACAGATTTCCACAAATGTGGTGCCTCATAGCAATGGAAACATACTCACCCATTATTTTCTAGGTCAGTAATCAGAAAAGAGTATGTTGATAGGGTCACATTCCCACACATGGGTCTAGAGAAGAATCCTTTCTATGTCTCCTCTTGCATATAGGGACTATCTGCACTCTGGTTGCTTGGGGTATGTGGCTGCATCATTGCAATCTATAGGTCTTTATTCCCATTGTCTTTTATTCTATGTATATGTGAAAACTCCCTTCCATTTCTCATTTATAGGATTTCATATGATTGCATTTACTCTTACTCACATAATCCAAAATAAACTCTTCAAAATCCTTAACTGAATCCAATCACTTATAATATAACAACACCTTAAGACATACCGTACAATCCTTGAGAATTAGAAGAACATGGATATGTCTTTACAAAATAAGAATACACCATTCATTCCATATCAAGTAGTTTAACAATGTCAGGTTCTTTGTTTAGTTGATTTTTTTTTCTTCTTTTAACTGAAGAAAACCAATTTAGAGTTTCCTCTGGAAACATTGCCCCACTGCTTATTTCTTACTATCTTACTACAAAGTACAATGTTAGCTACCTGGTCTCATGATACCCAGTCATAGAACCATAACACTTTTCATATCAATTAACTTCCAAACTATAGGGCAGGAAAAAGTTACAGAGAAGCCCTATTATTTATCTGAGCACAAAATCACAAGTAGATCACACATAAAGAAAAGAGGATTTTGAGTGGGCAATCATTACTCATTAATTAGTGTCTGAACAAAAGGACCATAATTGTTCTGTTCTCCTCTTACACTCTCAGTCATTATTATCCAAATACATTATTATCCAAATAAATTACCTGAGTTGGAAATGAGAAAGTCAATGTGGGCTGGTTTCCTTATGTGCTTCCTAAAACCATTTAGTATAATAATCTTGCTTATATTCTCTCTCATTTTTATCTAATATTGTATTGACAGAGTGCTTTATGCTTCTCATTACCTTCTAATGTAGTTCCTTATTTGATTCTTACATAAGATCCATAAGATAGAAACCTGAGAGAAGGCAAGTTATTCTCCAAAATCATCTAACACCTCTTGGATAAAAAATTACTTCACACAACTACCAGCTTATGTATTCCTCCAACTCACTCACTATTAAATATATTCACACTCTCACTTATTTCATTTGAAAAACACTGTACATGATAATAGGGTGTGATTTAGACAAAAGAGCTGAAGAAATCTGAAAAAGTGCAAGAATTAACTTGAAGGAAAAGTATAGCCAAGTCATTCTTGATTCTCAATGCTCTCAGGCAGTAGGAATCTGAGCCCACAGTCCAGTTAAGCCAGCTCTTTGCATAAAACTCAGCAGGAAAATCCAGAATGGTTTTGCACCTGCTCTAAAATATTGGCAAACAGAGTTCTTTCCAAACAAGTAAACCAGGGAATTAGACTTCAGAGGATCACTCATGCCTAGATAGTTTGCAGGATAATGGCAGTCAGCCCAGATGGTCTGCATACTGTGCTACCTAGATTATACGAGATGGCTGTGGACACTGACATTCAAATACCCACTGCAGTATCCATTTTCATTATGCAAATTCCTCCCAGTTAAAAACAAATGATGCAAACTCTAATTAAAATCAGGTATCAAAAGTAGAATTATTTTTATGACCTAGTATGCATCATAATATGTTTATAGGATCAGATCTACGAAGTCATTACATTCAAATGCAACACTGAAAAAAGTAATTGTCTTTGTTCATGTGTGTGCTTACGTGTTTAGGCCTAAAAGATATTCAAGATTTTGTACTTTACATTTTCATGAAAAAGTATTTCTGCTGCTTAATTCTTTGATTCAAATGAGAGCGTGCCTAATAAGACTTTTATATGCCTATAGCTGAACTATTATTATACATAATCAGAACAATGTGATTAATACCATGAGTTTTGTTTCTAATTCAATTGCCAATGTACCGTTTTATGTCTCCCTCTCAATATTTACCCATAATTCCCACTCCAACCTCTGTACATTTTATTACAGTTGAATCTGAAGACAGCTCACTGTTTCCCTTTACCACTGAAACAAAAGGTTTTGAATTCTTTATTTTTCTTTATTTCTAGATATTGTTGTTTTCTCTCTAAAATTCCATTCTTTAAAGACCTGTATTCTAAGGGATGGAATGTGAGGATTTAAAATTAAAACATTTAATGGAACACAATTCTCTATAATTAGATTCATGATTAGGTTCAACTACTTACTATTTGATCTTGGGCAAGCTATTAAATGGTCCTAAGCTCCAGCTTACCATCATCAAATCGAAGATGCTAATACTTCCTAAACAACGTTCAGTGACTGAATACTTATGAAGTGTTTAGCTTTGTGCTAGCTAAACAGTGAGTCAGAATCATTATTTAAAGAGCTTATAAAGAGCAAACACGAACCTCAGAAGTCATTATAAAAGGCAGAATGTCTGAATGTGCTAGGGAAATGCTAAAAAGCATTTTGCTCATTATTCTACTTATTGCTAACTAAAACATATTCTGCCAAAAATAAAGGTAAATGTATTTGCACTCACAAACAAATAAATTTTCCATGGCAAAGTCCCCTAGCCCACTCTTCACTCACCAACAGATACATCATGGCTTATATGAGTATCATTTAACATATTTCCTGAATATTACAATGTGTAATGCTATAGAGTTTGTGCAAGTTACTACTAGATAAAGGTAAAAAGAGTAACAAATCAGCAGAAGAAGAGTAAAGGGTTATGCAATGCAAATAAAAAGGAAATTACATAGAGCAGTACATGGCCATGAACTCAAATTTTTAAATAGTTTTTGAATCCCAAATTAACAATACACTGTCTTGTTGATATTTAATTTATTTTGAAATATCAATTGTTAAATTGTAGTTTACTTATTGATTCCAATGAAAGAAAAGATTATTTAGTTCAGTGCAAGGACAAGCAGACTGGGTGTTAACAATATTACTGAGCACATACTTCTAGTTTCTAATGATTTTCAAGAGAGGAAAAATCCCTGTTATAAAAAATAACCACGATTTGAGTGTTTGCAAAGACACTGTAGCTTTTGATATTGTTTTGGCCTGATTTCCACTGCTATAACAGATTACTGGCAATGAATAATTGATAAGAGTACAGTTTCCCTTGGTTCATGATTATAGAGACTAGAAAGTCCGACTATGTAGTACTAACCTCTGCTTGGCATCTATTAAAGGCCTTCTTGCTTCATCATAAAAAAGCACAAGAAAATAAACTCTGGTTATTTTTATTCTTATTAAGTCTTGTGTGTTATCACGAGAAACCCATGCCAATAAACTAATTGTGATTGCCTCTCGAAGACTCCACCTCCAAATTCATTAGTATTTGAGTTTTAGATTAAGTTTCCAAACTGAGGATTCATTGGGGGCACATAAAACTTCATCATGTAAGTAGCTTCACTTCACTTAAGTAAGTTTCATCATAATATTAAAGAAAAATGTCTGTATTAAATCAATGATATGCTCACCTAGCTTCCTTCTTCTACTTTGGCCAAATCAATCACAACCGTTTTGACATTTTCATCTTAAGGATACAGCATCTAGACATTAAAAAGACTCCCAGATAATAGTAATGTGCAGTGGAGTATGGAAACTATTACAACTATTATTCAAACAACTCCAGTTTAAACAATACCTGATTTTCAATTATGTTCTGAACTATGTTAATCTGTCTTTAATGTTGTAGGTATATTACATGGCAGTTCATGGATGGGATGCTCTGAGGAAGAAAATCTTCAAATAAAACTAAAACTTCTTATACATCCTAGTCAGTCTACTTAAAGCTGTGTTTGACCGGCACTATATTTAAAGATTAGAGAATTGCTTAAGGCACTTTGAGTTCCTGCTTGCCACCCCTCCCTTTTACTTGGCCTTCATATGTGACAAATTTTCTATCAACCTCCATAAATTTTACCACTTCCATTAAATGTGAGAATGTGTTGTGTAGGCTATTTAATGTTCCAGCTTTCTCTATTTCTTACATTAATTATAATTATGGAATAGTCTATTTGTAGTGTCTCCTCTGTGTCTGTCTGTTGGTCTCTCTCTCTCTCTCTCTCTCTCTCTCTCTCTCTCTCTCTCTCTCTCTCTCTCTCTCTCTCTCTGTGTGTGTGTGTGTGTCTCTGTCTCTCTGTCTCTCTGTCTCTCTGTCTCTCTCTCTGTGTGTGTGTGTGTGTGTGTGTCTCAGTTTTCAAACCAAACTCAACAAATCCTCCAGGAGGCACAGCAAAATGTAAGAAGGAAATTTCATTCTATGTGTTTTTAGTTGTTTATCTGTGAGTGTTCAGACATACAGGTATGCTACAGCATATGTATAACAGTCAGAGCAGAGGACAATTATGTGACTCAGTTCTCTTCTTCTACCATGTGGGTCCATGAGATTGAACTCATTTCATCAAGCTTGGCAGCAAGCGCCTTTACCAACTGACCCAAAAAAAGACTTTTCAAAATGACAAAGTAAATCAGAAGGTAAGTTTCATCACAATGTGATAATTTTGTCCAAACGAAATAAGGGAAATTAATGAAACCATATATTTATTTTAGAGCTATAAAACAATTCTGAAGAATTCTCATAGAATGTTCAGTCCTTATTCAAGTTTCACAGATAAGTATTTTCTTCCTGGATGGGAATTGCAGGACTTTGTTGATCAGGTTTTTGTGCAGCTTGAAGTAAATCACATTGTGGGTTACCACCTTGGTTCTTTCTCCAAAGAAAATAATCAAACAGCACTGTTTCGGGAGCCTTTCACAGTAACTTAAAGGCAGAATGGTGAAAATGAAGTTTGATCCTGGAATGGCAACAGTTTGGAAAAACCTGACTTACTGCATGGAACACGTGACATACTTGACAGCTGTTGTTTATTTGTGACATAATGTATTTATATGAACTAGAAGCAAGGAAAAAATGAGACGCATTGTTGGTAAAGCTGAGTCCCTCTCTGTGATAGGTTGCCCAGAAGCCACTATTTTCTAACTTAACAAAAGGCCATAGAAACATAATTACTAGAGAACAATTAGTTTTGAAGGGGATATCATTAATTACAATACATTGAGATTTAATAAGGATGCTCTTTCCCTCTTCATTTTTAGGAGTTGGACAGAATCTTCTCTGCCCTCCTAGGTGCAGGGATTACAGGTGTGTGCCATTATGCCTGCCTAGGAAGGATAAATCTTTGGAAAATTGCTTAGTTTATTAAGTAGAGTGATGATTACAAGAATCTAAGTTAAGTATGGCTGATAAAACTAAATTGATATGCATAGCATATATAACTAATAATCATATAGAAACAAAAGAAAAATCAAGAAGGGAGTCCCATTAACAAACACAGTGTTAAATAAGATGTTTTATGGACCGATAGTTTGACCAAGCAGTGTAGCCTGACATTAGAGATTATATTAAATATTGTGCAAGGGCCATGAACTATATTTTTAAATGGGTCTACCTACAAAAGCACTCACCAACAAGGCATATAAAGGAAGACCCAAACATTCATTTTCAAAATTTTCTACAGGCATGAGAAAGGGCCTGATAAGGCCATGGCTTTAGAGTAACAAGAAATAGCAAAAGGTCAGTTAACTCCCCTTCTATCAGTGAACTTCTACACAAGAACTGTGAAACACTGATGTATCCCCTGGAAACAAATGAAACTATGTTGTTTCAAAATGAATGATGCTCAAGAGCACTGACTGCACCATTAATGGCCCTAAATAACAATATTGATCCAGAATCTAAGGATTGGATGAAGGTAGTCATAGCAGTGAGTGAAGATATTTGCATAATTCTGAATTGTTATAAGAGCCTCTTGTTGCAGGACTCAACATGTGTCTCAGTAAGTGAAAAAAAATAAGTACTTGTAACGTTGGTACAAAGGGTGCCAGTACACAGATGGAGAGATAGCAGGTCATGTTCCATTTACAATGGCAAGGTTACCTTGTGTAGAACTGTCCTTACTACGAGTAACAAATATAAGTACTGGAATATGGATAACAAATATAAGCATGCAAACTAAATTCAAGATACTTAGAAATCCATTCACCATGATCAAAATGGACTTGCTCCAGAGATGCATGGATTATTCAACAAACTAAACAATAAATGTTGTTAATTTGATAATGGGCTCAAGGACAGCATCTAGATAGATGCATAAAGGACTTTTGATGAAACCCTGCATCTGTTCACATCAAAAGTTCTTTAGAAACTTTAAGTAGAAGGAACATATCTCAACATAATACAGGCTATATATGTCAAACAATAGACAACATTATATTAAATGGGGAAAAACTCAAACACTTCCACTAAAGCCAGGAATAAGGCAGGGATGGACACTTTTTCCATTCTTATTCAGTATAATACTGGAAGTCTTGGCTAGAGCAACAAGAGAAAAGAAGCAAATAAAAGCAATACAAATAGTAAATGAAGAAGTCAAAGTATCTCTGCCTACAGATGGGGATTCTATATATAAAAGACCCTAAAGAGTTTACCAGAACACATTTAGAATTGATAAAATTTCAGTAAAGTGACAGGATACAAAGTTAACACAAAAATAAGTATCTAACCTATCTACCAATGATAAACAAACTGAAAAATAAATCACATAAAAAGTACCATTCACATTAGACTAAAATATACTTTGGAATAAACCAGGAATGAGAAAAGATCTCAATGGTGAAAACTTTTAAAATACTGAAGAAATAAATTGAGGTGGACACTGGTAGGAAGAAAGACCTCCTGTGTTCATGGATTAGAAGAAACAATGACTGAACCAACAACCAGGGAGTCTGCATGGGACTGACCTACATCCTCTCTCTTTCTCTCTCTCTCTCTCTCTCTCTCTCTCTCTCTATATATATATATATATATATATATATATATATATATATATATATATACACATATATATATATATATATATGTGTGTGTGTGTGTGTGTGTGTGTGTGTGTGTGTGTGTGTGTGTGTGTTACAGTTGTGTAACTTCGTCTTCTCGTAGGGCTCCTAACAATGGGAGCAGGGGATGTCTCTGATTCTTTTGCCAGCTTCAGGAACCCTATTCCTCCTGCTGGATTGCCTTGTCCAGCCTTAACATGAAGGGATGTGCCTAGTCTCACTGCAACTTGATAAACCTTGTTTTATTGCTATTCATGAGAGGCCTGCCCTTTTCTGAATAGAAACAGAGTGGTTTGGGGGTACAAAGGGGAGGTGGAGAAGAGGGACTGGGAGGAGAGGAGGGAGGGGAAACTGTGATCTGGATGTAAAAATGATTAATAATAATAATAGTAGTAGCAGTAGTAAAAGAAAGAAAGGTCCTCTTCTTTAGTATTTTGCAATAATTTAAGGAGAGTTGGTATCTGTTGTATATACCCAATAATTTATCTAATTTTATAGGTTACCAAGTTTCTTGAAGTATGGTTATTCATAATAATTTATAGTGATATTCTAGTTAACTGCCTATAGTTGAAATATTTATTTTTAATGTTAATTTTAATGTGAGTCTTCACTCTTATTTACTCTAAGGGTGTGTTATGATTTTCATTTTTAAAACAACTAGGTTTTCATTTAATTGATTTTTTTTTGTATTTTGTAGTCACCATTTTCTGCTCTCATCTCAGTTATGGATTTCGTTTGACTACATTAGGATGTGGTTTATTCATATTTTCTAATTTCTTGAGATATAACAGCAGATTATTTGCCATCTTCTTGCTTTTTAGATGTGCTCATTGTCAACCCGTCTTCCTTAGTGCTGCTTCTGCTCTATCCCACAGGCTTTTGATATTTTGTCCCTTCATTTTTGCTTCAGTATATTCAATGTCATTATTTGACAGTTTCTTACATTTATATAATGAATTTATATTTCTGTGTATCAGTTAAATGAATTAATTTTAAGAAAAGGATAATTTAAGTAACTGAGTATAAGAATTAATACCAATGTTATTATTGTTAGAAATGTTCCTTAAGAAGGTAGTCAACATTAAATCAATATTGAAGGGAATCTAGAATGTGACGTGTATTGGAGAAAGAGGGGCAGCACTTGATAAATAACTATTTTTATATTTGAAAAGTGCTGTGGATATCGCTCTGTATAAATAAACACTGATTGGCTGGTAGCCAGACAGGAAGTATAGGCAGGACTAACAGAGAGGAGAATTGAGGAAACAGGAAGGAGGAACAGGAGACTGCATGGAGCCACCGCCAGAACAAACAAGATGTAAGGTACCAATAAGCCATGAGCCACGTGACACGTGACAAAGTATAGATTCATAGAAATGGGCTAAATATAAGAGTAAGAGCTAGACAATGATAGGCCTGAGCTAATGGCCAAGCAGTTTAAATAATGTAAGCGTCTGTGTGTTTATTTTATAAGTGGGCTGCGGGACTTGGCGGGACCCGGAGAGAAATGCTCTCCAGCTACAGAAAAGTGTCTAAGTTGTTTAGATGAGCTAAAAGGAGATGCTTTTTGTTAGGGAAGTAAGGAACCTATAACTACAATGCATTTGCTTTCCTCCCCACTCTTCCTGGAAGGTTTGGATGGCCTTTTATTTCTCTGGTTCAAATAAAGGACAACTTTAAAAGGTCAAAACTATTGATGTGCCAACAGGGAACATCATATAAAATGAAAAGAAAAATAACGATGATAGGCCTCATGCTTGAAAATATCTTCTTTTGTCTGAAAAACTATTACCACTACTGATGCCCCTGAATTTGAACTCATCTGATGAAATCACGAACTTGGATTCACTTTGTTAAGTAACTAAGGCTGACACTTACTCCATAATCCTCCATGGATAGTTCATACTAGGAACATTTTATGAGAGATAATCTTGGCTCCTATTACTTTCCTCTTGTATTTAATAAATTTATAAATAATTTATATCAATTGAAACAAATTTAGTTTATATATTCTTTATGCTCCCACTTCCATTTGGATTTTCACACTACTTAGTTGTACTTACTTGATGTAAGTGTAAGTGTTGGGGAATATTATTTTAAGGTATGTTACATTTGTTTATGTTGCATTTGTTTAACTCTGTGAACTTGTGTTACTGTGCCTGTCTAAAAGAGCCGATGATCTAATAAAGAGCCAAATGGTCAATAGAGAGGGAGGAGAAAAGATGGGTAGGGCTGGCAATCAGAAATAATTAATAGAAGCAGAAATCTGGAAGAGGGGAGATCTAGGAGAGAGAAAAAGAGGAGGACATTAGGGGTGAGCCACCCAGCTACACAACCAGCAACAGAGTAAGAAACAAATAAAGGTATATAAAAATAGAGAAAGGCAAAATCCCAGAGGCCAAAGACAGACAGGGATAATTTAGGTTAAGAAAATTTGGCAAGAAATATGCCAAGCTAAGGCTGGGCATTCATAGTTAAAAATAAGCCTCCGTGTGTGATTTATTTGGGAGCTGTGTGGCGGGCCCACCCAAAGAGCAAATACAAACAACAACATATAAGCATCCTTCATATTGCTTTCTTAAAACAGATGATTGATATTAGTGCCATTAGATTATATGAAAAGACATCTCAGAGACAACAAAGATGGAGACAATAAGTGGATTAGAGAGCACAGAATTGTAGTTTATATCAAGTTGCTGAGGTATACATATTCCCTGCCTCTGAAAATACAGAAACAGGGAAGAGAGTGTTACATAGATATGACATAGGTAATGATCCAATTTATTTACACATAAATGAAAAACATCATTTCCTCTTATTTAGCAATTGACAATCATCTCACTGCTTGAGTAGAAAACACTTTTAATTAAATTTGATGAATTAGTGATGTGAAAGCTTTACTCTATTATCAAGTCTTATGATTGGAATCCCTAAAAGTATTTAATTTTATTTTATATGCATGAATGGTTTCCTAAATGTATATAGGTATGTCATGTATATCCTGAGTATCCTCAGAGGCCAGAAGAGGGCAGGCACCTGATTCCCTGAACCTGAAGTTACAACAGGTTTGAGCAATCAGTGGAGCTTAAACCTTGTTTCCTGCAAGAGCAGCAAGTATTCACGGTGGTGCAGCCATTCCTCCAGCCCCATTCTGAATATGCTTTTAAAGTGTGTGGTTTAGAACTCATTGTGATCTGTTTCTCATTTTTGTTTTTTTTCTTTTGATTCCCATTAATATAGCTTTTATATTCTTTTGTAATAACTATTTTTAATTTTATTCTGGTAACGTTGTTTGTAGAAATAATCTTGTGTAGAAAGGATTGACATTTGCTTCTGCTGGGTGGTTGTCAGCACTTGCAATCTGATATTAGCACAATTCAATTTTAGGAATGAGATGACATGCCTATCTGATGATGGTTGTTGGACACTTATCCTAGTTCTTTAAATTTAAAAATCATTCAGAAGTGCCTTTCAGCACCTCAAATTCTGAATGACTCCTTTAGAATTACCCAATCCCCTAGTGCTAAATGGATAAATATTTTAAGCATTACAGAACTTAACATCTTAGTATTACTTAATTCTGCTGGGAAGCATCCAAAGAGGCACAGAAAAATACATAAAAATGGGTATTCCCATTTTGCAATAAAACTTTATTTACAAAGATAAGAAGTATGGTTTGCAAATCACAGTGTGTCAATTTTGTCACAGAAGAAAAATAGCTCCATATGTCCATCTATCTCCAATCCTTCCATACTACATTAAATCATCACATAATTTTCTGCAAGTTTGTTAGTTCACAACTGCCTCCAAGCAGATGGTTTTTATACTTTAATTAGCTATTTTAGCTTCCTTTTTTAGTGAAATTAGTTGAAATGACCCAGTTCACCATTATTAAAACTAAAGTAGAGTTTTGTAAAATCTTTGTTTAAGAAAAAAATCTACATGCCAACATCCAGGTAGACCGGCACCATTTGTTGAAGGCACTTTCTTTTTTCCATTGTGTAATTTTGGCTTCTTTGTCGAAAACAAACTGTCCATAGGTGTGTGGATTACATCTGGATCTTTGATTTGATTCCATTGATCCACCTGTCTGTTTTTATGCCAATACCATGTGGTTTTATTACTGCAGTAGAGCTTGAAATCAGGTATAGTGATACCTCTGGAAGTTCTTTTTATTGCACAGGATTGTTTTAGCTATCCTGTTTTTTTTTTTCATATTAAGTTGAGAATTTTTCTTTCAAGGTTTGCATAATATTGTGTCAGAATTTTGATAGGTATTGCCCTGAATCTGTAGATTGCTTTCGGTAACCATGTAGGAGAATGCAAATAGATCCATATTTATCACCCTGCACAAAACTCAAGTACAAGTGGATCAAAGACCTCAAAATAAAACCAGATACACTGAACCTGATACAAGAGATAGTAAGAAATACTCTTGAATGAATTAGCACAGGAGACAACTTCCTGAAGAGAACACCAATAGTGCAGGCACTAAAATCGACAATTAGTAAATGGAACCTCATGAAACTAAAGAGCTTCTGTAAAGCAAAGGACACTGTCAATAGGATAAAACAGCAGCCTACCGAATGAGTAAAGATCTTCGCCAACCTCATATCCAATGAAGGGCTGATCTTCCAAATATATGAGGAACTCAAGAAACTAGACATCACCAAACCAAATAATTCGATTTAAAATGGGGTACAGATCTAAACAGAATTCTAAACAGAGGAATCACAAATGACCAAGAAACACTTAATAAATGTTCAATATCCTTATCTATCATGGAAATGCAAATCAAAACAACTCTGAGATTCCATCTTACACCTGTCAGATTGGCTGAAATTAAAAACACAAGCAACAGCTCATGCTGGCAAGGATGTAGAACAAGGGGAACACTCCTCCTTTGCTGGTAGGAGTGCAAACTTGTACAGCCACTATGGAAATCAATGTGGCAGTTTCTCAGAAAGGGAGGAATCAATCTGCCTCAAGACCCAGCTATACCACTCCTGGGCATATACACAAAGGATGCTCTATCCTATCACAAGGACACTTGCTCAACTATGTTCATAGCATCATTATTCATAATAGTCAGAAACTGGAAACAACTTAGATGTCCCTCACACAAATGAAGGATTAAAAAAATGTGGTACATTTACACAATGGAGTATTGTTCAGCTGTGAAAAACAATGACATCATGAATTTTCAGGCAAATGGAGGGAACTATAAAACATCATCCTAAGTGAGGTAACCCAGACTCAGAAAGAAAAACATGATATATACTCACTATATATACTCACTTAAAGAAGACATTAGCTATAAAGTAAAGAATAATTATACTACAAACCACAGAATCAGAGAGGATAAGTAATAAGGAGGACTTAAGTGGGGAGACATATGATTCTCACTGGGGAGGGGAAATAGAATAGACATAGGGGGTTATGGGGACATTTATAGGAGATATCAGGTGGAGGAGGATGGAGGTAGAGAGTACTGAGAGAGACAACTAGAATTGGGGTTCATCTAGAAACATAGTGCACTGGCAATCCCCAGGAATCTACAAATGTGACCCTAGCTAAGACTCTTCATAATGGGGGATATGGAGCCTGAATTGGGCATCTCCTGTAACCAGGCAAGACATCCTGTGGAGGGATTGGGACACCAAACCATCCACATAATCTCCAACCTACAATTTGTTCTGCCTACAAGATGTGCTAGAAACTTATGAAGGCATCACCATCCCTGAAGCTCTACCATTGGAATCAAATTGAAGACCCTGACATTAATCCATGCAACTATGAACACCTGATTTTTTACAAAAAAGCCAACACTGTACAATAGAAAAAAGAAAGCATCTTCAACAAATGGTGCTGGTATAACTGGATATTAACATGTAGAGGATTGCAAATAGATACATATCTATCACAATGCACAGAACTCAAGTCCAAGTGGATCAAAGAGCTCAACATACATCCAGTTACACTGAACCTGATAGAAGAGAAAGTAGGAAGTAGCCTTGAATCACTGGCACAGGAGACCACTTCCTAAATATAACACCAGTAGCACAGACACTGAGAGCAACAATTAATAAATGGGACCTCCTGAAACTGAGAATATTCTGTAAGGCAAAGGACACAGTAAATAAGACAAAATGGCACTCTACAAAAATGGGAAAAGATCTTCACCCACCCCACATCTGACAGAGGGTTGATCTCCAAAATATATTAAGAACTCAAGAAACTAGACATTGAAATACCAAACAATCCAAACAATCCAATTTAAAAAAATGGGCTACAGGGCTAAACAGTGAATTCTCAACAGAAGAATCTCAAATGCCTGAAAGACATTTAAGGAATTGCTCAACATCTTTAGTCATCCAGGAAATGCAAATCAAAATGACTCTGAGATACAATCTTACATCTCTCAGACTGGCTTAGATCAAAAACACTGATAATAGCTCATGTTGGAGAGGATGAAGAGCAAAGGGAACACTCCTCCAATGTTGGTGGGAGTGCAAAGTTGTACAGCCACTTTGGAAATCAGTATGACGGTTCTCAAAAAACTGGAAATCAGTCTGCATCAAGACCCAGCTGTACCACTCTTGAGCATACAACCAAGGAAAACTCAATAATACCACAAGGACACTTGCTCAACTAAGTTTATAGCAGCATTATTCATAATAGTCAGAACCTGGAAACAACCTAGATGCCCCTCAAATGAAGAATGGATAAAGAAAATGTGGTACACATATACAATGGAGCACTACTCAGCAGTAAAAAACAATGACATCATGAAATTTGCAGGCAAATAGATGGAACTGGAAAATATCACCCTGAGTGAGGTAACACAGATTCAGAAGGATAAACATGGTATGTACTCATTCATAAGTGGATTGTAGATGTAAAACAAAGGATAACCAGACTACAAACCACAGCTCCAGAGAAGCTAGATTACAAGGAGAACCCTAAGAAAGATACATAGATCACCCTGCAAAGAATAAATTGAAGAGATCTACATGAATAAACTGGGGGTGAGAGGGGCAATAGAGGGTAGGAGATGGGCAATGAGAACATAAGGGAATGGGATGGTCGAGCAGAAACAGGGACGGAGTGGGAAAGCAATGAGAGAGATACCATGATAGAGGGAGACATCATGGGGATAGGGAGAAACCAGGTGGTAGGGAGTTCCTAGGAATCCATAAGGATGACTCCAGCTTAGACTACTAGCAATAGTAGAGAGGGTGCCTGAGCTGGCTTACCCCAGTAATCAGAATGGTGAATACCCTAACTGTCATCATAGAGCCTTCATCCAGTAACTGATGGAAGTAGATGCAGAGATCCACAGCCCAGCACCAGCCTGAGCCCCGGAGTCTCTTGGAAGAGAGAGAAGAGGGATCCTATGAGCAAGGGGCATCAAGATCATGATGGGGAAACCTACAGAGACAACCAAACCAAACTAATGGGAACTCGTGAACTTTAGACCAACAGCTGTGGAGGAGCCTCCATGGGACTGAATTAGGCCCTCTGCATTGTAGCTGAAGTTTTTTCCTGTGTCCTACCTGGTCCGCAGCTGCTCAGACCCATATAAACACACAGAGACTTATATTACTTATAAACTGAATTGGCCATGGCAGGCTTCTTGATATCTAGTTCTTATACCTTAAATTAACCCATTTCTATTAATCTATAAGTTGCTGTGGCTTACTATTATTTTTACATCTTGCTTCCTCTGTGTCTGCTTGGTGACTCCTGACTTAGCCTTCCTGTTCTCAGAATTCTCTTCTCTGCTTGTTCTGCCTATACTTCCTGCCTGGCTACTGGCCAATCAGCATTTTATTTATTAACCAATCAGAGCAACACATTCAATGTATACAGAGTGATATCTACCACACTGCATAAGTGAGATAGTTGTGTAGCTTGATCTGCTTAAGGGGCCCTGTAGAGAAGGAGATCTGTGGTTGGTATGAACCAATGGCTGAGGGGTCACCAACTGGATCAGGCCCTCTGAATGGGTGAGACAGTTGATTGGCTTGATCTGTTTGGGAGGCATCCAGGGAGTGGGACCGGGTCCTGTGCTCATTGCATGAGTTGGCTGTTTGAAACCTGGGGCCTATGCAGGATCGCTTGGCTCGGCCTGGGAGGAGGGGACTGGACTTACGTGGACTGAGTCTACCAGGTTGATGTCAGTCCACCGGGGAGGCTTTGCCCTGGAGGAGGTGGGAATGGGAGGTGGGCTGGGGGGAAGGTGAGGGAGGCCGGAAGGGGGAGAACAAGGGAATCCGTGGCTGATATGTCGAACTGAATTGTATTGCAAAATAAAAATAATAAAAAAAGGTGATGTAAAAAATAAAAAAAAAAGAACTTCTTAATAAAAAACAAATATGTGCTAGGGTAAAGGTGGCCCAGAAATTGTTGGAGTACCCAACCAATGAATGGTCCAGCTTGAGACCCATGCCTCAAGAGGGAGCCCACCCTTGACACTGTCGGGAGGGCCAGGACCAAGAGGCTGGACAGCCCAGGTACCTAGGATCAAACCAAACAGGAATAACAAAAAATCAATGAAATGATTCTTAATGATATTCTGCTATACTCATAGATTGTTGCCTAGCCCGATCATCATCAGAGAGGCTTCATCCAGCAACTGATATAAACAGATGGAGAGATATGGTGATATTTTAATTGTACTAAAATGTGATTTTATTTTTATGTTAATAAATAAAATTGCCTGGGGGTCAGAGCTAATAGCAAGCCATAGCAGAAACTGGGTGGTGGTGGTGCACGCCTTTAATCCCAGCTCTTGGGAGGCAGAGCTAGGCAGATCTCTGTGTGTTCAAGGATACAGCCAACATGGAGACACATGCCTTTAATCTCAATACCAACCATAGAAGACCTGGAGGTCTGTAAAGACAGGCAGTGATGAGGAAGTCATGTGGTTGGGTTTACAACCAATGAGAAGGCAGAATAGAAAGTCTATAAAAAAGACAAACAGACAGGAAGTAGGTCTCTTGCTGAAGAGGACAGCAGCAGCAGTGAAGGGTAAGGTTTTTAGCTCTGACCTCTTGGGCTTTCATCTCTGCATTGGCTCTGTGTTTCTTATTTAACAAGACCTACAGAGAGATCCACAGCCAAACATTCGTCAGACCTCTGGGAATCCTGCAGAAGAAGTGAGGAAGGATTCTAGGAGCTAGAGGGGTCAAGAAAACTCACAAATCAACTAATCTTGGCTCTCAGAGACTAAACTGACATCCAGGAGCCTGTATTGGACTGACCTAGGCCTTCTGCATATATATTACAAGTATATAACTTGGTCTTCTTGTGGGACCCCTAACAATGGGAACAAGGGCTGTCTCTGACTCTTTTGCAGGCTTTTGGGACTCTCATCATTTATTGGGTTGCCTCATCCAGTCTTCAACTTGCTATGCCATGTTTGGTTGATCTCTATGGGAGGCCTGCCTCATCTGAATAGAAACAGAGGGATAGATGCCTGGAGGGACAGAAGGGAGATGGGGGGAGGAACTGGGAGGAGAGGAAGGAGATGAAACAGAGGTCAGGTTGTAAAATAAAAAAAGAAAAGAAAAAAATGTAAGTCATGGATCCTAATAAATTTCATGGTTTCCCCTCGTTAGGACTGAATTAACTATTTGTACCTTGTAAGAAACAACATGTTTTTATTATAGTCACCAAAATTATAATTTTTCCCAGTTACTTATTAAAGGTCCCACTAGCCCATTTTATTCTTATACACTATGGAATTTACAATTTGTATGAGTTGAGTGGCACATTATATACACTAATTAAGAGATGAACACATTTGTCAACCAATTTCTTTCCCATAAATAGATGATGTTCTAAATTGTCTTTTAAATCATACTAAATCTAATGGCACACTTCAATTGTTAATTCTACATTATTTTGACAGACATTCTCTATAAGCTTGTACAAAATTGTTTTATAACTAAAACACTCTCTGAGGCTTTTCCAAAGAAATACTATTTCATATCCACTTTTCTGTACCTGTAACAGCCATACATATCTCTCTACCTACTCCTAATACCTCCTTGTTCATCTTTACTAGTGTCCAATTATTTTACTTTACATTTATTTGTATCTTGGTGCAGGGGGAAAAAAGCTAACAAAACAATGCTGTTCAGCTTCCTCCAAATTTTGATGAATTGAAGGATGAGTGTCATAACATAAATACTCATTTTAAGATGTTGATCAGATTTGTCTATGGAATAGAGATTGTGAAATAAACACTCATACGTATCCAGGAGGGTATGAATTAAAGAAGAAATGACTCAAGAATTTTAGTGAAAGAAAAATATACTCTAAGATATAATGAAGGGCAACTGTGGATGCAGCCTCTGAGAGACAGCAAAGAGATAACCACCAACTATTGTGAATATATGAAAGTGTAAGGTTATGAATACTGTGGCATTTGAGGAAAATTGAATGTCTTGTTATTTTGTAAAAGTAATTTTCCACTCCTCAAGGATTCATACAAATAATACTTAAATGGCCGGCTTCTCACTGTGAGAAGGGGATTAAAATCTTTTGCTGAATGCCAAGTGAAAAGATGTTACAATCAATTTCCTATCTGAAAATAAAATTAAGTGATGTTATAAACTTACCTTATAATGGTGATAAATTCTTCATTCATGACTGAATTCATGACCTGTCTCAGCCACTTTAAATACATAGCTAATATTAAACTTTATCAGTATGAGGGGACGATTAATTATTTAACAAAAATATGCTGAAGGAAATGTGATATAATACATGCAACATAAAGAGCACAAGTCTAGTTCTTAAACAATAATATATAATAAAAAACGATGACATAAGTGGAAATATCTCTGGGGGATCAGGAAGTATAGGATAAGGCATATTTGTAAAAGGCTTAGCTGAGTGTTCAAACCATATCCTAATATGAACCTAGAAGCAACAAAAGGCTTGTTTCTTTCTTTTCTCTATTATTTGATTTTATTTATTTTTATTAAGAAATTTTTTATTCATTTTACATAGCAACCACAGATCCCCCTCTCTGCTATCCTCCCACCCCCCAGCCTTCCCACGACCCAACCCCCATTCCCTCCTCAGACAAGGTGAGACCTCCCATGGGGAGTCAACAGAGCCTGGTACATTCAGTTGAGGCAAGACCAAGCCCCTCCCCTAGTATCAAGACTGTGCAAGGTGTCCCACCATAGATAGGGGACTTCAAAAAGCCAGCTCATACACCTGGGGTGGATCCTGACACTACTGTTAGGGGGCCCCTTAAGCAGATCAAGCTTCACAACTATCTCGCTTATGTAGAGGGCCTAGTCCAGTCCCATGGAGGCTCTACAGCTGTTGGTCTAAATTTCATGAGTTCCCATTAGTTTGGTTTGGTTGTCTCTGTAGGTTTCCCCATCATGATCTTGATGCCTCTTGCTCATAGAATCCCTCTTCTTTCTCTTCCAATGGACTCCTGGGGCTTGGCCTGGTGCTGGGCTGTGGATCTCTGCATCTACTTCCATCAGTTACTGGATGAAGGTTCTATGATGACAATTAGAGTATTCACCGATCTGATTACTGGGGTAAGCCAGGTTAGGCACCCTCTCCACTATTGCTAGTAGTCTAAGCTGGAGTTATCCTTGTGGATTCCTGGGAACTTCCCTAGCATCTGGTTTCTCCCTATCCCCATGATGATTCCCTCTATCATGGTATCTCTTTCATTGCTCTCCCCTTTCAGGCCTTAAAATAATTTTCTTTGATCACTATGTGATCACTAAACTAACTAAAATGATATTTCAGTGCTCAATATCTGAAAATTATATTAAATATATAGATGTAATTCTGAAAAGTCATTTGATGGGTGATGTCATTCTATATGCTGTGAAAATGTGTTGCTCTGACTGGTTGATAAATAAGCTGTTTGGCCAATGGTGAAGCAGAATAAGGTTAGGCAGGACATTCTAAAGAGAGAGAGAAGAAGGAAGAGGATAGAGCAGGGGAGACGCTGCCAGCTGCTGCCATGAGAAGCAAAATGTAAAAGTACCAGTAAGCCAAAAGCCACATGGCAAAGTATAGATTTATAGAAATGGGTTAATTTAAGATATAAGAACCAGATAACAAGATGCCTGTCATGGCCATAGTTTAAAAATAATATTAGCCTGTGTGTGTGTTCATTTGGTTCTGAGCAGCTGTGGGACTGGTGAGTGAGAGAGATTTGTATTATCGTGGGCCAGGCAGGACATAAGAAAACTTCCAGCTACAGTCATTTAAAATTTTTAATGGCTAGCAATATCAACAACCCTAGAGATAATGGGAAAATCTGATTTTCAGAGTTGCCTTAGTATATTTAAAAAGTCATCAAGTCTTTGGTACAAAATTATGAAGCTGCAACATCATGTTTTAAGAGAAAGGGAGAGAATGCTTGGTGATAAATACATGATTTCAATGCACAAATTAAGGGATGCAAATGGAGAAGGACAGAAGCAAACAAGTATAGGCTGCAAGCTTCCAAGGACACTTCAGAGAACTGTGAGAGAGAACATCACCAGCCATGGCATGGGGAAATTTGACGATCATGTTGGTTCATGGTAGACTCATTGAATATAGAAATGGCCAATAGCAGTGAACAGTTGAAACTGTTCTTACTCAAGTAAACTGAATTAACAGATGAATCAGGGCAGTGCTATCAAAGACAGTGTCTTTGTTGCATGTACATGAAAGTGAAAATATTACTACTGGCCTCTGATAGAATAAATCTAGTTTTATAGAAGAAATCGGGTGGGATAAAGCACAGAGTAGCCCTCATAGTCTCATATGTCTGAATACTCATTCCTCAGGTGTTATAACTGTTTGGGAAGGGTTCTTTGATATTTCAAAAGTCCACCCATTCCCATTCAGCTCTTTCTCATGGTGTCCTATCACAGCAGTAGAATAGTAACTAAGGAATAGCATGAATCTTAAAAGTTCTTATTAATAAAATCAAACCTGAAGCCAGGTATTGGGGTAAATACTGAAAGATCAGAGAGACAGAACAAGCCACAGCTAACCTCTCACCTGGCCAACTTCTCAGCTGATCTTGTTTCCTCAGACTGGAAGCCTCTGTGTCCTCATATCTGAATGGCTCTCAGCTGAACTGTGCTCCAAAGCCTGAAAGCTTAACCAGCCAAATGCTTAACCAGCCAAATGCTTAATCAGCCAAATGCTTGTAGTTTCTGGTCCTCATGCCTTATATACCTTTCTGCTTTCTACTACCACTCCCTGGGATTAAAGGCTCGCCTTCTGGGATTAAAGGCATGTGTCACCATGCCTGGCCGTTTCCAATATGGCCTTGAACTCACAGAGATCCACAGGTATTTCTACCTCTGGAGTGCTAGGATTAAAGGTATGAGTGCCACCATTTTCTAGCCTTTGCATCTAGTGACTGTTCTGTCTCTGACCACTGATAAGTTTATTAGGGTGCACAATATTTTGGGAACACAATACCACCACACTAAGGCATAGACAATTTAACACATTGGAGTAGGATAAGGTAGAAAAGACCAATTATTAGATACTAATTTATTAATCTATTTAGTGGTTACCGAAAGAACTGTTTGTACACCATATATGCCAAATGTGACTCTACTTGCTACCTGGAACAGAATGACCCGGAAAAATGGATGAAACAATGGGTCTTTGCCTTTAACAACCTGCCGACTGCTACACATGCATCTCTTAAATCTTGTTTCCTTGTTCAACCTGCCTTGTATAAAGCAAGAGTGCAAAGTGGACCAGATACTGAGGCCTTTCAGGAACTATCCTGGCTTCAGTTCGCCACTGAATATATCTCCTCTCTTCTACAAGAGTGCTTATTCCAGACAGATTCTTGCAACACTATCTAAGAAGAAACAAAGGCAAATGACCTTACTACACAACAGTTTAAAATCATTCTGAGACTATAAATATTTTCAATAGTAGAGTCTTTATGAAGTCAGTGTACATAGAACTGTAGGTCTAGTTCTTAGCACTTCTAAACAAAAAGTTCTAGAAATGATTTCTAGAAATTACCATACTAGCTATAATCCCTATACAACCATTTAAACAATGCCAATCCTCAAACTCTTCCACAAGTAGACATTATTTAAATTATTTCCACTTCATTCCATAAACTCAGGATTAATTAACCTCATATCAAAACTTGGCAAAGATATTGCAAGAGAATATTGCTACCTAGAAATATAATCATGAATGTACATATAAAAAACTTCACAAAAGTTCTACAAAATTAAAGATCATTTCCAAGTATAACATGGCTTATTACTGACTTATTTATATTAAAATACAAAATCAACCACTGAAACACCATTAATACTCATTATTTCAACAGATGCAGAAAATCAATAAGATAAAATTTCATTTTATATTATAGAGATTATGTGTTAGTTTGGGTACTCTAACTGAATGTAACTGATAAAATGAAATATATATGGAGTGCAAGATAAAGGAGGGAATATTGTGGTGAGTCAACTAAGACAAAGGGCCTCTTGAAAATTCCCAATAGAAGATTCCTAAAATAACACACACACACACACACACACACACACACACACACACACACACACACACACACACACACACCTGAAGAGTTTAAGTGGAATTAACTTATGTGAGGGCTATTCTATGCATTCAAATCAAGTATATCTGGCATTAACTGAAACCCAAGCAGCTGTGCACAGCAGATGAGGGGATCATTTGGGGTGGGAAGACCTGCCTTTAATCCAGGTCATTTGGGGCTGTAAACTCACCTTGAATACACATAATTTGAGGTTGGAAGACTCACCCTAAATCTGGTATATACCTTCTGGAGCAACCAGTATAAAGGCCACGGAAGAGGGAAGCTTATGCTTTTGGTTCTTTCCCTTACTCTCATTGATTCATTCCTTCACTGGTATTTGAGCCCAGTTCTTCAAGATTCTGACATATACCGAAGACCAGCTTAGATATCTAGCCATGTGGACTGAACAACTACTGGATTCTTGGACTTTTGGTCAGGAGAGAGCCATTGTTGTATTAAGCTAGACAATAACTTATTATACACTCTAATAAATCCCCTTTGTATAGAGAGAGCAATTTATCCTAGCAGTTTTGTTCCTCTAGAGAACTGTGACTAATTCACCCTGTAATGAGAGGACAATACCCCAGTTAGACAACATATGCTATGAAATAAAATCCCCAGTACCAGGAAAGGGTTACCTTTTATGAGTTGTTGGTATGTCGGGTCTCATAGATTCCCAAACACTAGAGACTATTAGAAATGCTATGGGTTGTCCTTCAGAACTTGAATCTAAAACCCTATTTGCTGAAGGCACCACACATTTGAGACACAGAACACAAAAAAATCTACCTGGTACTCAACTGAACACTTCATCACTACTACCTTGCATTCATAGTGCTTGAAAGTGCTATACATGCTACTAGAGGAGAAAAATAATCATCAATATCACCCATCGGTGAGCCCTGTAAGCTATAATAACATAGAGCTGTCAGCAAGTCATGCCCATTGGTACAAAAGTGGCACAAATGTTATGAGAGTAACTACTTTTTTATTGTATTTAAGGCCCACTGCATGAGATGGAACCCATACATGACACTGCTAAAGTGGCCAAAAACACAAGGCTAGAGAGGTCAAGGGCTCTACAGGAAAACTTGCTATTATGATGCTACATGTACATAGCAATAAAATGACTCCTAAGGACTTCCTGCTGTCCCTATATATCAGAGCCTTTCTTAACTCTTATAAGGGGAAACTTCTTGGGGCAAATGTCAATTAACAGAGAAACCCAGAACTAGCAAATATGCAGAGAATAGGAGACTTTGGAGGGTTCAGCCCTAAATGGGATATCTTTCTTACACCTCTCCCATCAAGGCTCAGAAGAAGAGATGGAAAGATTGTAAGAGCCAGAGGTGATGAATAACTTCAAGAAACTAAAGTCTTCTAGATACAGCAGGGCAGAAGCACATGTGAACACACAGTGGTTGTGACAGCATACATAAGAGCCACACAAACTCTAGCCAAAATTCCCATAAAGAAGGGCAGGAGTGGGAATAGTGCTGAAGTCCTTGCAGTAACTGAAAAGGCTCCACACTGTAAAATGCTGCTTTAATTCTGTAGCATTTATTTTCCACTACCATGCTCAAATCTAGCCACACTGGCATTCTTGTTGCTAGAACATACTAGCAACTCTTCTGGCTCAGGTCCATTGTGATCATTGTTCTTTGTTCTGATATCCACAGGGGTTACTTCTGCTCTTAGTCTGCTTTTCATTGTAGTAAAAAAAAAATACACGAAAAAAGCAACTTATACAAGGAAATAGTTTCAGTCCATTTTGGATGGCTGAATTGCTCTGGGTCTGAGGCAAGTGAAAGCTTGCAATAAAGGATTTTGCTGATCTACTTTTGCGTTCAGGAAAGAAAGTGAAAAAGATCCAGAATACACCAAAGGACAAGCTATATACTTCAAAGTCATGCCCCCAATGATCTGCTTACTCCAGCCAAGCCCCATATTGTAATAGCCAATTTAGTTTGAACATCCTCAATGAATCACCATCTTTGTGACCCAGTAACCTGGCATCTAAGCCATATACTGGCATCTAAGCCATATACTGGCATCTAAGCCTTCAGTACACAGGCCTTCATAGGGAATGATTCATATCCAGACCATAAAATCTCCTTTGGGGATTAAGCATTCCTTGACCATCCTTGTAAAAATGAAGACTTCTTGCAACTCCTGCACTCAGAAACAATCTACACATACAATTATTCTATTATATTGCTTTACCTGACTTTTCTACTTATCACTTACTATAATTTACAATGCAAGCTCCATGTCAGCAAAAATTTTTGTCCAATTTATTTCCTATCATGATGTCAGTCCTTATATTATCTATGCCTTTGCAGCTACTTGTAGCTAGAGTTTTCCTGCCTGGCCCACAGTCAGGACAAATCTCTCTCACTCGCCAGTCCCACAGCCACTCAGACCTGACCAAGTAAACACAGAGACTTATATTGGTTACAAACTGTATGGCCATGGCAGGCTTCTTGCTAACTTTTCTTACAGCTTAAATTAATCCATTTCTATAAATCTATACCTTGCCACATGGCTCGTGGCTTACCGGCATCTTCACATGCTGTTTCTCATCATGGCAGCTGGCAGTGTCTCTCTGACTCAGCCTTCCACTTCCCAGCTTTATTCTCCTCCTTGTCCCGCCTATACTTCCTGCCTGGCCACTGGCCAGTGATTTATTTATTGACCAATCAGCAACACACTTGATATACAGACCATCCCACAGCAGCTACTCAATAAGTGTTAGTTGCAGGAAAGAATGGAAGGAATCTATATGAAGCACTTTGAATCAACGGCATTTTCTTATAATTTCAGAAGTTTTAAAGCTTTCCTGAGATTATCTTTAATTAATTTGCATCCATTTCCCTGTAGTGGAAAAAATCAATAAAAAGATATCGGGTGTGGTGGTGCAGGCTTGAAACTCCAGCACTTGCAGTGCAGAGGCAGAAGAATCACAATTTCAAACACATGGAGTTTTACCGGATTCATCATATGAAATCTGAGGAATCTATGGAAATTGTGGGGTTATGAGATTTAACAGGGTCACAAGTTAGTTGTAAGAACTAGATCAATATAGAATTTCTAGTGCATTAAAGGAGGATAATTGTACTAATACCTTGATGGAGAACCAGCTTAACTTTTGTTTTTAGAACAACAGTTCTAATAATAGAATTCTAATAATAGAATAAGCAGGAATTCAATTGATATAAGCAAAACACATATTCACCAATATATGTGTTTTCTTTCTTTCTCCCACTTTTGCTCTGAAGCATGCATCCATGTATATGAGAATATATTTATGACTATATATTTGCTTATGTATAGCACTGGCTTGAATGAGTTTCAGTGTATCTTAGTAAAAGCTAGGTTCTATGAATATTTGAATAGAATAAATAGGTGTCTCCTTAGCTATTTGCCATAGTTTTAGTTATCAGATAAAACAAGTGACAATGGAAAAACAGGTAGCTCATCTTCCCAGTATCATTCACATAACTTAAGAATAGAGGTGGATTTATTAGTGGCTGTGAGAAGAAAGATGGGATAAAGTAAAGTAATTTTATTCTAATTAAAATATATATTTTAATAAGACACACAAATCAATAAAATATAAACAAGAAAAACAAAGCAAAGAATCAATGAAACAGAGTTGGTTCTTTGAGAAAATTGTTAGTATTGACAAACCCTTATATGTATTAACTAAAATGTGGAGAGAGAAGAACAAAATTAACAAAATTAGAAAAGGGGGACATAAGAAAAAAACAAGCAAATCCCGAGAAATTATGTCCCTAAATTAAGGACATAATTTAAAAAAATATATTCCACCAAATAGGAAAATCTAAAAGAAATGGATAATTTTCTCAGTGCTAAACAGTTACCAAAGTTTAATCAAGATCAGTTAAGTAATTTAAACAACAGATCTAAAAACCCCCAGTGAAATAGAAGCAGTTATTAAAAGTTTACTGCTGGGCGGTGGTGGCGCACGCCTGTAATCCCAGCACTCAGGAGGCAGAGGCAGGTGGATCTCTGTGAGTTCAAGGCCAGCCTGGTCTACTGAGCTAGTCCAAGAAAGGCTCCAAAGCTACAGAGGAACCCTGTCTAGAAAAACAAAAAAAAAAAAAAAAAAAAACCAAAAAAAAAAAAACAGTTTACCAACCAAAAACAATCAAACAAACACAAAATAAAACGATAACAACAAAAAAAACCCTCAAGGCCATCTGGTTTTAGTGCAGAATTCTACCAGAAGAGTTAATGCCAATGCTCCTCAAATTATTCCACAAAATAGAAACCAAAAGAACATTGCCAAACGCTTTCTATGAGGCTACAGTTATCCTAATACCCAAACCACAAAAATACCCAACAGAGAAAGAGAATTTTGGACCAATTTACCTTATGAACATAGATGCAAAATTTCTCAATAAAATACTTGCAAACTGAATTCAAGAATACATCAAAAAGATCATCCACCATGATCAAGTAGGCTTCATTCCAGAAATGCAGGGAAATTGAACTTATGTAAACTGATAAATGTAATCTACCATATAAGTGAACTGAAAAACAAAAAAAAATTAAAAAAAACACACACATGATCATCTCCTTACATGCAGAAAATGCCCATGACAAAATCCAATACCCCTTCATCATAAAAGTCCTGGAGATTAGGTATATGCGTATACAAGGGACATATAACAACACAATTCTTTACAGACTTTGAAAGGAAAATAATCAACTTCATATGGAAACGCAAATGACCCAGGATAGCTAAAACAATCCTAGAGTTGAAAGGACATATGGACACAAGAGTCCACCCCTAATCCAGAAGCTATCTCCAATTGACAACCTCTTGCAAATGAAAATTTAGATTTCCCTGGAGTGTCTCTCTAGGGAAAGAATTCTTAAATGTAGATTGCATGTCCAGCAGTACATAGCCAACAGAAAGTGAACTCAGTGGCATCTTTGAAGGTTCCTTGTCTCATAATGTTATGTCAGGGATTTTCTATCTCATTTTTTATTTTTATTATATATATAACATGTATAATATATAATGTGCATATAACATTTTACATAATATACTTATACCATTATGTATGTATGTATGTATGTATGTATGTATGTATGTATGTATGTGTGTGTGTATGTATGTATGCATGTATAGTCTCTCCTTTTACACTACAGGTCCTTTGTGTATATATTTTGGCTTCTAGTTTGTGTTTTTATGGGATTCCTAAGTGTGCAAATGAGTGAGTCTGTGCATCTATATCTGTTTCTTGGGCCTTTTCTTGGACTCTTAACCTTCTATTTGTTTGTTTACTTATACTCAGATGTGTTAGTTGTTGTTCTGTCTTATTCTCACTATACTTTATTAGTATCACTTAGAAGCTTGTTTGTTCTCTAATGAGAAATGGGAAGGTGGTAGATTTGGATGGGAGCGGATATGGGGAGAAACTCAGAGTAGATGGAGGAGAAACTATAATCAGGATATAATACATGAGAAAAAAATTATTTTCAATAAAAGGAAAGAAATTAAAAATACATACAAATATAAAATTAAAACAACACATGCATATACAGAGTTCTTTAGCTAATGAATTTTCTTACAATGTCAAATTATCCAATTAACTTATTAAATAGTGCACCTTTCATACTGGCAAAATCTCCATCTCCCTCAGAGTGAATTATAGTAACAGAATGACAGAAGGACACAACTAATTGATCTTATAAATGATGCTATTATTTTAAAGCAACTAGAGACAATGAGATGTCAACCACCTGGCAGATAATAAGAATAATGATCCAGTTTCTATGAGTTAGTAACACTAGCTTTCTCTTGAATGAAAGAGAAGAAAATAGAAGGTGGCACTGGATCATTCCTTTGGAATTCAGGAAAGAACTGAGGATGTGGCTAAATTGAAGGCTTCTTGGAAGAGTAGAAAATCAAGATCTTGAACCCAAGAAATATAGCCTGTGGAATTGTGAGAGGAGTGACTGAATTATGATTTTGGTTTTGCCTTATGGGTTGCACTTCTCAGCATGAGAAATAGTTCTGCCTTCTACATTGCCACTCTGCTCTGACCATTCTATGGAGCTCAATAACTATGTCAAAACTGAATGTCACTTTGAAATTTTATTTTTGAGGCAACGCCAAGTTTGATGAGGAAGAAAGGGGAAGTCGTAGAGTAAGCCAAGGACACACACCAGTATAATTCTCTATAACACAATGGTGGCTCCTTAGCTTAGTGAATGACAGCACTGAAATAACAAGGTCAATTTATAAACCATACTGCAATGATTGCTTTGTACAAAGATGATATTCTAGGTTTAGAAAACACAAAGATGATTAAAATGAAAAAACACAAGGCTGAAAATGCTAGAATAAGACAATGGCAAAGTGAACCTTACATATGTAAAGTTCAAGAAACTCTACTTAATACAAAATGACTAATATTTTTCCACCTTGAATGATAATAAAATAAAATATATAAAATATAATATAATAAAATCCCTAATTGAGCTGTTAAATACATAAATTTGCCATCATTGGAAATTATACCACTTTAAGCTTTCCAGGTTATTCTTGTTTGAGCCATGTGTGAGAATCGTTGTCATAAGCATAGTTATTGCTACTGAATATTGTAAAGTATGTGAATGACAGAATTAGCTGTTTTGTTATGAGATATAGGTATATGTAACATTCAGAGTGCCTGGAAATAGAACAAATCCCAAAAAACTCTTCTGCAAATTCATTTGTTGTCTATTTATTCTCAGTCACAGAATTCCACCCTCACCTCTGGAACTAACTTGGCAATGAGTATTTTTCATGATCAGGGCATAAAATGTAAAGGTAATAACTCAGGTCAAAAAATATCTCATTCCAAGAAAATAATTTCAATGTCAGATAGGGAAAGTAATGATATTATAAAAATACTCACTTTTCAAGTAGATGTTAAATATTGTCTATATATGGGGTTACAGAAGAGAAGAAAGCAAGCCTTTTATCTACCCTGGAAAAGAGTTTCAAACAATAGTCTCTGTGCTCAGACCCGTAGTCACTTTAGCTCTCTCTCTATACAGCATATTGTATGAACTCTGCCTAAAAAGCAGTACAAATAGACTTGAACTGTATCAGACAATTACTAGTGAGGAATGAAAAAGTTCAAGTACCACCTACAAAGAAATGTTTAATAAAATAATTTACAGGTGGATCAGAATGAAGGGGAATGGGATGCATGACTTTTGGGGAAATACTTTTTCTACATTCCTAGACCACATTCCTCCAAAGAAATCACATGATCTCTTTATGTCTCTGCACATAACATGTGAACTGTAAAGGAGTTTATCTCTAAGTGAACCAGTGCCTAGAACACCACCTGCTGCATAGTGGGTTTGAAAATATTGGCCGTTTGTGATCAACTTCACAGGATCAGGAATTGCTGAGGAAACAGCACTCTGGGAAGTCTGTGCAGGTTTTCAAGTAGGAAGACTCAGTCTAAATATAGGCAACACAATACAGGGGTGGGTTCATGATGACATGTCATGAACCCTCAGAATTACTTGAGAGTAAATGGAACTGAACTTCAAACCTGTGAACACTTAGTAAAGGGTGGCTATACATTAACCCTTGTGTCACTTGCTTTAAATCTATTGGTATAAACCCCTGTGCTGTGGATGTTCTGTATGACAAATGTGTTGCTCTGGTTGGTCAATAAATAAAACACTGATTGGCCATTGGCTAGGAAGGAAGTATAGGCGGGACAAGGAGGAGAATAAAGCTGGAAAGTGGAAGGCTGAGAGAGACACTGCCAGCCGCCATGATGAGAAACAGCATGTAAAGATGCCGGTAAGCGACGAGCCATGTGGCAAGGTATAGATTTATAGAAATGGATTAATTTAAGCTGTAAGAACAGTTAGCAAGAAGCCTGCCAAGGCCATACAGTTTGTAACCAATATAAGTCTCTGTGTTTACTTGGTCGGGTCTGAGTGGCTGTGGGACTGGCAGGTGAGAGAGTTTGTCCTGACTGTGGGCCAGGCAGGAAAACTCAAGCAACAGTTTTGTGCTCAAAATTTCAATGCACTGCAGTGGGAAATGAAGAAAAATATTTTACACTACACTTTACTCTTTGTCATGGTTATTTTCTTCACTAGCTACTGAAAAATCTTATTGCTTCTTGAATTGTTCATGTAGCAAGCTGTTTCTCTCAGGGGAACAGAAGTAATGCACTGACTTACTAACTCAATAGAAATGCCTTTCATTCTTGTGACATTCAGTTGTTAAACTGTTTTATGGTTGCAGTCAGACAAACCATCCACTGCCACATAAAGTTATTTTCCAGTTAGTAGCATTTCTGCTCTTTAATCTTCAGCTTTGATAGAGAATCTATGATAACTCAGTATTTGCAATTCCAATTTATAAGATGAATTATTTCTATTTCTTCACATGCTTTCTCCAAATAATGTCTTATGATTTTTAAAGGTTCTCATAATATACTATTTTATTTTTTAGAGCAACTATCATAATGTACTTTGGCACTTATTTGTTGAACACCAGTTTCCATATTAGGCTATAAGAATTTAAATTGTACAGTTTTTATCCCTCTAGAACTTAGCGGAAATATTTATTAAAATATGTTTGTATCTTAAGATGTCTGAAGTACTCTTTAAACCATTTTTTAGAAAATAAAAGTATATAAGATCTTGATAATAATATCTAAAATGGAATAAAATAGGTTTCCATATAATAATAAAGTGGTACTCATATTATTTACATTAAAATTACATTAAATACACTAGTGTCAGTATGCAATGTATAAATGTGCAAAAACTTTATTCTGTATTTTAGGAATATCCTAATTAGGAAGCAACATGAGAGATGGTTATTACCTCAAGTATCAAAATTGAAATGTACATGATCATAGTAATTAAGCCTTGGAGATAGTAGAATATTTTCTCATCAGAAAAAAAAGCTCAGTGTTCCAAATATGCAACTTGATACACAGACCTGTAGTTCTATAATATAACAAGGCTGTGTTAGACCAGTTTTGCAATGCTCAAGGGCTACAGCCCTGTTCTTGATCAGGCCACAGCTATACTTACCTTATACTTATACTTTAGTGACTCTTTCCTATAAGGTATCAGTCAGAAAGTCCATAGCAGGAAATGGCACTCCCGAAAATTGGTAGGAGAGGGTATGTAAGAGTTCATTTTCTTTGTAAGTAATAGATATACTGTATACAAAAGCAACTTGTCATTTACTAAATATAAAAATTGTGTTAGGTTCAAGATTTGAACCATAACTGTTCAAATAAATTTTATTTTTAAAAAGTTTTCATATGGACCTACAGAGTATAGAATGCATGGCAACCCTATGATAACTGAAAAGCACTAGTTAACAATGGGATTTGAGGTGATAATTGAAAGAGTAAATGATACTATTATACTGTTTTTTTTTTGTTTCAAAATATTTAAGCATTTGTTTTCTGCTTTGAGACAGCAAGCATACAAAATTAATACAACACTTTCTTTTTTTTTGTAGAGTGAAGTGAGGAGACCCTCATTAACTAGCAACTAAAATTCACATAGGACTCCCAATCTAATGCAGTCTTTTGTTTTTGTTTTTATTTTGTTTTGTTTTTCTGTGAAATTTGTTATTCACAGATACTTGCCTAAACAGCCTGAAAACCTCAGATAGTCTCAGATAAACACTACACTCCTGTAGAAGTCAGGAAAGCTGAAAAAGGTCAAAATATATGTTCCTGAAAAGGCTTGAATTAGAACCACTAGTGACATTCAGAACTGCCAGGTGGTTGCTCTGAAACTAAATAAGACTTCTAATTCTGCCAAATGCTTTATCTATTCTTCCTATATATGGTTCAAAATATTTTACAGTGAATGGAAATACTTAAGTACAAATAAAAAACTAAAAATAGAAAATAAAAGGACAAAGTCAGTCTGCTAGATGGGAGGGAATGCAGAAAAGCTTAAAAAACACCACTGGGTACTTTTAATAAAATACACTATTTGAATTGCTAGCCATTAAAGATTCATTGAAAACGTTTCTATAAGCTAATTTTATTGTAACACAGTATCATAGATTTCATGAAATATTAATTGAGTTCATGTCTCTGTATCTTCTTTGCAAACATCCCAGTAAGCAGCTAGAACATTTCCAATAGGTTTATACAGAGCATAAATACTGTACTCATTTTGTGAATGAACTACACATCAGTGTAGGTTATGATTGGTTTCCTGAGATTGTTTAGTAGTAAAATTGAATTATGCACATCTCTTTACCTTAATTGTGACTCTTGCAGGTCTATTTTGCAAAGTTCAGAATTTCCTCAACAGAAATGTACCCATTGGAGAACATTTTAAAATGTCATTCCTTTCAGTTAAAGTTAAAAGGCTTGATTCAATTTGGCTGCGAAGTAAGCATAGTATTACCTATCAGGGAAAAAAAATACTTTGTTTAACTCAATTGTTTGAAAAGATTCAGCGAGGGAAAGGAAAGAATGAAAGCATAGAACTGCAAACCAAAATCAGTTGAGCCCAGATGCTTAGAACACGACTTCCACAGGAAACACTTGTAAAGATTTTTAAGTGAATAGGGGAGATTATGGGGAATGAGAAAGTAAGTTTCAAGGCATAGGAAAAAGTGTAGAGGTATGGGCCAAAGAAACATCTTCCTAAAGAATGCTGCAAACTTAGGAAAATTCAGTCACTACATGTAGATGTAACCAACCTTCTTATTAAAAAAGAAACACAGAACCAATGCAAAGAAGAAAGCCAAGAGGTCAGAGCTAAGAGCTAAAACCTTACCCTTCCTCCTGCAGTGATCCTACCTCTCCGAACCAGAGCTAACCCTGTGTTAAAGTCTTTATATAGAGTTCCTGTTCTGCCTTCTCATTGGTTGTAAACCCAACCACATGACCGCCTCCTCACGGCCAGTCTGTATAGGCCTCCAGTTTTCCATGATTGGTATTGAGATTAAAGGCATGTGTATCCAATAATGGCTGTATCCCTGAACACACAGAGACTTACCCAGCTCTGCCTACCAAGTGCTGGGATTACAAGCATATGCCACCACTGCCCTGCTTTCCTATGGCTTGCTAATAGCTCTGATCCCCGGGCAACTTTATTTATTAACATACAAATAACATTTTAATACAAATAAAATATCACAATATTTCCCCTTTTCTATTTTAATAAAAAGGAAAAAAAGAAAAATCTTATAACTAACATAAAAACTATATACAAAAGTACAATAACTATATACAATATATACAAGTAATAAATACCTAAACAATGTCTAGTTCATTTGTATTTGACAAATTCAGAGAAAATAATTCCATTATCTATTCTATTGTATCTAATTCACTTTCTATCCTAATTAATCTTCAACTATAACTAACTAATCTTCAACTCCCTCAGAGACCCAAGAAGGAAATAATATTATCTAACAAAAAAATAAAAACAGGAAGTATATGCAAGCAACTTCCAAAAACTTGTGAGTTGACAGAAACAGCCAGCTGCCTGGACAATCATCTGAGGTTTCTCTGCAGTGTTGGGGCATCATCTTCAGCCTATAGGCTTAGCGTATCTGACAGACTCATTTGTGAAGTAGGATGTACACAAGGTCAACAGTTCAACCTCACATTGGGTGAGAGCAATCTATATACCAGAAACACCTGAATTCCACTAGTGTCATGTCATGATTCAGGATTTTAAATTTTGGAAATTGTTGATGTTTTTTGAATTCAGCTGTCCATTCTTCTTGGCTATATGTGTATGTGGCTTCATTTCAGCATCCCGTTCTTCTCCACATCCCTCTATTAAATGCCATTCTACTGTTGAGAGGTGTGAGCTTAATTACTCTTCAAGAATAACTGTTTCAACTACCTTCCCATTGCACATCAGAAGCCATCAGTGTGGTGGTATTTTATTTGTACTGAAATGTGATTTTAATTGTATGTTAATAAATAAAGTTGCCTGGGGGTCAGAGCTATTAGAGCCATAGCAAGTGCGTGGTGGCGGTGGCACACGCCTTTCAGGACCTGGAGGGCGGTACATACAGGCAGTGACGAGGCAGTCACGTGTTTGGGTTTATAACCAATGAGAAAGCAGAACAGCTAGACTATATAAAGACATCCACACAGGAAGTAGGTCCCTTTCGGAGAGATCTCTTGACTGAAGAGGATCGCTGAAGCAGGAAGGGTGAGGCTCTTAGCTCTGACCTCTTGGCTTTCTTCTCTGAATCGGCTCTGTGTTTCTTATTTAATAAGACGGTTGGTTACATCTACACATCGGCCCACTGCCTGTTAAGCTGCCTTTGAAGAAAAGGGCACTGTACCTTTCCTGGATTGCAAAGGCCGCTTCAGGGATGGTGCCATATTGTCCTGGCCTCAGAACATGCCTTTTGATAAAGCCATAACCACACTTGTTTTGACAAGAATCAGTAGTCCTTTGTTTCGTGTCCTGTATGTCCTGTTTGTCAGTAGTTGATTCGAGGATACTTTGTTGTCCAGTGGCTAACTTTTGCCACAATGAAAGTTAACTCCAATTGCAGTTTTTTCAATGCCCATATTTTCTCTGAAGTAGATTGGTACTGCTAGGAGCCGACATGTCTCATAGTCATAACAAAAAAGAAAAATTTTCTAAGTTATTAAAACATTTTAAATGCCATATTCTATAGATCTCTGAAGGGTTTGAAGATAACCTGTCTATCTAAAAACTACATATAGACAAATAGCCAAACTGACTCTTTCTATTTGTTCCTGAGAGAAGGAGAAAGCAGATGAGAACTTGCAGGCTAAGGGTAGACTGGTTAGTCCCCAGAGTACATGCTTTGTAATATACCAGTAGAAGAAAATCTGTTACCAAGGAGTAGGCCACCATGTCATTCTTTCTTCTATAAGGGATTGTAGACAAATTTCTAAATGGTCTTAATAATTAAAAACACGGAGCCAGAAATTTGGGTTAAAGCCTGAGAGAAAGATCAGAGGAATAGGACAAATGACAAGCTAACTTCACCTCGCCAACACCACAGCTTCCAAAGAGAGCTTCTTCTTGTATACTCACATGTATATGCCTTTTCTGTTCTGTTCTCTCATTGGCTCTCTTAGCTCAGCTACATCACTTCCTCTTCCTACACAGCTCTGTCACTTTCTGTCTGTCTGTACAGACCTACAGACCTTTATGATACTGGGATTAAAGACCTATGTCACCATGCTTGGCTCTGTTCCCTAGTGTGTCCTTGAACACACAGAGACCCTGCTTGCTAAGTGATAAGATTAAGGGTGTGTGCTATCGCTGTCTGATTTCTTTGTTGACTTATAATGGTTGGCCTTTTTCCTCTGATCTCCAGGCAAGCTTCATTTACTAAAGCACAAATAAAATATCAACACATTTCAGCACAAATAAAATATCATCATGAGGGGTACCAGCTGAGTAGCAGGCTCTTGATTTGGGAATATGCCATAAAATGTAAAATCTGCATAAGATGAAGCAATGAAGAAACAATGTAAACAATTATGTAAGTACAGCCCTAATGATTACAGGATGCAGACAGACCTGAGAGGGGTAGAGTAAAATAGGAAAGATTCTAATAAGGATCATATTAGTAACTGAAGTTCCTAAAAGCTGCACCTATATTGACAATTCTGTGAGACTGATTGATTAGACGATCATGAGTGTAGAGAGTTGGAATGTGGTAGAGTCTGAACAAATTAATCTTGGACTCTATCTTTATTTACCTAATAGCTATTGCCCGCCTGTGAGTCTAGCTTAATTCCATTCTTTGAACAGTCAAGTAAAAACTTGGGAATGTATTAACAGACCACATTTACCAACCTAAAAAGGTGAGAATGCCATCCAATAATATCTAACATATATAACACACTTTACAACGCTTTCCTGAAACCAGGCCACCTGATACGCTCACACCAATGTATTTGGAAAGTATCTTCATTTATTTATTTTACATCCTGGCTGCAGTTTCCCTTCCCTCTTCTTTTCCTAGTCCCTCTCCCTGAGCCCTCTCTATTCCCACCCCAACAATCCACATCTCTTCTGTTTCTGTTCAAGAAAGGGCATGACTGTAGTGAGTAGCTGTTTCAGCTTTGACCTGGAAGTTCTACCCCAGTTGAGACTTCCAGTAACTATCACGCCTACGAGGTAGGGCCAAAAGAGGAGCCCTTAAGACCCATGATCTGGATGTGCTGGCTCTCTTGGTTCCTGGATCCTGGATGCTGGATGTAGACTGAGCAGAGTTCTCCAATGAACACTGCTGGACTGTGCTACACCTTTCCCAGACCATGTAGCCTATCCCTTCACTTGTAAGTTACCCCACAAAATAAACCTCCCTTTTAACTACATGGAGTTGCCTTAATACTTCCACCAATACATGTCTCCCGCGAATATCAACAAAATATTGCATATCAAGTTGCCATAATAAAGACTGATCATAACCATACAAGACTCATCTTAAAGGATATTCTAATATTTGTAATACCTCATTCCTCTCTGGCATGAGCACACTATGCCACAAACAAAAATTAAAGCATTTTTTTATTTCCACAACTTAGGAATTTAATGAATAACAATAAATTCACAGGTTCAGTTGTTTCAGTGATAATAATTTGTCATATAATCACTCCCACTTGAGTAATATGTCTGAGGTAAACTCTGGGTCTTTTATTCTAATCATAATTACAATAATTAACACTTATCAAACAGCACACAGTACACCTTTCTATATATCTGCATGCATATGCATGGTTTACAGAATAATTGTTAATGAGGCTTCTGAAGTATTCAAAAACTTTTAGATCCCTATACACTGATCTGATAACTTGTCAGAATTATGTGAAACCTCTTTTCTAGAAAGAAACTATCACTAAGGATGGAGATTCTCTATTGATAAGAACCTGATCGAGTCAGACCAGTGCCAAGAGGGGAGCTGCAACTGAAGCTGATAGATCTGGATTGGATAGTAATGCTGCTGAGTCAAGCTAGGTGGTGAAAAAAAAACTGTGGTCTGAGATCAGGTCTAGTTTCAGGTGAGTAAACAGGTAGACAGGCAAGCAACTGAGTAGACTGCATCAACAATAGGCAACAGAGTGGGGCTGAAGCTCCAGGGACAATTGGGGAGCCCTCTGCTTTTCAGTTCTTGAAAAATGTATACTACGTATCAGATGTAGATGTGTTGTGAGTCCATCAATTTATAGGGCCGGGGGGGTGGAGGGCATGGGGAGTTACATCCTTTCCTGTGTGTGGCATGTTTGATATGTTCTTGGGGCTAGTTTCTGTGATTTTAACGTAATCATATGCCACTATAATCTCAATTAACCCTAATAAATTTTTGGGTGGCTTCTTTTGTATTTTCAAGAATAAGTAATTTATTAATCTGTGCTCAATGGGTGTTGCTTAATGGATTGGTATAGTTTGTGGAGCCACTGATAGTCTGTATCCATACGTCTTCAAAAGGAGTCAGAAGCTGTTTGTAAAATGTAGTTGCTGAAGGCAAGGCACAATCTGCAAAAATCAATGTTTTCTGTGATATGGAATAGAATGGAGTAGAGCATTAGCCTGATGTCAATAATCTCATAATTTTCATTTTGATTCATAAGAAGCCATGATAATGATTGATACTGACCAGAGTTACACAGTTAAAATAACATCCTCTTTTTCATGATTGTTCGTTGCTTTAAAGGGCTGACCTCAATAGAGAAACATGTTCAAAGAAGAACTTACATTTCAGCCAGTAGGAACTACCCCAATTTTTTTCTGGCCCATTTACATTCTGATTTAGAATTTGGAATTTGTATGTGGAAATAATAAATCAGGAAGCAGGAATTATTGAATTTATAATTTATATGAAGTTGGCACGGAAATGACAATTATAGTGATTTAAGTGGAGCAGAGAAAGCTTAGTAAGGGGAGAGGAGGGAGAGAGGCAAAGATTCCATGATTTTTTTAAAGATACAATGTGAAGTAGACATCTTATTTCTTGACAATGTCAAATATCCTAATACTAACTTTACCAAGGTTGTTGGGGTCAGAGTGTATGTCCTGGCAGCTCTACCAAGCTAGTCTTAGTCACCCATCACCAAAGTAGATGAAGGGGATTTAATCAATGTGTTCATTTGGAGGAAAAGAACAAATAAAGATGTCCAGTGACTCTCAAGTCCATAGTTTAGGTCCTGACATGAGGTTTAAGTTTAAAAAGAGGCCATGATGTATGTATAACTAAGCAGTCCTGATTAAGGTGTGAACTTAATCTGCCACCATTGTCTTGGTTCCAATGTCTCCTAAAAGGCAGTCTAACAAGTTGTCATGACTATAGAAAAAGTCTTTTCTAGAGAGAAGCTACCCTTCAGACACCAATCTTTTCCTTCTACCAATGTCGGATCTCTAGGGATATTCTAATTTATTTGGTTTTTCCCAATAGTCTCACAGCCAAAAGGAAAGGCACAAATATCTCACTAGAATATTTCATTCCTGTCAGGAGGGTTATACTGTTGGACCACAGAGCTGGGCTCTTCCTGTACCTGATGGAATAGACATATCTTTTTTCTTCTTTGGGAAGCATTTTTCTAGTGTTTGGCCCAAAGAACAGGAGAAGTGTTAGGTCCACAAGAAAAAAAATTCAAGTCCTTAAGAAAGTGTTTTAAGAAATATACTCACTTAAGGCCAGCCTGGTCTACAGAGCTAGTTTGCAAACAGCCAAGGCTACACAAAGTAACCCTATCTCGGAAAGACCAGAAGAAGAAAAAGAGGAGGAGAAGGAGGAGGAGGAGGAGGAGGAGGAGGAGGAGGAGGAGGAGGAGGAGGAGGAGGGAATGAAAATAAATGCACTCACATTTATGTATTCTATTTGACTCAACTTCTTGGTGTTAATATTCCAAAACTGTAAAACCACAGCAAAGGTCTGTAGGGAACATGAACAAAGAGCTAGTGGTAGACTGCCTGACTCTCATTTAGGCTATTGGTTGGGGAACAAAAGAAAATTTGAACGCACATAGTATCAAGCTATTACATTAGGTTTCAGTATGATAAAGCTCTAGTTAAAGGTTAGGGAGAGAAAGTATGATCCAGAAATTAGTGTTCACTTCTTGAGTTCTTAGTCTCACCAATATAATAATTTACGGACATACTGAGAAGAACTCGTGGGAGCAATTAGATTAGAATTTGATAAATAAAAAGGCAGGACTAGAGCAATATCTCTTGAATAAGACCCAATTTCAATTTCTAGCACGCACTTTTGGAGAACTCACAAGTAAGTATCTGCGTCTCCAGTTACAGAAATTCTAACATTCTTCTAGAATCCACAAGTACCTATACTCATGTACACATGAGTACACACAGACACACACAGATACACACACACAGAGAAACACAGATACACACACACAGACACAGACACACACAGACACACAGACACACACACAGACACACACACACACACACACACACACACACACACACACACACACACATATATATATATATATATATATATATATATATATATATATATATATATATATATATATATATATATCAGAGTAGGTGAAATGAAAATCTGGGCTTTGGAGAAGGAGATGGAAATGTCAAGGAAAATAGCCATATCTTTTGCAATAGAGGTTAGCAAGTAGCTACAAAGTAGAAGTGAAGGCAGACTGTAAACAAATGAAAGCACACAAAAATTACTGAAGACTCAATTACATGTTGGTCAACTACTTCTGAATACAAGGTGTGTCCTGGAAGAAGTATGAAGGGAGTAATTATTGTTTCATCAAGTGCATGGAATCATATGATAGCTCCTACTTACAAGTTAGACTATATGCATTTATGTTTAAATCCAGGGGCACAAAGAAATGTATTGCTAAAACATACTACAAAGAAGATTACATTAACAGCACATGGGCCACCTTTGAACAGAAAGTAAAATTGAGATGAGCAGATTTAGAGCAAAGGATAAACAATTGGAGAAAAGAAATGAATATTTGAAGCCACTCTTTTGTCTAACATAGATACATCCACTTCCTTTTTATACTTACTTAAAATTTAGATGAAATCCACACAGATTCCCCCTCCAAGGGAAATTGTCCAATATTGTGTGAATTTACAGATAACACGACAAAATCTGCAGCCCTGAATTTATATACTACGCTTGCTGTTAAAAGCAGATATAATTACCTCATAATGTGGTAACATTCTAAAACTGTCAGTTAATTCATTTCCAATGATTATTGTGTATAATAGTAGGGAAAGACTAAGATAACTAAAATTTTCCCACTTAGAAAAAAAGAAGAAAGGTGAACACTATATTGCTATGGGGAGTTTATCTTTTGCCAGCAGATAGAATAATGAGTGCTTAATAGCCTGAAATGTATCGAATCCATTCACTAGACAAGATTGTGCTTCTACTTTGGATTTCTGTATGTTTGTTGACCTTTATGTCTCACATTCTAGCTATATAGCAAAATTTCCTTTGCTCATTTTTCTGAACAGAAATGTCTATAATAGCCATTGGAAAGAATTTCTTTTAGCAGGGGATAGGAGCAAGGCAAGTGTGTTTATCCTGTTGTGCCATGGTTACTCTCTGTTTCAGAAGTAGAAGAAATAAAGATTTACTTAGTGAGCAGAAAGCTGATAATTAGAGTCCAAGATTTTCTTTTACATTTGAAATATAGTTGTGTCTCTTAAAGTTCTGTACCCTGCTTATTCTTCAGTCAATTTACAGGCTAAGATTTAATGTTCTGTATTTCCATTGTATCCTCTACCTTCTGAAGTATATTAGGATCCAATGACTAGAAAATTTCCTCTTAGAAGTTATAGAAGTTTTATTACTATTTGTAGGTTTTCATATCCTGTCTCAAAACTAGGTAGAATAACCAGACAAAACTCTGCAAATATGTACATGATGAATCACATTACGAGCCACTTCGATTCAACTACATTTATACATTACTACACACTCTAATTGGATAATGCACATTATTTTCAAGGGTACATATTACATTCAATAAGACAGACCATATTCTGGTCCACAGGACAGCTCTCAATACAATTAAAGGTGCTAGAACCCCTTGAATGAATTCTCTAATAATAAAGAATTTAGATAGGGTACAATAGAAATAAAATATCTGAAGAGATTTTATTATTTTGATGTTAAGTGCCACTAACATATATGTAGGTTAAAGATAAAAATAGATAAAAATACTTTGAATTGAACAATTCATATTGAGTGTAACTTACCAGTGAAACTCAAACACAGTGAAGGCATTACCAAATAAAACTACATGCTGATATTTCTCATGATTATGGATATAAGTATTGGAAAATTTAATGTAGCAATTTATAAAAAGGATAGTAAATTGTAGCTGAATAATTTATTCATTGACTGAACACTACTTTATGATTTTCAAATAAACCAGTATAGCATATTATGGGATCAAAATGAGCAAAAGTTCCCACACAATAAGAAAAAAATTAAAAAAAATCACCATCTACCTTTGAATGAAGTCTTTTAAAAAATTATACTCTCTTTGATAAAGAACATCTATTAATCTTCTAATAGTCACACTTAATGGTGAGTTTGTGACATTTTTACCAATAGATTAAGAAGACAAGAATGTGACATTCAGTGATGACTATGATTTGTTTTCCTGAAGATTCTGGACCTTGTTGCAAAGTGAGGTAAAATAAGTAAATATAAAAATCACTAGAACAGAAAAGAAATGAGAGTCTCCAAAGATAAACTGCATATCATAAAATATAAATTATATCAATCTTACACAGTCTCAATATACAGATAATCCTAAGTTACTTATCAGATATGAGGATATAAGATCAAAGTGAATATAAAATTAAATATAAAAATTTATGCCATCTAAAATTAAAATAAAGAAGTCAGAATTTATTTGGAGACTATATGTGATAATTTAATCTCAAACCTGACATAGTATTAATAATAGACATCATAGATGTTATTAATAAATGGAACTTTATACCATACATTCTACTGACAAGACTCCAGTTCTTCCTCTATAATCTGTAACTATTACTCAATGTCAAATATTAATTTTAGAAGACATATTTGAAGAAATAATTATTCTTAATTTAAAGACACAAGAATATGAAGATAAACCTTGAAATGTTTCCTTTTATATTTCTATAGCTAAATCTGTGCATAATAAGCAAAGTATAAGCTTTATACAAAGACATTTAACTACCTCTGTGATTGATTTGGTAGACACAGAAAATTCTGCACTCATAGTATACAAAATTATAATTATACCCTTGGAATTTTACTTTCCCTTCTCTTTTGTATCCACTTTTATCCTAAGAAACAGAATGTAGCAAACTCAGCACTGTAATTAATGAAGAATCTTATTGTGTTTTAAATGAAGAGCATTGTGTCTCAGTGATGAATGCTAGAAGAGAGACTAACAGACGGATTGGGCATTGCAACACAAAGGGCACGAAAGACACTGACTACACAACAACGATGGAGAAGAAAGCAGAAAAACGCAACCGGTAATGCTGAATATAATAGTCCCTACTCCAAAACTGTGCTGAAGTCCAATATCTTACATTAGCAAAGAGAAATTTTGAACCTCTATATGCAAAGAGGAAAATTTCCAATCAGTCTTCCTGAAAGCCAATGTATCAGTACAATTATTAAGAAAGCAGTGTTAGGGGAAAAACTACTCTTATTTATACTTTTATTTTCTCCATGATTATTGAATCTTTTCAAAGACCAGAAAGAAACACACAGGGAGCAAAGTAAAAGGCTATCTTAGGATTCTATTCTATATATAACTATGATCTTAAGAAACAATTAATTTTAAATGAACACGTTTTTATCTTCTGACATTTATGTAATGACTTTCAGGTAAGTGTCAAGTTTTAGAAGACAAAACTCACTCTGTTATCCTACTGCCTAAATCTGACAGAGATAAATGCATACTGTGAAATAAAACACAAGAAACTAAATATTTAATAGCTTTGCATTTATATTAACCTTTTCAACTCTTTTATTTAGGATGGACTGAAACTTCAGTGTTTTAATATCCTGAATGCACTCTCATTCATTTTAATTGTGTTGATATGACTTGACATTAAATAAAGCAGATTATAATAATATAAGCAGTTTGGTGAATGAGTTTCTAAATTTCAGAAATAGAGATGATCATCTGTAACAGTTATCTGATGTTTTGCTATGAGGGTCTCGGGTCAATGATAGCTTCCCAGGTTTTAAGAAAGAAAAAAAAAATCTTAGGAAGCAAGATTTTGTTGTTACATAGAAGGAAATTACTAAGACTAATATAACCATAGCAGAGTATTATTTTCATTAATGAAACAAGGTATATGTAAGCCGAATCCAGACTAGTGGAGACAGAAAAGGGAAGTAGGCAAAGTCCCACCCATAGTCAAGGAGGTATGGGCAATTTGATAGCCACTGGCAGAGGGACAGTCCATTTTCTTTAGAGTGGAACCCCTTGGAATTTGACCAAGTTTTGGTGGAAGGTCACACAGCCAAGAATATATAGGCATCACAAATTATACTGGAGAGATTGAAAAAAAAGACACAAAGTTCTAAATTTAGTGGGTAGAGAAATGGAGGTGGAGCTGAGAGGAATTGGGGGAGAGTGTAAATGTGATCAAAACACATTGTACAAAATTCTCAATGAACTAATGAAAGAAGCTGGAGAGTTTGCTCAGTGGTTAAGCACACATACTCTTTTTGCAGAGGACCTACTAGGTTCAGCTCCCAGAATCCACATGCCTGCCCAAAAGCATTTGGAATTCCCTTTCCTGGGAGATTTGATGCCCTCTCCCAGGCTTAGCAAGCATCATGCAAGCAGGCAGTGCACTGTCACACAGGTAAGCAAAACATACATATAAAATATTTTTTTTTTAAATGAGCCGGGCGGTGGTGGCACATGCCTTTAATCCCAGCACTTGGGAGGCAGAGCCAGGCAGATCTCTGTGAGTTCGAGGCCAGCCTGGGCTACCAAGTGAGTTCCAGGAAATGTGCAAAGCTACACAGAGAAACCCCATCTCGAAAAACCAAAAAAAAAAAAAAAAAAAAAGACTAATAAATCTTTGAAAGAAAAATAAAATACGTTTTCAGCACCAGGTCTGACTGACCTTTGCTCAGGAAGACAGATGCCGATTCACACATTTCGTCATGGAAGATGATACAGGAAATTTTATAAAAAAATTTTAAAAGAATGGCATAAGCCAAAGTTTCTCAATCACACTGTCCAGAGCTTTAGTAGGTAGGCTAAGGTGGAGCAAAGCAAACTCTTCTATGGACAGCAACTGTACTGAATTTTACAGTATTCTTACCTTTACAGTTTCGGGTGGGGCTGGAGGTCTGCTAACTTGAGTGATATATAGTGCAGTTACTTCTTGCAGAAATGAATTTGTGGTCTAAAAGTGTATATGTCTTTACAATGTGTTAGAAGCAGTCAGTTTTGTTTTTCTAAAGAGACTATGTCAGAGTATATGCCTTTCAGAATGTATGCTTTCATTTCTTTTCTAAACATTTTCCCAACAATCCATCGTATCAGACTTTGACTACTCTGTAGACTTTTTCTAAAACCAGTATCTTATTGTTACCATAATCTATCTGGCCTTCATTCTTTGGTAAGTAATTTTCATATGTTTAGGTATTTCTCTTTTCTGAATTATCATGACTTTTGGCTTTTGTGGTGTGCTATATTTTCCTCACTGATTTAAAAGACATTCTGTCTAGTATTACACATTTAGTATTAGTATTAGTATTATAACTCAATGTTCTTTTCAGAATAGTGCATAATAACTATCCATACCTTCTGGTAAATAAATAAATCTCATCAAAAATACTTCTAAAAATTTGGTTTAAAAGTAGCCAAATTTTTGATAGAGTGCAGCTAGCATGAAACAAGATAGTTTTGTAGCTAGAAATGAAGTTGATAGTCATTGAACATCTGTTTGATATAAAAACTCACATATATTTCCTCTATAAATACTTGCAGAAATAAAATGAGGTGGTTATTTTTATCCACTAATTTTATAGATAATGAAACATAAACCAATAATTGGGGCAAATTTCTTAGCACGCAAGTAGCAGAAAAATTGGGATTTTAACCTAATTTTTTGTTGTTTTTCTAAAATCCACATGCTTACAAATCTCCAGCAATTTATTAACTCAACTCTGTCTCACTCAAACAAGGTAAACAATGCATATTGATGAAAAATTGAATGAATATTATGACTATTGTAACACAGAGGGGTTTGGCTGAAAGTACCCAAATACTTGGCAGGGAGTCCAGGGCCAACCATATGAACTAACTTTGAGACAGAATGGAGCTGTTCACTCCAAGCATCTCCATCCATTCCATTCTGTATTATGAGAGGACAGTCAAGACAACCGATCCATATCAAGGGAAAAAACCACTGAGGTTGCCTAATTTCTTTTACTTTCATTGAAGTATAATGGATTAAAAATTGTATGTCTTTATTGTGCACAGCATGATGCTTGTTGATTTATGTATTCATGGTGAAATGAATGATGAACACAATCAGTTTATCATGCCCATGTATCTCACTTAATCCACCAGTTAGGGGATAAGGAAATTTGAGTTCTATGCTCAGTGAATTTCAAGTATGCAATATACACACTGAAACATAGTAACCATGCTATTTATTAGTTCTCCAGAACTCAAGAATATTGTTAGCTTAAACATTCTACCACTTAATAAGTACCTTCCCATTTTCCCTAGTTATGAGGCCTAGTAACTGCCATTGTATTATATGGGTAACTTTTTAAAGTTCTACCTACAAGTTGGATCATGTATTACTTGCCTTTCTGCTTGCCTTATTTTACTGTTATGACAGTATTTTCTTTTATTGCCTAAATAATTCCCCAATGCATTCGTTGCCCATTTATCCATTTACTGAGACTTCAGCTGACTCTGTGTTTTAACTAATGTGAATAATAATACAGTCAACACGGCAATACCTATTTGTCTTCAAGATAAAAATTTCATCTGGGCCTGGTGGTACATACTGGTAATCTCAGCACTTGAGAGTAAGGCAGGGGTGTTTGACATTCCAGGATAACCTGGGAAACATGGGGAAAACCTAGTCTCATAAAAGACACAGATTTTATTTCTGTTGCTGTAATAAACTATCTGATTTTTAAAAGCTGAGTGGTAATATGGTTTATTTTAGCTTATAGTTCTAGTTCATCATACCCGAGAAGTCACAGAAGCTACACCTTGAAGCATCTAGTCATATCTATATGTACATCTGCAGTGAAAAACAGAAATAAATGAATGCAAGCAAGTTCGTTTGTTTATTCTCAGATTGATTTCTCCATTCCTACACAGTTGAGGGCCTGCTATCTAGGGAATGGTGTCACCCACACTGGACTAAGTATTTCCATATTAACTTAAAAGAAAATCTTCTACACACATACTCATGGGGCAGCATAATACAGATAATAACTCACCAGATGATGATTCCAGGTTTTGTCTAGTTGACAATTAAAGCTAAATATCACAGATGGATTAAAAATATGATCTGATATCTTCTTCCATTTCTTTCTTCAAAGCCTTAAGGTTCTTGTCATACAGGTCTTTCACTTGTTTGGTTAGTATTACCACAACATATTTTATATTATTTTTGGCTACTGTAAAGGGTATTGTTTCTCTGATTTCTTTCTCAGTCCATTTATCATTTGAATATAGGAGAGCTACTTTTTTTTTAGTTAATGTCGCATCCTGCCACATTATAGAAGACCAGCCTACAATCCACAGCCCCAGAGAAGCTAGGTAAAAGAAGGACCCTAAAAGGGATGCATGGATATCCCTGGGAAGAGGAAATGTATGAGAACTCCTGGGTAAACTTGGGGCAGGACAGATGTAGAGGGAATAGGATGGAGGATGGGAACATGAGAAATCAGGATGGTCGAGTTGTGGGAGGGATGGAAAGGGAGAACAATGAAACAGATATCTTGATAGAGGGGGCCATTATGGGTTTAGGGAGAAAGCTGGTACCTGGGAAACTCTCAGCAATCCACAAGGATGACCCTACCTAAGACTACTAGCAGTAGTGGAGAGGGTGCCCTAACTGACCTTATCTTTTAATCAGATTGATGACTACCTAATTGCCATCATAGAACCTTCATCAAGTAACTGGTGGAAATAGATGCAGAGATCCACACGCAAACACTGGGCCAAGCTCCAGGAGTCCAGTTGAAGAACAGGAGGAAGGATTATATGAGCAAGTAGGTTCAAGATCATGATGGAGAAATATGGTGATACTTTGTGCTGAAATGTGATTTTATTTGTATGTTAATAAATAAAGTTGCCTGGGGGTCAGAGCTAAAAGCAAGCCATTTAGCAGAAGTCCTGCGGTGGTGACACATGCCCTTAAATTGATCACATGGCAGGCAGATTCTCTGTGTGTTTAAGGACACAGCCAAGCAGTGACCCGAACCTTTAATCTCAGTACAAACCATAGAGACCTGGAGGTCTGTATAGACAGGCAGTGATGAGGAAATCATGTGGTTGGGTTTAAAGCCAATGAGAAGGTAGAACAGAAAGGCAATTAAAAGACGGGTCACACAGGAGAAGGTCTCTCTCTCTCTCGGGAAGGACGGCAGCGGGTGGTAAGATAGAGGCTTCGCTAGTGCTCTGATCTCTGGGCTTTTAACTCTGCATTTGGCTCTGTGTTTCTTATTTAATAAGACCATTTAGAATTACATCTACAGAGAAAGCCACAGAAACAGTTGACCCAAGCTTATGGGAGCTCAAGGACTCTAGATCGACAGCTAGGGAGCCTGCATTGGACAGATTTAGATACTCTACATGTGAGTGACAGTTGTGTAGCTTGATATGTTTGTGGTACCCCTATCAGTGGCATCAGGACCTGTCCATGGTACTCCCAATGGTGGGATGCCTTGCTTAGCCTTGATGAAGAGGGGAGTAGCTTAGTCTTGCCTCAACTTGATATGCCATGCTTTTTTGACTCCCACGGGACTTACCCTTTCTGAGGAGTGGCTGGGGGGCTGGGTAGAAAGGAGGTGGGGGAGGGAACAGAAGAAGAGGAGTGATGGGAAACTGTGGTTGGTAATGAAAATAAATTATAAAATTTAATAAATAAATAAATATTTACTTGGATGTTCAGTTATTTTTTCTTTCCTTTATTATTTGCTACCCTGGGAATCACACATAAGCAAGCACTTTACCACCAAGAAACACCCCATCCCTAGAAAGTTTTGAATTTGATATTGTCATTTTACTTTGCTCTTGTCACTTACACTTTGAACATCATATTAAAAAAAATCATTTCCCAGACCAATGGTGAGAAACCTGCTATCTGTTTTATTCTGGTGTCCTTAAAATGCCATTTTCCCTTATTTTCTTTTTGTTTCTCTGACAGGGTAACTTCAAATGACTTGTCTCAGTGCTCATTGATTCCTTCTCCTGCTCACATTCTTTTGATTTTTTTAAAAGCTCAGTAATTCATTGTGTACTATTGTGCTAGAACTTTCCCTTGATTTTCAATGATTAATTTCTCTTTGTTGAGTTTTTATTTTTGCTCCTGATGCTGTTTAACTGTCTCTGTTGTCTTGTACTTCACCGAGGTTTAAAGAATTCTTGAGGCCAATGAGATGGTCTATAGGTAAAAGTTATTGCCATGCAAGTCTAACTCTCTTGATTTTGATTCCTGGTGGAAGGAGAGAACCAACGCCTAAAAGTTGTTCTCTTATAACATGTATGCACACACACAGACACACAGACACACACACACACACACACACACACACACACACACTATACACACAATATTAATAAATTTAAATTAAAGAAAGAAATTAGTCCTCTTCAATATTAATATAGAGGTACATATCCCATCCTGTCATGTAGAAGTTCAGGATTGGATTCACTGACCCAGAGCTATGCCATCCTTAAATGAAGCCCATGCTGCCCATCATAGGTTTGCTTGCTGCTGCATGGATGACCTCCAAGTAGTTAAATCAAATGAGATGGCTTTTTGCCTCTCTCTTCCACTCTCTTCCTCAGGGAAGCTGCTGAGATTTCCAGTTTGCTTGCCCTGCGGTATTTTTCTTTTTAAAACTCAAATACAATTGTCATTGAGCTTCACACACAAATACACGTTCACACATACACAAATGCACACACATGAGCAAGGAAACTATTATGAATTATTTGTCAGACAGTTCATACATCCCTGCTTATACAGAATCCATTAATGCTATGCTATTTTATTCCATTGGTTGTGTTTCTCCCTCCCTCTGGTCATCTATGATCTCTGTGCCTATAGGCATATACATGGTTTAGAAGTTTCCTTTTCTAATCTTACAGAATTTCCCTGGTAGAAAAAGTCCCTCCACTAGTCAGTGTGATCAGAGGTTCCAAGTGGGTTGACTATGGGCATTAAGAAAAAGCTTTCTGCTAGAGTCCTTATATAGGATAACCTTGTGTCTGAGTCTATGGCTGGAGAAGTGTGGTGCCAAGAGCCACAGGGGGGAAAAGCCTGTAATATGAATCTGTAGTTGTCAGCCTAAATCTGAATTCTTTGAAACTTTTCCATAGCTAATATGATACCAAGATCTGCTAAGTTACATTTGTCAACTGGATCTATTAGGAAAATTCTAGACCTTGGGTCTTCAGATAGACATCAGAAGCATGTTTTCAAAGGTGCCGACATGACTTGGTCTACTGGCAACATATGGCAATGGCAGTTGCCCAGAGTTGTGGCCATGTGTATTGGCGAGCCAGAGGACAAACTATAGCAGACAATCTAATATTGGGGTAGGCCTAGAGTCTTGGGTTACTGGACCAGCTTAGAGCTTCAGGATGTAGAGAATATTCTGGTGCTGGTCCACAGCAGTATTAGGCATCCACTTTCTTCTGTATCCCATGAGAAAGGTGTCTTTGTGCTGACCAATGACAGAAGATAGATCATTTACAATGTAGTCAATTGCTCCTACTGTCTTTGTCCATACATCTTTTAGGTTTTTTTCCCACTCATGCATAGTAATCTCTCATCTGGAATTTGATTGTTATGAAGGTATGTTACAATGTATATAAATGTTTGAATTGAATTTTAATAGACCATCTTCTTGGCATTCTCCTTAAAGTTCTCTATTTAGAAGAATTGTATCAACAGGGTATTTATACTTTGGTGAACCTTTGGAGTATATCAAAGTCTAAAATAAGTAATTGAACATTGTTGACTACAACAGCATTTGTAGCAGTGCTGTGGGGGGAAGAAATCTATCCACTAATCTTGCCATAGAAAGGCGACATTATGTCATTTACACAGGAGAGAGGAGGTTAATAGTCTCACATTAAATTCTCATCATGTTGTTAGGCCATTGTACTCATACCCTCATAACAAAAAGGGTTATCCCACTTTTCTGTTCTTACTGCTATTTATTCTAGACTTGTACAAATTATATAAATATGAGAGTCATGTGTATCTCTGTCATGTTTCATTTCTAAATAATAGACTATTGGAAAAATGGGTGGGTTAGTACTACATGTGCTACTTATCCAGATCTTCTATGTTCAGTGTTTCACATTTAGATGGTATTTATCTTTCCTTCTGAAAGTCCAGATAGAATGATGCTGAAAACAAAACCCAAAGTAGGTTGCCTTCAATGATCAAGATGATGAAAGATTACGTGTGTAGCCATTGACACCACAGGTACATGTAAGTAAACATAAACTATCAATGAGAGGTGGCATTTTTTCCAAGGTAACATCAGTTATGTCATTTTCCAGAAAACCCATCTGGATTCATCTTCTCTGAACAGTTAGTGCCCTGTAAAACTGGCATATTTTATAATGAGTGGGCACAATGCCTTACAAGCATATGGACAAGAAAGTAGATAAGCCAAGCATGTGTAACAAGTAATTTGTTTAATAAGCCTGGATTTGTGCCAGAATTTCTAATACAATTGCCTTCTACTAGTTCACACATCCAAATCAAATGAATGGCAGTATAAAGCTTCAAAATTAAAGTTTAAACTCAAAGGATATTAAAGTTTATAGAAGGGTACCCTTGCGCATGTGTGTGTGTGTGTGTGTGTGTGTGTGTGTGTGTGTGTGTGTGTGTGTATTTTAAAGTGATAATATAGAAACATTTCTCTGTGAGTGCCAACTGAAACAATAGAAAAATCTTGGGAAAGAATTTCTTAGTTTTACATATTAAACAATTTTTCTTCAATTTTATATATAGTAAGTGTCTTGTGCGTGTCTGAAATCCAAATTTAAGTGAAACATTTAAGTAAATTTTGATTTCTTCTCACTAAGTTCTTAGAAGTAAAGGGATATTTGCTTTTGTAAAATTATTCAGCATGCAAACTGAGCTAAATACAATAAAATTTCAAGGAAATGTGTAGATATAGGTATCCGCAAAAATGAGAACCCTAAGATTATAGTGTCTTATTTTTAAATCCCTTGTAAACTAACTCTCCATCTTTCTCTCTTTCTGTATGTGTGTGTGTGTTTTTCTCTGTGTCACCCATTCTCTGTGTGTCTCTCAGTCTCTCTGTCTCTCTGTCTCTGTCTCTGTCTGTCTGTCTGTCTCTCTCTCTCTCTCTCTCTCTCTCTCTCTCTCTCTCTCTCTCACACACACACACACACACACCAATTTAACTAATTTATTACTTAAAGAAGTTGTAATTTGTCTTTTCTGGTCCATGTGAGCGCAAATAAATGGTTTATGCTAAACTGTGTACTCTGCAATTTATTATTTTGTTATGGATCTAAATTAGGTTTAATGGGGAAGAAGAGTAACAGACATCATTTGCATGTTGTGTACAAAGATAACAGGGCCAACATCTCATCCTACACTCTCCAAAAGCATTCAAACTGAAGGAATAGACTGTAAAATCCTTCATTAACATATCATTTGCATATATCACAAACTCATACAAAATTGAACTGGTAGCACAAGGATGCTTTAGGCATTTATTTAAACTATATTGGTCTGTAATTTTTTATAGAATAATATATTAAGTGATGTATTTCCAATACCTAGTCTAGTTCTCTAGCATGAGGATTTAAATTATAAAATATATGTTAACTCATTTTTCCCAGTAGAACACTGTAATTTCTCCTAATCATTTAGCTAGAAAAGATTATTTTATCACATATATTGATTGACTTTATTCTCTTCCAATATTTTCTATAGTTTTGGCTTTATTTTGATTATTAAATCTACATGTGCATCTTAATAGTTCTAATTTTATTAGAGCACAAATTTTGAGAAATTAAACATTGGGCAAAGCATAACAAAATTTCTGCACCCCTGAGACAATGCGAATTACACATCTGTAAATTAAAAATGGGAAAGACAGGGATCAAGATAGTTTTTCTCAATTATGCAGATACTGCAATTCAAAACTATGAGGCTAAAAAGTGTAAGTGTGTTTGTTTTCAAAGTCTCTTGTTTGTGTGCATGTAATGCTTCCTTTTCACTAGGCATGGCAAGCACTGGTGCTGATGTAAAATCTACATCTTACACCAAAGGCAGAGGCTCATCCTTTTAGTCCTGGCACTCACTGGGCAGAGGGAAGCCAACTCTGGTGCGTTCAAGACAAGCCTTATTTATGTCGAGAGGATCAGGCTAAGAAAAAAAGCAAAAACAACATTCAAAAAAAGAAAGAAATAGCCCTCATCTCAAAGAGGATACGAAATAGTTTATTCTCGGGCCAATATGAGTGACCATAGTCTAAGAACACGGATTCTGGGTGCCTACAAACAATGTTCCAACAAGATAAGAATTTCATAAGTTTTTTTTTTTTTTTTTGGTTTTTCGAGACAGGGTTTCTCTGTGTAGCTTTGCGCCTTTTCCTGGAACTCACTTGGTAGCCCAGGCTGGCTTCGAACTCACAGAGATCCACCTGGCTCTGCCTTCCGAGTGCTGGGATTAAAGGCGTGCGCCACCACTGCCCGGCTAAGAATTTCATAAGTTTTTTTATAGTGGCAAAAATAAAGAAACTCATAAACCTGTGTACTCTTCAAATATTGTTAGATAAGTCAATTAGGTAGCTATACCAAAAGAAAAAAAAATAATAAAAACTGATATAAACCTCTGGTTCTATCAAATGACATCCTTAGTTTTTGGGTTTGTAGAAACTAATGGTTTATTGGGTTAATACTAACTTGTTTGGCATGACAATCACAAGGGGAATAGGTTAGAAATAGAAGTGCACAATAAACAGCTTTTGAAAAGGCTAAAGCCAGACCAACACAAGCCGTAATTAGGCTCTGGACTGTAACATTCCAAATTCTCAACCATCATTGAAATTAGAATAATTCTTGTAGAAGATTCAGTGCAGGTTACAGCTTCTTTGTAGGGACTTTTGACTCAAACTTGGTATCTAAAGTACGGAGATTTCAAACAACTTGATGCCATGCCATACACATTGTGCAAGCCACACACACTGTCCTCAAATGAATGTGGTTCAGGGAGAGTGTTAAGGCCTCTGTGGAGAATAACTAACACTCTTCTTGAAATGGATTAGACTTATTTCTCAAATATTACTTTCAGGTATTCTTCAAAATATCATCTTTAGCCTCTTTACCTTCTTTCCATTCTGTCCATGTTAGGTTCGGTAGACTGCCAATCTATCATAATCTTCTCAATATTCTCAACTCCCTTTCTTTACCCTTTCACTGCATCCATGAGTAAAGAAGCCTGCCTTGCTAGGGCTATCACATCTATTTATTTAGGTTATTTAGAAGTTATATGAGGTCTACTACAACTAATTGTTTCAATGAATAACTAATAGTCACTTGCTGCTGCCCTACATACTCTAACATAGAATTCTACATACTATTTTCTGGTTGCTGGATATGAGAGAAAATTCACATTGTCATAAAAAATCTGCTGCCAAATGAACATATTTACAGTCTCAAACACAAATGGAGCAATAATAGACCAAACAACTTTTCCTCATCAACTTTTCTCATTCTCCGTTTTGCTCAAATGACTGTTTATAAATCTAGTTTTGCTCCCTTGATCAGACAAACATGAAATTTTTTCAGTGAGAAAATGCAAGAAGGACAAACCATTAAGATGCTGCCATTTGGTTAGTTTCTTCTTCACCACATTTTAGAATCAAGACAGTGTTGCTATTGCCACCCTCGGTTTCCGCAACCTAACTCTGTTATCCTCATTCTTCAGCCTTGTTTCTTCTAGACTGGATTTTCCCAATTATCATTTTTATATTCCCAAAACCCTTCCCACGTTAAAAAGAAAGGAAAGAAGCAAACACCTCTACACACTCCATGTAGCTCATGGGTGCTAGACTCAAGCTTCACAAATGGGTTAACTAGTCTCACTATTGTCACTACATTACCTACTCTACTACCTAACCCATTAGCCCATTTTCAGTTACTTTTTTGAAATTTGTTGTGCAAAGATAATAGAGAAATTCTTTGTGGTATATGTGATATATATATAGCCACTCCTTTGAATATCCCTTATCTGACTGCTACATGTGTATGTACTGATCACTCCTTTCTCATGTTGCCTCCTTCAGATTCTTAGATTCCTATCCACCCAGTGTTTTTTCTTTAATCGTTTAAACAATTTCCCTCAGATGCTTAATTTACTTTTTCATATCTTAAATGCTTTAATTGTGAAGTTTTCTCTAAGCCCTCTTTTTCATTATTCATACTTTCTGGGCTACTTCACCAACATCCACACTTTCAATATACTGATAGTGCTGTTCTTAATTCTAGACTACATCCTTGTCTTTGGTTATAAAGGTAAATATAGATTTCTCTGCTGGATAGTGTGGTTTGAATAAGAATGGCCTCCATAGGCCAATATATTTGAATGCTTAGTCATTTGATAAGGATTGGGAGGCGTGGTCTTGTTGGAAAAGGTGTGGCTTTATTACAGGAAGTGTGTCACTGTGGGTGGGCTTTGAGTTTTCAAAAAGCCTACACTTACCTATCTATCTTCAAGATCAGAAATAAAATGCTCTCAGCTACTTCTCTACCACTATACTTTCCTGCCAGCCACCATGCTCCCTACCATGATGATGATGGACCAAGCCTTTGAAACTCTAAGCAAGCCTCCAATTAAATGCTTTATTTTATAAGAATTCCCCTGGTCATGGTGCCTCTATACAGCAATAGAACAATGAATAAAATAGATAGGTAAGTTCTCTCTCTAGAGATAATAGCACTTAATATGCCTCAAAATAAATTCTTTAATTTTTAAATTCCTTAATCATCATTACAAAATGAATAGCATTTTAAGCCACCTGAGAACCACCATGTGGCTTCCTTGTTTCCCTTATTCTTTCTCAGCAAATACACCCATAGTCACTTTCCTGCTTAATGTCTACATAATCAGTCCGTTACTTTTTGGTATCATTGATACTATGTTTCTTTAACTTCTTTCAGCCTGAATTATCCATTTTGCCCTACAGTGGGTGCCACTATTCAACCTAATCTCTCCAGGTACTCCCAACACCCACCCTTAGGTAAGGTCAGTATTTTATATCAGAATTTTAATACATTCATCTAAGTTCCTTTAACCTGCCATGCCTAAGCTTCTGTTATTCCTTCGATAATAATGCTAATAACCACTAATTTGCTTCTTCTTTCTATCGTTAATGCTATGTCATCCACAGCTCATATTTTCTAATATGTCCGTTATGAATTTCAGGCTATACTTCAGCTGTATCTCTTAGATTATTCTGTGATGTTTATTGTAGGGAGGAGCAAATAAAGTTATGAGTGAGTGTGTACTGTTTGAGCCAGTCATGTCAAGAACAAAGAGTCTCCAACCCATAGGAAATTGGCGAAGCTCAAATAGGGTCAGGCTCAGAAAGGCAAAGCTTTCCTGTGGTCAGAGTACAAATATTGACCGTGAGTTCAAGTACAAGTGTTTACAGATGATTGACCAGTGTGTGAAAAAGAATCTAGCAACCATGGCTTCTTCCCTTCAGATAATTATAGCCAGGGGCAGCTTCCCTATAGAGACCTATTACCTAGACTACTTAACTCTTCCTCCTGTGCTATGTGTAATAAACTCGATGAGGTTTGTGGTTGTTGGGTAGTTGTTGCATCTCAATTGGAGTATGAAAAGCTTTCCTGCATCCAGATTTTCTGTATGTAGTCTATGTGGTCTGCCCTTCATTCTTTGCTGTTTCTAGGTGGGGTGGCAGAACCAAGCCATTCAGGACTTGGTAGCTTATTTCATGTATGCCACTAAAAGCAAGGACTGCTGTTCATCTACCCAAGTGCTTAGTTGTCTCTTTACTTCTCTCAGGTCAGATTATATGAACATTTGACCTCTCATTGCCGCTTCAGCATTTTCTCTTACCATCCATTTGGTTAGTGTTATATGTTCTAATTATTCAGGATTTCTTTCACTGCCTCTCACCATGCCTGAATTTTTGCCCATCTTCACTTCTGTTTACTGTTTGTATATGGAAATAAAACCTCACATCATCAGAGAATCTTAAACTTCCAGAATTGCACTGATGATGGTGTTTGTTTCATTTCTCAGAGTTTAATGTGTGGATTCTGTGATTAACAGGCATGGGTTCCATAAAACTTTACATTTCAAGAAATCTCCAGTGCCTATAATTGAAATTGTTTATTTATTGCATAACTGAATATGTGATGCTACAACTGCAGAAAACAGCTGTTAAAAAATAGACATTCTCATCACCAGATGGTAGTGGCACATGCCTTTAATCCCAGCACTCGGGAGGCAGAGGCAGGCAGATCTCTGTGTGTTCAAGGCCAGTCTGATCTAAAAACGGAGTTCAAGACAGCCAAAATACACAGTGAAACCCTGTTTTGAAAAACCAAAAAAATATAATCTCAAATAAGGATGAAATATTAACCTTCAATCAATCATAAATACCTTCATGTAGATTAACATATCACCTTAGGAAAATGTCTATATTTCTGTGGGAATTATGCATGAAACAGAAACATTCTTTTAAAGGCTTATTTATTTTTATTTTGTATGTGTGAGTGTTTTACCCACATGTATGCTTGTGCACTATGTGTGCCTGGTGACCATGGAGGCTAGAAGAGGGCATTGAAGCATGGAACTGAAGTAACATGCAGTTGTAAGCCACCGTGTGGATGCTGGATGACAAACCAAGGTCCTCTGCTAGAACAGTAAGTGCCTTTAAGCCATCAGCCATGTCTCCAGCCCCCATCATGGAATCGTTTTATTAAATATACAAAAGAGTACAAGAGCATCTGAATCACAGATATGCTGCTTAGAGAAGGTAGAACTAGGTAAGGCATCAGAGTGTGCTTTTTTATTTTTAAAGTAACAACCAGGCTATTACCTTATAGGGTAGTTGTGGAGATAAATATGAGTACTTAGCATAAGACATGTAATTAGGTAAACAATCAGTAAGTGTTATGCACTCAATTTCCTTCAATGAATAGTAATTGTACTGAATTGAGCAACATAATAAAACATTCAAGGTAAGTGAAGAAGAAGCTCAAAATTATAAGACAGTGGAGAATATAAACTCCAAAACTGGCATTTGGATATCATTTTGCATAGTACTGAAGCAGGTAAACATAGGGATAGTTAAGTTACCTGGGGTATCAGTTCTTGAAAAACAATTATTTCTGTTCCTTCCTGGCAGGGTAGCAGACAGCAAGCACTCTCCTATGTGTAGGATCATTTTCATTTTCAGTCAGGCATATCCTGGTAGGAAGATATTTTTAAGGCCAGCTTTTATTGGGGATAGGGTTCTAGTGCAGTCATAGCCAGTCAGATTTTGAAGTGACCTATCAGGGAAAAAATTCCTACTTATCCTCTCATAAATACACATGATGGAATATATATATATATATATATATATATATATATATATATATATATATGCTTAAAATTACAGGATGTACAGCCTACACATGCACAAATTCTTCAAAATACATCCCTACCAATTAGTCTAAGGATCCACCCCATTCCTGCCCATGGGATCAGCTCCTTTCATCCATGACTAAACTCTTTAAAAGAACCCTATAATAAAACATGGAGCTCTTGATTCACATGCTTGCTGGAGCCAGCTCCCATTCTATGTATTGTACTCTATGACTTCACTCTTACTTTTGATAAATCAATACTTTCAATGTTCAAGAAGGAAATATCTAGGACATCGCATCCCAGAAGAACCCTGAGATCACCCTCAGATAATGGTACTTAGACCTGAGTGTAACCAACTGGTCTGGAAGGAAAATAATTTTAAGATACACTTGTGCGTCTGTCTCCCTTCAGCTGTCAGATTACAGAAAGAAATTGGAAGTTTCTGTGGAATCTCATGCTGGAAGAAGGGAGAAGCTGAAGGCTGGTGTCAGTGAGAGGAGGAATTTTTCTCCCAGAAAGAGATTCACACAATTTTGACAATTTGGCCAACTACCTTACAGGAGAGATTGGAACAAAGGCAACTACACTTGACCAAAGATGCTTAATTATGCGTATCTCTGCCCTTCTATTTAAATCTAAATCTCATGCCTGTATCACAATGAAGGACTGGGTAGACACTGAACCTCTCTGTTTTCTCCCATTTCTGATGTACCCACATTGGACAAATCTCCTTTCTGTGTTTTTCACTGTCACTTGTCTATATAATGGATTTATTGGGGGCAAGTAGCTGTACCTAGATTGCTAGTGCTGTCATGGTCCAGGCTTTGATCCTAACAGCTCTCATAACACTGGGTCTTCCCATCAAAATATTACTGTGCTTCCAGACTTTAGTAACTTGAAATACACTATGAGGAAAAATCAGAATAAATACCTGTTATTCATATATGCCCCTTGTAGCACCTCTAGGCTCCCTCCACTTTCTAATTGTGACCTCCCTGAAATATCACAGAGTGACATCACTGCTCTGCCATCTAGCCAGCTACAGATGTTTCCCAGTAGGCTCAACCCTACACTGGAATTTGCAAGAACTGATTAAGGTTTGAACATTCTCAGGTATTAATAAAGAGGTTTAGTTCAGTGCTCAAAATACTGAAAGACTTTAGCCTGAATCCAGAACCCAAATTTTTGAATTCTCATGTAAGATCCATACTGTTACCTCCTTGTTATGGAGAATAACTAGGCAGAGCATACTTTTCTCTCATGGTCCATCATGAGGATAAGCTATGGAGCATGACCAGGTCCCATAATAGGTGTTTCTCACTGTCACTCTGACATTTAATGACTCTTAGAGTTCTAACCAGCCTCATCTTAGCATATTTGTGATCACGCCTTTATGGGAATTTCTGTGCCACAGTTTTTGGGTTATAGCAGCCACATGTTAAAAAGAGTGAAATACTCCTCCATTTTTGGCAGGGTGTAGAGGGAAGAAACACCAAGCATCAAGTTTTCTCATTCAATCAGCCTTGGAAGGCCTTAAAAATGAAGTGCATAATCATACTCACAAAGGTTTTGTTCTGGTGGTCATTATTGCACTTTCACATAATCACTACCAGTGGAAATTATCTTAATGAATCTCTGAAACAACATGGCTGCATGTGTTATACACTCCATGTTTATAACGCTATTATTGTATTAATGTCTCAGGTTTTACTCATTATAACACGGAGCTTTCTATATGGAATACAAAATTCCACTTTCATGTTTTAAAAATGTGCATACTACTCCATTTTAGTGAAGATGCTTAATTTAAGTTAGTTTTAACTACCTTAAATTCTTGAGCCTCAATATATCACTTGCGGATCTTTTGCTATTTTAAAATACTGTTACAGAGTATACTGACATTCATAACATGTCATACTTTTTGGAAGCAATGAATTTGCTGGGTTCAAAGTTGTATATTTCTTGTTTTCACTTTGAAGAGCAGTCAGTCTCTTCTTGTCAAATGGATATCTAGCAATGAATGATGTTGGGAAACAAATTTCAATTATTTTGAGGTAGTAGGAGTAGTTCTGTATTTATGTGGGAGTTCTGTATTTATTGAATGTTTCATTTTAATAGTTTATAAATGTGTGGAACAGCATGTGTAACTAGCTACTCAGAAATGACTCGAGCTTCATATTTCTTGATTAATCTGCTGATACTGAAATGATTTCACTGGTTTCCACGTCTGGTGTTTCCAATGTAATAGCATTAAGGGATGGATGACCTTGAAGAAGTAATAAGGTCATGGATGCTCTACCCTTGAGAAATGGATTAAAGTCCTTTGAAACAAAGGTCTCCGTAGCATTTGTTTACCCTGCCTTTCCACCTTCTGACACATGAAGATATAATCTTCCTCCCTTTCAGATTCTCCTTCAACAATTAAGCACCTTCACCAGGCTACAGAACCTCTTGGTGTCTTGGTCTTGGACTCAGCCTCTGGACTGTGAGAAAATCCACTGTTGTTCTTTATAAATCACCCAGTTTCAAATTTCCTGTTATTTCAGGTGAAACAAACCAAGAAACCTTCTCACCTTGTAGATACAACATCAGAGTATCATTAATGCTTTGTTTTACATACCAGCACTCACCTTAACTTCCTATTAAAACCAAGTATATTTGGGTATAAGAATGTTGGGCAAAAAAAAAAAAAAAAGGAAGATATTTATGTTATTCCTCCGTAGCTTTTTGGCAAACTCATCTCCTTACTTAATGTGAATACACACTCTAAAGCTGTCTTTCTCATCCCTATTGAGTAGCATGGGTAGTTTGTGCTTTCCATGAATATAATATGACTTGTGAAAAAACAGGCTCCAAGTCTTTCCCCCACTAGGGGTGTAAGTTTGCAATTCCTACTTGCACCACTAGATGGCAAATGTGCAACAACAGCCAAAATGTCCCCCAGAAGGAATTATAACTAAGTCTATGACTAGCGCAGGAAGAACTAAAACATGGGTATTTTTTTCAGTTTTTTTTTTTTTTTTTTTTTTTTTTTTTTGGTTTTTCGAGACAGGGTTTCTCTGTGTAGCTTTGCGCCTTTCCTGGAACTCACTTGGTAGCCCAGGCTGGCCTCGAACTCACAGAGATCCGCCTGGCTCTGCCTCCCGAGTGCTGGGATTAAAGGCATGCGCCACCACCGCCCGGCAAACATGGGTATTTTTAAACAAAGTATAATGACTGTGTGAAGGAACTAAATTGAATATAACCTGATGCAAATATGAAGAGGACAATTTCTTAGAAATTTGTTGACACATTCTTAAGGTTAAACACACAGATACCTCCTCCATTGCTTGACTACATATGCCTCAATCAAAGAATTTAGTGGTTCAAAACAAAAAACATACATTTCACATAGGTAATAGAGACAACTTTGGTTATGTTTCCAAGTTCATTCTGTGAAATATTGTGGGGAGTTAAAATTAGCCCACTGTGGTAGGTAGGCATCCTTAAATATCTAGATTTGCTAGAATGTTTACATGTTTTCTAACAATGTCTAATTTGGCTGCACATTCTATTGCATTTCACCCAACAGTTTTACACTAAAGAAACAAAAACTATCCTGAGTAAACGGTGCCAAATGCAAAACCAATAGAACAATCTTGTTGTGAAAACAATATATCTGAAGATTGGAAACAAGCAAAATGTCTAACAAAAATGAAACGATGAACATTTTTAAATGTTGATATTTCTACTTCAAAAGACATCACACTTTTGTTAAAACAAATCATCATTCAAATTTCATAATCATACAAAATGTCTTGGGAAACTGCAGTCAGAATGAAAATATAACAAGAGCTGTAATTTGACATGTTCTGCTGCTAGGGCTAGTAATTTGCAAGGAAGGCATAGAGGAACAGCAGGGGATGTAACTAGTTCACACCTCTTTGGTTCATGGAGATTACTTCTTCACTGGAGAAACAACTGCTGTCAACATACACATGTGAGCTGATTTCTAGAGAAATCTGAGCTGCTCTAGAGAAATGAGGAAGTATCAGGAAAGGAGTATTTCATTGCAGATAGGTAAATAGTTATATTTGTTCCCTTTATTGCATTGTATCTTATTTTGTCCTATTCCTGCAAACATTAATTCACTCAAAAACATGTTCAAGCACCTACAAGAGCTAAGATATTCTTCTAGATACTGGGACTGCAGCATTAAGGCAAACAGCAATAACAACTAACTAATTTGAGAAGAATGAAAGTTAATAACGTATATGTGTAAATTCAAATTTAATATATCTCAAAGAAGGAAAAATGCAAAATGCAATTCCAGAAATTTAAGCAACCACTCAATCTATTTCCCTAGTCAATGAGATTAGATTGAGTTTGGGGATTTTATTCAACAGAGTCAAGCAAGTATAAACACTTTATGCTTATGATTTTTGAGTGAGCATTTTTCTTAAAAATTTTATGATTCTCTTAAAGCTTTTATTGAATAATGCACAGCCTTTCTGAATAAAAAATGCCCCCAAAGTGACTGATTTAATAAATTTCAGGCCTACAATCTGTTCTTTGTTATTTTAAAATAAGAAACTACGAAAACATTTTTTTTAATAAAGTGTTTAGTGACAAAACCTGATACAACCTAAAGCAATCCCACTGCAAAGGATGCAAGCTAGTTTGCAGGTTTTATGTGGCCCATCTAACATACTCGTAAGCCTGCACCTAAAATTTCATGCATTTGTTTATGTGGTGCTTGTAAAGAGCTGGTGGGTGATATTACATAACATAGACTCATCACCATGTAAAATTGGAGAAATCAACAAACTTATAAGCATTAAAACAGGACAAGGGGTATGAACAAGCAAATTCTTTACAAAGGTAAATAAAGTACCTAAACACACAAAAATAGCAACTAAACTCTACCTATAATAAGTGAAATGTAAATCAAATGTTTGACAGAGCATGTCAGGAGGTTGCAAAACTTTTGTCCTCATACAATGCCAATGGGAATTTAGTGACAACTGGATAGAGAAGAAGGCAATAGTTAGGCAAAGTTCAAAGATGCCTTTGGCCTTGAAATTAACAATCTTACATCTAAGAAAGTCTTGACTAACAGGAGAAAGAGTTCTATGTATAATTTTACTTATGTTCTTATTAAGTTTATAATCACAGCATACCAGAAACAATCTAAATTCTCCTCCTTTGAGAGATTATTTTAGTAAAATGTAGGACACGTAAGATATAATGAATAAGGAAGATAAAATTCATTTTGACAATTTCCAGAATACTGCTGAAGTGAAACTAGACAATAAAAGACAATATACTGTATAATATATAATTTTGTATGAGGGACATGAGTTGTGAATGTGTTTCTATATATGTCTTTAACAAAAGAGTTCACAAGAAAGATAAACTAAGAGTTAATTGAATTGCCATCATTAGATGATGGCAAAAGTAAGAAGAAAGATGGTTCTTTGAGAATCTTGTTTGTATATAACTTTGGTTTTCAAAACATACTTACTGTGGGATGGTCTGTATGTCAAATGTGTTGCTGATTGGTCAATAAATAAATCACTGATTGGCCATTGGCTAGGCAGGAAGTATAGGTGGGACAAGGAGGAGAATAGAGCTGGGAAGTGGAAGGCTGAGGAAGAGACACTGCCAGCCGCCATCAGGACAAGGAAGATGTAAAGTACCGGTAAGCCACAAGCCACGTGGCAAGGTATAGATTAATAGAAATGGATTAATTTAAGCTGTAAGAACAGTTAGCAAGAAGCCTGCCACGGCCATACAGTTTGTAACCAATATAAGTCTCTGTGTTTACTTGATCGGGTTTGAGCGGCTTGGGACTGGCGGGTGAGAGAGATTTGTCCTGACTGTGGGCCAGGCAGGAAAACTCCAGCTACAAATGGCGTCCAACATGGTGGCAAGAGTTTCCACCTAAAAACTGAGAAAAAAGATTCTAAAACGGAGCTAAAAACAGTTCCTAGTTGTCTCTTTCAAGTTAGCGGCAGCCTGCCGGTTTGAGCTGCTGGCGGGTTCCTAGCATGTGTGCATGCTCGACCTGCAGTATGGCGGGAATGAGGCCTCTGCAAGTGGCACATTAAGCTGCTTGGTGGATTTAGTCTTTGCTAGTACAAAACAAAAAAAGAGGTTTCTGGGCTACATGCTGCTTGGATAAAAGCATAGACCCACGATGGCTCCCAGAGCTGGCGGTAAGCATACCGCCGCCATGTTGGGAAGCTGCAGTGGGCGGAGCCAGCAGCCACAGCTGCTGCAGCTTAAAGCAACAGATTCATAATAAGACAGATTCAGATGTAATAGTTTAAAATGTGTGTAAAATATACGTAGGCTTAAAAGAGACAAAAAAAGGTGATATATACAGTATAGAAACAAATACATGGTTTTTAAAAAAATAAAGTCTTTAAAGAGACAGTAAAATTAATATAAAAAATAAGCCACGTAGAGATGACTATTACACAGAGAGTCTGGATTGTGTTGTCTTTGGGATTCTTAACTACAGAGAGATATTTGATTGTAAAGGAAGCTGAGTTAAACCAGTATGTATATTTTAAAGATACTTTGACTTCAAAATTTGGATGTAAGGATATGTTGCTTTGGAAAAGAGTCTCTTTTGTTTCCACAGAAAGCAAGAGACAATGGATTTGTTCCAGAGTAAGATACAGCAGGTTTGACTAGCCAAGACCCCCTGAAAGGTCTCCGATGACACCATGGCCCAGATGATCCAACATCCAGAACCGTTTCAAGACAACTGGCTCAGATGATACAGCCTCACGGACTACTCCATGATCCTAAAATTTTCTTTGTTTCCCCAGAAGATACAGCGCCCCCCTCCAGCAGGAAGTAGTAAGAGAAGCTACGCCCAAATTCCCAAATATACCAAGCTGACTTTGGAGATGTGTAAAGGTTAAAACCTTCCTTTTTAAGAAAAGAAAAGGGGAAGTACTGTGGGATGGTCTGTATGTCAAATGTGTTGCTGATTGGTCAATAAATAAATCACTGATTGGCCATTGGCTAGGCAGGAAGTATAGGCGGGACAAGGAGGAGAATAGAGCTGGGAAGTGGAAGGCTGAGGAAGAGACACTGCCAGCCGCCATCAGGACAAGGAAGATGTAAAGTACCGGTAAGCCACAAGCCACGTGGCAAGGTATAGATTAATAGAAATGGATTAATTTAAGCTGTAAGAACAGTTAGCAAGAAGCCTGCCACGGCCATACAGTTTGTAACCAATATAAGTCTCTGTGTTTACTTGATCGGGTTTGAGCGGCTTGGGACTGGCGGGTGAGAGAGATTTGTCCTGACTGTGGGCCAGGCAGGAAAACTCCAGCTACACATACTAATTAAACATATTAATGCCTCACTACTAAAAAAGTGATATTTAATGCTGTGGAATAATGCTTTTATGTACTGGTTTAATAAAATGCTGATTGGCCAGTAGCCAGGCAGAAAGTATAGGCAGGATAAGCAGACAAGGAGAATTCTGGGGAGAGGAAGGCTGAGTGAGGAGATGGCAGCCCACTGTCCAGGAAGCAGCATGTGAAGGCACACAGGAAAAGCCCTGGAAAACATGGCAACATATAGAATAAAAGAAATGGGCTGAGATTAAGTGTAAAAGCTAGTCAGTAGTAAGCCTCAGCTAATGGCTGAGCAGTTTTAATTTTTTAAAAAGTGATATTTAATTAGCAAGAATATAAGGTCTAACATTGAATACTGGAATAAACAAACGGATTTAATTATTAACCACATTTATTAAAAACACACAAAGAAAATAAATCCAAGTAACATTTGAGCATGCTGTCTTGGATATCCTCACAGGGATATGTTTTAAAGACACAAATAATCACAAAGAAGCTGTGAACAATTGTTGTGGGTTTGTTTTGTAATATGCAGTAGTAATTATAGGCAAGTGCTCAAGTACTGAGCTATACCCCAGCCCTGTGATAGTAATTATAAAAGAATTTTGTGTGGAATGTGGAATTGAATGAATTAGTAGATACATTGATATTCAGACAGAAATAAAATTCTATAGGTTAAAGAAAACAAACATGTAACCAGAAAACAACCTTCCGGTATTAGGTTAGAATTGCAATGACCACTATAAATACATGAGTCAAACAGTTTGGCCAATGAAATATCCTAGGCTCAATGACATTTCATGAGCAATAAGAATATCTAGTGCCCATACATTGAACTCTACATTGTCTCTACACTAAATTTAAAAAGCACAAAATTCTTTGGAGAACATGTTGATTCCAAGGCCAGAAAGGAAAAGTATAGTAGTATAGTATAATAGCTAGGAATATCTTGTCAAACTAGAATGCAAGAAAGTATTTAAATACTTGAGGAGACATGTCAAAATAATGTGAGAATCAGCCTGAGGAAGAATCCACTTGAGCATTTTTTAAAAAGAGATTGGCCATGTGAAACAATCATGATAGCAGTGACTTGATGCATACTGGATTTAAAAAAGTGAGTACATTATATTAAAATGGTATGGGGGAATTCTTTGTTTTAGAAAGTTCTATATTATGAGAAGAATAATAGATATTTAAAAGCAATACTTTACAAGTACCAATCAAGAAGTATCCATGGACAAAGGCTCTATGGGCAAAACATTCACACAATCTAAATATGCCATTTGACATACTATTTCCTAACTACAAGAGAGTGTAGCACGAATCTTAAAAGGTCTCACTAATAAAAACAAACCCGGAGCCAGTTATTGGGGTGAACGCTGAAAGATCAGAGAAACAGAACAAGCCACGGCCAACCTCACCTCGCCAGTTCCTCAGCTGATCCTGTTTCCTCAGACTGGAAGCCTCTGAGTCCTCATCCGGAAAGAATTTCAGCTGAACTGCTGCTCAAAAGCCTAAAAGCTTAACCAGGCTCTAGTTCCTGGTCCTCACACTTTATATACCTTTCTGCTTCCTGCCATCCCTTCCTGGGATTAAAGGTGTATGTCACCATGCCTGACTGTTTCCAGTGTGGCTTTGAACTCACAGAGACTCTGCCTGCCATGTGATTGGATTAAGGGCATGTGTGCCACGATTTTCTGGCCTCTATGTCTATTTAGTGGCTGTTCTGTTCTCTGAACCCAGGTAAGTTTATTAGGGTGCATAATATATTGGGGAACACAATATCACCACAAGAGGGGTTTCCTCTACAAGAGAAACAAGTTATATAACACATCAATCAACTTATCTAAAGTGAAACAACAAATAAGGGAACAAACTTGCTTCATTCTGTGGTGTACTAAAGATTAAAACATTAGCATGTGAAATTTCTTTCACAAATGTTTAATCTAAATCCAATCAGGAAGAAACAATCAAGTTAACATTAGGCAAAAGAATAAGCCTAGACTCCCCAAAAAATAGCAAAAGGAAGATATAACAAGAAAGTTATTCTAAATTTAAGAGGCTGCATAGTTATAATGTTATTTTTGATTGGATCCTGCATCAGAAATAATGGTCTAAAATGATATTGCTGAGATAACTGAAGAACTATAGCTATGGATTATAAATTATACAATAGAATGCTAGCAACACTGTTAAGTATAATAACTGTGCTACAATTGAATAGAAAAATCTCCTTGTTCTTAAAAATTTGTAGCGAAGCATTTAGAAGAAAATTAACTGTAATGACATTTTAAAAGTTTAAAAGAGCGAGCCTGGCGGTGGTGGCGCATGCCTTTAATCCCAGCACTCGGGAGGCAGAGGCAGGCAGATCTCTGTGAGTTCGAGGCCAGCCTGGGCTACCAAGTGAGTTCCAGGAAAGGCGCAAAGCTACACAGAGAAACCCTGTCTCGAAAAAAAAAAGTTTAAAAGAGCATAATATACATATAAGCACATATTTTCTCTATAAGCCTTTTTACAACTAATAATTAGTCGATCTAAGTAACTGGCACATTTGTTACCAGAATTCTGGGGAGTCCCTTTGTGGTCCCCGAATGATGCCAGGAAAATTGAGGTCTCCTCTTAGGGTACTTGGTCTCATTAATAAAAGAATCTAAGAAAAAACTAAATTGGAAGCTGGCGAACAATTTGAATAGAGTTTAGAAGGAAAACCCCATTGGCAGGCAAGTTGTAAAACTTAGCTGTCCAGAGAAAGAGAATGGAGGAGAGGAAGGTATAAACCTTTCCTGTTTAAAACAGCGTGCAGATCAAACTCATGACAAACAAGCAATCACATGATGTTTGACATTTATGCTACTAATTAGAGAAAGTCTACCAAAGTCTAAAGTATCAGAAGAAGCATACTCAGGTTCTGGCTCCCATCTGAAAGAAAATGTCAGGGAAAACTTTCACTTTTATGAGTTGGGACTCAGAGAGGTGGACAGACCCAGCAAAACCTCTGGCTTCTCAGCCTTTAAGGACTGAGCTAGGGCACAGATTCTGGGAAGGAAAAGCAAGGTACTTCATTAATGAATACCTAATTTCAGCCATTTCTTTAGCATGGCATAAGGTTAGCCCACTCTCCTAGGTGTGGTCCCTCAGTTGAGTGATTATTGATTCGGCCCAAATGGAATGTTAGGTCCCCACTCAGGCCAGAGATTCTTTTCTCCTGACCAGGAGGTTACCCTTAATGAGCTTTGTTGCTACTCTAACACATGATAATTCATTATATCACCCATATAACTTGTGTATAGGTGAAAACTTTTTAAAGGAAAAAGTTGTGGAGCAAAGAATATAGGTAGGAACTTAACAGATGGTATATTACAACGAAGGCAAGTCTCAGACTACATTCTGTAACACTTAAAAACATTAACGATCCAGAAAAAAATGTCACACAACCTGTTCTTGTATATTCTTTGAAGTCTTTATCATCTATCCTTAGACATTTGGCAATACGCATAAAAGTTTCTTCCGGAAATGGGTGCACTGGCATTCTGATGATAGGATGGATTCACAGTTATTACAAGCACGTAGAACAGCAGATTACCATATTAAGAATAAGGGCTGTGAATACGAGGTTGGGAGCAGATTCAACAGTCTTAAATCTAAGAATGTTTCTTTGAAGCTATGAGTTGGTTGAGCTGGTCAAATACTCATATATAAGGGTGGAGGCTCATTTCAACTTCTTAGATAACTATTGTGACATTTCCAATTAAAAGTTATTTTTAACACTAATTCAAAACACTTCTTTGTAAATTTAGAGACAATCTGAATAATTCAGAGTATAGCCTTGGATCAATGACTACTAAACACAAGGAATGCAGATCTGTGGAAGAGAATACTTAAAATGTGAACTCACTATATCTGGGTTATACATTAATATTTATTTTTACCTGTATTTTCACTACATTATATATAACCAACATGTTTTAAAGTAAATTATAGACAAATCAATGTAAGCTCAATTTCTTGATTTCTACTATTATATTCTTTTTAAAACCATGATACTAGCTGAATGTGTTTGTATATTTATTCATGAATTATTTTTACTTACTCATTAATCCATTCATTCTATATAGAAAATATTAATTGAGAGGTTATTTTGTGTTAAATGTTGTGTTGTGTGTTAAATAAGGTATAGACAGTGATTAGGAACAGCATTTTCCATCAAACTAAATGGCAGAAACGGAGACATATCATGCCGAGTCTTGGATACAAAGAATGGGAAAATGATTCACAGAAAAGCTGGTCTTTGATATGGTTCTTCAAGAACTAATAGGCAATGGGTAGAAAAGGGGCAGAAAAGAAGTCCAATAAAAGGAAACATGATGTATAAAGGCACATTGAAAAAAACCAAGGTGCATCAATGTCAATTAATAAGAAATAATTTGATGTGGCTTCAGCATATGCTACATGAAAATATAGACAAAAGACAAAACCTTGTCAAATTGTGACATCCTTTTGTTACTGAAAATCATTTTTATTTGATACCTTTCTCAATTCCAAGTATTTGAAAAACTTGCCTGTTCATAAGAATAACTTAGTAATTACATAACATTCAAAACCTTATGGATGGCCAGTAAAAATTATGCCCAAGAAGTCTGAAATTTGCCCAAGTATTTTGGCAAACACTACTTTGCACAATCTCCCTACATGTGGGAGCACTACAGTGGGACATGTTTCAGTTTACTTGGTGTTTTGTTCATTTATTTATTTGTTGTTTTTTCTGTTTGGTTGTTACTTTTCTTAATGTACTGGTCTGCCACAAGATGTTTCAACTAAGAAACAAACAGGAGTATACAGATTTTTATTTTATTCCGTTATTTGAATTACTGATTTAGAACACAGCATTCACAGGCTCATGTTAGAAATACAGCTAGTCACACTGTGAAGTACATTACAGATGTAAAAAAGGCATAACTTAAGAGCCTTTTATAGCAGATCAAAAATAATATAATGAAGCTTTGATTCAGGACTGAACAATGGGATAATGATGAAGAGCTATATATAGGCTTTATTTAGAAGGAAAATGGATGGGGCTAATTCTGATTATAAATGAAATAGGAAAGAGCAAACTCTGAGACATCTCATAATATTCAATTTTGATAATCAGCTATCCACACAATAAATATATCATCCGAGAAAAGATAGAAAACTGGCAGGTTTAGAATGACAGCTTAGTGTATATAAAATGCACATTATTAATATTGGCACTACTTGTAGAATTATACTGTAGATTCGGTCCTATGTGTTAATGAATGTTTGTTATTTAATTGGAATAATATTTAAAAATAAAAATGTTTTAAAAGTCATAGCTCTCATTTGATGATTACTATGAACTTCAAAAAGATGTGACTTCTGGAGTAGGCCTACTCATAACATAAAAAACAGCAAAAGAGCTTGTTTTATTCAATATTTTATTATGAATAAAAGAATATTTCTGTAAATGTTCTCAAATTTTCTCAGTTGAACAGACCTTGAAGATCTTGTCAAGTGCATTCTATATAAAAGTTTATTATTTAAAATCAAAAGTTCTATGTTGACATGGAAATTCCACCCTATTTATTCTCATTTGCAAATATTTGTTAATGTAAGATTTTATACACATATTGGTCAGAGTATAAAGAATTTGGTACTCATGTATTATAATAGTAGGGAAGTAAAAGCATGCAGTCATTTTGAAAACTAGAATTACATTTCTTTAAAAAAGCAGAAGAATTATTACTTTGTCCAGTAATCTATTATTAGGAATAAAACAATAAAAAAGGAAACATGTCTACAGAAATTTATAAAAGAATGTCCATTACAGTATTGTACATAGTTACCCATGTAGGAAAAATTACAAGTATCTTTTAAAAAATTAACTGGATAGAGAAGGAAATGGCTATACAACAATTAAATGGTTCAAGCTATTGATCTGTGAGACAGCATGGATGAAAGTCAAAGACACTATTCTAAGTGAATAAAGCCACTCTCTAAAGGTTGTGTGCTATCTGTGAGCTCACTTATGTTACACTTTGAAAAAGGCACTATTGAAACTATAGGTATAGAATGAAAATCAACCCTTTCTAGTTTTTAAGAGTGAAAAATTCTTCACCTAAATAGCATAGTGTCATGGAATGTTTTAGTCTAATATAACTTTCCTGTATGTAAATGGTTGTAGTTATTCCCAACTTAGATTTATGTGTTAACTTTCAGAACTATAGCAAGAACAAAGATTAGTTATTTTAGTACATTGACTATAAAATTAGTGGGACAAATACCATGATTAGCTGACCACTTGCCAGAGCCGGTTCTTTACCTTCCTCAGAGTAGGTACTGTGGGTGGCGGCAGAGGAATCAAACACAGCTCATCAGGATTGGTGGTAAATACCTTTTCCCATTGAGCCATCTTGCTGTCCCTTACTTTATATAATTTCCCTAAATATATATACTTGCCCTTTTCTTCAATACAACTTCTAAGATTGTTTGAGTATTGATTTGTAACTCTAGAACAGTGGTTCTCAACCTGTGGTGGTCAGATGACCTTTTCAAAGGGTTCACCTAAGACCATCAGGTTAATGCAGATATTTACATTATGATTCATAATTAGTTATGAAGTAGCAATGAAAATAATTTTAAGTTTGCGGGTCACCACACATGAGGAACTATATTAAATGGTTACAGCATTAGGAGAGTTGAGAATCACTGCCCAGAAGATATTTATGACTTTGTATCTCTCACCAAAATGTAAACTAAACTCCCTCCAGATAAAATCTTACTATAATTAACCCACTCTGGTAATTTCTACCTATGTTTTAGCATCCCATCACATCAATTATTCTTTGTTCTTTGCTAATTATACACATTTTCAATTGCAATCAACTGATTTCATTTCATTGTTGTTTAACAATAAAGGAATAAATAAAGTCAGCACACATAGATTTTGTCAAAGAGAAAATTGTATACCAAATTTGGTTTCAACACATGTAACTGGATAGCATCTGAATTGAGCAACACTTATTTCTATAGGTAGAATGGGTAGTATCTTATAGCTTGAATTCTAATTGATCTTAATAAAAACCCAGAGCCAGATATTGGGGTGAGTGCTAAAAGATCAAAGAGACAAAGGAACAAGTCACAGCCACCTCTCACCTCACCAACTCCTCAGCTGAAAGGGAGCAAGATCCTGTCTCTAGGAATCCTCAGACTAAAAGCAATTAGCTCCTGTCTCCTCCCACCTTATATTCCTTTTTCCACCCAGCAATATCACTTCCTCTCTCTACCTCCTTAGTGCTGGGATTAAAGGCATGAGATCCTAAGGGCTGGGATTAAAGGTGTGTGCCACCACTGCCTGGCCTCTGTGGTTAATTAGTGGTTTAGTTCTGCATTCTGATCACCAGAGTATCATGAGTTTTGAACAGAGATTATCTTTATCATCAAGACAGAGTTGAACAGAGGTCAACAAGGAAGTTCATCATTGCAAATTTACTTTCTTCATAGTGTTTTCATAGTGTTAATGGAAAACACTTTCTTATTATAGTGACTTGGGTGGACTAGAAACCCTTATGTTTTTTCTTTCTCTCCCTTTTGAAAAACTAGCTTGTTTCAATGTTCACTTTGATTGCATGGCACTAAAGAGAAGTCCTTTTCATTGGAGCTATTATTCTGGAGCTTAGTGCAAGAGGCTTGCCCAAAGCAGTAGACACTTGTGTACGTGGTCTGACAGTTTTTGTCTTGACACTGCCGACTATGTCACATCAGCTCAGTCCCATAGTTTTTCTCAGTCCTCAGTTCCTATGTATCTGTATATTGGAATCAGTTTTCACATCTGCCCTATGTCTAAGGCACTGATTCTTTTACTTATTTTAGAAAAAGTTAAATTGTCCCTTAAAACTTTCATTTGGACCCTGTCTAGAAAAAAAATGTACATTTGCTGCAGACCTATGAGCATAATATTTACTTAGGAAACTGCTCTTTGAAAACCTTCACAAATGTTCATCTACAGTCAAAAATAGCCAAAGGAAAATAAGAATTGAAGTACTATAAATTTTATAAAACCTCATAAAACTTTATGTACAAATTTATATAAAAGTCCCATTTCCCTCATCTCATAAAACTTACTTGTTGGCCCTAACAAATCTTTTTAAGAATCAATCAAGTGAGAAATAACACTATCAGTATCAGTGTGCCCCATGGCTAAGCCATTTGTTAATTTCATTTACAATAAATAGCAAAAGAAAAAATCTTCTGTTGTAAGCAAAATGCTTATTCAATCACAGGATTTAGGAGTTGGGGTTGGAGTTATCACTCATGCCCGCAGGAAAGGATTTTGATTTTGAAGCTCTTTTAGCTGATTCCCTGAAGACATTGTCCCAAAATGTTCATACAGTTTCTAAGGCAAGAGAAATGTTGGTTACTATCAGGAAATTCACTACAAAATGAACATATTTTTTATCTGAAAAATAATGCATATAACTTTGGTCATCATTTTTAATGCCAGAGTGAGAGAGCACTTGAAGAAGACTCTCCAAAATGAAAGATAGTAGAGAAGACTTCTACTACACTCAAATGAATTTCATTGTTCTATGAGGATGGTGGATAGTAGAGGAAGACACTTTTAAAATGTATAAAACAATGAGAATGGCAAATACTACTTGATATGTAAAGAAAGAAAATGTAATAGGTAATATTTATTGATTGCTTGCTGTGTGCCAGGTACTTTCTAACCAAGTTATAAGTATTTTTCCATTTAATAGACAAAAATCTTTGCAAATCAAACACATTATTTGAACTATTTTAAAAATTTGGGACTTAAAGCACAGAAATGTTTATTTTGAGTCATGTTGTATGTATCAAAGCCAGACAGTAACCCACAGTTTGTTTCTATAATTTGCTTAAATGGTGTATTTTATTGCAATTTATAAGTACTTTCCATGCAAAATTGATGACATGAGTTCAAAACCTGTCCTCTAACCTACACACACACACACACACACACACACACACACACACACACACACACACACAGAGAGAGAGAGAGAGAGAGAGAGAGAGAGAGAGAGAGAGAGAGAGACGGAGACAGAGACAGAGAGAGCATAACTGCACTCACACACAGACACACACATTACATACACAAAGAAACACAAATGAAAATATTTATGGTGGCTTACTATTAAATATGTAGGAAAGATAGTATAGTGTGCTGATACAGCTGGAAATTTTTATTTCTGTTAAATTGCAACTAAATGAGCATCTTTCAATGAGGGAGAAATGTGAGTGACAGAAGCAATTATTAAAGAGATTGAAGTAACCATATGTTATAAAATCCAGTATCAGAGTTCAATAAATGTGGCCTTCTATCTTTATGCTTGTTAAAAAATTGCAAGGGGAGTTTGAAGTGAGGAAGTGATCTAACCAATTCGAATTTTACAGTGATGACTACATTGCTTGTGGACAAAAATTAGTATGGACTAAGGACCAATGAGTAAAGAAGATGTTGGAATGCCCTATGAGAGGCAACAGTAGCTGTTAATAGCACAGGCAATAAGAATGAAGAGAGAAGTAGCTGGATGAAAAATATATAAAAGAGAAAAGTGACAAGATCTGCCCGTTAGTGGTGTGTGCTTGACACCATCCAGTTTGGTCTGGCTGCCATTAAGCTTTAAAAGATGGACTACATATTAAGGAGGAAGTGGGTGTGTTAATGTCCCTGTGTTGTGAGTCAAGTGGCAAGGAGAAAAGATTATTCCATGACATTATGTCTCAGCTCTATGAGATAAGCAGGTCTATATATAGGTCTGGATCTCAGGAGGGAATTTAGCTACAAATACAGCTTTCAGAATCATCAGAATATAAATGAGCAGGGTCAAGTTTTCTCCAGAAAGAAGTAGAGAGGGTACTGTCAGAATCTTTACTTTTAAGACAGTGCTTCCTAAACTTTACTGAAAAAAATCTCATAATCACCTTGACATTTGAAAACTTCAGAGTTTTACACTTAGAGATTCTAATTTAGTGCCAGAGCACAGTGATCTTCTTTTTTTTTTATTTTATATTTTAATGTGTACATTTTTTATGTGATATACTAATTGAATATACATACACAATGTACAATTGAATTGGGATAAGCATACTCTCTCTCTCTCTCTCTCTCTCTCTCTCTCTCTCTCTCTCTCTCTCTCTCTCTCTCTCTCTCTCTGTGTGTGTGTGTGTGTGTGTGTGTGTGTGTGTGTTCTTTTATGTGAATGAGGGTAGCACACATGAGATAGTATAGGAATAGAGGTGAGAAACTGCGAGAAAAATATCAAGTATTGGTCCTCACCTCCTACCTTGCTTGAGATAGTGTCTCTTTTTTTTTTTTTTTACCACTGTGTATGCCAGGTTGGCTGGTCTATGAACTTCTTAGAATTCTCCTGTCTCCACCTCCCATTTCACTGTATGATGCTTAGATTTCAGACTCAAGACACTATGCCCAACTTTGCATGAGTTCTGGGGATTCAAACACAGAATCATGCTCCTGTGAGAAGTATTTCACTCACCGAGTCATCCTCCAAATTATGAATTGCTATCTCTTGAACCAATAATCATTAGTATATGTTGGAGATTTTAAAATGCTTTTAAATACACCATTATTATCTTATCAATACTTATAATCCTTTGTTACCACCACCAGAATATAGTCTCACACTCCGGGTTTTTAGTGCTTTTTATTAACTTTTCTATCTCCCATGTCTCCTACCCTTTCTAGTCTCTAGTGAGCACTGTTAACCTCCATTTCCCTATGAGATTGACTAATTTGTTTTCGCATTGACGGAAACCTTGAAGTACATATTATCTTCGTGTCTCATTTTCATCTATACCCTAATGATCTCCACTTACATCAGTGTTGCAACCAGTAAGATGACATTATTCATTTTTATGACTGGATAGATAAAGAATTAAAAATTCAATGATCCTCTGCAGGTGAACCACAAATATCACACTTCGAGAAACATAAAATACAGGGCTGAATGCCTGCTATCACAGTGCTGCTGCTGGGAGATGTTATGGACCTTTAAAACGAAAGGCTGGCCGGGAGGTGGTGGTGCACGCCTTTAATCCCAGCACTCGGGAGGCAGAGGCCGACGGATCTCTGTGAGTTCGAGGCCAGCCTGGGCTACCAAGTGAGTTCCAGGAAAGGCGCAAAGCTACACAGAGAAACCCTGTCTCGAAAAACCAAAAAAAAAAAAAAAAAAAAACCGAAAGGCTGCATGGGAGGCTCTGGGTCTTGGGGACATGCCCTTGAGGATTGGGAGATCATGATAACTTCTCTTTTTGCTCACATGCCATGAAATGAACAGTTCACTCTGCCATATATTCCCTATCATTGCTATCCTGCCCCTGTAATGAAACCCAGAAGAAGTCAGCATGATCTTGGAATGAGCCTCTAAACTGGGAACACAAATAAACAGTTTCTCTTTTGAAGTTTCTTATGTCAAGTCTTTTGTGATAGGGTGGAAAACACATAAAGAGATAGCCACTGACAACTGTGAGAAATACTTGGATTATATTAGTATTTTATCTATGTCCATTCATTGGAAAAATGATGGAAATGTTATTATAAATGACTTACATTAAGAATTATAGTGAACATGCTAAATGAAAAAGTAATTCATACTGGTATTGTAAAATTAATTCCCGTGATCACTCTTTGATGCCTCATAATTAAATTTGTCAGGGGCAAATACACTGTAGATGAGTCTGCCTGAATTTGAATTATAGTTTTCTTTGACTGTAACATTGCAAAAAGCAATAAAATAATTCCCCCTTTCACTGATAAAGGTACTTTATAGATTTCAAAGTGAAATAAAATGCACGCATTTGCCTTACAAAGTATTTTAATGTAGATGGTCATTGCATTAACCAAAACTCATGTTATTATGTCTATTCTATTAATGGAATTCACTATATTATAACCAAGTGTTTAAATATTACTGTTTCCATTTCCTGCAGTATCACTTGATAGTCGTAGAAAATGTGAGGAACAAGAACCATTAACTGAAGCCTAAACACAGTGAAATTCAAATCTGTTTGGTTTCTATATTGTAGACAGATTTCTAAATGGTCTTATTAAATAAAATATACAGAGCCAAATATAGGGGTGAAAGTCTTAGAGATCAGGGAAATAGGGAAAGCCACCAGCCAACCTTACCTCATCAGCTCAGCAGTTTCCAAATGCGAGCTACTTCATGTCTACCCAGGCTTTATATGCCGTGCTTTTCTGCCCTCTCATTGGCTCTCTTAGCCCAGCTACCTTACTTCCTCTTTCTACACAACTCTGTCACTTTCTGTCTGTCTGTACAGACCTCCAGTTCTCTATGATTGGTACTGGGATTAAAGGGGTGTGTCACCGCACTTAGCTCTGTTTCCTAGTGTGTCCTTGAACACACAGAGACCCTGCCTGCTAAGTGATAGGATTAAGGGCGAGTGCTACCACTGCCCAACTTCTTTGTTTATTTAAAATGACTTGCTATTTCTCTGATCTCCAGGCAAACTTTATTAAAGCACAAATAAAATATCACCACACTATATTGTAACATTGATGTAGATTGAAAAGCCCATAACAGATACATCTTTAAAGTGTTCATTTGCTTCATTTTTAAAATTTGCCATAACAAACATTTGAAATTGATCTATATTACCCCTTCTTGGATTTAGTTCATAAGTATATTTTGTGACATATAGTTTATGGTGAAGACTTCTAAAATGGTGTTAGCAGAAAGCACTATTTTGAATTATGAAAATAGATGATCATAAAGATACAACATTGAAATGGTTTGCAGGACATGACTTACCATACCAATAATATAATCTTACTGTACTATATGGACCATATGCAACATCATTAAAATGAACATTCTGAGAAAATCTAGGAGAAAAAACTGCATGAGTATGTGTTTAAGCAAATTTTGATATGTCATTTCTTTTGTTTATGTCCTACTTTTTAAATACAAATTTAATAACTCTGAAAAGAAAATTTTATGTTTGAACAAACTAAAAATTTATGTGTTTGTGGTGTTTCAGTGCAAACGAAGAGGCCAAATGACTTAGCTAATTATTTTACTTCAATTAAGTTATTACAAAGAAGAAATGAACTTGGGAGTTGGCATGTGATTGACAGAACAAAACTGGACTGAACTGAAAAAGATTTGATGACAAGAGACAGAGTACTATTTTCTCAGAGAAACCTTCATTGTGTTCAGGCTAATAGTGTCTCTTGGTTGTCAGATACAGCCATTCAACAAGATAGGCATGCAACCAAGGAAACTCTGAAAGCTTCCTTTGGGGTTGAGAGTCAGTTGGACAGCAACACTGATAGGAGAAGTGGGGGAGAAAACTAAACCTTCTATGTAAGGAAAGCAAGTTTACAAAGCATAACACATGTGGGTGTTGACAGGTGTGAAATATGCATGCAAACCACTAACAGTACTTAGGAAACAGCATATAAATGAGCACAAATATTTAAACAAAGCCCTTCTTTAGAGGGAAGGAAATGAACACAAGAGAGGGCAGAAAGATTACAAGGATATCTGCTGTGTGATGGTTTATTTAAAAGAAAAAGGATGTGAAAGGAGGGAGAGGATAGATCCATGAGGAACTGGAGAGAGGAGAGTTGAATATGATCGAGATATGTTGTATGAAATTGTCTATGAATTAAAGAAGGTGTGTGTGTGTGTGTGTGTGTGTGTGTGTGTGTGGTGTGTGCGTGTGTGTGTGTGTGTGTGTGTGTGTGTGTGGTGTATGTGTGTGTGGTGTGTGCGTGTGTGTGTGTGTGTGTGTGTGTGTGTGTGGTGTATGTGTGTGTGGTGTATGTGTGTGTGTGTGTGTGTGTGTGTGTGTGTGTGTGTGTGTGTGTGTGTACTCTTCCACCATGTTTGAGATAGTCTCTTGATGTTCACTACTGTTTTATGCCAGGCTAGGGCACCAAAACTTCTGGTAATTCTCCAATTTCACTATAGGAACATTAAGATTATAGCTGTGCATATAGATGGGATCTGAGGTTCTGAATTCAGGTCTTCATATGTGTGTGACATGCACATACGCACTGAGCCATCTCCCCAGTTTTCAAAACAGTTAAATATTTAACATATTAGCAAAACAATAATTCTTTAAAAATATAGAAGTGGGATTTTTATTTTTCGAGAAAGAAAGGGTTTCTCTGTGAAACTGTCCTGGCTGTCCTGGAACTCACTCTATAGACCATGCTGGCCTCAAAGATCCACAGAGATCCACTTGACTCTGCCTTGAAAGTACTAGAATTTAAAGGCAGGCACCACTATGGCCCAGCTAAAAACAAAAGTATCTTATAAAAACATCAAATAGAACAGCCCCCATTCCCATCAAGTCAAAAGAGAAAAATGATAGCGTGATTGAAAAGAAACTAGATTAATATATGTTAAAACAGAATATCTTGGATATTTTTCTGAATACACCAAGGTTAAAGAAAGAAATCAAGAAGAGGTAAAGTATCAGTTATTGTTACTTGTGGGTTATATGAATACATATTAGAAAAAGGTAAAATATAAATGAATATTTAAATTAAAATATAAAACTTAAACATGATAAATCAAGAGTTTTCCTGTATATCAAGAATGAACATTTATAAAGTATAACAAGTCAAATGCAATATTTTTACCAAAAATTAAAATAAGCTGATTGAAAATTAGACTCTTTTAAAAGTGAGTATTTTTTATGTATGATAAAACTTAGTGACTGATAAAAATACAATAAACTAAGGCCTGCTGGCGCAGTCCTGTAATCAAGCTACTTAAAATGGGCCGAGACAAAATCTGCCTGGGATACAGAGTGAATTCAAGGCCAGTCTGACAGTTTAGTGAGTGAGACCTTGTCTCAAAACAGAAAGTGAAAAAAGGGGTTAGCTATTCTCTAGTTGTAGAGTGATTGTCTAGAACATGAGGCTTGAGGGGCAGCATTCACTACAGAAAACAGAAATGCTATAAGGAAACAGTTACAGCACTATCTTACCAAAAGAACATGGATGCAGAAAATAGTAGCAAAGCCGCAGACAGACAGCACTACACACACATTTATAAATACTTTAAAGGTACCTTAAAAGCAATGAGGAAAGGAAGGAGCATTTTAACACACATTGAGGGGAAAACCAATTAATTACTTAACAAAACAATTTCATGTGTTCTTATAAGCTTTTGTCTAGTCAAGTAAATTCCAGAAAAAAAATAACAAATGTTTAAAGATGAATTTTTTTAAAAGAAGAATATATTGGTTATATTCATAACCAAAGAGAAGAGCAATGGTGTGCTGACTAACTATTTTATTAAGAAAAATTTTTTATTCATTTTACATACCAATCAAACATCCCCCTCTTCCCTCTCCGCGCCCCTCCAGCCTCCCCCCAACCCACCCTCCATTCCCTCCTCCAACAAGGTAAGGCCTCCCATGGGGAGTCAGCTGAGCCTGGTACATTCAGTAGACACAGGTCATAGCGCCCCCCCCCTGCATCGAGGTTGTGCGAGGTGTCCCATCATAGGTAGTGGGCTCCAAAAAGCCTGCTCATGCACCAGGGATGGATTCTGATCCTACTACCAGGGGGACCCTTTAAGCAGATCAAGCTACACAACTGTCTCAATTATTCAGAGGGCCTAGTCCAGTCCCATGCTGACTAGCTTTATGTCAACTTGACACAAGCTAGAGTCATTTCAGAGGAGGGAACCTCAGTTGAGAAAATATTCTCACCACATTGGTTTGCGAGAAAGAATGTGGTGGGCTTTCTTGTTTGATTATTAATGTGAGTGGGCCCAACTCACTGGGGGTGGTGCCATACCTGGGCTGGTGGTCCTCAGTACCATAAGAAACTAGACTGTGCAAGCCATAAGGAGCAAGCTAGTAAGTAGCACTCCCCATGGCCTCTGTTTCCATTTATGCCTCTAGATTCCAGCCTTAAGTTCCTGATCTGACTTCCAGGGATGATAGACTACATTTATAAGATTAAGTAAACCCTTTCCTCCCCAAGGTGCTCATGGACATGCTGTTTTACCACAGTAATATAAACCTTAACTTATTGGAAAACAAATTACTGCCTTTGTAGAAACCAAAATCTAAAACAAAGGCAGGCATATGGTAATTAAAGGATCTGTTGTATTAACTCAGATCACTTTGGCAACCAAATCATGGAGCCTCCATGGCTCTGCACTAGGTCCTCTGCATGAATACATTCTGTGGTTGTAGCCTGGGGTTTTGTTGGGAGAAGGGGTGTCTCTGACTCTTTTGCCTGCTCATGAACTTTTCTTACACTGGGTTGCCTCATTTAGCCTCGATATGAGGGTTTGTGCCTCCTCTTATTGTTACTTGATATACTGTGTTCAGTTGATATCCCTGGGAGGCCTGCTCTTTTCTGAAAGGAAACAGGAGCAGTGGATCTGGGGGACAAGGGAGATGGGGGGAAAACTAGAAAGGAGGGGAGGGAAACTGCAGTCAGGATGTACTGTATGAGAAAAGAATAAAGAAAAAGAAAAAAAAACTTTAACTGACCTTTCTAAATACTGCATTAAGGCACACACTCAAGAAAAAAATCGATATTTTACATTGTATGAACATGTTAAGCAGCCACTTGGTCTATGTCCAAAGAAGAAAATGAGCATGATCCAAATGGAAATGACTAACTGGAAACTGTATGACACAGAATTCCTATATCATACATGTAAAACTCCATTTACAAATAAAAGTACTCCAAGAATGTATGTAAATGGCATGCACAGAGAATTTGAAAACATGGTAGAGGTAAAAGAAATGGCATCAAGTTGCTTGGGTTCATTGATAATCAAATAACTACAAATAGAACCAGAATAAATTGTCTTTGACCTACAACATTGGTGAAAGTGTGAGGAGGCAGTGACCTTCTGCACTGCTTATTGGAATATAAATTGTAATAATGTTACTGAGTAAGATTTTGCAACATTCATGAAAAATTAAATATCTTTGACTAAGTGACTAGCAATTTACTTTCACTAGATAAATCCCATAAATGGGCAATTTTAGTAGTGTGCAAAGATTCAAATGCAGTAATATTCAGATGGATGACACATTATTTAGTAGGGAAATGTAACCACTGTAAGCACTCATCAGTGGACTTCAACTGTAAGTTTCCCAATAACTACAAAATTATTTAGACATGCATCCTTTCATTATGGTTTCTAAGCCCATTTCGTGGAAATGCAATTTACATAAAATCAACTGTGCACCTCTTCAATAAACTGTAACAAACAGGAATAGTCCTGGAATAGTCATCACAATTTAAGATCCGGAGCATTTCCCTCATGGAAGAACGTTCCTTTCTGCCATTCTTAATTTCCTTCTCATCCTTCTGGTCCCTGGCAATATTTTGTTACTGTTGACTAGCATTTCATTTTATGAAAGTGTAACATTTTATTTTTCCACTCATCCAAATGTACTGCTTTGTAGGAATAGTGCCTTATAAGCAGGGGCTATTGATGCTTTATTCACTGACTGATAAAAATAAAAAGGTTCTTTGGATATAATACTGATGTGTACATTGGATATTGTATCAGTAGCTTTTCTTTAGCTATGACCTGACAAAAAAGCAATTGAAAGGAGACTTTGTTAGTTTGGCTCACAGTTCAAGGGTATATTGTCTACTATGGAGAGAACTACATAATAGTAGAGAAGGGAAGAAATTCCCATGCTTATCTGGCTTTTGCCCTCTTTCATTATTCAGTCTGTAACCCCAGCCTTTTGTATAGTGTCACCCATATTCAGGGTGGGTCATCCTTCATCAGTTAAAGCTCTCAGGGAAGTTCTTCATTGCCAACAGGTGTGTTCCCTATGTGAGTCTAAATCTTGTCTAGCTGACAGTGAAGAGCGACTGTCACAGGCTTGGGTATGTTTTTCTTTCCTTGGGGTAAATAGTTGGATGTAAATTTTGGAACTGTATAGCATCTTTACATTTATAAGAAACTATGAAGTGTTACTCAGAGGGGCTGTACTAATTTTGCATTTTTAAATGCAACTAACGAGGCCAGATGGTAAACATGTAGCCATTGAGCATCCTGTGGTTTCTCTCCCAGCTACTCTAATCTGACTATGGTGTGGGAAAATAGCTACAGAAAGTTTATTTATTTCCAAAAACAGCCATCAGGCCCTTGTTTGCATATCTCTTATAAGGGTCAAAAGCAGACGTAAAAGATACAACAATATTGAAGCATTAATTAAATATCAACCAAAAAAGAAAAGACTGGGACTGAGCAGTTTAACAGATGAAATCTTTTATACTTTAAGGTAGAGATAACATCAACTTTTAAAAATTATTCCACAAAATAAAAAGTGAGAAAACATCAACAAGCTCATTCTTCAAAGCCAGTATTATCCTGATACCAGGATACAGGATAAGAACTCAGTATGAAAGGACAACTGAAGCCTGAAATGCATAAACTGCTAAATAAAGTGTGGGTAAAACAGTTCAAGACATGAGCTAGGTGGAAACATTTTCAACAAAGACTGATAACAAAGAAATAATCCTAAGAATTAACATATATGATTATATGGAATTAAAAGCCTTCTATACAATAAAATAAATTACCAAAAATGAAGAGACAGCCTACAGAAAAGGAAAAAAATCCATCCCCACTATATTTCAGACAGTAATCAGTATCTAGAATGTACAAAGAACTTTAAAAATTAAGCACACAAAGAAACAATTAACCTGATCTACAAATGGGCTAATAAATTGAACAGAGTTCTCAAATGAAGAAATACAAATTACCAATAGATATTTGGAACAGTTTTTAACATCTTCAAGTATTAGAAAAATGAAAATTACAACTACTTCAAGATTCTATTTTACTCTAGTCAGAATGTCTACAATTAAGAAAATAAATGACAACAAAATGTTGGTGAAGATGTAGAAAAATCAGAAAACCCCATCCCTCCTACTGGTGGGACTATAAATTTATGAAACACTATGGAAGTCAGTGTGGCATTTCCTAATAAAATTAAGTCAGAACCATAATATCACCTAGCTGTACCACTCCTGGGAAAATGCTTAAAGGAATTTAAGCCAGCATGTAACTGAAGTGCTTATACACCAATGCTTATTGCTGCACTATTCATGGTAGACAGGTTATGACACCAGCTTAGATACCTATCAATACATAATGAATAAAGAAGATGCAGTCAATATACACAATAAGATTTTATTCAGCCATAAAGAAAACTGAATTCATGACATTAGCAAGACAGTGGATAGAAATGTAATCATTATGTTAGGTGAAATAAGCCAGATTCAGAAGGACAAATGCTACATATTTTCTCTCTCATATTAAACTTCAAATTTAATTTGTAAATGTGTGTGAATATGTATATGTGTAGGGGGTTATTGTTCATGAAACTATAAAGCATACCATGAAAGAGGAACAAGTATTAATTGAAACAATAAAAAAATGAATAAAAGACAGAAAATAATGCAATACATGCAATACAAAAGCATAATGGGAGCTCTGTGGAAAGGATGAATGAGATGCAGTAAGAGAAGATGGAAGTAAGATGATGCAGAAGATGGGATTAAAGCAAACTAACAGCGGTTGATAAGAACACAAGGAAACTCATTTTGCATGTGAACTTGAAAATTTCCTTAAGATATGTACAACCCCCTTGTAGCGTGAATCTTAAAAGTTCTTATTAACAAAATCAAACCTGAGGCCAGTTATTGGGGTGAACACTGGAAGATCAGAGAGACAGAAGAAGCCACAGGTACCTTACCTCGCCGATCCTCAGCTGGTCTTGCTTCCTCAGACTGGAGGCCTCTGAGTCCTCATCCAGAATGGGTCTCAGCTGAACTGCTGCTCAAAAAACCTGAACGCTAAACCAGGCCAAATGCTTAACCAGCCAAATGTTTCTAGTTTCTGGTCCTCACGCCTTATATACCTTTCTGCTTTCTACCACCACTCCCTGGGATTAAAGGCGTGTGTCACCATGCCTGGCCATTTCCAATGTGGCCTTGAACTCACAGAGATCCAGAGGGATTTCTACCTCTGGAATGCTAGGATTAAAGGTGTGAGTGCCACCATTTTCTAGCCTCTGTATCTAGTGGCTGTCTGTTCTCTGACCCCAGATAAATTTTTAGGGTGCACAATATTTGGGGGAACACAATACCACCACACCCCTTTATACTAAAAGAGATTACTTTGGTATATTTGACGTCTAAGAATAGCAAAAACATTACTTGTCTTAAATATACTTGCAAAATCACATCGTCAGAAATTATCTGAGCAGTAAGGAAAACAATTCACAAATGTTATTTTGGGTACATGAATCCTTATTTTATTGTGCTGGACAAAAAGAAGAGTTACAGCTGGGCAGTGGTTGCGCACGCCTTTAATCCCAGCACTCGGGAGGCAGAGCCAGGTGGATCTCTGTGAGTTCGAGGCCAGCCTGTGCTACAAAGTGAGTTCCAGGAAAGGCACAAAGCTATACAGGGAAACCCTGTCTTGAAAAAAAAAAACAAAACAAACAAACAAAAAAAGAGTTACATTGTTTTAAAAGTGTGGCTATTTTCCTCATAGCCACACAATGTAAGTGTGTTTTAGCTATTAAATAAATAGACGAATAATTGAACAAATCTGAATCAGTTATATAATTCTTGAAGGTATGGAACTGGTGATGTAGTTCAGTTGGTCATAAGCCCTGGGTTCAATACTCAGCACCACTCAAAAGCAGATATGGTGAAACATGGCTATAATCCCAGCACACATGAGGTAGTTGGCAGGAGGATCAGAAGTCCAAAGCCATCCTCACCTACATAAAATGTTTGAAGGCAGCCTGGGATGCATAAGACCCTATAATAAGTATGATTAGTAAAGGAAACATTCTCCAAGGGCACAGCAAATTCTTAAATGAATGTAATATTTATTTCTAGAGGTTTAAGAGCTTAGTTTCCTGATAAAATAGTAGGAACATGAAAAGTAGAAAGTGCAATTTTTCCTATAGAGATAGGTAGGAATCCTATATGTGTGCCCAAAAATGTCAACAATGTTCATTTTTACTTAATAGTCACTGGGAAGAGATTTGTTAAGTAACAAAAAATAATTTTCCATTAAGTAATTTAACTGATATATAGGAAGTCACCAAATGTACATTCAAGAGACAGATGGATGGATCAGTTAGTTGTCCACATATTGCTCTTCTACTTGAACCATTAGCCTTCTAACACATTGTATACATAAAACACATTCTGGGAGAACTCTACGTGCTAAAAATTGTGAAAATTTGGTAGAGAAACATCCATCTTCCTAATATGGTATACATTTCAATTCCAACCAAAGACAGTAATATCATATCTATAGATTTTCGACCTCCATCATGGAAGAAAGATAGACTTGAGGTTTTTTTTTTTTACAATAATTAATTTTTTTAATCAACTAAAACTTAAGAAGAATAAATTACAGTGAAAATTAAGAAGAATAAAATACAATGGGTTATAATCCATATTATAAATAATTAAAAGATAAAAGTAGAAACTAAAGAAATCTCTGGCACTGTTAATTTTATAAAAGTATGGTTCTATTATCAATGCCCATAATAGTGTTTTTCAAAAGGAAACTGTAATCACTAATAAAATACAATTCCATCAATACTGAGCATTACAGAGAACATCTGATATTTACAAATGCATATGCTGACTTTTTATAACCAATCCCCCAAAACATGTTAGAAATGATCATGTCTTTATCTGTCCCACACATTGATCAATGACATTGCATAAAAATTTTTCATGTTAAATGTTCTTTTTAATATATAAGATTCTGTTAGGCAATTGTACATTGAATTAAACACCTACTAAAATAAATGATCTGTCCAATTCAATACTATTTGTCTTTTTCTTACTCCTCTAGCATGATTAACACTTGCTTATCACAAAGTATCATTAATTATTTTATCCACTTTCTCTTTGATTATCAAGCAGTTCTCCTCAATTTAGTCAGAATTATCACAAAATGGAAAACATATGAACTAGAGATAGCTCAGCAGTTAAGAGCACTTGATGTTATTGCAAAAGACCCTGGTTTGCTGCCCAGTACCCTCCCAGTGGTTCACATTCATCTATAACTCCAAGTCCAGGGGATTCAGTATCCTCGACTGTCCTCTGCAGGCACCGAACACACTCGTGATGCATATACATACATACATGCAAGCACATAAAATAAAATGAATAAATTTTTAAAAGAAAGAAAACATGAAAAATAATATATAAGAATTGGTAAAGGCCCTACTATTGCTTCCTATTATATTGAGAAATAAAGAACTCCATTCAGTTATAAGGTTGGAGCACTTGAATTTGAACCCTGTCTGTATTGTCTGCAATTGACAGTTAGCAAGTCATTTGACTTCCCTGTTTTTTAATTTCCTTATCTCAAACTCCTCCTGGTTGGATTCAGTGTGGTGATACAGGTTAACCACCGGTAATCTGAAAATCTGAAATGCTCCAAATCCAAATGTTTGAGTGCTAACATGATTCTACATGTGGAAAGTTCCATGCCATGGAACTTTGTTTTGTGAAATTTATTTTTTAAAACATTGTGCACACTAATTTCAGGCTATGTGTAATGTGAATAGAAAGCATGAATTAATTTTGGACATAAATTTGGCTTCCCTCCACAATATATCTCATTATGCACAAGTAAATCTTGCAACATCCAAACAACACTGAACTATGAAACAAACATTTTGGATGAGGACACTGTGCAGGTTAGTTTTTTTCCCACTTACACAGACTATAGTAACTGAGCAAAAGGGACTCAATGTTGAGAAATTGCCCCTATCAGACTGGTCTGTGGATATTTATGGAATAATTTACTCATTGCTAGTTGATGTAGGAGGGTCTTGGTCTCCATGAGTGATGCCATCCCTAGGCAAATGGCCTTGGATTGTATGAGAAAGCAGGCTGAGCAAGACACAAGGAACAAACTGATAAGAAGCTTTAGTTTCTGCCTCCAGATTTCTGCTTTGACCTCCTACCCTGACTTTCCACAAAGAATTTACTATGAATTGTGAAATCCTATATAACTTGACCACCATCTACCTCTCAAAACTCATTTTGTGCTACACTCCCTTATTATACTGCAGTCACAATGATCACTCTCAGTTCTTTTAGTCTAAGGTACTGTAGGACTTTCCCACCTAGGAATGTTTGCTCATGCCTATGGTGGTATTGTGTTCCCCAAAATATTGTACACTCTAATAAACTTCTCTGGAGCAAGAGAACAAACAGCCACTAGATATAGAGGCCAGAAAATGGTAGCACACACTCCTTTAATCCTAGCATTTCAGAAGCAGAAATCCATCTGGATCTCTGTGAGTTCAAGGCCACACTGGAAACAGCCAGGTATGGTGACTCACGCCTTTAATCCCAGGAAGTGATGGCAGAAAGCAGCAAAGTATATAAGGCATGAAAACCAGGAACTAGGCTGGCTAAGCTTTTAGGCTTTTAGCAGCAATTCAGCTGAGAACAATTCAGATGAGGACACAGAGGCTTCCACTCTAAGGAAACAGGATCACCTGAGGAATTGGCAAGGTGAGGTGGCTGTGGCTTGTTCTGCTTCTCTGATCTTCCAGTGTTCACCCCAATACCCAGCTCCAGGTTTGTTTTATTAATAAGACCCTTTAGGATTCATGCTACACATGCCTCCTAGCTATTTAAATATTCCCAGTACAGTTTAACTGAATGGACATCATTCCTGTTTGTGGTTTCAGGTGAAAGGGTACTTTCTTCACCAGGTGCATTAACATCCACCTGGAATGCACTTAGGACGCTAAGATAAAAAATTAAGAGTTCAATTCCAGGAGAGATGGCTCAATTCCCTCAAGAAGGCTTTTTGCTGACCATTTAACCTAAGGTAGAATACACACTCAATCCATCATTCCATCCAGTTCTTTCCTTGTAAACTGTCCAGTACAAAGCGAGCTGTCAATAAATCTTTGCTGAGATGGAAAGAGATGCCCAAGAGAAATGAATATACCATTATTGGTAGAAGTTGGTAAAGGAGTGTATTCCAGAATAATAATCCAAAATGTAAGTGTTAATTTTTTTTTTGTCAAAATTGGTCAAACCCTAATTATCAGAGGCAGAACATAAAACTATATCCTCTTAGACAGCAGAAAATTCACTTGTAACTCTACAGAAAAACATGGCAGGAGATGAAATACAGGAAGAAAAAGGAAAAGACATTAAAGAAGCCCTCATCCATTAATCTTTCTGTCCTTGATCTAAGGTGTCTGGCTCATTCACCATTGCTGGCTGCCAAAGAGTCTGGCCTGGGGCCAAGAACAAACTCATCATGTGCTAGTATGTCAGGAGAATCCTGATGTGGGGAAAAGTGATGTCACCTAAAGCAATAAGAACCTTCTCATGCATATATGCTTTTCAAAACAATGACAGAATTTATCATTAGACTAGTTCTGAGTAGACAAAAGACAGAGAGAGCGTGGAAAATTCCCTTATGTCTCATTTCTTCTGTTAATTTGCTAGTATTAAGATTTTGTACTAGGATGTCCCATGTGTAGCAATGATGAAACATTATTGACTGACCACTATTACAGGATATGAAGGTATACATTTATTATGATAAATCATTCTTAGAATTTGTAGTTCTGACAAGGATGTTTCCAGCGTTGAAAAATGACACCTTGTGGCTATTACACACTAATTCTCATTCCCTAGCCTTCTAACTTCTGCCTTTAAAACTCTGACTGCACTAAGCACTTAAAAATTGGATTCACAGGACCCGGTCCCACTGCCTGGATGCCTCCCAAACAGATCAAGCCAACCAGGTCCTGTGCACATTGCATGAGTTGGCTGTTTGAAACCTGGGGCTTATACAGGGTCACTTGGCTCAGCCTGGGAGGAGGGAACTGGACCTGCCTGGACTGAGTCTACCAGGTTGATCTCAGTCCTTGGGGGAGGCTTTGCCCTGGAGGAGGTGGGAATAGGAGGTAGGCTGGGGGGAAGGGAAGGGGGGCGGGAGGGGGGAAAACAAAGGAATCCGTGGCTGATATGTAGAACTGAATTGTATTGTAAAATAAAATAAAATTGAATTTAAAAAATTGGATTCACTTCAGTGTGACTACATAACCTGGAGTAACTGCAGAAACCAAGAAATAGTAAAGGGTCATGGGATGTGGAGAATCTGTAGAGAGGGGAATAGAGAGGTACCAGTGATTTGAAGGGGTAAAAGGGAGGAGGGGTGGTAAAAGAAGGAGGGAGAGGTTAAAATAACAGTAAAGATGTCTGAAAATGTCATAAGGAATTATATTACTAATCAGTTGAAATTATATATAGTACGTACATATCTGTGTATACATATATCATTTAAATGAAAATTTCCCTTCTAGGCAGACAATGCTCGCCTTAAGATCCATGAACTATCTAACAAAATCCCAACACCAGGCTTTTCCTATTCCCTCTTTTGAGATTTTGTCTCCAGAAATGTCAGTAAAGATGCAACTGTAAAGTCTCAATTAGACTGCTTAAACAGGACCTGAAACAAGGATAATACCAATAGATATGGTAACATGAAAGGGGGAGCTCTCATTTGGGCCTCAACCCTAGAAAAGAGCATGGGCAACTAAGGAATGCGGAGAGTGGGAGAAATAGTCTTCCCCAGCGAAGTGCCCCAAATTGGTTATCAAATGCCCTGAAATTATAGACATCTAAGTAACAGTAACATTATATGGACTGAGTAGGTTGTATTTTTACATTTGCATATATATGTGTGTGTGTGTGTGTGTGTGTGTGTGTGTGTGTGTGTGTGTGTCTGTATGTGTATGTAACTACAGTTAAAGGGAGAGGTGCATGGACAGGGTTGGAGTGAGGAAAGGGAAAATGGTGCAATTATATTTTAAATTAAAAAACTAAAAAAATATTTTAAAAAGAAAGAAAAAATTTAAATATGGATTAACACATTAATTTTTTAATGACTATCTTACTTTCCTTAGCATAACATTCATTCATGTTGTAAGTATATGTCAGAGTTTCTCTCCTTTTTAATGTTGAATAATATTCTATTGTATGTATGCAAGTAAGATGTTTCTTTATCCATATCCATCAATGGACACCTTTATTGTTTCAATATTTTAGCTATTGTGAATAATGTTGTTGTGAGTCAGGATATGTAAATATCTGTTTGAGTTCTTACTTTGAATTTTTCAGGATAAAGATCAAAAACAAAAAAAGGAATTGCTGGAACTTATGCTTTCAAGTTTTAAATTTTGAGGAACAGTCACATTTTCAATACCAGTCACACCATTTTAGATTTCATGAGCAGTGAACAAAGATTCCAATTTATAAACATCCTTACCAGCCTTCTAAAATATAATGGCACTTCCAATGGGTGTAAATAGTATTTCATAATGGTTTAATTTACATATGTCTCATGATTAGTCATATTGAGACTCTTCCTGTGTTCTTGGACATGTCATCTGTCCAGTTTTTGAACTGGCTTGTTTGAGATTTTGTTGGTAAAATATGAGAATTCTAATTTTTAGTTTCCTCTCCCTCCCCTCCCTGCTATCTCTCCCCACCTCCCTTCTCCCGAGAACCACCCCATCCCCAACCCCTACCCCTGTCTACCCTCAGAAAAGAGCAGGCCTCCCAGGAACATCCACCAAACACAGCACAATAAACTACAATGAAAGCAGGCTCATACCATCACATCAAGGCTGGACAAGGCAACCCAGTAGGAGAAGGTTCCCGCTAGCATACAAAAGAGCCCCGGTTCCCACTGTTAGGAATCCCACAAGAACGTCAAGCTACTCAGCCATAACACCTATGCAGAGGACCTAGGTCAGACCTATACGTGCTCCCTGATCTCTTTGTGGCCCTATGAGTCCCAGTCAGTTGATTCTGTGGGTCAAGTTCTTATGGTGTCCCTGACACCTCTGATTCCTGATCCTTCCTCCTCTTCTTCCACAGGACTTCCTGAGCTCCACCTAAAGTTTGGCTGCGGGACTCTGCATCTGGTCCCATCAGTTGCTGAATGAAGTCTCTCTGATTTTGATGGGGATTTTGCTGGATTCCGGTCCCAGAACACTTTGCAGGCAGAACAGCTGTAGGCTGAAGGTTTTGTGGCAGGGATGGTGCCACAATCCCTCCACTTGAGGCCTTGCCTGGTTACAGAAAATTACTGGTTCGGGCTCCGTGTCCCCCATTAGTAGGAGTCTTTGCTAGGATTACTCTTGTAGATTCCGTGGAGTTTCCTTTGCACTGAGAATTGTAAATTGTCCTGGGTTGAACCCCTTATCAGATGTGATTCACCAGTATGCTCTTTCATTGTGTGCATTGGCTTCCCACATTACGAATACCTACTTTGATGTACAAAATATTTTATATTAATTTTTGAGATTATAATTTAATTAATTTCTCCCTTCCCTTTCATCCCTCTAAATTTTCACATATATCTGTCCCCACTCTCCTTCAAAGTCAAGACCTCTTTTTTCAGTCATTGTTATTGCATGCATATATGTATTTGTATATGCATATTATTTCCTAAATATAAACCGTTCAGTCTATATGTTACTTGTATTATGTTTTCAGGGCTGATCTTTTGGCACTGGACAACCAATGAATGTGCTCTTCCTTGGGGAGGACCGCCTCTATACTGCCAAGCTATATTCAGCTGTTACTTTGATGCAGACCAGATTGTTTTATCTGTTGTTGCCTGTGTTTTTGGTGCCACACTAAAGAAATAAATATGAGATTGAATGTAATGAAGGTTTTCACCAATGTCATCTTCTTAAAGTTACATAGTTTGGCTCTTCCGTTCAGGTGATTGTTTCATTTGAGCTCATTATGTATCTTGTGTGAGGTAAGAGTCCAAACTCATTCCTTTACATGATTGCAACAAGTTTTTCACATTTCTACTGCTCTGTCCTTGAGTGATCTTGTCCACTTATAATAATCCTGTCTAAATTAAAGCTCAGTGTACAACATTCACTTGTAAATATTGAATTTTAAAGATAGAAAGATTTAAGGTATGATACTTGGGAGTTTGGAAGAAAAGTTCTAATGAAGGAGAAAGAATATTTGGGCAATTAGATATAATAATATTATAGACTTATATTTATAATCATAATTAACAATCCACAAATATTTGAATATATACTAAAATATTTTAACTCTAATAGTTAGTAGTCATTATCATTTTCATTCTCTAAAAGTCAGTCAAGGTTTTGATTACATAAATTTTGCCTGAATGCATGGACTCTGAAATGCCCCATAATACTTAAATATTTTCTTTTGTTTCTAAATTTTAATTTTGTGTGTACGTGTGTAACCATATGTATGCATGACTATATGTATGCATTATGTACATATGTGTGTGAGATGTCTTTATGATGTCTATGTGTATGGTGTGCATGCACTTATGTGTATACACCTGTGATTGCAGACAAGCCAGAGGAGGGCTTTGGGTATACCCATTATCTATCATTCTCCTTTTTCTTTTGAGGCAAGGTATCTGGCTGAAGCTGGAGCCTTTGTGTTTTTCTGCTTGGCCAGCAGCTACAGTGCTTCATCAAATCCTCCTTTCTCTGTCCATTCCCCTCAGGCCTGAACTTGCAGGAGTGCAATTGATCATATTCAGCTTTTAAGTAGGAACTGGGATGTGAGTTGCCATCTTCCAGCTTGTGAATTAAACACTTTTAACCTCTGAGCAATCACTTCAGCACCAAAATATTTTTTCATTTTTAAAAAGCAATGTTTTTGATAGAGAACACTTGGGTTTACTCAAAATTGAGTGAAAGATAGAGATATTTCCCAAGTCCACACATGTGTAGCCTTTCTTCCAAAACTGTTCCGACTGATAAACCAATGTTCACACACAATTATCATTCATAATCCATAGTTTCTACTAAGGTTCATGGTTAATATCCACTCTATGGGCCTTTGTACTAATTTGTAGACCGCTATCTGCAATTATTACATTATAAAATAGCTTTTCTGCCACAGATATCATCTGTGTTCTGTCTATTTAATTTTTCCCCACCCCAAATCCTGGTAATCACAGATTTTTATACTATGTCTACATTTTTGCTTTTCTGGACTGTCATATCATTGAACTCATACAATTTATAGCCTTTTCAAATTCACTTCCTTCATTTAATATTAAGTCTTTAAGTTTTTTCCGTATTTTTCATTGATTGAAAGGTCTTTTATTTTTAGTGTTGAATAATACTACATTTTCAGGACATCACAAAGTTTACTCGTTCATTCAACTCCAAGACTAATCTGATTTGGCAATTATACATGACACATGCAGGTAGTTATGTAGATGTTAAGTTTTCTAAGTTTTGGGGTTAGATATCAAGAAATGTGATTGATGGATAATAAAGTGCAAATGTTTAGTTTTGTAACAACACACCAAATTGTCTTCTCCGGCAGTGGTGCCATGTTTTACTCCCAAGAGCAAAGACTGAAAGTTTTCTTGTTTCCCCCAAAATCTCATGATTTTAGCCATTCTAATGCCTTTGATTGACTTTTATTTGGATATGATGTGGAACATATTCTCAAATACTTATTTTCAGTCCTTGTATATTCTCTGGTGAGGTGTCTACTAGTATTCTTGACTTGATTTTTTTTTAAATAAACAAGCTTTCTTATTGCTGGGTTTTGGAGTTTGTTGTCCGTTTAAGAGAACAATCATTTATTAGTTATCTTTTGTGAAAGAACATCTCCAAGCTTATGAATTATCTTCACAGGGTCACTCTTAAAATATGGATTATTCACTATAATGAAGTATCATTTACCAATTATTTTTTATGGAGTGTGTCTTTGGTGTTTTATCTAAAAATTGTCACAAGATAAATATCTATCTAGGTTTTCATCCATGTTATTCTAGAAGGATGATAATTATACATTTTATTTTAAACCTTGATTGCTAAGTAAATTACTTCTTTTATATTTGGGTGTATACATGCATTGAGATGACAGATACATCACGCACATCATTTTATGGGAGTGCTGAGACCTTGATGTGTTACATGTAAGCCTAGCATTTAATAGCTGAACCATCTTTCCATCCTGCAATCTTAATTCAGGCTTTATGATTGCAAAAGCAACCTTATACACTGAGCCATCTTTTCAGCTCAACTTTGAGTAAATATTTAAGAAGCCTAGAAGGTCTACTTCCAGAATGACTGTTTTTTATTAAAATAACTTAGTTGTTTGAACACTATTTGTTGATGGGCTGTAGGTGGTAGTCTAGTGACTGTCCTTTTGTAGCATACATTTTAGGGTACCAGTAAGATGGTTCAATGGGTCAAGGCACTAGCCATGCAGACCTAGAGACCTGAGTTGGAACTCTGGGACTCATTTAAATTTAGGGAGAAGGAGAGAACAGACTCTATAAATTTGTTTTCTGACATTCACATATTCACGACCATTACAAGTTTATTTAGAATTTTTAAAATAAAGAAAAATGTATTTTTATTTGTTTTAACTTGCCACCCTTTTTTGGTCAAGAAACAGTAGACTGTGTTTATGTAAGTCTATTTCTGGGGTTGCTGTTTTTTTCCATTGATTACTTTTTTATTTTTCTTTCTTTCTTTCTTTCTTTCTTTGTTTCTTTCTTTCTTTCTTTTTTTAAACAAATAATTTCTGTCTTTTAATTTACCACTTCCCACACTGTTTGAAATACTGTAACTTTACAGTGGGTTTCAAAATCAGGTGATGTTAGTTCCATGGCACTTGTATGTTCTTTCCTTTCAATATTGTGTTAGTGATTGTGGCTACTCATATAAACTTTGGAATCTGTTATTGCTAAATGACTTGCAGGAATATTGATTGAATTGCACTGAATCTTTGCATCTTTGAAAGAATGTACATCTTAGCAACATTGAGTCTTCTTGTCTATGAATTTAAACTATCAATCCTTTAACAAGTACCCTGATTTATTTTTTTCATTATTTTATAACTTTTCTTATAGAAATGTTGCCCATATTCTGTTAGATTTATACATTAGCATTTTATTTTAGATGGTGCTATTTTTGACAAAATACTTCTTGTGAAAAGAATTTTGTATTTTTTTTAAATCAAGACTACACGAAAATATTTCATCACACCCCATACAGAATAGCTGTCATCAGAAAAACAAACTACAAATGTTGCCAAGGATGTGGAAACCACCAAGGAATGCTTATACACTAATGATTTGAATTTAAATTGGTAGAGTCACTATGGAAACCAGTGCGAACATTGCTCAAAATGTATTAAACTATCTATCATAAGACATAGATATAGCAATCCTGAGTAATACAAGGTAGGTTACTACAGAAACATCTGTACATATATGTTTATTATAGCACTACTCACAATAGACAAAATATAGTTCCAGTCTAGACACCCTCAAGAGATAAATGAGTAAACTGTGCTGTATTTACCACAGTGGCATCTTATTTTTTAATTTTTATTTATTTGTGTATGTGTTGGGGAGTGTGTATATACTGAGGCACACATATGAATGTCCAAGGACAAGATGTTAGTCAGGTCTATCCTTCCACCTTGTGGGCTCCAGGGATTGAACTCAGGTAGTCGAGCCTCTGGGGGCAGGTAATTTAACCTGCTGAACTCATCTTGCAGGATGCACAATAAAATTTTATTCATCCACAAAGAATGTTCAAAATTACATCATTTGCAAGAAAATTAGGTAGAACTGGTTATTATCATGTTAAGAGAAATCTGACAGACTCAATAGTATCAACATTGCATGTCTTTCTCATATGTGGATTCTACATTAAAAAGTGTATGAATGAAAATAGAAGGGGGACTTTTGGAGACTAGGAAGAGGGCCAGCAGTGGTGGGAAGATGAAAAAGAGAAGGCAATGGAGATGGTAAATATGATACAGATATTACATATACATGTACAGAAATGATATCATAGTTTTTCATTTTATACAATTAATGCACACTATTAAAACAAATGTAAAAACTAATTTTATATCTTTAATATCATTCTTTTGTAAAGAAAATACTTTTGTAATTACTGGGTCTAAGAGTAGACTTAGAAATCCATGTAAGTTCTTCCCATACACAATATGCTATTTTGCAATTCAATTATTATATAAATGTATAGTATATATACTCATGCATAGTTGTAAGCATGTTTGTGATACATTGATGTTCATATGTAATACATATACATTTATGTTCATATACAGCAATCTATACATACAAATAGTTTGACAGAGCACTCAAACAAATAGTTTTACAGAGCACTCAAAACCAATTATTAATCTCATTTCAAGACACAGGGGCCCAGAATCTATCATACTAATAATACATAGAGGAAAAGAGAATATGAAATAAGCACAAATACAAAAAAATGCTATAAACTGAGTTTTGGAATCATAAAGTCAATAATTAATGCAACTCAAAACATCAAAATTCTATTTATTTCTCTCCAATGTAAACTATGTAAGACCCTTGATTTGACGGGGAAAAATTCTTTCTTAAGTGTGCCTTTACCAATAACATTGCACCAATGACCTGAATTGGTATCTATTTCCTAAAAGTTTCCCAGAATTGGATATTCTATTTGAGAGCTGGCACAAGTTTTCTTTATCAAGCCTAAATGTATTTTATCTGTCAAAAAAAAACAAAAAAATACAATATAAGGAAGACAATATCCACGTATATACTTTGTTACATCTATACCCAAGTGCTTTGCTAAAACATGAACTGCAGACTGCCCATGACAATTTTAAAAACACTATGTATCTATGCCTGTCTAAATACAATACAAATAAGCCAAAACTGAATAAAGATCATTTGCTACTTCAGTAGGCCACACTGATGCTTTATTGCCTTATATGTATCTTCAATATGTCAATTAAAGTGATTCGTATTCCCATTTCTGCATAAGTACTTTCTTTTTGGTCTAATCCTTCTTCATTTAGAAAGAATGCATCTACCGCCTAAGATCAAGTTTTAATGTCACTGATGTGATGGCTCCCTTGATATCCACAAACAAAAGGTTACTCTTTCTTTCTGATACAATATTACTTTGAATTTATATAAAATCTCCTACTAAAATGTATTCTAGTTAGTTTTACTTTCAGCTAGTGCTTCACTTGATTTTGTACTACTGAAGAGCCCCACCCATTGCTCATTGCAAACTACTACCCAGCTTATCTTACGATCACAATAGGTTCTTAATTGATGAACGCATGGACGGAGGAAGGTAGAATATTTATAAATAAATACTGTTGATATTGTGATATGTTAAAGGAGAATTCATCGAGTATATTCTCTAACCAACTTAAACACATTGAGCACATTCCTCAAAGAACCCTGTTTTCAAGCTCATAAAATGGTCATTGCAAAGCCTTCCTCCAATATTTTACTAACATTTTCTCATGCATAACCTCTATTTTACCAAATTTTAATCAACAGAAAATTCTTAAATTATTTTACCTGGTATCACTTGTTACATTAGAGAAAAATCAGAAATCAAGGCCATAGAGACTTGAAGATAAAATTTCAAGACTATTATCTAAAAGTGAAAGAAGACAAATTATCCTGATTGCAGAATGGTAGATATTTGTAATTAATAATCAGGAACACTCCAACTTAAGGCGATTTATGTTCAATGTCACTTATTTAGGAAGGAATGAAAACATATATAAAGTAAAGAGAAAATATTTTACATTGGTTTCCAGGGAAAATGGTTAAATTGGTAAAATAGTGTTGGTTCCATAATGTTATTTTGAAAACTATACTTCTGTAGAAGACCTTATTTCTGCAAAATAGTGAATATTCTAATTAAGAATTCAGCCTGAGAAGTTAAAATGACTGATAATGCCTCTTTGGAGAAATTCTGGAAATATAATTATATATATAATTATAATTTACAATACATAATTTATACAATTATAAATTATTATTCTATATCTATGTTATTATATTCCCACAAACCCTTATTTTGAAAATGATATTTAGCTTGGATTAATAACCACAAATATCCACCTCATTTTGAAACTTGTACAGGGCAGAGTCCACAGTTAGCCAACCCTTTCCTTATTCCAAATGGATTGGATCAAGTGTTTAACAATGACCCACATGTGACTGACTTATTTACAGGACTACCAATGATTCCTGAGGTCTGACAAAAAAAAAATAGGAAGAGAAATATTTCAATTCCTTTCTCAAATAATTAGAAATTGTACACTATTAAGGTAAAGTAAATACTAATATGGGATGAAACTGAGAAAATATCATGAAGAAGAATAAGAATCTAAGAGATCTAAAATGTACAGAAATTTATCTATACACAAAACAAAGATATAAGGAATAGAAATTTGATAATCGTGTAAACAACATAACACAACTAGCCAATTTTCACATATGTAGCCATTAAAAAACAATATAATTAAGTGTTATTATAACCAACAAAGAGTAGTTCTAACAATAAATACATTTCTTTTATACCCAAATATAAATCCACAAATTAGGTTTCCAAGGCTGAGTAATAAGTTCTGCAATGTCATCAAAGATACAGTATTGTTCTTTTTGTTTAACTCCATTATTCCCATAATAGTTTCCTCCTCTAGGCTTATTCTCCTTGTCTAATGGATATAAATTTGGCCTAAACCAGTCTCCATGCTCAAAAGATAAGTTGTATACCAAGCAGACACTATATACAATAAATTATAAATAAAAATGCTAAGTAAGGAAATGGTAGTCTGAGTATATGTACTTTTATAACCTAGGAACTAAGACATAGCTCATCAAAGCTGAAATTCTAGCCAATCAGAGGCTAAAAGCTATCAAAACACATATATGTAAAGCAAATACAAGATGCAACCAATCAAGTTACATTTGTTGCAGCATCTATTTTTCTGCCTACAAACACAAACTTTAGCACAGTAGGCGTGGGACACTTTGAAGCATTTGATTTTGCTTTTGGAGTATTCCCAGTTCTTGACTATGGTTTTGAGGTATGTTTGTTTAGTTTTTTATACAAAGTCTTCTTTTATAGGTCAGGCTCACCTGGAACTTACTGTCTATCTCAAACTGGCCTGTAATTTGCAATTGCCCTGCCTCAGTGTCCTTGGTGAGGCAGTATTCAGACATGGGGCACCACACTCGAAGTCTATTTCCTGGCCAAGAAAATCTTGCAAAATTGAACTAGTATTGGTCCATCTTGTTGATGCATCTCTGGACTTCTTTTAACTCTATTCAAAAACAGAAGTGTTGAGGAAGATGAGAACTTTCTTCTCTACTTTTTCTGGTTAGCACAAATGCAAAATGTCTCCGACAACATGTTTCTCCTTTTCTGCCTTCCATATAAATTCAGTATCATGCCTATTTCCCCTTTTTCTACTAAGAAGAGCAAGGCTGCCACAATTAACTGATGTCATTGTTTGCAGAACTATTTCTCATATATATTTGGTAAACAAGGATTTATTGAAACACAGCTGTGCCTATTTATGTATCATCTATGGCTGTTTCTGTGCTATGATAGCTGTGTTAATGGATGTAAAAGAAACCACATGGGTATGTGATTTCGAGTCAGGTAAGAGTTGTCACTGAACATAAAACGACCGAAAAATTCACTCCCTAGACTTTTACATAAAAGCTTTAGCAGCCTCTGACTTAGATGTATTATGATACATCCCCTTAACCCACTTTTCATCTAAATAAAGTTGAAATCCTCTTCACAGGTGAAATAACAGGCATTGATATTTGGTAACAACTTGCCCTTTATGTAGGAAAAGTGGAGAGGCAAGTGTAGGAAAACAAGAATGAGCAAGAGATAATAGGAGAAGCAGAGCCTCCTTAGTTCTAACAACTTCCCAATTGATACCTCCAGTCCTGTTTCATTTGGGAGATGAAGCTTAGAAGTATAGCCTAATTCCCAGTTTAATTGATGTACTAGAACTAGAATGAAGTAGTTTATGAATTGAGAATTAAAAATTTTTGCTCAGTTAACTTTTTATGGAATTTTTATCCTTCATGATTCCAATAAAATGATGAGCTGAATACTTCCTACTAATATCCTTGGCCTTTCTCAACTCTTAAGACAAAATTTCACATTTCAATTAAAGTAGTAGATTAATTTTTGTTTTTTAAAACAAGTAGACAAACTATACTATGATTCCTTTGTAGATGTAACCAACCGTCTTATTAAATAAGAAACACAGAGCCTATTCAGAGAAGAAAGCCAAGAGGTCAGAGCTAAGAGCCTTACCCTTCCTGCTTCAGGGATACTCTTGAGCCAAGAGAGCTCTCCAAAAGGGACCTACTTCCTGTGTGTTTGCCTTTATATAGTCTTTGTGTTCTGCCTTCTCATTGGTTGTAAACCCAAACACATGACTGCCTCATCACTGCCTGTCTGTAGAGATTTCCAGGTCTTCTATGGTTGGGATTGAGATTAAAGGCTGTGTCTCCAATCCTGGCTGTATCCTTTTACACACAGAGGTATACCTAGCTCTGTTTACCAAGTGCTGGGATTAAAGGCGTGCGCCACTACCGCCACACTCTTGCTATGGCTCTAATAGCTCTGACCCCCAGGCAACTTTATTTATTAACATACAATTAAAATCACATTTCAGTACAAATAAAATACCACCATATTCCTTTTCTTTTTTATTTAAATTTTTTCTTTCCTTTTACATACCAAGCCCTGTCCTGCCTCCTCCCCCTTCTCCTGCTCCCCCCTACCTACCCCCAGTCCCTTCTTATAGAGGGTAAGGATGGCATACCAAGTTGGGACCAGACGTAGCCCCTCCTCCTTGCATCAAGGCTGAGTGAGTCATAGCATCATTGGGAATGGGGTCTAAAAAGCCAGTTCATGTACCCAGGATAAGTCCTGGTCCCATTGCCAGGGGACTCACAAACATATGATTCCTTTTATCAGCATTTAACATTTATACTTTCTAACAAATCTATCATATTTTAGTTATGCTGTGTCACAATTTCATAATCTTAATGGAAGAAGTATTGTTTTAATTCAGATTTGTTAACTATAGCCATTAGGTAAATCTAACTTCTTGACTCTAACTTGGAGAAAAACTCAAATGGCATTCTTTTGATTCAGTATTCTTTGTAAACAAGTTCTTACATGGTATGATTGGAAGATGCCTGGCCAAATAAATTTCTCCCCACAAAAGATCTAAAACCCACAAAGAGAAACTCATTCCTTGGAATCAGAAATATTTATGTCTATTCTGTGCACAATCACCTCAGACCTTTGGAGTTACTATTTCTTCTTAAATAACGTGGAAAAAATAGAACACTCTCCCCATACTGTAGTATTGTTGGGAGCATAGCACAAAGGTCCTTGTGCCCACAGATCTCCAAAGAAACCAGGGATGTTAAATACACAGGATAGTCTTTCCAATGGGAAAGATGACAAACCCTGTTCTTCCATTCAGAAAGCTGAGAATTGGAAATGATTAACTGTGTGATGATCTGTGTTATCTGTTGCACCATGTCATATCTTTGCTCCTACAACCAGGACCAGAGATGGCTAGTAATCTAAATGACCCTTATAGCCAGAGGCTTCCCAAGCTCCCACAACGAGGACCTGAAGTAGCTAATAGCCCAAATGACCTTTATCCTATCTGTATGACCGAAACCAGGCCTGACTCTTAGGCCCTTAGTACAGGTAACCTATCTCTACAACATATCTTCTTGGATATGTACACTGAGTTGAGTTTCAATGTAATTACATTTCCTTGTACAACAGGGATTCTATTACACCAGGAACTTTTTTTCTAAACTGTATTGTGCTTAAATACATTGGGAATAAACTGCCTGTTACTGGACTCCCCAAAGTCTGATCCAGGTTGATGAAGTCAATCTGCACCAGGTTATCATTCTTATCTCTTAATGCAATTCATTTCCCAGCCTGGATACCTGTAGGGACCACTACCCCCCATATTATAATACAAAATTAATGGCAGTAGGCAAAATACTTTTAAAAATGCAAGCAAAATACAAATGTAAGGACCCAACATTAAGGTTCAATTACAGATCTTTAAGTAATCACTATGTTAATGTATATAATCATTTGTTTTAAAGGGGTTAGCTTAAATTCTTTAACTTGAACTCAGCAGGAAACTGAGCACAAAATAAAAAAGATTTAGATGATTTGAAAGAAGTTAACTAAAAATCTTTTAACTGATTTCCAAACCTAGGGTGGGATCACGCATGAAGTAGTGAAATAATTCCAGGAATTATGCTATTATTTGTTACCTAAAGAAGAAACAACAGAAGGAAAATTAAAAAACAAAGTGGAAAGATAACAAACAACATTTTAATAAATCTATTAGTACTTTAAAAATCACAAGAATTTTGGTTGTAGAGATGGCACAGTGGGTAGAGGCGCTTGACACACAAGTCTAGAGACTGGAGTTTGATGCACAGAATCTTTGTAAAGGTGGAAGGCAAGAAGCGACTCCACGAAATTGTTCTCTGATCTGAAAATGCATACCTCCCAATGTGTTGTGAATGCATACACAATAACTAAATAATTTAAATTTTAAATATCATAGTTTATGTGTGTATGTAATGTATACCTGAAGGAGCAGTTAATACTACATTTTTTTTTTTTTTGGTTTTTTGAGACAGGCTTTCTCTGTGTAGCTTTGCGCCTGTCCTGGAACTCACTTGGTAGCCCAGGCTGGCCTCAAACTCACAGAGATCCGCCTGGCTCTGCCTCCTGAGTGCTGGGATTAAAGGCGTGTGCCACCACCGCCTGGCTCTAATACTACATTTAAAAGAACCCTAGTTTGTGAAAATATGCTACATTTAAAAGCAGGACAGATGAGAATAAAGGGAAATCCTAGAATAAAAAATTCCTCACAGTGAGAGGAAAACAGAGAGAGAATAGTAGAGGTAGAATGTTAGGAAATACTAAATGAAATAGTAGTTGAGGTGTTTTGTTGCATCATGAGATTTAGCAATATTGCATATAGTCATACATAGTACTAAAGAACATTGCAGAACTTGAAGTAAGAGCAAATCAGGGTTTGAAGGAACTGGTCATATATATAGTACCTATATATACCAGATGAAATACATACCACTAATATATATGGTTTAGACTATTTCTTTAGCTCTTAGTATTTCTTAGTTGCCTTTACTTCTTTATGTATAGTTGAGGCCTCATGGGCTTTCTTCTGTCCACTTTGGCAAGTTTCTTGGTATTATCCTTGGTCACCTCATGTTGGGCATTCATGGAGGTGAGACTATTTGGGTATAGGTTCTGATGTCACTAGGAGACACAATCTCACAGCAAATTCCCTGATCTTCTGGCTCTTAAAATCTTTCCATCCCTCTTCTGCAGTGTTCCCTGTGCTTTAGGTTTGGGAATATTTTGTAGATGTATCTACTGGAGGCTCCACAACTCTGCATTTTGATTGGTTGTGGTTTTCTTTAGTGGTCTTTGTTTGTTTCAAATAGAAGTTTCCTTGATAGGGGTAAAAACTATACTGATCTGTGGGTGTAAGGACAAATTTCTATAGTTTTTTTTGGGGGGGGAGGATTATGCTGGTTTAGTAAAGCAGTGCTTAGAGGTTTTCCTCCAATAACCACGAATTCACTAGTACTGAGTAGTTAGCTAGGTTTCCAGTACCAGCCATGGTATGCATCTTTTTTGTCAGGTCTTAAGTCCAGTTAGAGAGCTATTTGTTACCACCAATGTATGTATATTACTATTGCACTCTTTGGCTTATCCTGCCATTCTAGGCATTGATGTGGTTCATAGGTATGCCCTGAACCATATGTTGTCAGTGGTGTTGTTGATTTTTGCCATTCCATTGGGGGTAAGATGAAATCTCAGAGATGTTTTGATTTGCATTTCTATAATTGCTAAGGACAATGAATATTTTTGACATATTTCTTAACCACTATTTTTTTTCTGTTCAGGACCCAGGACATTTCTGAATATTCAGAGAACTATTTACTTTTAAGGAATTCATATTTGTTTTTATCACAAGATGCTATGGAACAGGGAAAAAGTAATTATTATTTCATAAAATCCTTTGTTTATAAGTGGCCTTTGAGTTTTTCATAACATACTTTTACAAAAAGATTTTCTGGCTCCTGTTCATTTTCTATTGCGAAGGCAAGTGTACCAAGTCTGAGTAGTTTTATGTGGGGGATGCTAGCTTTCATTAAAATTATGTACAAAGATATTACAAGTGATTTCTTGCTGACATTTCCAGGTGTACTCTGTTTACTCAGTCCCAGAAGCAAACATATTAAAGAATACTGCCACTAGAAGGAACATGGAGAGCCACCTGTTCCCTCATAGGACTATCTAAAATTCTCTATTTTATTATTAAGCACTAAAAGGGAAGGAGACACTTGCAATATGCTATAGTTTAACTGATAATTCAGCAAATTTTTTAATATCTCTGGAAAAGCAGAATAGAATTCTCTTTTATTAGATATTTGGGATAAATGAGTTATGTAAAGCAATTTCCCCACATCCAAATCCATTAATTTCCTCTGACAGTTATCAACACATTATAGTAATGATCTGCTACCTCAATTCCTTGCATTTTGTTGCAAAATTAATCCTACAGGTATTTTTCTATATAGCATTCAGTATTTTAGAAATAGACCACCAACATAAGGATGAGTGATAATGAGGTAAACAGATAAAGAAATCCTAGATTATGTGATGGTTACATAGAACAATACCTTTAATGTTTCACTTTCTTAACATTACTTTAAGTTACTTATAGAGTAACTAATACTCACAATAATATAATAGTTTTTGGAATAATAAGGCCTCTGATTGATTTTTAAATCAGTTCCTATTAGATCAACAAGCTTAGATGTGGTTTTCTAAAAGGAATATGTTCATACTTTAGAACTTAATTAACAAAGGACAATAATGGTTTCAGGAAAACTGTCTAAGTGAATAATTCATGAGACTCTTTGGAAATAACAACTTGGTTGCATTCACTTCAAGATGCTTAATTTTCCCTTGGCTTGAAATTGTGTTAAATTTATTCTATTTAATAAAAATGGATGTCAAAAGGAGTTTTTGAAAATATAGTTATCTCCATGACCCTGTAATGTTATTGAAATAATGCAAGCAATTCTCATTCAATAGTAAATATAGAGTAGTATCTATGCTTCAGAGTTTTATCAGTGGATTTGGGGCAAACTGATGATATTTGTTGGGTGTGATTCAAGTAGTTTTTAAAGCCCTGACAAGGGCATTGAAGGTTGCTCAACCAGTAAGGTGCTTGCCACACAAACATTATATCTTGAACCAGTCCTCCAAGAACCTACATGCAAAAGCCAGAAGCATTAGTATGTGCCTGAATCCCAGCACAGAGAAAGGAGAAACAGAAGGATCACAGGCACTTCGTACCAGGAGTCTAGCTGAATCTACCAACCCTGGCGAGAAAGACTAGCTCAATATACCAACCATGTCGTTTTTGTTTTTTTTTTTTAAGTGAGGTGGATAGCAAAGGATTGAGTAAAAAAGCCAATGTTGACCTCTGCCCTCCACATACACACATATATTCACAGATAAACAACTTCTTTTAATAGGTAAAAAAAAATTGCCAATTAAAATATTTCTTTTAATTATGTGTAGGGAAGATATGGGAGGAGCTGGGGGAGGGAGAAAGAATATAATTGGAATACACTGTATGAAAATATTTTTAAATAATAGTAAAAACATTTTAAATAACAATGTTCAATTTGGAAATACTTATGTCTATTGGCACTGTTACAATTTATTTAGGAAACACATTATAACAGATATATGCTTGAAATAATACTAAAATAATTTATATGTCAGCTATTTTAGAAATTTTTACTACTGGTCTTACAGTTTGAAAGAAAACCTTTAGATATCATCTAGTTCTAACCGTTCATTTAATTTCACTATGAATCCTAGATACCACCCCTAATTATGATATTAGTGAACTTCTCAATTACAAATTTAGCTGTGTTTATATATGATTGTGAGTTTTTCTTTAAATCTCTGAAGGTACAGATGAAAAAACTCTGCCTTAATGTTTTTTCCAAGATCAAACAGTGAGTTACTAGAAAAGCTTATACTATAACTCAAGAAATCAGTCAAAATTGAGTGCCCTTTCATTACTACCTGCTGCCTCCAATTCATACACTTTGCAGTTTATTGCTCTATATTAAATCCATGCCTGCAATTTTAGTTTCAAGCTTTTTGGCAAGTAGAGGAACTCTCATTCACTACTGGTGGGAGTCCAAATTGCTATAAACACTTTGGAGAACAGTTTGGTGATATTTTCTGAAATTGAACATACACTCAACTTATGACTCAGAAATTCCACTCCTAAGTATAATCCAATAAAATTTATATGTATGTTCACTAGACAATTTCTACATGAATGTTCTTTGCACAGTTTCCACTGTGGTCCAAACTGGAAGCCCTCTGAAATATTTATCAATAATGGGGTAAAGAAATAAAGCATAGTATATTCCTATAACAAAAATATCTAGTCATATCATACAAACAGAGTTTGAGCAAAAAAATAATCAATACAGAGGAGTATGTTCTATGTAAATTCGTTTACCAAAAACAACCACTCTTGGTAAGTAGTGAAGGAAAGGGAACATGAACTAACTCAGGTTAGAGTAATGCTCTGTTGGCTTAGTTACCAGAGTCTCTTATTTGTTCCGCTTGTTAGAGTTCCACAAACTACATACTTAAAATTTAAGCACGATGTGCTATGTTAAAACATTAAAGATATATGAACCACATTTTACATCTAAATAAAATAATTACACAGTGAGATTTGCCAGATGCAAAATCTATCCATTTCATTGAACTATATATAACTGTTTATAACTGTTATATAACCTCATAAGCATATACCTATGTATAATTGTTTTTTGGTTTTTAATTAATTTATTTTATTTTATATGCGAAGGGGTTTTGCCTGCATGTGTATCTGTGTGAGGGTGTCAGAACTCCTGGAGCTGGAGTTACACACAATGGTGAGTGGCCACGTGGGTGCTAGGAATTTAACCTAGGTCCTCTGGAAGAGCAGGGAGTGTTTTTAACCACTGATCCAACTCTTCGGTCCCAGAATTTTTTATTTGTTTTTTTGTTTGTTTTTAGAGACAGGATTTCTCCTTTTTTTTCATTTTTCTTTATTAAGAAATTTTGGCGGCCCCCAGCTCCCATCTTGCTCCAGACTTCCCTTTTGCAACACTGGTGAGTGCCCTTCCTTGCCCCAGACCCCATCTCTGGGCACCAGCCACTCCAGGGAAGACCTGCCCAACTTGGCCCCAGGTTCTGGCCACCGGGCAGGTTCCCTGCTAGCCCCACCGGGAAGGATCCCCTTCTCCAAGACCCCTGGCAGACCCTGCAGTCTCCACGCCCTGCCCCCACGCCCATCCGCCTGAGCCCCAAGCCTCTTCCTGAGACTTAAAGGCCGGCCCCCAGCTCCCATCTTGCCCAAGACTTTCCTTTTGGAACACAGACTTCCCTTTTGGAACACTGGTCTGTCTGAACCAAGTGTGTGGATAAGGCCAAGAGGAGTTACTGCTGTGGCTTTATCTGTTGCCTGTGTTTTCGAACCACGAGGAGATGGGCAGACGTCAAGGCAGAAACATATACAACAAAATGAATAGCAATACAGCATCACCAGGCCCTAGCCCTCCTCCAACACCTAGACCTGAACATCAGAAATTGGAAGAAGCAGAAGAAAACAGCCTTATGAATGACATCATGAAGAAGCTAGAGGCTTGTGTAGAGGAAAAGACAAAAAAATGTGAAGAATGCTGTAAACAACTAGAGGAAAGGGCAAACAAATTAGAAGAAATCAATAAAGTCCTGGAAGAAAACAATAAAATACTGAGAGAAAATCAAGAAAAATCAATGAAACAAATGAAGGAAACAGTCCAAGACCTGAAAAGGGAAATAGAAAAAATGAAGAAGACACAAACAGAGGGAATGCTGGAAATAGAAAATCTGAGAAAACGATTGGGAACTTCAGATGCAAGTATAATCAACAGAATGCAAGAGATGGAAGAGAGGATCTCTAGCGTTGAAGATACAGTAGAAGAAATACATTCATCAGTCAAAGAAAACACTAAAGCCAACAAAGTCATGAACCAAAATGTCCAAGAAATTCGGGACACCATGAAAAGACCAAACCTAAGAATAATAGGGGTCGAAGAAGGAGAAGAATACCAACTCAAGGGCACAGAAAATATATTCAACAAGATCATAGAAGAAAACTTTCCCAACTTAAAGAAGGAAATGCCTATGAAGATACAAGAAGCTTATAGAACACCAAACAGACTAGACCCCCCAAAAAAGTCCCCTCGCCACATAATAGTTAAACAACTAAACGTGCAGAATAAAGAAAGAATATTAAGAGCAGCAAAGGAAAAAGGCCAAGTGACATATAAAGGCAAACCCATCAGAATAACACCCGATTTCTCAATGGAGACTTTGAAAGCCAGAAGAACCTGGACAGATGTAATGCAGACACTAAGAGACCATGGATGTCAGCCTAGACTAATATACCCAGCAAAACTTTCAATCACCATAGATGGAGTGAACAAGTCATTCCATGACAAAGCCAGATTTAAACAATACTTATCCACAAACCCAGCCCTACAGAAAGCACTAGAAGGAAAATTCCAACCTAAGGAAGTCAGATACACCCTCGAAAACACAGGCAACAGATAAAGCCACAGCAGTAAACCCCAACGTATAGAAGTACACACACATCACCACGAAAAAATAACAGGAATGAACAATCACTGGTCATTAATTTCCCTCAATATCAATGGACTTAATTCACCTATAAAAAGACATAGGCTTACAGAATGGATGCGAAAGCAGGACCCATCTTTCTGCTGCATACAAGAAACACATCTCAAATTCAAAGATAGACACTACCTAAAAATAAAAGGCTGGGAAAAGACTTTCCAATCAAACGGTCTTAAGAAACAAGCGGGTGTAGCCATCCTGATATCCAGCAAAATAGACTTCAAACTAAAATCAATCAAAAGAGATCAAGAAGGGCATTACATACTCATCACAGGAAAGATCCACCAAGATGAAGTCTCAATTCTGAATATTTATGCCCTAAACACAAGGGCACCCACATATGTAAAAGAAACATTACTAAAGCTTAAATCACATATAAAACCCCACACATTAATAGTGGGAGACCTCAACACCCCACTTTCACCACTGGACAGATCTCCCAAATTGAAACTTAACAGAGAAATAAAGGACTTAACTGATGTTATGACTCAAATGGACTTAATCGATATCTACAGAACATTCCATCCTAACAAAAAAGAATATACCTTCTTCTCAGCACCCCATGGAACCTTCTCTAAAATTGACCACATACTTGGCCACAAAACAAATCTAAACAGATACAAAACAATTATAATAACCTCCTGTGTTCTATCAGACCACCATGGTCTAAAGTTGGATTTCAACAACAACAAAAACTACAGAAAACCTGCAATCTCATGGAAACTGAATAATACCCAACTGAATCACCAATGGGTTAAGGAAGAAATAAAGAAAGAAATTAAAGACTTCCTAGAGATCAATGAAAATGAAGACACCACATATCCAAATTTATGGGACACTATGAAAGCAGTACTAAGAGGGAAATTCAAAGCACTAAATGCCCACATAAATAAGTTGGAGAAATCTCACACTAGAGACTTAACAGCATACCTGAAAGCTCTAGAACAAGAAGAAGCACAGTCTCCCAGGAAAAATAGACGCCAGGAAATTATCAAAGTGAGAGCTGAAATCAATAAAATAGAAACAAAGAGAACAATACAAAAAATTAATGAAACAAAGAGTTGGTTCTTTGAGAAAATCAACAAGATAGACAAGCCCTTATCCAAACTAACCAAAAGACAGAGAGAGAGCATCCAAATCAACAAAATCAGAAATGTAAAGGGGGACATAACAACAGACATTGAGGAAATCCAGAGAATCATCAGGTCATACTTCAAAAACCTCTATTCGACAAAACTGGAAAACCTAAAAGAAATGGATAACTTTCTGGATAGGTACCACATACCTAAGTTAAATCAAGACCAGATAAACTATTTAAATAGTCCAATAACCCCTAACGAAATAGAAACAGTCATTAAAAGTCTCCCAACCAAAAAAAGCCCAGGACCAGATGGTTTCAGCGCAGAACTCTACCAGATCTTCAAAGAAGAGTTAATACCAATACTCTCTAAATTGTTCCACACAATAGAAACAGAAGGAACATTACCAAACTCCTTCTACAAGGCTACAATTACCCTAATTCCTAAACCAAACAAGGATACAACAAAGAAAGAGAACTACAGACCGATCTCCCTCATGAACATTGATGCAAAAATACTCAATAAAATACTGGCAAACAGACTCCAAGAACACATCAAAACAATTATCCACCATGATCAAGTAGGATTCATTCTAGGGATGCAAGGGTGGTTCAACATATGAAAGTCCGTCAATGTAATACACCATATAAACAAACTCAAAGAAAAAAACCATATGATCATCTCACTGGATGCAGAAAAGGCATTTGACAAAATCCAACACCCCTTCATGATAAAGGTATTGGAGCGATCAGGAATACAGGGAACTTACCTAAACATAATAAAGGCAATTTACAGCAAGCCAACAGCCAACATCAAATTAAATGGAGAGAAACTCAAAGCAATTCCACTAAAATCAGGAACGAGGCAAGGCTGTCTGCTCTCCCCATACTTATTCAATATAGTACTTGAAGTTCTAGCCAGAGCAATAAGACAACATAAGGAGATTAAGGGAATACAAATTGGAAAGGAAGAAGTCAAGCTTTCCCTATTTGCAGATGACATGATAGTATACTTGAGCGACCCCAAAGATTCCAGCAAGGAACTGATACAGCTTATAAACACCTTCAGCAACATAGCAGGATACAAGATCAACTCAAAAAAATCAGTAGCCCTCCTATATACAATGGACAAAGAAGCGGAGAAGGAAATCAGAGATACATCACCCTTTACTATAGCCACAAATGACATAAAATACCTTGGGGTAACACTAACCAAGCAAGTGAAGGACCTATATGACAAGAACTTTAAGTCCCTGAAAAAAGAAATTGAAGAAGATGTCAGAAAATGGAAAGATCTCCCATGCTCATGGATAGGCAGGACTAACATAGTAAAAATGGCAATCTTACCAAAAGCAATCTACAGATTCAATGCAATCCCCATCAAAATACCAACACAATTCTTCACAGACCTGGAAAGAATAATACTCAACTTCATATGGAAAAACAAAAAACCCAGGATAGCCAAAGGAATCCTGTACAATAACACAACTTCTGGAGGCATCACGATCCCTGACTTCAAGCTCTACTATAGAGCTACAGTAATAAAAAACAGCTTGGTACTGGCATAAAAACCGACATGTGGACCAATGGAATCGAATTGAAGACCCTGACATTAATCCGCACACCTATGAATATATAATTTTTGACAAAGAAGCCAAAAGTGCACAATGGAAAAAAGAAAGCATCTTCAACAAATGGTGCTGGCAAAACTGGATATCAACATGTAGAAGGCTGCAAATAGATCCATATCTATCACCGTGTACAAATCTTAAGTCCAAGTGGATCAAGGACCTCAACATAAATCCAGCTACTCTGAACCTGCTAGAAGAGAAAGTAGGAAGTAGTCTTGAACGTATTGGCATAGGAGACTACTTCCTAAACAGAACACCAGTAGCACAGACTCTGAGAGAAACAATCAATCAATGGGACCTCTTGAAACTGAGAAGCTTTTGTAGAGCAAAGGATACGGTCAACAAGGCAAAGTGACAGCCTACAGAATGGGAAAAGATCTTTACCAACCCCACATCTGACAGAGGACTGATATCCAGAATATATAAGGAATTCAAGAAATTAGACATCAAAATGCCCAACAGTCCAATTAAGAAATGGGCTATAGAACTAAACAGAGAATTCTCAACAGAGGAAACTCAAATGGCCAAAAGACATTTAAGGAATTGCTCAACATCCCTAATCATCAGGGAAATGCAAATCAAAACAACTCTGAGATACCACCTTACGCCTGTCAGAATGGCTAAGATCAAAAACACTGAAGACACCTTATGCTGGAGAGGATGTGGAGGTAGGGGAACTCTCCTCCACTGCTGGTGGGAATGCAAGCTTGTACAACCACTTTGGAAATCAATATGGCGCTTTCTTAGAAAATTGGGAATCAATCTCCCCCAAGATCCAGCTATACCACTCTTGGGCATATACCCAAGAAATGCTCAACCACACCATAAGAGCACTTGTTTTGCTATGTTCATATCAGCATTGTTTGTAATAGCCAGAACATGGAAACAACCCAGATGCCCTTCAACTGAAGAATGGATAAACAAAATGTGGTACATATACACAATGGAATACTACTCAGCAGAGAAAAACAATGGCATCATGAGGTTTGCAGACAAATGGATGGATCTAGAAAAAATCATCCTGAGTGAGGTAACCCAGACTCAGAAAGACAAACATGGTATGTACTCACTCATAGCAGGATACTAGACATGAAACAAGGATGACTTGTCTGCTACTCACATCACCAGGGAGGCTACCTGGAAAACAGGACCCCAAGAAAGACACAGGGATCGCCCAATGACAGAGAAATGGAATGAGATCTACATGAACAGCCTGGACATGAGTGGGGGTAATGAAAGGCGAGGGTTGAGGGAAAGAGAGCTTGGGGGAGCGGGAGATCCCAGCTGGATCAACAACAGAGAGGGAGAACAAGGAATAGGAGACCATGGTAAATGAAGACCACATGAGAATAGGAAGAAGCAAAGTGCTAGAGAGGCCCACAGAAATCCACAAAGATACCCACACAACAGACTGCTGGCAATGGTCGAGAGACAGCCCGAACTGACCTACTCTGGTGATGGGATGGCCAAACACCCTAATTGTTGTGCTAGAAACCTCATCCAACTACTGAGGGATCTGGATGCAGAGATCCATGACTAGGCCCCGGGTGGATCTCTGTGAGTCCAATTAGCGAGAATGAGGAGGGTTTATATGAGCGAGAATTGTTGAGACCAAGGTTGGATAAAGCACAGGGACAAATAGCCAAATGAATGGAAACACATGAACTATGAACCAATGGCTGAGGGGTCCCCACTGGATCAGGCCCTCCGAATGGGTGAGACAGTTGATTGGCTTGATCTGTTTGGGAGGCATCCAGGCAGTGGGACCAGATCTTGTGCTCATTGCATGAGTTGGCTGTTTGAAACCTGGGGCCTATGCAGGATTGTTTGGCTCGGCCTGGGAGGAGGGGACTAGACTTACCTGGACTGAGTCTACCAGGTTGACCTCAGTCTGTGGGGAAGGCTTTGCCCTGGAGGAGATGGGAATGGGGGGGGGGGGGTTGGTGGGAAGGTGAGGGGGGTGGGAGGGGGGGAGAACAAGGGAATCCGTGGCTGATATGTAGAACTGAATTGTATTGCAAAATAAATTAAAATAAATTTTAAAAAAATTAAAAAAAAAGAAATTTTGTACTCACTCCACATACTATCCACAGATACCCCCTCCTCCCTCCTTCCACCACCTAGCCCTCTTTCCCAAGCCACTCCGCATCCCCACATGCCCCAAATTGAGGTCTCCCATGGGGAGTCAGCAGAGCCCAGCACACTGAGCCTAGGCAGATCAAAATCCCTTCCCAATGCACCAAGGCTGTGCAAGGTGTCACACTTCACGCACCAGATTCCCAGAAGCCTGCCCATAGACCAGGGACAGATCCTGATCCCCCTGCCTGGGTGCCCCCCAAACTGTTTGAGCCAAACAAGCATCTTTTGTATCCAGAGGGCCTAGTCCAGTCCCATGGGAGCTCCACAGCCACCAGTCCACAGTTCATGGGCTTCCACTAGTGTGGCCAGGCATCTCTGCACATCCTCCCATCATGATCTTGACGTCCCTCACCTGCAGTATCTCTCCTCTTTCTCATCAATTGGATTCCCAGAGCTCAGCCTTGTGCCTGGCTGTGAATCTCTGCATCTGCCTCCATCAGTCACTGGACAAAGGCTCTATGATGACAGCTAGGTTATTTGCTAGGCCAGTCAGCAGAGTAGACTGGTCCAGGCACGCTCTGGACCACTGTCAGCAGATCAAGTTGGGGTCATGTAGATGTAACCAACCATCTTATTAAATAAGAAACACAGAACCAATGAAAAGAAGAAAGCCAAGAGGTCAGAACTAAGAGCTAAAACCTTACCCTTCCTCCTGCAGTGGTCCTACCTCTCCGAAAAAAAGCTACTTCCTGTGTTAAAGTCTTTATATAGACTTTCTGTTCTGCCTTCTCATTGGTTGTGAACCCAACCACATGACTGCCTTGTCACTGCCTGTCTGTATAGACCTCCAGGTCTTCTATGGTTGCTATTGAGATTAAAGGCGTGTGTATCCAATGCTGGTTGTATCCCTGAACACACAGAGACTTGCCTACCAAGTGCTGGGATTACAAGTGTATGCCACCATCGCCCAGCTTTCCTATGGCTTGCTAATAGCTCTGACCCCCAGGCAACTTTATTTATTGACATACAAATAACATTTTAGTACAAAATAAAATATCACCATAGAGTCAACCTTGTGGATTCCTGAGAGCCTCCCCAGCACCCTACCTCTTCCTATTCCCATGATGTCCTCATATATCATGGTATCTTCCTCCCCTCCCCCCTCCCACTCTGTCCTTGTTCCAGCTTGACCCTCCCATTTCCCTATGTTCTCATCCCCCACTCCTCGCCTTCTGCCACCCCCCCCCACACCCAGTCTGCTTATGTAGATCTCATCCACTTCTCCTTTGCAGGGTCACCCATGTGTCCCTCCTAGGGTCTTTCCTTGTTAGCTATCCTCTCTGGAGTTGTGGGTTGCAGTCTGGCCATCCCTTCCCTGCATTTAGTATCCACTTATGAGTGACTTCATACTATGTTTGTCCTTCTGAGTCTGGGTTACCTCACTCAAGATGATATTTTCTAGTTCCATCCATTTGCCTGCAAATTTCATGATATCATTGTTTTTTACTGCTGAGTAGTACTCCATTGTGTATATGTGCCACATTTTCTATATCCATTCTTCAGTTGAGGGGTATCTAGATTGTTTCCAGGTTCTTGCTATTACGAATAATGCTGGAGACATGATTTCTGTGTGTAACAGTCTTAGCTGTCCTAGAACTCTCTTTGTAGACCAACCAGACTGACCTGGAGTTCATAGATCTGCCTGCCTCTGTCTCCTGAGTACTGAGATTAAAGGCATGAGCTATCACACCCGGCTAGAATAGCCATTCTGAATCTTTGGAGTTTCACATGGGATTTTACAATTTCTCTATGAATTATATGTTTATGCCTTTATCTACCAAAAAAACTTCAAAAAAATCAATGACAGAGCTAAAACTAGGAAAACAATTAGGTTTATATCCTCTTTTGTGATGCATGTGTCTTTTTAACCAAATGGAATGATACTATTATAGATATCATCACCTTCTAAGATGATATGATAAGATAAATAATTATAGGTTAACACTTACTGAATGCAATATATATTATATAGTAAAGATTTCATGTGTGGCATCTCGATAGTGACAGATAAATTAGAGAAATATTATTAAGATTCTCAAAGAGGATATATGGCCAAGGCTTCACAACTAATGACTTTCCTTTTTTTTAAAAAAAAAAAACGCACTATTTGCTCTATTTTTTGTTCCATATGAGTAAATTAATTCCTTTTTCAACTTACAGCATTTAATGAATTCTATTCATTTTTTACACATTTGTCTCACAATGTTTATTAAGTATTATATACCAAGGGTGAATGAGGAAGGGGCAAGAGGTTTGTAGAAGAACGGAGGTGGCAATGAGAGAAATAATCTAATGGAATTCAGTATCCTTGTTTGCAAAATATTTAAACAAGTTTGTTGGTGTGAATGATGTGAGTCCTCTTGCAGTTTTAACATCAAATTTCCATTTTCTTCCCTGCAGCATTTTTCAAAATGACTTAAATGGGGTTCTCACTGGTTAGATGCTATTAAGGAAGATAGACAAATATATCATGACCAAATGAGTTTCAGAACTGCTGAACTCCTCAAAATGAGACCAAGAGTCAATGTATTGATTGATACGCTTCTAGAATTCTATGGTACACTAATGTGAAATGAATTGTCAAGTGAGATAATAAAGTGTGCAACATCTCTCCAAATAATTTGACTGGTTGGCTTTTGGCATTTAATGGAAAATATGCTCTAAAAATGGCTTTGGGACACAGCACTAAAATGAAGTGTAATCTACAGGAAATTTAACTAAGAAGTTAAGATGTTTCTTATTAAACATTTTTGAGGGACAATCATATATAAAGAAATTATTTTTACAAATATTCCAATATACAGGACAAGTATCACTATGCAATTTTATATCTATATATGTATATAGATATCCTTTTTCAAATTCAAATGTGCATAAAATCTTTTTTTTCCAATGAACAAGTTGTATTAGCAGCAGCCCACAGATATATATCACATTTATAAGAAACAGTATTATTTTGATTTAAATGCCAATTCATCCTTCTGTTTGACCATTAAATAGTTTGCAATTTTCTTACTATTTCTGAAACTACTATTGAAACTATCACCCTACATATTGACCAAGACAAATATACTAAAATCCTCAAGTAAAACAATTGCACTAGTTTTTCTCCATAGATGACATTATTCATAATCCAAAAAATATAATTTAATGTTTTATGAATTCCATTTTCAAGAAGTTAATAACAATTGAATAGTAAAATTTAAACTTTATTCTTAAATAGTAGGCAATCTGACAGTATTACAGTGCTCTTAATCAGAAATCATGAGTAATAGTTACTTTAATTTACATATAATAGATATAATAGCATATATTAGTTCTAGAATGAACCATTAAAGCATGGTTTAAAGCCTGAAACTTATACTAAAGTAAAATTAATTTCAATATAATTAATCTGTCTTTTCGTAGTTCATACTTGGATAAAGATTATTAACAAAATGAAACTGATGAAGGAAGATTGTGTTATGAATATAAAGACAATGAAGAACTACTTATGTGCCATATGAACCAAGTAACTGGTATGGGCTTTGTGATCACAAAACTGGAGTTTAAAATGTTGGTCATGACTTACCAAATTAGAATGCCAACTTGCATGTTCTCTACTTTACTCTATCACTTCTCCCTTTGCATTAATCCAAGGAGAACGTGCTGTGGGTGGGGGAGGAATTTATATCACTGAAGAAGACATCAAGACTCCAGTCCTTTCTTCTACAGGTTTCTGGAAGCCACAAGGTGAACAAATTTGCTCCATGGCATGCTCCCTACGATGACCACTGCCACAGGCAGAAATTTGTGGAAAACTTTCTTTTATATTCATCAAGTAACTAACAAAGAAGTCAGAATATCATGAAAGATTTTTTGTTTACTCTGTGTTTTTTTCTAATTTAATTTGGTATGCCATCTTTAACAGAATAGTTATGACTATAACACTAAATAACATGCAAATAATCTAAATAGTTCTAACTGGTTCAAGTTTTAGAAACTTTCAACTATATTTATTTTTCCTTTTATCTTACTTTTTATTTTCAAGATTATCACATAGAATTATTACTAAATATATTGAATTTTTGCTAGAAATTCTTAAAACACAAGTTATTTCTCATTGTCAATTTTATCACTAACTTTGTAGCATTTAATTTTTCTATCCAAATAATTTTTAGTTGAAACAATTTAAATTTTCTTTCCTGGTGGTGAACATAATAAGTGTTTCTTAGATTCCTTGGGAAGTTTATAGATAGTCTCATGTAATTATGCAATGGAAAATGATTTATATTTTGTACAGGCACCTGATGGAAATATTTTGAAAATTGGGGGAAAAGTAATTAAAATGGATTGCTCAAAATGTAATTTGATTCAAAGAACACTAGAGAAGCCCATTTATTGTTTTATAATATCAGGAAATCTTCCTAACTAATAAGGAAACATTTGGAACCTAGGATCCTAAAGTGATTTTCTGCATAGTTAGAAAACAACATTTTTCTTGTATTTTTATTGGAAACAATACTGTTTTAACCAACTGCCGTTATTCCATGAGATGAGTTACAAATTAGTTCATTTATGCCCACCAGAAGAGCAGGGACAGAACTGATACTCTATTTGACAGTCTTTGTGGACAAGAGAATTCTTACCCCTTGCTCTGTGGTATATTAAGCAGGAATCACAACAGTTGTTAATAAAATACAAACTTATCATCAGAATGAAGAAATTTTAATAAACAGACAAAAAGGAAAAAATCTAAAATTATAGTAGACTCAAAACATTAAATTCTAGCCACTTGTTCAGAAATACATTTGAATTCATTCTTTATACTTTTCCTCCAATATTTGAGGTAGTTAGATAACTTCCCAGGATGTAAAAGCATTGACAAAATGTAAGTTTAGAATGGAAATAGTTGAAGAAACTTGAAAACTCTGGACAGCATTCAAATCAGCAGGTTCTAATGATTGGTGACTAAGAATTCAAAAGGCAATGGTGCATGGTATTGCAAAGCTTTTTGCTGCTATTTTGAGGACAATGTTCAGAACAGAAGTAGTGCCAAAACTCTGAAATAGAGCTCAATGCCTAATTTTACTAAAAGAATGATCTTGGAAAATTGTAGATCTGTTACATTAACTTTATTACCTGGGATGATAGTGGGAAAAGTCATTAAACTATCAATTTGAAAATGCCCACAGGAGCACAAAATGCTGAATAATGAACAACATGGCTTCACAAAGAACAAATACCATCAGGCGAATTTTAGATCTTTCTATACTAAATTGATATTATTTATAGAGAGGTAGAAAAGAATCACTATATCCCTCCAAACACATTCTTAAAGTTTCCATCTTACTAAGTTTTACTTTTTCTTATAATTCTTTAAGGCTAGTCTTTAGTGTTTGAAGACGTGGTGCTATTTCACACCACGGGAAATTTTTGTTCTTCTACAAAAGAAGCAATTAAATATTTATCACATTATGTCTTTGGCTTAAGGCTCTTCAGTGCTACTGACAAGTTACATGACTATGTAAGTCATTAAACTCTGCTGAATATATTTCCACATCTAGAATAATTTCTCTTCCAGCCCTCTGAATCCATAGCTTAGTGGTCCGGTTTAGATCTTCAAGTTTCACGCAAAGTCCCATGTGCTAAAGCCCAACTAATTATGCTAGTGGGAAGTGATAGAATCCTTACTACATGGGGCCTAGAGGAAGAAGTTAGGTCACTAGAGGCTTATCCTGAAAAAGACATTAAGACACCAGAACTTTTTCCTCTCTACTTCCTGGAAGCCATGAGGTGATTGCACCATTCCTTGTTTCTTGCTGTGTTCCTACTTTGCAAATGGCAGAAAACTGTCATACCACAGTGAATCAATAATTCATTCATTTTCAAAACTGTAAGCTAAAATATAGTTTTCTCTTTTTTTAAGTTCATTATCTTAGGTATTTTATGAGTCAGGGAAATATGAGTAACACAACAGGTATCAGTCAAAATAACAAGTTTACTTGTTAAATGCAAGAAATTCACATGCAACATTATTAAATACAAATACTGTGACTCGAATTCAAACAAGTTAAATAGGAAATTTTTTGAACTTGAGAGGGAGTAGGGGGTACACAGGGTGAATTAGATGGGGAGTGAGGTAGGGATGTTGTAAATATAGTATTCATGCATAAACCACCAAAAATGTAGAAAAAGAGGACATGGCACGAAATAAAATTGATAACTCATCCCCAATACCTGAATGATGTCCATATCTCCCAATCCTATCTCCCGGTACCCCTCCTGTACCTCCTTGCCAGTCAGGGATCCTAGACTCACATCACCAATTCCCTCAATACCCACTACCTGAGTAAAAGTCCCAAGCAGGTCCCAGAGATTCCTGGACTGAACGTGAGAATCTTGTAACTTTATAGAATGTCTGCTCCTTGGCTTAGAAACCTCACATTGCTCAAGCTGAGTCATGCCTACTCCTGATATACATTCAAAAATCAACACTGAATTGCCTAAAGACTGAAGCCAAAAACTGGCACATCCGGGCTACCACCTGACATACCGGGGTAAAAGGAAACAGAGCTACCATTATTTGGCTAAATGGACACAGTATTAGACGAACTCCCAATGCCTTAATGTCATACCACAGATTAATTCATCTGTCAGTCCTCATCAGATAAAATTCAATTTGCAGGAGATGATTAACAGACCCATAACTGGTGAAGGTACAAAAAATAAGAGTACAGAATAGATATATTTTACCTCCTCCTCCCAAGACTCAGTGATCTTTGTAGAAGGGAGAGCAGAGTGAGCCAGATACACTTAATGACTACAAGGAAACAGTGCCCTCTGGACACAGCAGGTCATATGTACATGTATTATCACAGTGGTTGTAACAACATATGAATATCTGCACAAGCCTTATCCAGGCATACCCCATCTCTACCTATCTGATGTGCTACTGGCAATTCTTATCTACTTAGAAAGGGAAAGTCAGTTTTCTCTAAGAGTGCAACACCTACTGAGTCAACCATTATACTCCTGGGGAAGTACACACGTTCAAGAATATTGAGCCAGCACAAATTGGTCTTGACTTTTTTATTAAGAATTTTTTATTCATTTGACATACCAATCACAGATCCCCCTCTTCCCTCCTCTCACACCTCCAAGATTACACCCCCAAACACCCTCTATTTTGTCCTACAAGAAGGTAAGACCTCCCATGGGGAGTCAGCAGTGCCTGGTACATTCAGTAGAGGCAGATCCAAGACCCTCCTCCTGCATCAAGGCTGTACAAGGTGTCCCACCATAGATACTGGGCTCCAAATACCCTGCTCATGCACCAGGGATGGACCCAGATCCTACTGCCAGGGGACCCCTTAAGCAGATCAAGCTACCCAACTATCTCCCTTAGGCAGAGGGCTTAGTCCAGTCCTGTGGACTCTCCAAAGGTGTTGGTCTAAATTTCATGAGTTCCCACTAGTTTGGTTTGGTTGTCATTATAGGTTTCCCCACCATGATCTTGATGCCCCTTGCTCATAAAATCCCTCATCATTCTCTTCAACTGGACTCCTGGAGCTCGGCCTGGTATTTGGTTGTGGATCTCTGCATCTGCTTTCATCAGTTACTGCAAAAAGCTCTATGATGACAGTGAGGGTATTCACCAATCTGATTACTGGGGTAATGGAGTTCAGGCACCCTCTCCACTACTGCTAGTAGTCTAAGCTGAGGTCATCCTTGGGGAAACTTCTCTAGCACCTGGTTTCTCTCTATCCCCATGATGTCTCCCTGTATCATGGTATCTCTTTCATTGCTCTCCTACTCCATCCCTGTTCCAGCTCAACCATCCCATTCTCTTATGTTCTCATCCCCCATCTCCTACCCTCCATTGCCTCACTATCCCTAGTTTACTCATGGAGATCTCATCTATTTCCCCTTCCTAGGGTGATCCATGTGTCTCTCTTTGAATCTTCCTTGTTAGCTAGCTTCTCTGGGGCTGTGAGCTGTACTCTGGTTATCCTTTGCTTTACATCTAGTGTCCACTTATGAGTGAGTACATATCATGTTTGTCCTTCTGAGTCTGGATTACCTCACTCAGGTAATACATTCAAGTTCCATCCATTTGCCTACAAAATTCATGATGTCATTGTTTTTTACTGCTAAGTAGTAGCCATATGTCACAGTTTCTTAATACATTCTTCAGTTGAGGGACATCTAGGTTGTTTCCAAGTTCTGGATATCATGAATAATGCTGCTGTGAACATAATTGAATATGTGTCCTTGTGGTATGATTGAGCATTCCTTAGATATATGCCCAAGAGTGATATGGCCGAGTCTTGAGCAAAATTGATTCCCAATTATCTGAGAAACCGCCATACTGATTTCCAAAGTGGCTGTACAAGTTTGCACTCCCACCAACAGTGGAGGAGTGTTCCCCTTGTTCCACATCCTCTCCAACATAAGCTGTTATCCGTATTTTTTGATATTATCCATTCTGACAGGTGTAAGATGGTTTCTCAGAGTCATTTTGATTTGCATTTCCTTGATGACTAAGGATATTGAGCGATTCCTTGAATGTCTTTCAGGCATTTGAGATTCTTTTGCTGAGAATTCTCTGTTTAGCTCTGTAGCCTATTTTTTAATTGGATTGTTCATTATTTTGATGTCTAGTTTCTTGAATTCTTTATATATTTTGGTGATCATCCCTCTGATCAATATGGTGTTGGTGAAGATCTTTTCCCATTCTGTAGGCTGTCGTTTTGTCTTATTTACTGTGTGCTTTGCCTTTCAGAACCTTCTAAGTTTCAGGAGGTGCCATTTATTAATTGTTAATCTCAGTGTCTGTGCTATTATTGTTATATATAGGAAGTAATCTCCTGTGCCAATCTATTCAAGACTACTTCCTACTTTCTTTTCTATCAGGTTCAGTGTAACTGGTTTTATAATGAGGTCTTTGATTCACTTGGACTTGAGTTTTGTGCATGGGGATAGATATGGATCTATTTGCAATCTTCTACATGTTGACATCCAGTTATGCAAGCACATTTGTTGAAGATGCTTTCTTATTTCCATTGTACAGTTTTGGATTCTTTGTCAAAAATCAGGTGTTCATAGGTTTGTGGGTTAATATCATGGTCTTCAATTTGATTCCATTGGTTCACATGTTGTTTATATGCCAATACCAAGCTGTTTTTATTACTATAATTGTATAGTAGAGCTTGAGGTCAGGGATGATGATACCTCCAGAGGTGGTTTTATTGTACAGGATTCTTTTAGCTGTCCTTGGTTTTTTGTTTTTCCATATGAAGTTGCGTATTGTTCTTTCCAGGTCTGTGAAGAATTGTGTTGGAATTTTGATGGGGACTGCATTGAATCTGTAGACTACTTTTGATAAGATTGCTGTTTTTTATTATGTTAATCCTCCCTATCCACGAGCATGGGAGATCATTCCATTTTCTGATATCCTCTTCAATTTCTTTCTTCAGAGGCTTAAAGTTCTTGTCATACACGTCTTTTACTTGCTTAGTTAGAGTTACCTGAAAGTATTTTATATTATTTGTGTAAAAGGTGATGTTTCTCTGATTTCTTTCTCAGTCTGTTTATCATTTGCATATAGGAGAGCTACTGTTTTTTTTTTCTTTTTTTTTTTTTTTTTTTTTTGGAGTTAATCTTGTATCCTGCCACATTACTGAAGGTGTTTACCAGTTGTGGAAATTCCTTGGTAGAATTTTTGGGGTTACTTAAGTATACTATCATATTGTCTGTAAATAGTGAAAGTTTGACTTCTTCCTTTCCAATTTGTATTCCCTTGATTTCCGTTTGTTGTCTTATGGCTCTAGCTAGGAATTCTAGTACTATATTTAGTATATATGGGGAAAGTAGACAGCCTTGTCTTGTTCCTGATTTTAGTGGAAGTGCTTTGAGTTTCTCTCCATTTAATTTGATGTTGGCTGTTGGCTTGCTGTAAATTGCCTTTCTTATGTTTAGGTATGTTCTTTTTATTCCTGATCTCTCCAAGACTTTTATCATGAAGGGGTGTTGGCTTTTGTGGGAGGCATTTTCAGGTTCTAATGAGATGATCATGTGGTTTTTTGCTTTGAGTTTGCATATATGGTGCATTACATCGACAGATTTTCATATGTTGAATCATCCTTGCATCTCTGGGATGAAGCCTACTTGATCATGGTGGATAATTTCTTTGATGTGTTCTTGGATTCAGTTTTCCAGTATTTTATCGAGTATTTTTATTTTTACATCAATGTTCATGAGGGAGATTGTTCTGTAATTCTCTTTCTTTGTTGTATCTTTGTGTGGTTTCGGTATCAGGGTAACTGTAGCCTCATAGAAAGAGTTTGGCAATGTTCCTTCTGTTTCTATTGTGTGGAACAATTTGAGGAGTATTGATATCAGCTCTTCTTTGAAATTTTGGTAGAATTCTGCACTGAAATCATCTGGCCCTGACCTTTTTTTTTCCCTTGGGAGAGTTATAAGTCTATTTAAATTGTTTATCTGGTCTTGATTTAATTTTGGTATGTGGTACTTATCCAGAAAACTGTCCATTTCTTTCAGATTTTCCAATTTTGTAGAGTATAGGTCTCTGAAGTATGACCCAATGATTCTCTGGATTTCCTCTTCATCTGCTGCTATGTCTCCCTTTTCATTTCTGATTTTGTTAATTTGGATGCTCTCTCTCTGCCTTTTGGTTGGTTTGGATAAGAGCTTGTCTATCTTGTTGATTTTCTCAAAGAACCAACTCTTTGTTTCATTAATTCTTTGTATTGTTCTCTTTGTTACTACTTCATTTATTTCAGCCCTCAATTTGATTATTTCCTGGGTTCTATTCCTCCTGGGTGATTTTGCTTCTTTTTGTTCTAGAGCTTTTAGGTGTGCTGTTCAGTTGCTAGTGTGGAGATTTCTCCAACTTCATTATGTGGGGATTTAGTGCTCTGAATTTTCTTCCTAGTACTGTTTTCATAGTGTCCCATAAGTTTGGATATGTAGTACATTCATTTTCATTGAATTCTAGGAAGTCTTTATTTTTTTCTTTATTTATTCCTTCACCCACTAGTGATTCACTTGGACATTATTCGGTTTCTGTGTGATTGTAGGCTTTCTGTAATTTTGTTGTTGCTGAAATCTAACTTTAAGTCATGGTCATCCAATAAAATACAGGAGGTTATTCCAATTTTTTTTTTGTATCTGTTGAGATTTGCTTTGTGATCAAGTATGTGGTCGATTTTAGAAAAGGTTCCATGGGATGCTGAGAAGAAAGTATATTCTTTTTTGTTAGGGTAGAATGTTCTGTAGATATATATTAATTTCATTTTTGTCACAACATCTGTTAGATCCCTTACTTTTCTGTTAAGTTTCTGTCTGGCAGTTCTGTCCATTGGTGAGAGTGGGGCGATTAAGTCTCCCCCTATTAATGTGTGGGGTTGGATGTGTGATTTAAGATCTAGTAATGTTTCTTTTACGTATGTGTGTGCCCTTGTATTTGGGGCATAAATATTCAGAATTGAAACTTCATCTTGGTTGATTTTTCCTGTGATGAATATGTGGGTTCCCAGCTACCACATTTATTTACCTGAGGGACTCTTGAGGAGTGAGGGTTAAGAGATTTAGATAGAAATATAGAGGAGAGAAAAAAAAGAAATTCACGTGGGAGAGAAGAGATTTCAGTATTATTTGGCTACTAAATCAGTGTACATTTATCACTAGGCTAAAGAACAAAGAAGTATACAAGAAACAATAGAATCCAAACAACTGAGTAATATAGAGGAAAGTTCTCTCACTGTGACTACAGAGTATAGGGAAATGTACACTGTCATCAAAATCTAAATATTTTGAAACAAGAGAGTATTATCAAATACTACTGTTATCTCTTTTGTGCAAAGGGGCTCTTTCCTAACCTGTTGTGAATTCTTTTGAAATGAGAGAATTGATGTAAACAAATGACTGAAACCATTTCACTTAAATGAGAAATGCTGCTCCTCTGCTTCCTGTCATTTTATCAGTACTTCTAATTAAATGCGACAATCTTAGAAAGCATATCATTATCAAATCTCACTCTAATGACAGACATTGCAGGCTCCATAAGTGGCTATGATGATCAGTTGCAGGACTTCTTGCTTCAGTGGCATACTTCATTCTAATTTTGCAGTCCTGCATCAAGTATAATTGTGCATAATGAATTTAGAGATGTGAGATCATGTATATCTATTGTGATACCATATTTTTCCTCAAAATGTCCATTTACTGGGTACATAGCATTGATTTTTCCTTTTAAGTTTGGATTTCGTTCATTTCATAGTCTGTCTAGCTCTCTTGCCAAACTGGTAAAAAATTAACAGTAAGTACTTATGTATATTGATGTCAGAATCTCTCTCCCCATTTGGCAGTTAACCTTTTTATAGAAACAGGTGAGTTATCTATGAAAATTAAATAGCTCAGAGTGTATAATAAGTATCAACCTCATTGTTGTTGGAATTCTATTATCCTGTGGGGGGGGGGCATGGCTAAAATTGCCATCTAAGTCACATGTTCTAAAACTAATTTATGTTTTAAAGCAGAAGCACCTTTCCTTTTTCCTCTCCCCCTTTACCTTTCCTTTCCTTGCCTTCTGTTTTTGTTCTTTTTTTTGTATTCTTGTGCTAGAGTTTGAACCCAGGGACTCCTACATGCTGGACAGCACTCTGCCTCTAAGCTACAACCCCAAATCAATCCCTTGTTTCTACTGATCCTGACAGAAACAGAATTAACATTTCTAAAAAGCCTGCATTTGAAAGACAGTTTTGGTGTTTTCCTCATATACAATTTGGGTTTCACTCATGGAAATGTAGAATGCCTTCATTATTTTGCACTTGATTGCTGGGGTTTTCATTAAAATAAAAACACTTGCTTTGTGTAGAGCTATTTTACAACACGACTGGTTAGACTCTGGTTTGATTATGCCACTGTCCCTTTACACTTCGCAGCTGTAAAAGAAACATTTGATATCATATCATTCACCTCATGGGAAATGTAATTGACTCTTCTTGACATCAGGAATGCAGAAAGGAATCATTTTGCTCTGGTGTTTTTCAGGGTAATACAATGATTACTTGTAACTTATCAAGTAGGCCAGGAGAGAAATTTGATTACATTCCTTCTTTAGACATGAATATGCAAATTTTATAGTTTCCACACGCCAGAGTAAAGAATCCTCTGTGAGATAATATTTTCACAGGGCTGCCTTTAAGAAATGTATTTTTTCTCCTTTTTCTGACAAAGAACTTTTCAAAAGTTAAAAATGAAGTTCATATAAATACGAAATTAATACACAGCAATGTTTTACTCATAGCTCACAATGAGGTAGGAACCACTAAACTGGCAAACCTTTTTTTCAAGAAATCTGGGGCAGTAGGTTGTCATAACAAAGTTAATAGAAGAAAGTTGATTCAGAAACCAAATTGTCAATGGCCTTCAAATTCAGTAAAAATAAACTTTTGGAGTTTATTTTCTATTGTTGGGAAACTGCTTACATCTCTAGCAGAGATGTGAATTTCATTAAATCTGGGAACTTTAACTAATAATAAGCAACATGTCATGGTGTATGACATCAAAGACTCTTTGAGTAGTCATGAAAAGCATTGCCTCTGCTAGACAGTGACAGGACAAATTTCCCCCTTTTTCTTCATTTGCAAACATTAAATAAAGTTACTTTATTCTACACATATGCAAATCTTGAACAAGATATCAGATGTCAGAGGCCCCACATAAAGGGAGTTTTCAAGATATTCAAAAGAACATTCTCAATATTAATTTGATCTGCTAAATTGAATTGGCATAAAGCTAATAGGAAGGACCCAACTCTAAAAGCATTTGTCTAAAAATTAAGCACTGCTAAGTACTATTAGGAATGTCTTTCGTATAACACCACTTAATGTTCACTTTTCCTTCAAATGAGCATAGCTTTAAGTCCTAGCTGGTTAGACCCTTGGAGTAACAGCTGTCAGACCTTTCCCTTGTGCGTATTTGCTTTGAGCCTGAAGCTTTCAATTGAGCATCTCCCGGTTGTACTGTCAACTTGGTATGCTGACTACTTCAAACATTTTACTTACAGCTTGAACAAATTATGCTGAGTCTCAGCTGCTGAAGCAACAAACTTCGGCTTCCAGATACCTGGCTCCAGTTGTGATTGCTCAAGACTGAACCTGCTCCAGAAAACTTCACTAGCTCCATCACTTCTAGATGACCTGGTCCTGGCCTCCTGTAGACCTTGTAATAATTGTCATCATTAAGGTTTGATAGTAGGAAGAAATCCTCCCCTTTTGACTCAGCCAAAGATCTGTGTTTGGTAGAAAGGAAGTTGTGACTGCACCAGGCTTGCGATTTGCCCTTCTATGAGAGTTATGATTGATTTTTTATTTAAATCTAGCAAATAGTAGAATTGGAAACCATATGTATACAAGGCTATGACTGGTGGATGATCCCAGCACAAATACATCATGCCCCTGCTGTCTATATAGGCAGTTGTTTGTACCTCTTTCCAGGTTAATCTGAAAGGCTTCTCTCCTGTTTACAACACCCTCATTGTTGCAACATTAGCTAAAATCCCAGGACTTCTAGCACCACCACTAGTCATGGTAGCAGTGAGGTGGGTGTCTGAAAAGCTTCAGAGAGTCAGCAAGGGAGCTGATACTCAAACTCAGAGCTATAAGACCAAAATGCAGCTGAAGAGTTCCAGAGAATGACAGAGCAACTTTAAGGGGCTGAGAATACGGAACACGACAAGCTTTGAAGAACTGAAGGTTGAAACTAAGCCAAGAAGGACTCCAAACCATGGTCACTAGAAGTATTCAAGAGAAATGTACAGTGTTAAAGACCCAAGGGTCCCAACAGCCAAGCTTAGGAGCTGAAACTCTAGCCACTATGGATTGGTACTCTAAGCCCAGAAAAATAAATCTCTACCATGAGCATCTAAAGCAATAAGCCACCAGCATCATAAGCTTGGAGCCAACAGCCTCTTAAATTTCAAGGCATGGAAGGATAAGCTCCTGGATTTTGATGTCCAGCTTATAAGCCTATGGGATGCAAAGAAATCAACACTAGTGAAGTTGTCCTTGCTGACTTGTATCCTAATAGAATAAAGCGATCTTTTAAATGTCAGAAACTTGCTATTTGTGACATTTACAGTTTCTTTGAAAAAAATATAAATGAAATGGGCAAATGAATAAGGCATCCAGTAATCTGAACAACAAAATTAAGTTGATAGGACTGGATACCCTCTTTAAGGCTAGAATAATCTTTGGTTCTTTGTTGTATGATACATGCAGCCAACTATAGGTAAGCTAATCTAATCTATACAGAAAGAGCTTGGCTATTCTTTCAACAGGAAGTAAATTTTGGTGCAGTATCATTAGAACCAGAGAGCATGATCTTTAATGCAGACTTGGTAAAAAAGCTTCACTTTTTCACATATTTAAAAACGCATGGATATATTCTTAAATTATTCTCAACAATTAAAGTAATCGTTTCTATCCTTGTGGGGCGTTTACCCAACCACCCCCACAGTTCCCCAGAGTTTTCTTGAGTGCGAGCAGCAGGAAATATTAGATAGAAGGATTTATTGCGGAGAATATCGCGGAGATAAACAGATAGAAAATAAAGGATAGCCTCGAGAGGGCCTGGAACCTATTCCAACGGGCCCCGACTGTCTCTGCCCCAGGGTTTTTATAGAGATGCTAAGGGGTGGAGCAAAAGACCTCCTCCCCCAGCACAGCCAAGTGCAGACCATCTCAGACACCTGCACTCAGGCCCGTGGTCCTAATCATCCTCTATGCGGACCTGCTGGGTAAAGCCACGAGGAACCCGAGAACGGGCTCCCACATATCCTTCTTCATGTTTTCAAATAAATGAACAAAGGAACTTACATAAGTAAAAATTTTACCTTTACTCATGTGGCTGCAAGCTCTAGTACAATGTTTCAGCTACAACAGATATTTAAGAAGTATGCAGATATAGATTGGTGTGATAGTGAAAGTGAGAATCATAGGCATTGATGATCCTCTCTTCTCTGAGTACATAGCAGCAAAAGCCCTGATGACTTTCATATTATATATAACTATAAAAAATGAATACTCAATATAAAGAGCTGAATTAATCACAACATGCTAATGATAATCTTCTCCTCCTTCACTCCCTCTTTCTTTCCCTCATCTCTTCCTGCTTTCCATCAGTAATTTCCTTCCTTTCCTTCTTTCTTACCATTTTCCCTTCCTTCCCAATGGCCTCCTTTTCTACCTCCTTTTGTGTTGACTTGCAATGCTAGATCTTCACTCAAAACTGATCATTCTGACTCCTAATAATAACTCTTATAACACAGAACTGAACCTTCAGCAATTTCTCTTTAAACTAGTATTGAGATATTAGAAAAATTTATAGAAAGAAAATTTTCAGTATATTAAATTCATGTTATGGAACAAATAACTTTATGCAGCATAAAGAGATATTTATGTATGAAATAACAAATATCATGAGAACAATCCTCAAACTGTTACATCATGACTTCCTCTCCTACCCTTCATTACTTCAGGAAGATAACAAAGTCATATCTTCATCAAATTAAGAGAATTGGGCTCCTATTTGTTCACAAAAAATTCACAAATATTTCAACATGCTCCTATTCATTTATGAGCCAATTTAGAAACATATTTTTCATCCAACATTAAAACCATGTTAACAGTTAGAACATTCACTATAGAATAATAATCAAAGTAAAGAAATAGAGAACATTTAATGTTTATTAAAGAGAATATAGTAGTTGAGTTGTTTTAAATCACCTTAACTCTAAAGTAATATAATATCACAAGATATTACTATAAACTATATATAAATGTTTATATAGTATATATGTGTGCATATATATATTTATATATATGTAGAGAGAGAAAGAGATACACATACATAGAAAACTGAATAGAATATTCCTTCAGATTAAAGTTGACAAACATATTATACACACATCTTCTCAAACTATACATATGCATACATATATACACACATACAATGGAAATATAAATATACATATTCATATAGAGTTGAAATAATTATACATTAGAATCACCGAGTTAAAAACTAGAAGGCATAAATATTTTTTCAGTTGGCAGTTTGTTTAAAATTAGTGTATGATTAATGCACTCTTCATTCATGGATATTCTGACATAGTCACAATTTCAATCATTTATTCAAAAGAATTATTATTTCACAAAATGAATCTCTTTTCATGTTCAGAAAGAAGGGACTCACACACAGAAAATAAAACCAAACAAAACAATGGTGCTCACAAATTTAAAAAATTAAAGATTATTAGAAGTGAGGCAACAAAGTGTAAATATCCAGTAAACATAAACCTACCCCAAGGGTACTAATAGCCAATCACTAAAGCCATTTGTGCTTTCTTAAAATATCTGCACACAATAAAATATAGTGCTTGCTTCAGTGTCACAGACAACGAAGGGGTTTGAAAAAGGAAGAGTCTGCATTTACAAGTTATAAGGAGTCACATTTGCTCGAACACTAAATTTTCTGAGATATTTGTATTCCACTCTTTTCATAAAACAAATAATTTATGCAGAAAATAATGGACCCATTGCTTTTTGAACTCGTGGTAAATTTGGATAAAAATACTATAGTTTCCTAGAGGGCAGTCTAATTACACAAATGATGTCTTCCTTTGACCACGTGAAGTAAATGCCTTAATAGGCAATTTGTGGCTTTTTAACTTCTTTTCTATGACAATTAAGCCTATTTTCAAACCCCAAAGATATCTTACTTAAAGAGTTTAATATGATTCTACTAGTCCTTCCTAAGCTGCTTTAAACCCTGCCAATGTTTCTATAGTTCTACACTGTAGGAAATTTCTTTAAATAACTCTTCAATGTTGACAAATGTTCCCAGTAATAATCTAAGACACTTGAAGTATTCCCTTCTCTGTAGCATTAGATCCAAAATGGCTCTTTTATTTCCAAACAATTCAAGGTTAATTTTTTTTCTCTTACAATGTTGAAAGCTTGGCAGGAATCTAAAAGCAATGAGAGAATAGAGATTTAACTTACATGCTCATCACCATAAAACTTCTTGTGTCTCATTAATTATTATTGTTATTCTTTTAATCATTGCTCTTTGGAAGACTGATTCCCCTTTTCTAATTAAAAAAATGCATTTTCCAAAGCAGTATGTACCTAATATGAGATAGTTCCTCACCCATATTCACAATAGCTAAACTATGGAATTAGCCTACATGCCAATTAATGGATGAATAAAGGAAACTTCTCACTCAGAAAGACAAATATTGCCTTTTTTCTCTCATATGTGGATCTTATTATTTTTTAAGATGTGAGAGGTCAAGGGACAATGTTAGGAATGAGGAAGGAGTCCAAAGCACACAGAGAGAAGATAAGGAAAAAAAGGGTAGTGAGTATTATGAATATGATCAAAGAAAGTATATAGCATATTATGCTACATTATGTATGAATATCAGTATTTTGTACAATGGAGTCACAATTTTATACAATTAATATACTCTAATAAAATATTCCTTTTTTTTTAAATTTATTTTAATTTATTTTGCAATACAATTCAGTTCTACATATCAGCCACGGATTCCCTTGTTCTCCCCCCTCCCGTCCCCCTCACCTTCCCCCCAACGCCCCCCCCCCCCATTCCCATCTCCTCCAGGGCAAAGCCTTCCCCACAGACTGAGGTCAACCTGGTAGACTCAGTCCAGGTAGGTCTAGTCCCCTCCTCCCAGGCCAAGCCAAACAATCCTGCATAGGCCCCAGGTTTCAAACAGCCAACTCATGCAATGAGCACAAGATCTGGTCCCACTGCCTGGATGCCTCCCAAACAGATCAAGCCAATCAACTGTCTCACCCATTCGGAGGGCCTGATCCAGTGTGGACCCCTCAGCCATTGGTTCATAGTTCATGTGTTTCCATTCATTTGGCATGAACAGCCTGGACATGAGTGGGGGTAATGAAAGGCGAGGGTCGAGGGAAAGAGAGCTTGGGGGAGCGGGAGATCCCAGCTGGATCAACAACAGAGAGGGAGAACAAGGAATAGGAGACCATGGTAAATGAAGACCACATGAGAACAGGAAGAAGCAAAGTGCTAGAGAGGCCCACAGAAATCCACAAAGATACCCACACAACAGACTGCCGGCAATGGTCGAGAGACAGCCCGAACTGACCTACTCTGGTGATGGGATGGCCAAACACCCTAATTGTTGTGCTAGAAACCTCATCCAACTACTGAGGGATCTGGATGCAGAGATCCATGACTAGGCCCTGGGTGGATCTCTGGGAGTCCAATCAACGAGAATGAGGAGGGTTTATATGAGCGAGAATTGTTGAGACCAAGGTTGGATAAAGCACAGGGACAAAATATTCCTTTTAATAAAAATATGTTGCAGGAACAAAAGGACACTGAGTCTCAAAGGGCATTTGTGAGGCTATAAAGTCATGTGTCTAGAAGGTTAAGGTAGTAATGAAGGAAATCATATATCTAAGCAGGCAGTCTTTAGAGAAACACAGAGTCCACATCAAGTTTATATATGAAGACCTGAGATGTTTCCCTGAAGATAACAGATAGCCTGGTATTTGTTCATATTCTCTCATTTCCCTTTTCTTCTTGGTGTTTTATTTATTGTGCTTTTTCCTTTGACGCCTTCACTTATCTCTTCCTACAGCTGAGCCATAACTTTGTGTCAAATGAACTCCATCACTAATTCTGCTCAGCTTGCGGGTCACTTGGTTCATCACACTTGTACAGAAAAGTGACAGAAACTAAATTATTGCAAGTTTGACCTACAATTTCACATCACATTTAGAACATCATGTTATAAGAACATACTTTATAAATTTTAGTATCAATTTGTCCATTATATAAATTTGCCAAATAATCATGAAGTTCACTTACTAAAATAATATAATGTGACTTTGTACTCTTACTTTGGGGAAAATGGGAATTCATTAAATCAATGATGTGTAATAATGTGTAATATATTACTTTAATTTTTTCATTTTTTATTATTAAAAGATTTTCTATTCAGTTTACATACCAACCACAGATTCTCCTCTCCTCCTTCCTCATTGCCCCCAGCCTTCCTTTTAACTCAACCCCCATTCCCACCTCCTCCAAGGCAAGATCTCTCATGAGGTATCAGCAGAGCCTGGTACATTCAGTTGAGGCAGATCCAGTCCTCTCCTCCCTGCACGGCGGGGCACAAAGTGTCCCACCATAGGAACTAGGCTCCAAAAAGCTGGCTCATGTACTTCAAATTTTAGAGGACAACATTTGATTTCATATTTACAAAGGCAAAGTTGAAAACCATGCTTTGAAAAGTATTTCTGTGACACTGGTCTATATTTCATTTCATTTTCTAGAGCTTTAGTATATTCAGTAAATAAAAGAAAATATATATGACCTGGGTTCACTTGAAATGTGCATTCAGTGTAAATGCAGGAAAGATTTACCAAAGTTTAAGCATTTACTAAGAAATTACTAGTGCATGGACTGAAATGGGAGAGAACAGCTACCCATTGAAAAGAATTAATGCTTTTCTACTATAATATATGTTGTTCTGCTTCATCGCTAAAATTTACAAGAAACTTGTAGCAAGCTGAAGCAAGTTGCTCACCTTTTTATCACTGTGATGAAATGCCTGACACAAACAACATAAAAAGGAAATACTTGTGCTTTCAGGTTTCAGGACATGGCTATTGGTTCTCTTATTTGGAGTCTGTGGCTGCACAGTACATTGTGGTGGTAGAATATGGAGAAGGAGGTTGTTCACCTTATAATAGCATCAGAGAGTGTGCATGCTTATAAACTAGAAAGGAAGTGTTGGTTAAGGTCTCCATCATCTCCTTTAAGGAAACATCCCTAGAGATCCAAGTTCTTTTCACTCAGACCCCACCTCATAATGGTTCCTCTTCTAATGGTGCTAAAAGATAGCTACCAAAACTTGAGAATATACATCTTTATAATCTAAACTATAACAGTGATTTAGATTATTACATTGATTTAATTGTTTCTGCTAGCCACTTTTACTTCACTGTTTATCTATTTTGAAAGTGCTTGTATTTCTTCTGTCTTCAAGAAGAATTCCATTTTGTATCATATTACTTGATATATGAAAACGTCCAAACATTCCTCCTTCACTTTTTCTTGGGATCAAAGAATATGCAAAACTTAACCTTCTTGTCAGGACAAGTGCTATAAATTATTAAGTTACCTGGAAATGTGGTGGTATTGTGTTCCCCAAAATATTGTGTACCCTAATAAACATATCTGGGGTCAGAGAACAGAAAAGCCACTAGATAATTTAGGATAGGCAGTGGTAGCACACGCCTTTAATCCTAGCATTCCAGAGGCAGAAATCCATCTGTTCAAGGATACAGTCAAGTATGGTGACTCATGCCTTTAATCCCAGAGAGTGATGGTAGAAGGCAGAAAGGTATATAAGGCGTGAGGACCAGAAACTAGAAGCATTTGGCCAATTTGAAGAAACTGCATATGGAGTTAACTTTCATTGTGGCAAAAGTTAGCCACTGGACAACAAAGTATCCTTGAATCAACTACTGACAAACAGGACATACAGGACACGAAACAAAGGACTACTGATTCTTGTCAAAACAAGTGTGGTTATGGCTTTATCAAAAGGCATCTTCAGAGGCCAGGACAATATGGCACCATCCCTGAAGTGGCCTTCACAATTCAGAAAAGGTACAGTGCCCTTTTCTTCGATATATATATTCCTGTCTCCTATGGAACAGTCATACAGCAACTACTCTGAGAGGAAAAGGAGAGACAGGGAATGAACATTACATTCTGCCATTCCTATCCTAAAAACATTCAGTGTTATTCAAGGCTGTGAAGAGTGCTCAGGGCTAACCTCTCTAAATCTCATGTCTTGATGATAATAACTTTTCAACTCATCACATCAGCCATGATGCAATTCAATACCTTTGCACATGATGCTGTCTCCTTTTGCCCCTCTTTCTTTTACAACTCATAACTTGTTAATATTCGCTTATTGTTATGGTGTCAATTAACCAAGTGATGAATTAAATTTACAACCTATTAGAACATAATGATACATAATAGAGAAAAGGATAGATATAAAGACACAAATTGATGACAGAAAGATAATATAGATAATAATTATCTGATATATCTAGATATTAAGCATGCATTTACAAATATTCGGTTTTATCAAGTAGAAACATTTTTTAACGAACACTATCTTAATCTTACTATCTAAAAGAATGATGCAGATATAATAAAACAAAATAATATCATTTATACTAACAGGATTTTGTCACCAAATGTTTTGTCATCCCCTAAAATGTACCACAGCCATTAAGGAGTGCACACTTTCCAAATATCACACACCAAGTTTTTGGAAGAATCATATTTGATACTCAAAATATTGTTTTTTTCCAAAATCATCACTATATTGCCTCTTTTTTATGATCAGTAACCAATAATGTGACAAATAGTAAGAAACTAGTGTATTGCCTTGATTGAATGTAGTCTCTTTCATTGGAAGCATCTTATGAACTTTTCTTTTTTAAAGATTTATTTATTGTGTATACAATGTTCTGCCTGCATGTATCCCTGCAGACCAGAAGAGGGCACCAGATCTCATTACAGATGGTTGTGAGCCACCATGTGGTTGCTGGGAATTGAACTCAGGACCTCTAGAAGAGCAGTCAGTGCTCTTAACCTCTGAGCCATCTCTCCAGCCCAACATCTTATGAATTTTTAAATTATGAAATCAGCTTTGAAAATCATTTTTACTTCATTGTGATATATCCCTTTAACAAGATAAAATAGGATACAAAATAATTTATTACTTGTGAAACAAGTCAAAACTTGTCTTTATAATACTTTTATAGGTCTGAAGATAACTTCATGAGTATACAGTTGGAATCTGTAGTCCAGCAAGTATAGACACATGACTGTTTGTCTCTTTGTGCCCACTACACAAGAGAAAATTGCCAAGTATACAACCAAATGCTGGAGGTTTCATCATAATAGATTTGAAGCAATACTATATGGAAATAGTAACAAACACAGCACAGTGCAGGCACAAACACGGGGATATGGATGAATGGAATAGAATAGAAGACCCAGAAACAGACACAAATAGAAATAGCCCACTTTTTTGCCAAGATGTCAAAAAAACACATTGGAAAGACAATCTCTTCAACAACTAGTGCTGAGAGAACTGAATACCTACATGTTGAAGAATTAATTTATTTCCCTATTTCTCACACTGATCAAAATTCAACTGCAATTGGATCAAGACCTTAAAGTGAGACCTGAAAATTGGAACCTGCTGAAGGAAAATGTAAAACACTTCAAGACATCGGCAAAGACTTTTTCAATAGGATTCCAATCACTCAAGAAATAAGGCCAACAATCAATAAATGAGACTTTGTGAAATTAAAAACCTCAGTGTAGAAAAGAATACAGATTAAATAACAAGGGAGTGGAAAGTGACAACAAGTAGAATACCAACATCCTTTTCTCTCTAACAAACATGCACACTGTGACCAGCCGCCACATGCCTTCACTGCTGCACATTCACCACCATTACAGAGTATACACTCAAACTCTGACCAAATCTTTCTTCTTCTTAAACTGCTTTTGTCAAGGACTTTGTCACAACAATGAGAAAAGTAACTAACACAGAAGATATTCTCTGATCTTACTACAAAAATGCACAACATAAAAGATCCAGATATCTAAACACTATCATTACCACATATCTCTAAATATAACAGAGAAATTATACTAGGTTATCATGAACAAAGTGAAGTCAACTCATCGTCTTACTCACAGTTGATGATAGTTCAGATGCTCTTCTATTGATGATGGGATTCTTCCGTTGTTGACCCCCAGCAAGCAAATGATTCTATTTATGCTGAATATTTATCCTACAAGGTGGGAAATGTTTCAATCAGTTAAACTTGGTTTTTAATTTTTTAATATTTTCTTCATTATTGTTGGGAGTGAAATGGCATGCCACAGTGAACATGTGATAGTAATTTGACAGTATTATGGAGTTGATTCCCCTTTTACCTTTCAGATGGTTTCTAGAGATAGAATTCATGTCACTGGCCTTATATGGCAAGCACCTTTACCTGTTGAACTATCTCACCATTCCTCATTTCCATTTTAATGGGACTTTTCTTTCTATCAACATGTTTATAAATACTGCATTTAGTTAAGAGATGCTAAAAATTATACCAAATTAGTTCTTCCCACTAAGATTTACACTCTTTACCTAAGAAATACAGTTGAACCTGGAGCCTCACACATTCTAACTTTGCACTCTACCCTGGCTAATGTACCCTGAGCTCCACCACTTGATTCCGGAACTGAAGTTTCATTTGAAGACAGAGCTGCTCATTAGTTTCTCTGTGGAGTAGGACTGCTTTACTATAACAGCAAAGCATGATAGGTACAACAAAGCCCATATGGTACAAAAAATAGAATCTGTTGCTTGAATTTTTGAAAGAAATTTTTCAACAATCCTTGCTCTGAAAGCCTAGTCCTGATACATCTTTCTTGGTTAAAATAAAGGTAAGAAAAATCAATAATAAGAATAAGAATAATATCCCCAATTTTAAGTTTCTGCTTGTGTTACATAGGCCAAAATCTATATAACTGACCAAATTAAGTCATTTCCCTGGAACCATGACCAAGAAACAAGGCACTGTAGAATTACATATTAAAGGGGTGGACAGAGAAGAGTGAAATGTTTGGGGCTGTAATGGAACAAGCCATGATTATCTTTCATAAGTGGTCATTTGGGAGGAATATTCATATTGATAGCCTTGTGGAACTGGCTATATTCCCTTATCTCCTGTTGTTGGTTGTTTTTACTCTTTTGCTCTTTTGACTCTTTGGGGGACCCACCACCCATCTCCTAAATAAGTCACACTTGGAGGCTTATTCTTAATTATAAATGCCCAGCCTTAGCTTGGTTTGTTTCTAGCCAGCTTTTTTAAAACTTAAACTTATATACCTTGTGCCTGTATACCTTTTGCCTCTGGGCTTTTTCCTTTCCTTACTTCTGTAATCTTACTTTCACTCTTACTTCGTGGATGGTGGGTGGTTAGCGTCCTCCTGTCCTTCTTCTTTTGCTCCTTGCTCTTCCTTGCCTCCCAGATTTCTCTCTATATTTTTTCTCTCTGCCTGCCAGCCCTACCTATCCTTTCTCCTGCCTTGCTATTGGCCGTTCAGCTCTTTAATAGACCACAGCTTCACAGAGTTAAATAAATGCAACATAAAATAATGCAACACAGCTTTGCATCATTAAACAAATTTCCCACAGTATAAACAAATGTAACAATTCTTAAAATAATATTCTGCATCAATTTCCAGTAAACATTTTGGTAAATAAGGAAGCAAGATGTACTGTAAAAGTTGGCAGACATGTTCCTAAAGGGGCCAGATATTAAATAGTTTAGACTTTTTCAGCCCTGTGACCTCTATCACAACTACACAGAGTTGTGTCATAGAGGTGTAGACCATATATAAACAAATGAGTATGGTTGTATTACAATGAAGGCCATACATAATTTCCTTGTCTCCAATGTATTGTAATCTATGCCATGCGGAAAATAACAAAATTGGTGCACAAAGAACATAGATTACTTACTCAAGATCACAGAATTGATCACAGATTAAGTAGGATCAAAAGTTGTATTATGGGGTCAAATAGGATGACCCAGGAGAGTCAAGGCACTTACCACCAAACCTTCTGACCTGAGCTCAATCCCCAGTTCTCACATGGTGGAAGAAGAGACTAGACTCTAGTAAGTTATCCTCTGTTTTTCACATTAGTATCATGGGATGTGTGCAAACATAAACCCACATACTACACTATAAATTTCAGGACTGGGATACATAGTGGATTCTAAGGCAACTTAGGTTATGGAATAAGACCCTGTCTCAAAGCAATAAATAAGCGAAAAGTCATCATGATATTCATACAGCACCCATAAATGCACTTTGTCTGGTCTCACAAAATTACAAAAAGATTCAAAGACTTGGACAACACATAAACATTTGATTATTACCATAAATTTCTGAGTGTTTAGATTTTCTTAAATGTTGGAATATATTAAAATACTAGATTTATTCTCACAAGGAAAGAACAGATTGGAGCTAAGTAGTAACCATCCCATTTCTTATAACCTTGCATTTGGACCATATCATGCACTAACATGATTCTCGTGGTCCCTATGGGCATCTGAGTTATGGACTCATAGACTCAGCCCTGGATTCACTAAGAATCAGGTCTTTTCTACTTGACTACATTCACGGGTCAACTGAATCAAATATAGTAAGATAGGGGTATGAAACCTTGGTTTTAAATTTTAAGAATTTTTTTTGTCTATGAAGAAGTGTTTTCCTCCTCTATGGATTTCTGGAGATGATGAGACTTTCTGATTTAATTAGTTTAGAATCCATAAAATTGTGTTTCAGAGAAGTGATTTGTGACCAAATCTCTCCTTTATTACAGTCGAAGTCATAATTTTCCCATTCTTACTGAGGTTATTTTAAAGTTTTCACTGTCTTTAATAAATACCTCTTAGTACTAAAGCTGGAAATATTGGAAACTGGGATGGAAGAGTGAACTCAAATCAAGAGTTCTCGGCACACACTCCTGTGGCTGTCTTATTAAAAGTTACACACATTAAATGAATTTTAGGTTGGAGGCTTATTCGGTATCACAACAGTTCATAAATTTACATTCATGGAGGTTCTTTGTCTTTATTTGAAAATAAGTGAAAACATTGGCATTCTTACAAAATTTCAGCTCTTGCACTCAGCTTTGAACATTCCCTTATTTTTCTGATAATTATTTTCCTTTGTCCATATGAAACTACCTGATTTTGACTAGAGTTACCTTATCTTATAAATTCACATCAAATAACAAACCATATATAGTATCATTTTCTGAAAACCTGTAGCAGATCACATATTATAGACTGAGGTCATGTCTACAGATGGACGAAAAGGGAATGCATGAAATTTAGTTTTTATTTCCTTTTACTATAATGCCAATCAATGTGCCAGATGCTCTCAGCTCATGATTCTTCCTTGAGTTCACAACATGTTGATACAGGTGTTTTTAACATTCCCATTTTACAAGAGAGGAAACTGAAGTTCAGGGAGCATATGTGAACATCCCCCCCCAATACACTAAAGGATGTGCAGCTGGATTCTTAATGCCTATCTGTCAGAGTCCTACCAGGTGAGCTGCTTACTAAGCAATGGAGGATCAGTGACAAACATGCCTGGTAAAGATCAAAACTAAGAGTTTGGAGCAATAGTTGGCTTTCAGTTTAGCTCGCTAGCTTGACTTAGAGAAGAGCTATAGATCGGGATGAACAATGAAAGGAACAAAGCTACTGTACGGCTTCCAGACTACCCAAGTGTGGTATGCTCGCACACAAAGCTATGGTTGCTTCGCTTAGCCTGGCAGCCAAATGAAGGCCTCATGCTCTGGTACTGTTCCTCACAGAAGGGTTCCCAATTTGTGAAATTACAATAAAAAGCTTTCAGACATTCATCGATCCATTCTGAGTTACTCTGGCATTCTTTCTGTCATGGATTGTGAAGGAAATTTTTTGCCTGTAATTATTAAGGCTCTTGAAGAAGCATGAAAGGTAAGTTTTCTTTTAAAAAGATTTAACTCATTAAGTTTTGTTCTGCTTTACCTATACCCTTGCATTATTCTATCCTCTATTCTATCCAGAGAAAATTACTGCTTTTTTCCTTGCCTTGCAAAATTGTTGGCAAGCATGCTGAGAGAAAAATTTTAAGAATGACTCTTGGCGTTATATAAGGTAAAGACCTACATGTAAACAGAAATCCTCTCAAGAATTTCTTAAGCAGTGTTTAGTTACGTTCCTGTTGCTGTGATTAAATACCAGGACCGAAAGTAACTTGGGAGGAAAGGGTTTGTGTTTCAGCTTACAAAACAAAAGCAGTGAGGGCAGGAAGTTAGAGGCAGGAGCTAATGCAGAGCTCACAGAGGAGAGTTGCTGCTTACTGGCTCACTTCCCCTGACTTGCTCAGCCTGCTTTCTTACAGAACCCAGGACCACCAGCCCCAGGTATAGCATCACCCACAAGGGGCTGGGGCCTCCTCCCACAACAACCACTAATTAAGAAAATTCCCTACAGGCTTTGCCTACAGGCAAATCTTATGGATATATTTTCTCAACTGAGGGTGTCTCTCTTCCCAAATGCCTCTAGCTTGTGTGAAGTTGACATAAAACTAGCTAGCATGAGCTGTATTTTTAAATTAATATATAATTTCATAGTTTTCAAACTTTCCATTTCTTTCTCCAGCCCATCTCATCCACTGTCCTTTCTCTCTCCGTAATTCATGACCTCTATTACTTTGTGTGTGTGTGTGTGTGTGTGTGTGTGTGTGTGTGTGTGTGTGTGTGTGTAATACTACTGAGTATATAAATACAACCTGCTCAGTCTGTATAAAGTTATATATGTGTATACAATTTCAGCGCTGATCACTTGGTTTTGCATAACCATTTTGAGAGCCCATCTCCCGGGAAGACTACTCTCAGCATTACTTAATTGCCTGTAGTTATTTAAGCAGTTGAGTACAATTTACAACTGAATTTTGTATGCACTCTTGCAAGCATGATTAAGCTCAACAACACATATGTAAGACATCAAATGTTCGAATTAGATTTTGTGCATAGATTGACATTCTGATCACTATTCACTTTGCAATTGGCATAAGTGATTCAAAGCGTAGGCATGTAACTGTATGTATGACTATTATTGCATTAAGCTCTTCTTATATTTTAAAATTATTGATTTACAAAATGGGAAATTATCTGACAGACTAGCCATAATAAAGTGGTAATCACCTTGAAATTTTTCTTCTTTTTCATATATTTATCACCTTTATTGAGTAGTGATTATTGCTAATATTTCTATCATTTGTTTTTGTAAAACAGGGAAAAGGAATCTGCACAGTTATTGGTTCATGAAATAAGATGACATATAATTGCCTTTCAAGAAATGAGATTTATTAGAGAAAGAGCCCCGAGAACATGATTGGGACTTGAAGTGGGAGAGCATAACAAAGAAACAGTTAAATATATTTAAAAGAGCACATCAAGACCTTAAAGTTAAAAGAGAGGCTTTCTATTAGGCACTGGAGAGGGCCTTCATTGGAAGAGACAGCTTAAAGTAGGAATAAGAGAGATAACTTCCACGAACAAGATGATGGGGATGAGAGTCCAGAGAAGAAATGCCCCAAGGAAAGGGGATACCTGACTTTCATAAGTTTTGGGCGACTGGCAGAGATTTTACATTAGCAAATGTCAAGCAGGCTATGTTAAACTGAAACACTCTGTTTGCAAAAGTAAATCAGTTTAACATAGCCTGCTTGACAAAATGCAGGGAGCAGCCAGGTGCTTTAATTATGGAGCTCTGGAATCTATAGCACAAAACAGCTCCCTACCTCTCTGTACCTCGGAGAGAACTGACAGAGGGTGTGTGGACTGATTTCTTCATGTTGTGGGAAGAATGGGGTCCCTTAGAGTTGACCGTCTTAAAGAAACAGGCCCATAATATAATAATTTCCTGTTGTCTCTGATTCCAGCTATGGTGAACTGATTTAAAAAAACAAAAACAGATACTGTTGGGGCTGGAGAAAGGTGCAATGTGAACAGTGCTTGCTATTCTCCCAGAGAACCACATTCACTTCCCAGCACCAGAGTTGAGTAACTCTGTCTCCTTTAATCCCAGCACTCTGGAAGCAGAGCCAGGCTGATCTCTGTGAGTTCGAGGACAGCCTAGTCTACAGAGCAAGATCCAGGATAGGCACCAAAACTACACAGAGAAACCTCGTCTCAAAAAACCAAACCAAACCAAACAAAAACAACAACAACAAAACTAAAAAACAAAGAATCCTAAGCCCTTGGCTGGCCTCCATGGGCAAGTGCACTCACATGCACATACCCACACACACCCAAACATGCACATAATTTAAAAATAAAATAAATGCTTTTTAAAATATAGATAGATACTACTGTTGATCTAACTCAAATGATAAGAAGTGATATATGATTATTCTACTAATGTAATCATTTTAAACTAGTCAAGGTTAAGCAAGACAATGAAGCGTAAGTAAAGCAGAGATTTACATGTCCTAATTCTCACACTCCTTATTTGAAGCCATGCTAAGTAACCAGTACAATAGTTTTTATACAATTGGTTCATGTAATTCAAAATAGGAGAAAATCTCAGATCTTAATTCACTGAAAATAGAATAATTATACATTTGCATATATGTAGTCTATTTAATGAGGCAACAGCATTCAGAAATTGGCATGGGAAGATTCCATCTATAAAACCAACTGCTCTAGAATTTTAAACAAAAATATATTTCTAGTACATAAGACATTACATGTTTACATATATATTACCCATACTAAGGAAAGAAGATTTAGGCTGTGAACCAAGGGAAATGCTGTAAACAACTCTGGACTATTATTTTTCATCAGCTGCTGTCTATAGCACAAACAGCAGTCTAGGAAGTAAATAAGTCATTAATAACATAATATGAAAAAGTATCACATCATCTGAGCTATGATCTGGAAGTTGGAGGGCCACTATCAGACCTGCTAGCTACAGAACCAGACTGAACTCAGTAGAACTATACCAACTAAGTAGATAGCTCATCTGCTAGTGTCGCTCCTAATACTGAAGACATTTACCAACACTAATGTAAATCTTTCTAATTGGTAAAAACCTGGAATCTTCACTGCAAATGAGTTTGGGAGTATAACTTTCAATTTTCTGGTATCTGTCATTTAAGACTTGAAATAGTTACTGAATGAGGCAGTCTGTCACTTCTGCGTAACCAGAGAACCATGAAGAAAATTTAATCACAAATTCTACTTTTAAAATAATTAAGAAAGGCTAATGGTGTATATCAGTGATAAAATACTTATCTAGCCTGCAGAAAGACCTGTCTCAATGGAAAGTGTGAATAAAAAAACCCTATTTAAAAATTAAAAATTAAAATTAAAAATTGGAGTAATTAAGGTTATTTTTTAATATCCCTTAATCATATGTTGATAATACAGTGAGATTAAATTTTTATTGAAAAATAATTTCATACAATATATTATGGTTGTGTTTCTGCCTACCCTAGCCCCTCCCAGATTCTTCCACCCACCCAACTCAAAGCCTTCTTTCTCTCTCTCTTTACAAAGCAAACAGCCAATCAAAAAATAAACTAAAAAAATAAGCCCAACAGGTGATTTAATGCTTATAAATAATTATAGTATAAAATTGTTTTAGAAAATTCAATATTTCAAATAATATTTGTTGTTCACATACACTATTCATTTAGTTGTGCAAGAGCAGTAAAACATGTATCTCTGTCCCGGACAAATTCACATTCGAACTGAAAATATAGGAACTAGAGACAACTAACAATACAAAGTAGAATGTGACAAGTATTGACAAGGCATTACCTATGTGAGCCAGGACACAGAAAAGAATGCAGCACTCAGGAAGGATACGGCATTGGAATTTGGCCTTAAGAGTATCAAGACAGAAAATCAAATTACTATTATCATTTCATGGCATTTTTTAGTTTATAGAATACATCTATATATTTTTTGTCATCTAAACAGAGAAATGTTTTCCTTGTTACACAAAGTTGAAGTTGAAGAAACAACCAGTGAAGGAGCAGAGGGATTCAGAAATCAGAATTTAGAGCAATTAGCCAGAGGAAAAATCCAGGATATGTCTGCAAGCCATTAAATTTGGTGAGATTGGAAAGAACACAAAGAATGTGGAGACTAGAAAGTAAAGGTGAGTTAAATCAGACAGTAGGATTTTGAATATCAGATTAAAGCATCCATTGCCAGTAGTCACCAGCTTCATTTCTACAGAGCTATGATAATTTTAGTATTTGGAAAAATCATGAATCAATTTGTAAAATTGCAAGATAAATTAAGAAAAACTGAAGGACAGAATAAGAGAGCAAATATCTCATAATTACCTAGATGAGAACAATGAGCCTGTAAATTATTCTGACTCATACCTCCCCTCTGTAGCAATATGCTTAACTAGATTTTTTAATGCTTTGTCTCTGATTAACACATATTAATTGTACAAATTAATGAGGCTCAGTATGATATTTCAACACATTCATTCAGCAAGCACTGATCAAATCCAACACGCCCTCATGCACATTCTTTTCTAACCTCTGATTATTACTACTCTTCATTTAGATCAACCCTTTTTAACTTTTACATGTGAAAAAGAACATTTAGTATTTTTTGGTGTGGCTTATTAAACCAAATATACTGTTTTTCACTTCTATCCATTTTTCAAAAAATATTAAATTTATTTAGTATGACAAAATAATGTTCAATTTCTATATAATTTACATTATATACATATGTATAATCACATTTTCATTATCTACTTATACATCTAAGTTGATTATATAACTTGGCTGTTGTAAAGAGTGGTACAGTAAACATGAGCAAACGAGATATTTTGTCAAAAACCTCAGCAATAAGAAAATGTCCTTTTCAAGAGCTTATGAAGCGCTTGTGAAAATTGACCTGAGTGTGAAAATCCCAGTATCTAAACTTCAAAAGTGGAAAGAAATAATGGTTTGTGATTAAAATTAAAATTATAGACGAATAACGAAAACCTTAAAACATTCTGTCTACCTGAAAATAGTTAAAAAATCAACCATCCTACTTTTTCATTAGATGTATCTGTTCATTCTGTGTGCATTCCTGGAGGGAAGTACATGGGCCGCAAGGTGTCTATGTGTGGAGCTTAGAGGACAACTCAAGTGAGTACACTCTCCTCTTCTACCTAGAAGGACCCACAGATTGAACTCAGGTTATCAGCCATGATGGCAAACGTCTTTACCCATGGAACCATGTCTCTGCTTCTACAAATAGCTTTTAATTAAATGTAGAAATATACAACAGTGGATTTCTTATTATTAACAGCTAGAAAACAGCAAACACAGCAAAGGAAATTGTGGAGTTAACTTCTTGTATCAACAAAACTGAAAATATAATAAATAACTAAATAAAACACTTTAAAAAATCTAGAGAATCTTCTTTTAAAAAAATAATGAAATAATGTAAACAGTAAAGGATATAGCACACATAAATGGAATTGACAAATGGAGAATGACCACATACATCTTAAAGGAGACTATTTTGCACAAAATTATTAAATAACACTTTTTAAATCAAGGAAAACCATCCCTAAAAAAATGTCATTTACCAAATTTGAATATAATCCTTATAAAAAATGCTACACACAGGAAAACAAGGGTGGTTTTAAAGAGTTGACCTATAAAATAATAGCATGAGACCTATACGGCTTCCTAGAGAAATGTCACAAAAATTTTAGAGACCTGCTACTTCCACTTTTTTTAAAAATATTATAGAGCACAAAGAAAGAATATTTCCAGACTAATTTTATATGACAAGTGTATCATTGATATCTAAGTGAAAGCTACAGTCTGGTAAAACATGAATATTTTATGGAAAAATCTTAAATAAAACATTAGCAAACAGGATCCAGTAGCACATTAAAAAATAACACAATGTTTGCGATTTCATAACTTATTGTAGTTTATTTGACAATGCGATGGTCATTTAACATGAGGAGACAATGAACAGAATTACCATATTAATAGAGCTAATGTAAAAATACATTACCATCTTTATAATATGCCTAAAGGCTATTTTAGTAAATGCAGAAACTGCTAATTATTTTAAAAATATTAAACTAAATGGAAACTAATGAATACTTTCATAAAAATATGAAAGGATATTTCTCAATTGGTAAAGATCCGAGATAGATTCAGTAAAGTATTCTCACTGGTTCTGCATTAGATATATAGTATTCATATAAGAAGCAATAGGAAATATCTATCTCAGCTTGCAGACAATATGATTTTATTGCTGAAAATCCAAAAAGAAGCAATAGAAAATACAAATACTAAATAGACTTTACGAAGTACTACTCTGTAATAAAATGAATACACTAAACAGAATAAGATTTTTGTATTAACCAGTCAAGGAGCTATGATGGAAAACAAGCCATATTTATAATATAAAAAAATCTTTGTCATGAATTTGACAGCTTATACGTATGTATATTCTTGATTTGTTTATTAGGAAATCTATAAAAGATTCCTGCAATCACACATATAAGCTTGAGCAAACTAATGATTTTATTTTATGACAATTGTAGTTCTCCATAACTTAATTTATAGACTAATATATTTCTCAATTTGATTACACATCTCTTTCTGTATACAAAATAAGGTACTTGTGTAGAACATTTATAGAAAGTAAATATTTACAAATATAGTGCATTCTAAGGCTGGTACCTCAAATAAGCATGGCTAATAATTTTTAGTAAGTGCTATTAGGGACACTGACTAGAGATATGAAAAATGATCAGATCCATTTTTGATACTGTTACCAAATTCTAAAACAATAAAATATTGAGACATACATTGAGAAAAACATTGTTCAACACAATTAAAAGTTGGAGGGAATGAAGGAGAAAAATTAAACTTAAATTCAAAAAATGTCTGAAAATACATACAATGTGGATATCAGTTTTTGTAGAAAGCTTTTGGAAAATGAGAAAACAATCATTACAAAAAATGGACAAAGCCACAGCGAAAATACATTTTTTTTTGGTTTTTCAATACAGGGTTTCTCTGTGTAGCTTTGCACCTTTCCTGGAACTCGCCTTGTAGACCAGGCTAGCCTCGAACTCACAGAGATCTGCCTGCCTCTGCCTCCCAAGTGCTGAGATTAAAGGCGTGCGCCACCACCGCCGGCAGGAAAATACATTTTTTAAAAAGACTTAAAATATGAACACATGGTCATTTTTGCCCTTGATAAAAGAAATACTGTGCAAAATATTCCCTAAATATCTTGTATCAACTTCCAGATTATCGAAATCCGTCAGAAGTTGCCATCAATATATATTATTTATATTGTCACCCTTATAAATTATGTGTTTTCATTCATAAAGGTAAAAAATCACTTAAAAGTGAGACACAAAATACAATGTTAAACAAATGTAAGGCTCATTCATATAGCATTATTTGTATTACTCAGTTGTTAAAAAAAAATAATACCATGAAATTTGCAGGCAAATGGATGGAACTGGAAAAGATCATCCTGAGTGAGGTAACCCAGATCAAGAAAGAAAAACACAACAGCTCTTAAGTAAAGGATAATCATGCTACAATCCACAGATCCAAAGAAACTAAGTAACAAAGAGAGCTCAAGGGCAGATGCATAGATCTGTCTGGGAAGGGGAAATATAATAAATTTAGTGGGTGGACTGGGGGTGGGTGGGGATGGGAACAGGAGGGAACAGGAAGAGGTGGAGGGAGAGAGTGCTGGGAGAGAAGACTGGAATGGGGAGGCATTTCAGCAGTAAGATAGAAACTTAATGCAATGGAAACTCCCAGGAATGCATGAGGATGACCTTAGACTCCTAGAAATGGGGTTCTAGAGCCTGAACTAGCCTTTTTCTATAATTAGGCAAGGCTTCCAGTGGACGAATTAAGACACCAACCCAGTGACAAAACCTTTGACTTAACAATTTGTCCTACCTGCAAGATGCTCTGGGATAACAGTGGAGTAGACCTCTTGGAAATGGCCAACCAATAACTGTTCCAACTTGAGACCCATGCCACAAGAGGAAGCCCATGCCCAGCACTGCCTGGAGGGCCAGAAACCAGAGACTAGGTAGCCCAAAGTCGAGAGAACCAAACACAACTGTCAAAAAAAAATTGTCAATGAAGTGATTCCTAATGATACTCAGCTATTCTCAGAGACAAGAGCCTAGCATAATCATTATCAGAGAGGCTTTATCCGGCAACTGATGGGAGCAGATGCAGAAACTCACAGCCAAACATTTGATGGAGCTCAGAAATCCTTCTGAAGAGGGTGAGAAAGGATTTTGAGGACCACAAGAAAATGGCCCATAGAATCAACTAACCAGGGCTCATAGGGACTCATAGGGACTGAACTATGGGATCCTGCATGGGTCTGACCTAGGTCCTCTGCATATATGCAATGATTGTATTGCTTAGTGTTGTTGTGGGACTCCTAACAGTGTGAGTGGGGGATATCTCTGACTCTTTTGCCTGCTCTTGGGACTCTTTTCCTCCCACTATGTTGATTCATCCAGTTGCCTAGCAATCCAGCCTTCCAGCCTATATATGAGGGGATATTCCTAGTCTCATTGTGACTTCAAATGCCATGTTTGGTTTATATACCTGGGAGGCTTGCTCTTGTCTGAAGCGAAAGGAGGAGTGGGTCTGGTGGAGAGGAGAGGTAAGGGGAGGGACTAGAAGGAGAGGAGGGATGGGAAACTGCTGTCAGGATGTAATATATGAGAAAAGAATTAAAAAATAAAATAAACCAAAAATTAAGTTTTTATAAAGGAAACTCTAGGTTTAAAATATAGTGCACCCAGAGGCAGGCAGATCTCTGTGAGTTCGAGGCCAGCCTGTGCTACAGAGTGAGTTCCAGGAAAGGCACAAAGCTACACAGAGAAACCCTGTCTCAGGAAAAAAAAAGGAAAAAAAATTAGTGCACCTTTAGAGGGCATGACTAGCATGAATGAGACCATGATTCAGATTCCAAACAAACAAACACACAGACACAGACACAGACACAGACACAGACACACACACACACACACACACACACACACACACACACACACACACACACACACATCTAAAATTTATTTCAATTAAAAACAAACCTAAACATTGAATCATTATATATCAAGTGGATACTTCACCGACTAAGCAGGGAAAAGAGTTTTAAGTGATTTTTACAGAACAATATTTTGAATAGATTCCTTCCATTGAAGGGAAGACCTCTCAAATGTTAAATCGCTTTTAGCTGTTTTATTGTTGAGGATAATTGTATTGGTATTATTGTTTTGACTCCTGATGTTGGAAGATAAAACAAACATTTATTTTAATATTAAAAACATAAAATTTCATCATGAGAGAGAGGATAAAATAGTAAGGAAAAGCCTTGCAATGTTATATTTGAATTGGAAATAGCAGGATCTCGTCCTTTACTTTTCAGTTACTGGTACTTCCTAGTCTTTTCTTCTATAAAGAAACAAAAACAATCATATCTTGGTAGCAATAAACACTCCTGGAATCCCAGATTGTGCTATTTGGATATAGCCACCCAGGTGAATGGCACTTTGTTATGGTACCCAAAAGAATTAATATAATTGGATTGGACAACTATAATTTGGGCTCCTGGATATTGTGTACCCTTCTAATATGATTTACTGGGCAGATTTACTACCATTTCAGAAGGCTCCTCCTTCCATCCCACTAAAATTGAAGTATGAGTGTAATCTAATTGAGCAATTTACCAGAGATACAAAGAGACATGTTAAATGACACCTTGAATGTTCAGTTAGTTAACTTCAGTATGTGATATCTTCAGCAAATAAACAGCACCAAAAACAGAATGGAAAGGAATTGTCATAGATTAAATGTGTTTTAAAGGACATGTTAACCAAAGAAAATTCTAGATTCAGGAACTTAATTTGAATATGTTAATACTAAAAAGAAATTATGAAGGCATTTAGGACTATTTCACAGTGGTAAGTCCTTAATGGGTATTTTAAAAGAGCTAATTTTAAAAGACAAAGATGATAGCAGTGTTGTTGTCAGAGTCCTGTTATATGTGGTAAGAATGCTTAACAAAAGATATAGCCTTTAACATGTAAAAACATTTGTGTTGTCATTATGCAGGTCTTGTTTAGGAAACGATAATGTTGCGATTTCCTGGGCGTAGCTTCCTGTAAGAACTAGAAGTCACTATCTCCCAGCAGTGTTTGGGTGCTCCTTCTTACACTTTGTTTTGCCCCTCTTCCAAGATGCTCTCTGAGCTATAGATGTAGGGGCTCAATTGTAGACGTATCAAATATGAAATTCCCAGTAAGTTTTTTTGAAATACATTTTTTAAAATATAGTGCTGGGAACTGAACGGGGGGCTGCAACTGTGACCAACCCAAAGTTTACATTGTCAAATAGAATTCTGTGGAGCCTCCAAAGCCTAATCAGCTTACATCATGGAAACTTCATGACTAGCCACTTCTTGTTTCTCTCCTGATGACAGGATCTTAGAGTACGGAGTATCCCGGCTAGCCTGAAATTTTATCTTATGGAATCAAAGAGGCAGAGATCAAATTTTGAATAAAAGCTATGAATTACAACAAATACTCCAGCCAAGCAGGATTTAGAGGTTGTTTGTATAAATGCTGAGGGGAAATAGTTTCAGCCAATGCTGAAAATCCTAAAGAAGCTTGCTGAAAGAAGATGAAGAAGCCTTGCATATTAAAATCATTTCTGAACAGCAATTTATCATATAAGATCTTAGACATAGATGGCATAGGCAATATTCAGAGTATTTAGGGTATTCAATTTATATCAATATTAAAAAAAAGACCTTTTAATTATAATGGCTAAGGTTTCTACAAAGCCTTTTATTCAAACACAAAAAATAATAAGTAGAAGAGTTTTCCATTAACAGTACTACTTCAATGCTTTCAAAATTGCATGGCTTGAAGGGTAAATATTGAGCTTTTGGATTAAACAGAACTGACAATTACCTATAAAGAAAGCTACTCTACCTTTTTTTTTTTTTTGTCTTGCAATTTATTTTCATCCTTTACGGCACTGTGGCCTATTAATATCTCATCCTAAGATAACTGGTGATGGAATCATCTTAGAGTTTCCATCCACACTCAGTGAACACCTTCCATTTACTGATTGCAACATACAGACAGAATTTGAAGGCTTTGTTAATGTTGTTAAATTGCACACACACAACTCTTTTTCCAAAATTAAAACACTGCCTGTCTGTTTAAAATTTACCCCAAACATGACTAATCACATCATAAATTTGTGTAATACTATTCTTCTTTTAATCAGAATATGACTTTAAAAGAGAAAGTTTCACTGAGATTTATTGCTAAAATTATAGTCAGAGTTAATTTTTTTCCAAGAAATGTAAATCCGTAACACAAGGTAGAACGTTTTTTTTCTCTTATTGAATTAGGCTAAATTTAAAGATGTATACAATAAAGCTGACCAGTTACCCAGAGGTTCACAATATTATTGTGACTGACACCAGATAGTCCCTGGCACAAATACTGTATGTACACTTAAATGAGGATAATAACAGGAAATAAGAAAGATTTTCAGGTTCATATTTATCAGTTGTGAAGTTTATTTTGGCAATAACAGCATTAAAAAGGATCATGATAACTCTGGCCAGGGAAGCAGGGAACCTAACTGTTAATCTTCCCCTCTCCTTCCTCTCATTCAAATCCATTCCCCAAGCCACCACCACAGCTCTGGAGCAGAACATCTTCTGCCACCTCCTCCTCCTCCTCTTTGCCAGCATCTCCATTGGATCATGCAGTTCTCCTCCAGCCTTTCTTTCCACTTAACCTATTATCCCAGGCCCTAATTGCAGCAGGAAGTCCTGAGAAACTAACAGCCAAGCCTGCCAGAGAAGCAAGTAGGCCAGCAAAGCAGGCAGGCAAACTTCAGACCTTCACCGTCCTTCCTCCCCTCCAAATCCAATCACCCAGTCACATCCCCAGCTCTGCAGCAGACTTCCGTGTTTTGGCCTCTCCTTGTTTTCTGATCACATTCACAGGAGAATAAGCAGATCCTCATGAAACACAATGCTTTCCTTTCTCCTATGGAATCTCTCATTCCCTACCCCCTCCTAGCCCATTACCATTCCTAAGTATCAGCTCTCAAGATCTAGAAACATATTTTACCTATAAGCCTAGTAACTGAACCTAACTGAACCTAGCAGGATCCCAGAGTCCCCTACAATGCAAATTGTAGCCACCATATCCTCCTAAGAACCATAGAGGTCAACAAAATCAAGGAACAAAGCACCTACCCAAAAAAGACAAGAAAAGATACCAGATGCCAGCATCAAAACATAACCAATAACAATCAATTTCCAATAGATCCCAGCAACCCTACTCCAGAAAGCCCTAAGACCTGTAGTAAAACTGAAGCACAAGACAAGAACCTTGAAATAGCCTTTATGAATATGATAGAGCTGCTTAAAAAGGAAGTGAATAATCCCCTTAAAAATGCAAACAGTGAAAGGAAATGAATAAAAGAGATAAAGACCAGAAAGTGGAAATGGAATAAATAGGGAAAGCCCAAACAAAGAAATCTGGAAATGAAAAGATTAGGAACTTGAACAGGAACCTCAGATGCAAGCTTCAACAGAATATAATAGATGGATGAGAGAATTTAAGGCACTGAAGACAGAATAGGAGAAAAGTATACTTTGGTTAAATTAAATGTCAAATCTAAACAAGAAGCATAAAGAACACCAAATAGATTGGACCACAAAAGAAAGTTCCCTCATCACATAATAATCAAAACACTAAACACAGAGAACAAAGAAAGACTATTAAAAGCTGCAAGGGGAAAAGACCAAGTAACATGTAAAGGCAGACCTATTAAAATAACATCTGACTTCTCAGTGGAGACTCTAAAAGCCACAAGGTCCTGGACAGATGCTCTACAGAGACCATATATGCCAGCGCAGACTACTATATCCAGAATAACTTTCTATCATAATAGATGGAGAAAACAAAATAGTCCATGATAAAGTCAAATTTATGTAAAATTACAAATCCAACTCTACAGAGAGCGCTAAAAGGAAGACAACCTAAAGAAGTTTAAAAAAACCCAAGAAAACACAAGGAATAAATAATTCAAGAACAAAAAACTAAGAGGATACACACATACACACACACACACACACACACACACACACACACACACACACACACTACCACCACCACCTCCACCACCACCACCACCAACAACAACAAAATAACAGGAATCAAGAAACACTGCTCATTGATCTTTTTCTCAACAGTTGTGGTCTAAATTCCCCAACATAAAGACATAGACTAATGGGATGGATGTGAAAACAGGATCCAACCTCCTGCTGCATTCAAGAAAAACACCTTAACATCACAGATAGACATCACCTCAGGTAAAAGGATATATATCCCACCCAAACAGACCCATGAAGCAAGCTAGTATAGCCATTTTAATATATAAGAAAATAGACATCAAACCAAAACTAATTAGAAGGAAAAATCCACCAAGAGAACATTGTAATTCTTAATATCTATGCCCCAAACACAGGGACACTCAAGTTCATAAAGGAGCAACTACTGTAATTCAATCACATATAGACAGTTACAGGTCATCCAGATAATAAACAGAGAAATGCTGGAGCTAAAAGATATAAACCAAACATACCTAGCAAATATTTACAGAACAGTTCATCCAAATACAAAAGAATATACTTTCTTCTTAGCACCTCACGGAACTTTCTCCAAAATTGACCATATACTCAGACAAAAAGCAAGTCCCAACAGATACAAGAAAATTGTATCTGCCAATAAAGAAATTTAAGACCGTCTAGAACTTAATGGACATGAATACAAAACATGCCCAAATTATGGGACACAATAAAGGTATCTTTAAGAGGCAAGCACATATCACTATGCACCTACATTGAAAAGAAAAAGAAAAAGAAAGGAGAGATCTCAAACAAGTAACTTAACATCACATCTGAAATCCCTAGAGCAAAAGGAAGAAATCACCCACAAAGGGAGTAGATGACAAGAAATAACCAAACACTCAGGGTTGAATTCAATAAAATAGAAATAAACCAATAAACAAACAAAAAAATACAAAGATTCAAGGGAGCAAGGGGTGATTCTTTGAGAAAATCAGTAATACTGGCAAAACCTTATCCAAATTAACTGAAAGGTAGAGATAAAAGATTCAAATTAACAAAATTAGAAATGAGAAGAGGGGCATAACAACAGACACTGTGGGAATTCAGAGAATCATAAGGACATACTTTAAAACCCTGTACTCTTCCAAATTGGAAAATCTTAAAGAAATTGATATATTTTCTCCATACACACCACTTACCAAAGTTAAATCAAGATCAGATATACAATTACAAATATTTATAACACTTAGTGAAATAGAAGTCATCAAAATTTTTCAACCCCCCAAAAGAGCCCAAGGCCAGATAATTTTATCAAGGAATTCTACCAGGCTGTCAAAGAAGAGTTAAGGTCATTATTTCTCAAATTGTTCTACATAATAGAAACATAAGGGACATTGCCCAATTCATTTTATGAAGCCAGTTACCGTGATATCCAAACCACATAAAAAAACTAGAAGAAAAGAGAATGACAGACCAATTTTCCTTATGACCATAGGTGCAGAAATACTCAACAAAATACTTGAAAAATCAAAAAGATCATCTACCATGATCAAGTAGGGTTCATCCCAGAGATGCAGGGATGGTTCGATATGCAAATATCTGTCAATGCAATCCACTATATAATTAAACTGAAATAAAAAAACACACGATCGAAAGCTTAGATGCAGAAAATGCCTTTGAGAAAATCCAACAACACTCAATGACAAAATTCCTGGAGAGATTAGGTGTACAATACATTTTTGATTCATTTAAATCAACACTCTTATGACTTGGTCAAATTAGTCTGTGTGATTATATGAGCTTCAAGTAAAAGGAAGATAACAATTCAAAAAATACTTAAATAGAAAAATGTTAACATTTGTGATTCTGAAAGTATTATACAAATATAGGTGTATTACTTTGAAACTTATAATTAATCTAGCCATATTCTAAATTCCTTTTCCTTTAAAGACAGAATGAATGTTATCACCAATATTTGATATTTTATTTTATACATGCCAAATACAATATGCATATTGGTAATATTAACCTAAATATATATGATGCATGTATATAATGTTATAAAAAGTATACTACATAAACCATAGAAATATATAAATTCTATGAAATATTTCATATATACACATCTGTTATTTTGATAGTGAAATATAAGGCTTGATTTTCTAGCTGCTACTAAATTTGGTTTGTAGGGAAGATTTTTTTAGGTGACACCATGATAAGAAGCATCTTCTAATGTCTATTGAGTCAATTTAGCATTTTAATTTCAAATGAAATTATATATATGAATGATATAAATACATAAAAGCTGTAAAACTCAAGACATAAATTGAAATGTAAGTGGTGTTATTTTCTACCTAGATGAGAGGGTCCTAAGAAGATATAATAAATTTTATAAGTATTTTAAAGCTCCTTTTCATTTATTATAATCACCACCTATGAGATTTTTATACCAAACTCCAGGTATTATTAGAGAATGATAAATTAGAAAAATAAATAAAATTTTAAGTAACAAAAGAAGAACATGAAATTAAATTGTCTATTCACTAAGCCCCAAATTACATACAATATATACTGCCACTGGATTATGATAGAAAAGAACAGCACTATCCTACTGTTTAGAGATATTGTTGCATACAAATACAAATCCTTTTTTTCCTTGTTTCTGATATATTAAAAGAAAACATCATTTCACTCAATTTCAGAATTTATATTAGACCTCCAGGAAATATTTTTCCATTATAAAATGTACATTTATCTTATTTTTACTAAATAGTTGATATTATTTACATTGTTTGTTGTTGTGTATGTTTCTCCTTTTAGGACTACATGCTAACACTACTGAGAAATGCCATTAGAACCCACAAAAATATTTAATTGTTTCTTATTTTCTATTTAATAGCCCATCAATTTATTTCAGAATCTAATGTTTTCTAGTTATATTTCTAAAAGTTATGACCTACTACAATAACGATGTAGTTCTGAAGTCATTGGACTTGTTTTTTAGTTGTTATTTGAAACTAGGAATTTTTTTTCTATTATGTTAGTTTTTATTTAAAATAAAGTTATTTTCTTACAAGATATTCTGATTATGGATTCCTCCCCCTTATCTCCTCCCATATCCTTTCCACTACCCCTCTCTTCCAACTCTTCTCAATCTTTTGCTCTCTCCTAGGAATACAGACAGGCAAAGATAAAAGACAATGAAGGATAAAACAAACAAAATTTTAAAAAGAAAGAAAACTACCCGTACATATACAAAGGCACACACACACACCATAAAAACACAAAATACAAGCAAAAGACTAGTAAGGTGAAAAAATGCCCCCACCAAGCAATATGAGACAAAAAGTCCCAAAATATACCTTTGACTTGGTTTTGTGTTGACCATTCACTACTGGAGCCTTTCCCTAAGTGTGGTTTGTATAGCCAGTAAGGCTCTGATGGTAAAAACAAATTTTTCATTTGTGAGCAGTTATCAATTGGAGATAGCTTCTGGGTTAGGGATGGGGGCTTGTGTCTAATTCCTTTCTCAGCAGTGGGACCTCAACTGGCTCTGACTTGTGCAAGCCCTGTGCATGCTTGCCACAGTCTCTGAAAATTTGCATGTGCATCAGTCCTGTGGGTTAAGCAGGCCTTGTTTCTTTTTCTTTGTGCCGTTCATCCCCTCTGGCTATTACAATCTTTCCGCCTCCTCTTCTGCGGGATTCCCTGAGGATTTGATGAATATTTCCTATTAGGGCTGAGTGTTTCATGGTCTCCCACTGTCTGAAGTTGTCCAATTGTGGGTCTCTATATTAGTTCCCATCTACTGCCGGAGAAAGCTTCTCTGATGATGGCTGAGTAACATTGGTCTATGGCAATAATAGAATGTCCTTAAGAGTTATTTTATTGCTACGTTCTTTTAGCAGAACAGTAGTGTGTGCTTTTTCACCCAGGTCCATATCTTATCTAATCTCAGATTCTTGGCCACCCCAGCACTGTCAGACATGGGTTTGGTCTCATGAAATGGGCCTTAAATCGAGTCACATAGTGGTTGTACCATTATTGTACCATGTATCTTGCAGGCAGGTCAAAGGATTTATAGCAAGGTTGGTGTTTACATTTCTGCCCTGGTAGCATGCAAGGTAACTTCCAGTACCAAGAACACTAGTAAGAGGCAAGGCTCTATGTAGGCAGCAGCTAACCTTTTCTGGGTTCAATGGGTTATGTATGTGTTCTCTTCAGCAGTATTGTATTACCATAAGATTTGGAGAGCAACAAATAGCCTTTGCAGTAGCCTGGGTTGTTTAGAGATTTCCATGGTGACTCTTCAGACAACTCAATTAGAGGTGACCCATACCTGACACTAGAATTTTCATTTGGTGGCAATAAATATCTTGATGAGGCTTTGTCCCTCCTGCTATTTAGTGATCCCATTTCGATTTCTTCATATATGTGTAGATTTTAGGAAGCTTCTACTGTAGTAGGTTTCCATATGACCCCCTCAAATGCCCTTAATTGGCAATTCTAAAGGAAGCTCGGGTTATGAATTCTATTTGTTGATTCTAGCAATTTTCTGTGCTATTTCAGTCTTGTTCAGAAAATTTTTGACTATATGCTGTAATTTAAAGTGTATTCTCAATGTCTTCCTCTAATTTTCCAGCATTTTAGATTTTAAATTAAAGTTTTCGATCCACTTTGCGTTGATTTTGTGCAGCATGAGAAATGTAGGTGTAATTTTATTCTTCTGCAAGTAGATATATAGTTTCGCCAGCACTGTTTATTAAATAGGCTTTTTAACCACTGTATGTTTTATGCCTTTATCAAAAATTGGGTGGTCATAGCTTATAATGTCTGAGTCTTCTATTCTGATCCGACCTGTTCCCACCTATAGAAGGGTTCTTGGGTGGGGGAGAGAGGAATGAGAAAATATTAGATAGAAAGATAGACCTTGACGACAAGGAGAAAGACAGAGACACAGGATAGCTTCGGGAGGGCATGGGTCAATACCCAACAGCTAAGAGGTTTATTCAAAAGGGCTTTTTATGATATGCCAAGGGAAGAGGCAAAAGACCCCCCCCCCCCGCAAGATCAAAGCACATTGTACAGCCAAGTGTAGACCCTTCCAAACACCTGGTAAACACGCCTGTGGCAAAATCATCTCCTTATGCAGCCCTGCTGCATAAAGCAAGCTCAGATTCTCTGACCCTAAGTAAGATCTCACTAGAGAGCCTCTGTGGGCACCCACAGGTAACTAAATCAAAGAGATTGTATTATATGTTTTCCAGAGACTCATTTCTTTATAAAAATTGAGTGATACTAAAATTTAAGAATAAACTGAACTTTTAACATAATTAAACTTAATAATTATGTTAAAGTCAGAAAATATGGTTTTGATTAAGATTCAATTTCATTTTTACTTTAAAAATGCTTTCTCAAATTATGTAATACATATTTTATTGCATTTGGTTTTTATATACTAAGTATTTTCTATAATTATATAACATATTTGGTCATATACAGAGGGCTTCCAATAAAAAGCAATAGATATTTGATAATTTTAGAAAACACTTTAATGTTTTTCTGTTATTTACATACTCTTAATTCTATAACTAATAGATAAAATTTTGTAATGTTTTGATAAAATGCAATCATATTATGTGGAAATAAATAGCAAAAAACTATTTACTGATAGATAGTGCTAACAATTACTGTATTTCTAAATGAGGAAAGATGACATCCTTACACTTAATAGATATTTCCATGACACAACTCTTCTCCTGTACACTTAAGTATATTTGTTAGAGGTATTGAAAGAACTACAACATTTTTCTCAACTCTTACAATCTTTGTGTCTCCTCTTCATCATACATCCCTAAGCCTTGAGGAGAGGGATCTGATAAGGATATCTCATTTAGGGATAAGTGCTCAACAACTCTTATCCTCTGCACAATGTCCAGTTGTGGGTGTCTGTTTCACTTCCTATCTACTGCAAAAAGAATCTTCCCTGATGATGGTTGAGTGAGGCATTTATCTATGGGTACAGCAATATGTCATTAGGAATCATTTTATGTCTATGTTCCTTTAGCAGAATAACAGTAGTTAGTTTTCCCCTGAGCCCATGACCTATGAAGACTCAGGCTCTTGGCCATTTTAGCAGTGTCAGGTATGAGTTCCATCTCATGGTATGGGCTTTAAATCTAATAGAAGAGTAGTTTGGTTAGTCCCAGAAGACTTCTGCTTCTATTGCACCATTTGTCTTACAGGCAGGTTACTGTTGTAGGTCCCAGGTTTTGTAGCTGGGTGATATTGATGGAAGTGGTACAAAAACCTTCCAGTTTAGTGACTATCCATTTATGTACATAGAAAAGCATTTTAGGTTGTTTACTTGTAACTGTGTAGTAATGAATGAGGTAATTAGTCTGAATTGGTTATGATTATACTGTGTGTGTGTGTTTTAAATCATATAATGTACCTTGAATGCATACAACTCTTATTTGTTATAAACACATTAATAAACCTAAGGGAAAAGTGGCTATTTTTTCTGTTTACTAATGTAGAAGCAGTTTTGTTCCATAGAGTTCACAAATATTTCAAGGTAAGGGTGGTGTAGCTCCCTGTGCATATATGATAATCATTTTTCCGAACAAGGGATTCTAGCCCACTACAGGGGTGGACTTATTCTTTACCTACAAGATATTACTAATATGTGTTTATCATTTATTTACTACACAAAGGAATGATGGCAGTACATTCAAAAGTTTCCCAAACTTCCGTATATATTATTTCCAGATATTTCTTGGGGTGTAGGTTTTACAAGTTGCTATTTTTTGTTGAGAAATTGTCTAACTATAATAGCTCAGATTTTTCTCCAACTTCTGATACACCTGCATTTTTCCTCCTTAATGTTGAAATTAGAGGCATGTGCCATCATGCTTAATTTTAAAAATACATTATAAACCTATGTTTTCAAATTATTAACCTTCCTTAGTCCATTATAATTTTTGTCATGAGTCCTTTTTATTCATATTACAAATAATCAATATGCATACATAGTATATTTAGCAAAAAAATTTTTAAATCTGTTATTCTGTAGAATCAAGATTGTAAAAATCAATTTAAAGAAGGAATCTATTAACAGTTTGTTTAGTCTAAAATAAATATTTGTATTATTAGAAACATAAAATTTTAGACTGAATTATGAAAGAGTAGAACATCTGCACACACCAATTAAAAGTAAGGTGGCTAATTAATAATCTATTTCCTCCAGTAGATGAATCATCTAGATAAAAAATCCACTAAGAAACTTCAGAGTTGTACTACAACAGAGATCAAGTGAAATTAATTGAAATCTACACAATATTTCATCCAACAGCTGTGGAATGCTCATTCTTCTTAGCAGCTTATTGAACAATTCCTTTTTTATTATTTAAAAGTTTTTTTTTCCATTTTACATATCAACCACAGTTCCCCCTCCCTGCCCTCCTCCTCCTAACCACCTACCTTCCCTCCATCCCACATAGGGAGTCAACAAAGTCTGGCATGTCAAGTTAAAGCAGGACCAAGCCCCTCCCCCCTGTATCAAGGCTGACCAAGGTATCACTCCATAGGGAATGGTCTCCAAAAAACCAGTTCATGCACTAGGGATAAATCATGGTCCCACTGCCAGTGGCCCCAGAAACTGCCCAAGCCACATAACTGTCACCCACACTCAGAGGGGTTAGTTCGGTCCCATGCAGGCTCCCCAGGTGTCAGTCCAGAGTCAGTGAGCTCCAACTAGCTCAGGTCAGCTGTCTCTGTGGGTTTCCCCATCATGAAATCAGTATAGCAGTTTCTCAGAAAACTGGGAATCATTCTATCTAATGATCCAGCAGTACCACTCTTGGGCATATACCCAAAGGATGCACACTCATACCACAAGGACATTTGCACAACTATGTTCATAACAGCATTATTCATAATAGCCAGAACCTGGAAACAACCTAGATGCCTCTCAACCAAAAATGGAAAAAGAAAACCTGGTACATTTACACAATGGAGTATTACATAGCTATAAATAAAACAATGACATTATGAAACTTACAGGCAAATGGATGGAACTAGAAAAAAACCATCCTGAGTGAGGTAAACAGACCCAGAAAGACAAACATGGTATGTACTCACTCATAAGTGGATATTAGGTGTAAAGCAAAGGATAACCAGGTTACATTCCATGACTTCAGAAAAGTTACATAACAAGGAGGACCCTAAGAGAGACTTGCATGGATCCCCTAAGAAGGAAAAATAGATATGATCTCCTGAGTAAATTGGGAGCATAGGGAGGGAAAAGGGGTAAAGGGAGGTGGCAAAAGAATATGGGGGAACTGGATGGTCGAGTTGGGGAAGGGACAGAGAGAGAGAGAGCAAGGAAAGAGATATTTTGATAGAGGGAACCATTAAGGAGTTAGGGAGAAACCTGGTGCTAGGAAAATTCCCAGGAACCCACGAGGATGAAGCCAGGCAAAACACTAAGCAATAGTGGAGAGGGTCCCCAAACTAGCTTTCCCCTGTAATCAGATCAATGACTACCCTAATTGTCATCATGGAACCTTTGTCCAGTAACTGATGGAAGCAGATGCAGAGATCCACAGCTAAGCACTAGGTGGAGCTCCTGGAGTCCAGTCCAAAGAGAGGGAGGAGGGATCATATGAGCAAGGGGGTCATTTAACAGTTTCTAAATAATCAAGTCACATTTTATTCCATAAAACAAGACATTGTTTATTTAAAAATTAAAATAATTTTGTATTTCCAGACCATAGTAGAATTAAATGAGAAATCCACATATGCTACAGGAAATACATAAACACATAGAAATCTAACAATATGCTTTTGTGAGATCAGTGAGCCATTTAAAAAAAACCATATAGGAAATTGTAAAATCCTAGACTTAAAGGAAAATGAAAAAACTGGTTGTCAGCATTTATGAAATACAGCAAAGGTAGTTATAAGAGAGAAATATATACCCTACATTAAAAAATCAAAGAGATCCAAACCAATAAACAAATAATTCACTTCATATTCTCCAAAAGAGCAAGAACAAGCCAGTCTTCAAACACTAGGAGAAATGATAAATACCAAAGCTGGAATTAATCAAAAGGAAGACAAAAGGACAGTACAAAGGATCAATGTTCATGAAAAATATCCAAGACTGACAAAACCTTAGTGAAACTACTAAAAACAGGAAAGAAGACCCAAATCAATAAAATTAGAAATGAGAATGGGGTAATACAACAAATACCTACTTGGTCTAATTAATAAGCTTCTGTGGATATCACTCTGTATGAATAAAATGCTGATTGGCCAGTAGCCAAGCAGGAAGTATAGGCGGGACAAGCAGAGAAGAGAATTCTGGGAACAGGAAGGCTGAGTCAGGAGATGCTGCCAGCCACCGCCATGAGTACCAACATGTAAGATACTGTTAAGCCATGAGCCATGTGGCAAGGTATAGATTTATATAAATGGGTTAATTTAAGATATAAGAATTAGATAACAAGAAGCCTGCCATGGCCATACAGTTTGTAAGAAATATAAGTCTCTGTGTGTTTACGTGGTTGGGTCTGAGAGGCTGCAGGACTGGCGGGTGAGAGAGAATTGACCTGACCATGGGCCAGGAAGAACCAGGAAAACTCTAGCTACAATAACCACTATTATTTTTTTGTTAATATGGTATCATTACAATTATCATTTTATTATATTAACTCATGTACAATAATGTTCATAGGAGTCTTAGTGATGTCACCAAAGAGTTAAAATGACTGCATAGCCAATCAGCTGGTAAATACACAAGCAAATGTAGTATATCCAGACAAGGGAATGATATTTCAGTCATAAAAATGAATATGCCTTAAGAACTTATAGTAAATGTAGGAAGTCAGACACAAATGGTTATGTATTGTGTGAATCCATTTGTATCCAACACCTAGAATAGGCAAATAGGGATTTAAAGTAGATTAGTGCTTGACAGAGACTGATGATAGTAAAGATGAATAAGAATGACTGGGAATAGGTGCATAATTTTCTTCTGGAATGATGAAAGTTTTCTGGAATTAATATTGATGATGATAAATCATTACTGCCTGTTTACTAAAACTCAATGGGTTGTATACATGTAAGGGTGAAATGTGAACAAGCAAGAGGATCATCAGGTAAAGGTGTCTTTCATTAAGCCTTATAAACTGAGTTCCATCCCCAAGAACTCACACAGTGGAAGGAGAGAACACCTAACTTCTAAACACCTACTGAGCATGTGTACATGCACACACATGCACTCATACACAAATGAATAAATAAATGCTTTTAAAATGTGAATTTCATATTTAAATAAAAATGCTGTGAAATAAAGCATTAAAAATAATCTTAGGGGTCTGGAGAAACAGCTCAGTGCTGAGGATCATGTGCTTCCTTGTAGCATGAATCTTAGAAGGTCTTATTAATAAAAACAAATCCAGAGCCAGGTATTGGGGTGAATGCTGGAAGATCAGAGAAGCAGAACAAGCCACAGACACCTCACATTGCCAATTCCTTAGCTGATCCTGTTTCCTCAAACTGGAAGCCTCTGTGTCCTCATCTGAATGGGTCTCAGCTGAACTGCTGCTCAAAAACCTAAAAGCTTAACCACCCCTAGTTCCTGGTTTTGATGCCTTATATACCTTTCTGCTTTCTGCCATCACTTTCTGGGATTAAAGGCATGAGTCACCATGCCTGGCTGTTTTCAGTGTGGCTTTAAACTCACAGAGATCCGGATGGATCTCTGCCTCCCAAGTGATTGGATTAAAGGCATGTGTGCCACCATTTTCTGGCCACTGTATCTAGTGCTGTTCTGTTCTCTGACCCCAGATAAGTTTATTAGGGTGCACAATATTTTAGGGAAAACAATATCACCACAGCTGCTCTTGCAGAGGATCCAAGTTCAATTCCCAGATCCCACATTAGGAACATACAACTGCCTGTAACTCCAGCTCCAGGGAGCTGATGCCTCTGACCTGTAGGGGAACCTGCACTGATTCTCACACACACACACACACACACACACACACACACACACACACACACACACACACACATGCACGCATGCATACATGCACACACACAAAAAAATAAAATAAACATTTTTTAAATCTTAATAGACAAATGATCCAAAAGCTATATATATATATACTATATAATATTACTTTCAATGTACTACTCACATTTTAAGGAGAAATTAACTGGAACTATGTCATACTCTTCCCAGAAAAGAAAAAAATGAAAAATAAAAGAAGCTATTTCAGTTCATAATTTCCTTCTATCAGACACAGAATATGTGATTTGTTAGAAAGGAAGCATTAAGTTAACCTTTGTGAAAATTGAAACACAGCTTTTCAAAATACATAAGAAAATTTAAAAATCAAAGTGCAGACCAGGAAAATTATATGAAGATTTCAACCAAAGACTAGTATGTATATTATATAAATTTGTTTTAAATCAACAGTTTGAAAATACACCTAGGGAAAGTGAAGAAGACATGGATATTTTTCCCAAAAGGATATACTTCACTGCTGCCATTGAGAAACCACACACAACTGAAGGAAATGATGAGATATTACCATATAACTATAAGAATTACTAAAATAGCAATAGCCACAACAAATGCCAGAAATAATGTAAGAAATTGGATCCCTCTGCTGGTTGGAATGTAAAATGGAACAGCGAATCTGGAAAATAGTTCGGCACTTTATTATAAAAACAAAACAAAACAACCACAAAAAAGCATACAAGCATCTTATTACCCAGAAAATTCACTCCTGGGCATGTATCCCAGACACATAAAAACTTGTGCTCACAAAAATTCTGTACATAAATATTTGTAGGAAGCTCATTCACAATTGTCAAAACAGGAAAAGATCCAGATGTCCTTCAAATGATGAGTAAATAAACATTTTTACATCAATACCTGAACAATCAAATTGAGCTCTTGGCAATGTAATGAATAAATTAGATGAATTTCCAAAGAATTTCACAGAGAAAAGAAAACTAATCAAGTTTATTCACTGCACAATTCAGCTTTTATAACATTATTAAAAAGATAGTCCTGTTGAAGTGTAGAAAGAGAAAGTTGTGGGTGGGAGAAAATGAGGATGGCTTTAAAAACAAACTAAAGGGATCCTGTGTAGATGAGAATTAATAATATTCTTGTTAATATTCTGGTTGTGTTATCATGCTACAACTTCGCAAGATGTTACAATTGGAGAACGTGACAGGAAGAATACATAGGATCGCTCCCTATTATTTTTCAAATGCATGAAAATCTATTACCTTAAAATATAATAAAATTTTCATGAGTTTCATGAAATTATTTTCCAGTCAAACTGTGTGAACTTTCATTGCACATGAAAATGACAATAAAACTTAATTTGCTTAATTAAAACTTAATAGGAGCATATTTAGAAATTTAAAAAATGGTTAGTGAATTATTGTAAATATTTAGGTTTGTTAGGTATGATAGAAAGGATTTTCCCTTTAAAAACTTCTAGAGCTGAGGTTGGAAATATTGCTCAGCAGGTGAGTGCACATGATGTTCTTCTAGAGGACTTGAGTTCTGTTCCTACTGTCTATAACTCTAACTACCTAATCTGCATCCTCTTCTCTCATCCATGGATGCCCGCACTTAAATGCTCCAAGGATACCTGCACTTAAATGCACACACCTGTCTCCCATATAATTGAAAAAATTAAGCAATATAGATCTACAGAGATAATTTGTCTCTATATAGTCTCTATATAGAGGTATAGATAAGTGATCAATTGTTAATTATAAGTGAAAAGAAGAAATAATGAATGATTTTATTATTTATTAACAGGTAGCAAGTTTCATTTTGTGTCATGAAAAACATTTTCAGGTTGACTGTAATGGTGGTTATATAAATCTATGAATAAACTAAAAACTATCAGTTTGTACACCTTGGATTATTGAATTGCATGCTACATGAATTGTTAATCCACAAAGTTTTCATTCAAACATTTTATTTGTACAGATTCATACTGAAACATTTATAGATATTAAGATATACTTTTCAGCAGTTGGAGATAAAACTCAGTGGTGCTACACATGCTGAATACGTAGAGGAAGAGCCCCTGGGTTTGATCTGCAATACTTGCAATAAAAAAAAGCATAACTTCCAAATAATGTGACACAAGCAAACAGGTGACAAAACAGCAAGGATCAACTCTTAACAACAGATGTAGCAATTGGTTGGGAATGGAAGAGATTGCCATATAAACTCACTATTTTTTGTTGTTTAAAACTTTATAGTAAAGAGATGCAATTTAAAGAAGTAAGCAAAACACTTGACTGTTAAAATTTCAATGGATTTAAAAGTAGTCATTGATTAGGTTTTGTTTACTGGCTAATGAGCCTTATACGAAATCAAGCACATATGAAACAAAACAGCAGTTTAAAGAGAATATTGCTCATCAAGAACAATCTCTTCTCAATTTCCTGTAAATACCATGGCAACCCTAAGGTTACATGACTTGTTTTACTAACCTCACATATCATTCTTCTTACCAAATCTCCAATTTGCAAAATTCTAGCTAGCTCCTGCATGCGTAACTATAAAGAACATGTAATGTTTCATTGATAAGCATCATAATACTTTAATATTAAACTTAAAACACTATGAGCAAACAAATGGATGGACTAAAAATGAATGGTGAGGGAAGAGCTTCAGAAGTCTATATGATAGATGTATATGATATGCATATGTGAAAATAGCACAACATACCAATCTGTATGTTTATATGCTCTAATAAGAAAATATTTTGAACAGTTTAAATAATGGGTTGTACTGAAACCTTTTCTTGAAAGACTGCAGTGTCTTAAAAACAAAATCTCCATGTTTCCAGACACATGTAGGGACTTAGAAGCAAGATATTATGAAGCATTCAATTCTTCTTTTCTACTCAAGGAAGCTATGCCAGCTAATCTATCAAACTGAGGGTGTTAATCACACTAGCTATTCTAAGGAAATAAACACGCTAACAACATAAGAAATGGGGTAATACAAGGTTGCTTGTAGTGAAAATGCCAAGACTATTCATTCCAAGACTAAATGCACTTGATTATTGTTTTGAATCTTATATCAGAAAAAAACATAATTCCATCTCACCAAAATTCATACATTTAGCTAAGCATTTCTCAAGATGTGACGCTTCCATTTCCTGACCTAAAGTAAAAAGAGTTGATACTAAAGAAGGCAACCCATGCCAGGTGGTGGTGGCGCATGCCTTTAATACCAGCACTCAGGAGACAGAGACAGGTGGATCCCTGTGAGTTCAAGGCCAGCCTGGTTTACAGAGCAAGATCCAGGACAGGCACCAAAACTACAAAGAGAAACCCTGTCTCGAAAAACCAAAAAAAAAAAAAAAAAGACCCACCCAAATCTGCCCCAGTTGCTGGCCAGTAGGGAAAACTCCTGTAGGAAGGTTCCCCCCCAACAAAAACACCCCCATCAGACCCTGCAATCTACAAGCTCCATGCCCCACCCCAATACCCATCTTCCTGGGACCACAGTAACTACCTGAGACGCGGAAACCAAACTGCCAGCTCTCATTGGACCAAGAGTAAGCATCAGCCTGTGAACCCAGTAATTTCATGAGACAAGGAAACCTAACCACCAGCTCTCATTGGACCAAGAGTAACTTTCTGAGACATGAAATCTGACAGTTCTCATTGGACCAAGAGAGGCTTCCTGAGACACAGAATCTGTCAGCTCTGACTAGACCAAGAGCCCTGATAATACCAAGAGCGGCCTTGTGAGTCACAGAATCAGCTAGCTTTGATTGGACCAAGAGCAGCTCCCAGAAATACAGAATCTGCCATCTCCAATTAGACCAAGAGCTAAGATTGGACCCAGAGGGGCCCCCTAATACACAGACACAGCAAGCACAGATTGGGCCAACAGCAGTTCGCTCAGACACAGGCACCTCTTGCCTCTATTGGAGGAAGAGATGGGTAGACAAAGGTGCAAAAATACATACAACAACATATAGAGCAATATGGCATCACCAGAACTTAGCCCTTCTACAACAGCAAGTCCTGAACATCACCATGTAGAAGCAGAAGTAAGTAAACTTAAAAATAGCTACATGAAGTTGCTAGAGGCCTTTCAAGAAAAAAAATGAAAAATTCCCTTAAAGAGATTGAGGAAAAGACAAACAAAAAAATGGGAAGAAATCAATAAATCCCTTAAACAAATCCATGAAAAAGCAATTAAACATGTGAAGGAAACAGTTCAAGACCTGAAAAGTAAAACAGAAACAATGAAGAAGACACAAATAAAGGCGATGCTGGAAATAGAAATTCTGAGTAAATGGACAGGAAACACAGATGCAAGCATGACCAACAAAATACAAGAGATGGAAGAGAGAATCTCTGGAGTAGAGGATACAACAGAGGAAATGGACTTGTCAGTCAAACAAAATACCAAAGCCAAAAAAGTCATAACACAAAATGTCCAGGAAATCTGGAAAACCATGAAAAGGCCAAACTAAGAATAATAGGGATAGAAAAGGAGAATACCAACTCAAAGGCACAGAAAATACATTCAACAAAATCATAGAAGAAAACTTTCCCAACTTAAAAAAGGAAATACCTGTGAAGATACAAGAAGCATATAATAATAATTAAACCACTAAACACATAGAATAAAGAAAGAATATTAAGAGCAGCAAAGGAAAAAGGCCAAGTGACTCATAAAGACAGACCCATCAAAATAACATCTGACTTCTCAATGAAGATTTTAAAAACCAGAAGGTCCTGGACAGATGTAATGCAGACACTAAGAGACCATGGATGCCAGCCTTGACTAATATACCCAGTAAAACTTTCAATCACCATAGACGGAGTGAACAAGACATTCCAAGACAAAACCAGATTTAAACAATACCTATCCAAAAATCCAGCCCTACAGAAAGCACTTGAAGGAAATTTCCAACCTAAGGAATTCATATACACCCATGAAAACACAGGCAATAGATAACAGCAATAAATCTGAAAGAAGAGAAATACACACACACTGCCACCAAAAAATAACAGGAATTAACAATCACTGCTCATTAATATCCCTCAATATCAATGGACTTAATTCACCTATAAAAAGACACCAGCTAACAGAATGGATACGAAAGCAGGACCCATCTTTCTGCTGCATACAAGAAACACACCTCAAATTCAAAGATAGACACTCCCTAAGAATAAAGGCATATACTACCTCAGAGTAAGACGTTGGAAAAGTCTTTCCAATCAAATGGTCTTAAGAAGCAAGCTTGTATAGCTATCTTAATATCCAACAAAATAGACTTCAAACTAAAATCAATCAAAAGAGATCGAGAAGAATATTGCATACTTATCACAGGAAAGGTCCACCAAGATGAAGTTTCAATTCTGAATATTTATGCCCCAAATATAAGGGCACCGACATATGTAAAAGAAACATTACTAAATCTTAAATCACACATCAAACCCCACACATTAATAGTGGGAGCCTTTATCACCCCACTATCACCAATGGACAGATCTGCCAGATTGAAAGTTAACAGAGAAATAAGGGACTTAAGGTTATGACTCAAAATGGACTTAATTGATATCTACAGAACATTCCACCCTAACAAAAAAGAATATATCTTCTCTCAGCACCCCATGGAACTTTCTTTAAAATCGACCACATACTCAGTCATGAAGCAAATCTCAACAGATACAAAAAAAATGGTATAACCTCCTGTATTCTCTCAGACCACCATGGCTTAAAGTTAGATTTCAACAACAACAAAAATTACAGAAAGCCTACAATCTCATGGAAACTGAATAATGCTCAAATGAATCACCAATGGGTTAAGGAAGAAATAAAGAAAGAAATTAAAGACTTCCTAGAGATCAACGAAAATGAAGACACCACATACCCAAACTTATGGGGCGCTATGAAAGCAGTGCTAAGAGGGAAATTCATGGCCCTAAATGCCCTCATAAAGAAGTTGGAAAAATCTCACACTAGTGACTTAACAGCACACCTGAAAGCTCTAGAACAAGAAGAAGCAAAGTCACCCAGGAGGAATAGATGCCAGGAAATAATCAAATTGAGAGCTGAAATCAATAAATTAGAAACAAAGAGAACAATACAAAGAATTAATGAAACAAAGAGTTGGTTCTTTGAGAAAATCAACAAGATAGACAAACCCTTATCCAGACTAACCAAAAGGCAGAGAGAGAGAGAGCATCCAAATTAACAAAATCAGAAATGAAAAGGGAGACATAACAACAGACAATGAGGAAAATGCAGAGAATCATCAGGTCATACTTCAAAAACCTATACTCCACAAAATTGGAAAATCTAAAAGAAATGGACGATTTTCTGGATAGGTACCACATACCAAAGTTAAAACAAGACCAGATAAACAATTTAAATAGACCAATAACACCTAAGGAAATAGAAACAGTCATTAAAAGTCTTCCAGCCAAGAAAAGCCCAGGGACAAATGGTTTCAATGCAGAATTCTACCAGATTTTCAAAGAAGAGTTAATACCAATACTCTTCAAATTGTTCCACACAATAGAAACAGATGGAATGTTACCAAACTACTTTTATAAAGCTACAGTTACTCTGATTCCCAAGCCGCACAAAGATGCAACAAAGAAAGAGAATTACAGAACAATCTCCCTCATGAACACTTTTGCAAAAATACTCAATAAAATATTGGCAAACAGATTCCAAGGACACATGAAAAAATTATCCACCATGATCTAGTAGGCTTCATCACAGAGATGCAAGGTTGGTTCAACATACGAAAGTCTGTCAATGTAATACAAGATATAAACAAACTGAAAGAAAAAAAAGCACATGATCATTTCATTAGATACTAAAAAGGCAAATTAGATACTAAAAAGGCCTTTGACAAAATCCAACATCCCTTCATGATAAAGGTCTTGGAGAGATCAGGAATACAGGGAACATACCTATGTAGTGGGTAGCCATTCCAGCTTTGACCTGGAAGTACCACCACCTTTGAGGCTTCAGTAACTGTCATGCCTACAAGGCAGAGCCAAGAGAGGACTCCTGAAGACCTGAGATCTGGATAGGCAGCTCTCTTGGTTCCTGGATCCTGGATGCTGGAGGTGGACCTAGCAGAGTCCTCCAGAGAACACCACTGGACCGTGATACACCTTTCCCAGACCCTGTAACCTATCCCTTCACTTGTAAGTTAGCCCACAAAATAAACCTCCCTTTTAACTACATGGGGTTGCCTTAATATTTAAACCAATATACCTAAACATAATAATGGCAATTTACAGCAAGCCAACAGTCAACATCAAATTAAATGGAGAGGAACTCAAAGCAATTCCACTAAAATCAGGCACAAGACAAGGCTGTGCTCTCTCCTCATATATATTCAATATAGTACTTGAAGTTCTAGCTAGAGCAATAAGACAATAAACAGAGATCGAGGGGATACAAATTGGAAAGGAAGATGTCACACTTTCACTATTTGCAGATGATATGATAATATCCAAAAGTGACCCCAAAAATTTGACCAAGGAACTCCTACAGTTGATAAACACCTTCAGTAATGTGTCAGGATACAAGATTAACTCAAAACATCAGTAGCCCTCATACATACAAATGATAAAATGGCTGAGAAAAAAAATCAGAGAAACATCACCCTTTACAATAGCCACAAATAATATAAAATACCTTGGGGTAACTCTAACTAAGCAAGTGAAGGACCTATATGACAAGTACCTTAAGTCTCTGAAGAAAGAATTTGAAGATGTCAGAAAATGGAAATATCTCCCATGCTCATGGATATGTAGGATTAATGTAGTAAAAATGACTATCTTACCAAAAGCAATCTGCAGATTCAATGCAATTCCCATCAAAGTCCCAACACAATTCTCAACAGACATAGAAAGAACAATACTCAACTTCATATGGAAAAAAAAAACAGGATAGCTAAAAGACTACTGTACAATAAAACTACCTCTCGAGGCATCACAATCTGCGACTTCAAGCTTTACTATACAGTTATAGTAATAAAAACAGCTTGGTACTGGCATAAAAACTGACATGTAGACCAATGGAAACAAATTGAAGACCCTGACATTAATCCACATACATATGAACAACTAATTTTTGACAAAGAAGCCAAAACTGTACAATGAAAAAAAGAAAGTATCTTCACCAAATGGTACTTACATAACTGGATGTCAACATGTAGAAGATTGCAAATAGATTCATATCTGTCACCATGCACAAAACAAGTCCAAGTAGATCAAAGACCTCAACATAAATCCAGTCACTCTGAACCTGATAGAAAGGAAAGTAGGAAGTAGTCTTGAATGCATTGGCACCGGGGATCACTTCCTAAATATAACAACAGTAGCACAGACACTGAAAGCAACAATTAATAAATAGGACCTACTAAAACTGAGAAGCTATTGTAGGGCAAAGGACACAGTCAATAATAAGACAAAACAACAGCCGTCAGAATGTGAAAAGACCTTCACCAACCCCACATCTGACAGAGGGCTGATATCCAGAATATATAAAGAACTCAAGAAACTAGACATCAAAATACATAACAGTCCAATTTTAAAAAAATGGGCTACAGAGCTAAACAGAGAATTCTCAACAGAAGAATCTCAAATGCCCAAAAGACATTTAAGGAATTGCTCAACATCCTTAGCCATCAGGGAAATGCAAATAAAAATGACTCTGAGATACCATCTTACAACTCTGAGAATGGCTAAGATCAAAAACACTGAGAACAGCTTATGTTGGAGAGGATGTGGAGAGAGAGGAACACTCCCCCACTGTTGGTAGGAGTGCAAACTTGTACAGCCACTCTGGAAATCAGTATGGCGGTTTCTTAGAAAATTGGGAATAAGTCTTCCTCAAGACCCAGCTATACCATTCTTGGGCATATACCCAAGGAATGCTCAATCATACCACAAGGGCACTTGCTCAGCTATGTTCATAGCAGCATTGTTTGTAATATCCAGAACCTGGAAACAACCTAGATGCCCTTCAACAGAAGAATAGATAAAGAAAATGTGGTACATATACACAATGGAGTACTACTCAGCAGAGAAAAACGATGACATCATGAGGTTTGCAGGCAAATGGATGGAACTGAAAATATCATCCTGAGTGAGGTAACCCAGACTCAGAAGGACAAACATGTTGTGTACTCACTCATAAGTGGATACTAGATGTAAAGCAAAGGATAATCAGACTGCAACCCACAACTCCAAGGAAACTAGCTAGTAAGGAGGACCCTAGGAAGGATGCATTGATCACCCAGCGATGGAGAAATGGATGAGATCTATATGAGCAAACTGGGGGTGAGGGGTTAATGAAAGGCAAGGGACAGGAGATGAGAGGTTAGGGAAGCTGGAGGTTTGAGCTGGAATGGGAATAGAGTGGGAGAGGAAGTAAAGAGATACCATGATAAATGAAGACACCATGGGAATAGGGAGAAGCAGAGTGCTAGGGAGGTCCCCAGGAATCCACAAGGATGACTCTACCATAGACTACTAACAATAGTTGAGATAACTACTAACAATACCTGAGCTGGCCTACTCTAGATCAAATGGCTGATTACTCTAACTGTCATCATAGAACCTGCATCCAGTGACTGATGGAAGCAAATGTAGAGGTCCATGGCCAGGTCCCAGGAGTCCAATCAATGAGAGAGAGGAGGGATGCTATGAGCAAGAAATATTGAGACCATGATTAGAAAAATTACAGAGACAACTAGCCAAACTAGTGGAAACACATGAACTGTGGACTAGTAGCTGAGGAGGGCCCAGGGTACTGGACTAGTCCCTCTGGATAATCAAGACAATTGTTTAGCTTGAACTCTTTAGGGGGCCCCCAGAAGTGGGATCGAGACCGGTCCCTAGTGCATGAGCCTGCCTTTTGGAGCCTAGTGCCTATGGTGGAACACCTTGCACAGCTTTGGTGCAGGGAGGAGGGGCCTGGACCTGCCTCAACTGAATGTACCAGGCTCTGCTGACTCCCCATGGGAGACCTTGCCTTGGAGGAGGTGGGAATGGGGGTCGGTTGTGGGGGAAGGCTTGGGGGTGGAAGGAGGGAGGAGAGGAGAATCTGTGGTTGGCGTGTAAAACGGATAGAAAATATCTTAATAAAAAAGAAGAAGGCAATCCAACCAATGATTACTACATTTGAAGTCAGTTAGGATTCCAGAAAAAAATCAAATTTAAGATGTTGGGATGCACCTGTACAAACCTATGAAAAGAATTTAATGTCTTGAAATAGTCTTCATCCAACTACATTAATGATCAAAGTCTTCCAGACAGCTTAGATTATTGAGGAACATTACCCTGGTCAGATTTGTAGAAGGGTGCCAAGAAATGTCAAACTCTTAGCAAGAGATTCTAAGAAAGAAACGCCCTGAGTAAATAAGCTGTGGTGTTTTCCAGGTAAAAGATGGACACAGTAATTAATATTCAGTTGCCTTTTTTACAGTAAAGAAATGCATGGTATCATGGAAACTTAAAGTTAACTAAAGAAGCACTGCCAACTATAGAGATGCACCAACTCCTCAACAGAAATTCAAAAGCAAATACTGAGATGGGAGATGGGAGTCACAAAGTTTAGAAATAATAAACTGTACATCCATCTTCCCAAAGGATGCTTCAGGCTTTTACTAATGTTACCTACCACTGAGAAGTCCCAAGGAGAAAACTTTGGTAACTACATTATTTATGTATCTTCATAATATTTTCATTCACTTTGCTACTCAGTTCTGGCCATGTACCAAAAGTATAGTATAGTACCAAAAATTTACCAAATTAGAAAAATCAATTCTGGAGGTACAGCTCAAAATCAAAGCAAGGCTGTGTTTCAATCTCTAGAACTGGGGACAATTACTTTTTTAAATGAAAGTTTTAAAAGATCCTTAGTGCCAGGCAGAGGCAGGCAGGTCTACAGTGTGAGTTCCAAGACAGCCAGGGCTGTTACATAGAGAAACCCTTTCTCCAAAAACGAAAAAAGAAAAAAGAAAGATATTTAGTGACAATGGATTTGGGTTTAATCTGAGCATGTGATATCTCAGTCATGGGACATACTTGGTTGTGCTGCAGTGATTTAGGGATTTCTGGACCCTTGTACCCTTTTCAACTATCTACTATAGTCCAAGTTGAATGGTTAGCTTTAAACTCCTCTTATCCAAAGGGGAATAAATTCTTTGACATGGAACATACTTATCAAAGTAGATAACTTTGCAATCAATATAACTGTATGTTGCAGTTCAGATCCTAAATCACCCTTTTACCTCAGTGTGAAATAGCTTCATAAGATGGATCTTATAGCTTCGATATTTTTTTAAATCGTCTATACAAACATGACATGCATTAATCCCTGGATTAAGATACTATGCTCTTCTTACCAGAGCATCCATTCCCTTTTGACATATTTCCCTAGTAATCGATATTCTAAGCTGCATCTTTTTGGAGCTGTAAAAATCAATACTGCAAGTTTGCTACTGATTGTTATTGCAACAACTAAGTTTTCTCAAAGAACAGAATATAAATACATCATATTGAATCATACATCAATAGAATTTAATATAGCCTGTGGGGAAGTGTCTGATGAGATCAATATCAGGCTGGTGGTAAAGTAGCAGTTTCATACCGGTATCTCCATGCTGTGTCCCTGGGTCTTTACAAACTAGCTTTGGAACTGTGAGACAGTGATTTGTCCTTTCAGAACCTGCAGCTCTACATTTAGAAAATAGGAGAGCTAGCTCTCCAAACAATACCATTCTATAAGTTTGACAATAATATATTTCAATCCTATCTGGTCTGAGACTTCTTTGACAGAAAATGTACCCCCTCTTTAAAAGTCCTAAGGCCCTATCACTCGTATCCCTCATGCTGGTTAACATTTTTCACCTGAAAATACCTATTAAAAGCCTACTATTGGGGTTGGAGGTGTGACTCAGCAGTTAAACTTGGTGCTTTCACAAAGGACCAAAGTTGATTTTAAAGCACTCACATTGGGACAGCTGAGGACATCCAATTTGATGCCTCCTTCCAGCCTCTATAGGCATCTGCACCCACATGCACACATATACATTGAGCCCAAACCCATGCACATGCTCATGCATATATGTGCATGTGTACACACACACACACACACAAAAATCTGTTTCTGTAGGGTAGTAATTACGGAGAAAATAAGTAAGAAGTTTTAGGTTTACACCCTTCTCTCAGGATAGTGTATTCGGCGTGATCTAGAAGAGTGATGTACACACAAGTGCACACACACACACACACACACACACACACACACACACACACACAGTGTTTCTGTGTGTACACACCATGAGAGAAATAAAAACAAAATGCTATGAAAATCAAGGCAAAAGAGATGCAACTTCTGATGGACCAAATAAATAAGGCTTCATGAGAAAAGTTTGGACTTCGCCAGATCCTCATATTTTTCAGGTCTGACAAAAAATGGAGAAGGCAGAGAGTGAATGAATAAATAGAGCAAAATTCATAGGAAACTGCTCTTCAGAACACAGAGAAAATTTCTGTTCAGTGTGTTGAAATTGCTATAGCATTAGGAAACTAGAGGCAGAAGCAGTTCTTTCAGAGCAAGCAGTTTTTGCTTTGTGAATTTCAATTCAGAGCTTCTCTACCAAGCATATACAATTATACTGAATACTCCATTAGTGTTCTCTTTAATTGTATAATTTTCTTCTCTGTGATTTAAAATAAGCTCTGTGAGTTTCATAAATGCATACACACTCTTTAAAAAATCAATTAATATTTCTGTATTCTGTTTGCAAGGTCAAAGATGGTTATACGGGAGTCTGAGAGATAAGGTTTTTCTCAAGTGTGAACAGCTATTACTGTAAATGTGTGTATGGGAGATATTCGGCCCTTTTGCACCAACTCCTTTCTTTTATTCATACCACTTGAGTGGCAAAGAACAGCCTGGGGGGAAAAGGTTTTGTCTATTGCAAAGTATTTGTTTTTCTCAAAATTGATATATGAAACTTAGATATTACCTGCTTTTTTCCCTTTAACCCCAGAACCTACAGAAAGTTTCTAAACAATCTAATCTCAATATTTTGAGCAAGCTTACTTAGAAGGAAAAGCGGCAGCAGCACCTAAAATAAAAGCTTCTGAAGGCAGACAGCATCAGAATGGATGGCTATTAATTTTGTGACCTCTAGGCAATTTGATGCTACAAAGCACAAAGATTGGAACGGCTTCTTTACTGGCTTTCGTTTTTGAAATGTGTGAGCACTCACATTTCCAAGTGCAAACTCTTTAAACTTTGAATGCCTCCTGGCATTTGGAAGTTCACAAGATGACAGCCAGGATGCAAGTTAGGTCAGGACCTCTTTTTAGGAGCAAATCCGTCTCTTCATGTCCTTTGTACTATTTTTCCAGTGCCTGGTGAAACTGTCTAGAATTTAAGGGTGTACATATTACAGAGCAGCCTTTGAGGAGCTTATGCTTTTTTTAAAATTCCCATCTTTCCTAACTTAAATGGTTTTGATTTGTGCTAGATTTATTAGAAGAATTCCAGAGTGCTGTATGAATGGTACTTTCATGGTACCCCCACGACGTTTTAAAAGGCTTAGACATAGAAACAGGTACCCACTGAATACCCAATAAGTAAAAATTATTGATCCGAAGTCTGAGGGGTTCTCCCCAGGATAAGATGAATTCGCAATATGGTCACTCAGAGAGTGAGTGTCTCACTCAGAGAGTGAGAAAATAAGAAATGTGAAAAAAAGTCACCCATAACTGTAAGTTGTCCATGCTTAGTTCACATGTGAATTCCAATCAGAAATTCTGTAGGTTCGGGTGGTGAAATGAATACTCATGAAGTTGATCAGAGATTTAAAAGCAAGTCCCAGATGCGGACTGGCAATGTGTAAAGGCCATGAAGAAAGGAATGGGTGGTTCTTGGGGCAGGGTTGTGATGGACAATCACTTAAATGACCACCAATGACTTCAAACTTCTGTTATTCACATTTTTGTGTTATACCTTTCCTCAAGTTCAAGTTGAGCTTACTGGACTGCTTCCATTTCATAAAAGATGACATGTAACAAAATGTCCTTTCCCATCTCAGCCTACAAAAAAAAGACTTTTGTTCACATCAGCGCCCATTCATTATTTTCTCTCCCTTTCAAAACCTTGGCATTGGAAAAAGTTACCTTCTTCTGAGAAAATTCAAAAGGGAAGACACTGAGAGCCAATGTGAACCTATGTCTGGTCAACAGCCAAATAAGTGGCCTTGAAGAAGATCACTGCAACTTAGGCAACAGCTTCATTACAGCCTTAGGACAAGCTCTGCCTCAGAGATGGTACAGCTTAGCCACATCTGGATTCCTGACTCACAGAGTGTGAAGTAATAAGCATTTATAGGTTTGAAGTCTAGATGTTGGGATAATTTGTTACATGGAAATAGATATTATACACAAAAATCTAGGATTGGGCTTACTATGATTTCAACTAAGATTCAGTGATTTGATTTGATTTTTTAATTTAAAATTTTTTTTATTCATTTTACATACCAACTACAAATGCCCCTCTCATCCCTCCTCCCACTCCCCTCCCAGCCTTCCTCCCAACACCCACCCCTCATTCCCTCCTCTGAAAGGGTAAGGCCTCCCATGGGAAGTCAACAAAGCCTGGTACATTCAGTTGAGGCTAGACCAAGCCCCATCCCCCTGCATCAAGGTTGAGCAAGGCATCCCACCCAAGATAATGGGCTTCAAAAAGCTAGCTCATGCACCAGGGATCGATCCTGATACCACTGCCAGAGGTCCCCTCAAATAGACCAAGCTACACAATTGTCTCCCATACACAAAGGGCCTAGTCCAGTCCCATGCAGGCTCCACAGCTGTTGGTCTACAGTTTGAGAATCCCCATGAACTTGGTTTTGTTGTCTCTGTAGATTTCCCCATCATGATCTTGACCCTACTCTTGCTCATTTTAAAAGAAAAAGAAATACAGTCTCTATAAATAGGCTTGGCACAGTAAGAGTGATTAAATCCATGTGGCTTCTGTTGCTCTGAAGATATACCATGACTACAGCAACTCTTACAAAGAAAAAACATTTAATTGGGGTTGCTTACTTAACAACAATTCAGAGTTTCAGTCCATTATCATCATAGTAGGACATGGTGCTGGGCACACAGACATGGTTCGGGATAGTTAGCTGCTACATATTGATATGTAGGCAACAGGACATATACTGAGTGCCACACTGGGTGAAGCTTGAGCAAAGGAGACCTCAAAGCCCATCCCCACAGTGACACATTTCCTCCAAAAGGCCATACCCATTCCAGCAAAGTCACACCTCCTATAGTTCCACTCCCTTTGGGAGCCATTTTCTTTCAAACCACCACACCATGTAAGAAAATAACATGCATTACATATAAATCTCTTTGTCCCCAAAATAAAGAAAATAATTGGCAAATGAAGCAGTTCAAAAGTGTTTGATCTGAAGAACACTCAAATGAGATACTTAATGGCATCCTGCCCGCAAAGACTTTGCTGATGAGTCTAAGATGAGGGTGACAGATAAGAAAGTGTGACTCTTCCTGAGTGGCTTGTTTTATTTGTTCTCATTAATGAAAACCTGAATTGTCTTTTGAAAAACTGAATTCTATATATTTTATTTTGAGATTTTACTATAATTACAACATTTCACCTCCTATTTTCTTACCCTAAACCCTCCCATATACATACACTTCCTTGTTCTCTTTCAAATTAATTGTTGTTGCATATCACATTTTTAGAACTTACTTATTAGGTGTATGCATACGTGCAGGCACATTTGTCATGGCTCACATGTGAAAGTCAAAGGCCAACTACAAGTAAGCTTGCAGAAGTCAGTCCCAGCAGTGGCTCCCCGGTGGTCAAGCTTGGTAGTAGACTCCTTTCACCTTTATCTGCTGGGCCACCTCGCCAGCCATGTCTTTTCTTTGTATGGAGAAAATTGTAAGCCACACTTTGCTTTACATCATTTTTTTGCTAACATCTTCAAATCAACAGAGAAATGAAATACTTCACATATTCTTCGATGCAGACTCTTAAAAGAACTATTAAACCAGTCCTGCGAGAGAATAAAATGTAAAATAAAGCTTTGTGACTAAGCTAAGGTAAATTGGTACAGAAAATCTTTAGGGAGTCAAAAAGAAATGTATTGTTCCCACCATACTGAGTGGGAACATACTCTAGTATGTGCCCACCCTCAGTGTCCAAAATGAGAATGCAAAAGTGAGTCCATTAAAATTTACAGTGCTTTTGTCAAAAGTTTGAGTTTAGTTATTCTTGGAGAAGCACAGGATGGGCAGGTATTTACTAAATCTTGTTTGTGAGTCTTACTATTTGCTGATGGTGTCATGTTTCTCTCACTTCAGTTCCAGCACATTGATTTTTATGTTTTGAACTATCTAATCCTCACAGACAGAACAGCATGACAGAAATTCAATTACAGTTCAAATTGATGATGTATTTGTCTCAGAAGCATCACATCACTAAGAATGTGGAAATGCTATGGAAGAGTCCTCCACGTTAAAGGATGTGTCCCACTCATTTAGAAACATCTTGACCTTATTTAAGTTTGAGTTTTAACAAGACAGGCTCTTTTTTTAGTCCATCTAGCATGACTGTTGTCATTCCTGAGAGAAAAAAAATAGTGCAGACATCTCCAAATATATGTTCCACCTATGGACCTAGTTAATGTTAAAACTTAGAAAGCATTAAATATAAATTTGGCTCTTCCTTTTAGCAATGTAAAATAATATTCCTCTATGATGCTCTGGCCAATAGCATTCATTTTTTAATTTTTTTTTCATTTTACATACCATCACCAGTTCCCCCTCCTTTCCCTTCTCCCGCTCCCCCACCCCATTCACTCCTCAGAGTGGGTAAGGCTTCCTTGGGTAGTCAACAAAGTCTGGCATACCAAGTTGAGGCAGGACCTAGTCCTCCCGACTGCATAAAAGTTGAGCTAGGCATCTCACCATATGAGATGGGCTCCAAAAGGCCATTTCATATATCCGGGATAAGGCCTGGTCACTCTGCCAGGGGCCCGACAAACAGATCATGCCTCTGTCACATTCAGAGGGCCTAGTTCGGTCTCATGTAGGTTCCCCAGCTGTCAGTCCAGAGTCTGTGAGCTTCCACTAGCTCGGGTCAGCTGTCTCTGTGATTTTCCCTATCATGATCTTGAACTCACTAGCTCATAATGAGCCCTCTTCCCTCTCTTTGACTGGACACCAGGAGCTCAGCCCAGTACTTAGCTGTGAATCTCTGCATCTGCTTCCATCAGTTACTGGATGTAGGTTCTATGATGACAATTAGGGTAGTCGGGGTAAACTGGGAGTGGGCTAAAAGAGAGGGGATGGGGACAGGGAGAGGATCGAGATGGCCGAGTTGAGGGAGGGACAGAGAGTGAGAGTGATGAAAGAGATATCTTGATAGAGCCATTATGGGCAAGGGAGAAACCTGTTGCTAGGGAAATTCCTAGGATTCCACAAAGATGGTTCCAGCTAAGACACCTAGCAACAGTGGAGAGGGTGCCTGAACTGGCCAATAGCATTCTTACATCTAACGCCAATCTTTATTTCCCTGACATCATCTCCTATATTCCAGGCGACCCTTAAACTCATTATGTTGCTAAGCATGATCTTGAACTTCTAATCTTGCTGCATCCATTTCCTGTTTACTGGGATTACAGGTATGCACCACCATGTTTGGGACTAAACACAGACCTTCGTGTACGGTAGGTAAACATTCTACCAAAAGAGCTATATCCCTAACTCTTAACCTTGATTTTTTTCTTTTAATCCTCAGGTACAGTAAATAACCTACAAATAAAGAAAATATTGTTAGTCTATAATGTTTAGTGTACACTTTTAAAAGGATGTTTCTATTTTGAGTTGCATCTGCATGGATACGCATATTTGTGTGGCAGGAGGTCGGAGGGTGCCTGTGAAAGTCAGAAGCCTCAGATCCATCTGGAGCCTGAGTTGCAGGACTTTGTGAGCCACCTCATTTGGTGCTGGGACCCGAGCTCAGTTCCTTTGCAAAAGCAGTATGTGTTCCAAACCATTTGGCAAGCTCTACAGCTCCATTATTTTTTTATGTTCCATCCTTCTTCATTAAAAATAAGGATGTAAGTTGTTACATCCATGGATAATATTTCCTTCAAGTTAAACATGCTATAGATAGTGAAAATACTTATTGAGTCAGTATTTGATGTATAAATATGTTTATTTGTATAACAGGTATGCATTATATCACTACTCATTTTGTTCTTGAGAATGGTAAAAAAAAAATCAAAATTCCCAATCCTTGCCTTTATCTGCCTATTTCGATCATGGCAACTAATCCATTATAATTCCTTTCTAATTAATGTGATGAAACATAAAATATTAGAGAAACTTAAAGTTTTGAAGTCTTGCAATATAATATTTTATTTTGAAAGAGAACAAGTGATCTTTCTAATAATACAGAGATCTGAGCTCTCTCACTCTCATTAGTTTATTCAATTACATTGTTTCTCACTACAAAATATTTAGCTGTTAACTAATTTAGAATTGATGCACATTTCAGCATAAGTATTATTCCATTAACAATTCTTCAGCCTGACTTCCCTCAGGCTATGTAGTAAATGAAAATAGTTTCCAATTCTTCCTTTTAATCTATGCATTTATGCCACAAGTATTCATTAAACTACATCAATGAGAAACACATTATGCCTGTGATACAGGAGTAGGTCATATTTTCCTGCCTTACATATCTTTGACAGCAAATGAAATGGCTGCTGCATTCAATTTTTCCCCAGCAATGTTTTTTAAAGTATATTAGGAAAAATAATTTTCTGAGAACTTCTAAATATCTTATGCAGAGGCATTCAGGTTCTTCCTGCTCCAGTAGCTACCACAAGACTAAACCACTTTTCCAAGAAACACAATAAGGACGGAATAAAAACTTCAGAGAAAAATGAGACCTAGTATATAAGATGTTACATTCAACAAAAATGAAATTCCCATTAAGGCTATCTCTTCATTCTCAGTAATTGTTTTGCTTAAAACATTTTCTAATTAAGTGTGCAGTTTATAAAGAGGTTTTAAATAAACACTTTAACTTTATGGTGTTAATGCTGAGTTGTATGATTATATAAAAATATTTTCTAAGAAGATAATGTGGAGTTTTTTAATCTTAAGGAAATAAAACTTAGGTCTTTCCTAACTTACATGGGCAATCACATAAATGACTAAATAATTAATTAACCTACAGGTACCAGGGCCTAACTAAACTTCAGAAAGGAGGACTTGGGAATATTTAGTTACTGACTGAGTACTTGTCTTACACATACAAGGCCCTGGTTTTGACACTGTTGATACAAAATTTAAAACCAAAATTGCAAAGAGGATGAATGAAAGAAGTACATAATTATCATAGTCTAAAAATTAAATGTAAATTTGAAATATAAATAGTTACATAAGAGAAAAAACCTTATTTAGGAAAATAAATTTGAAAGTCTGAATTTCTCATTAAAAAGTACAGTGAGATTAGGAAGACAGTGATTGGTCTATTAATGTAAAAAACACTTAGATTGGGAAGAATAAGAGTTTATTATACATAACTAATACCAGTGTATAGTGCTTTGGAAAATTACTAAGAATAGAACATTAGTGAACTGTACCCCTAAAAATGATAACCATGGCATCAGTTTAACCATTATACAAAATAAATATTTTTCAAAACATCGTGTTTCACATAATAAATACATGTAATTTTATCAATTAAAACATAAATAGAAAAGAATAAGACAGTGGAGCTAATACAGAAATAACACGCAGTGGTACAAGGGCAAAAGAAAAATACTACCATCTCAGAACGCTGGAGCAAGTAAAAATATCTTTCCTGTATGATGGAAAATCACAGTGTTGACAGATGAGTTAAGAACAAAGAGAATGTGTCAAAACATACCTATGCTAAAGAATGACTAAAAGAAAGTCTGTAATTGAAAAATGAAAACTATGTAACCCCAAAATTTGAAAAGTAGGAAATAATGCACATAACAGAATTTAATTTAAATGGGAAGGGTAGATGAGTATAGAGAGAATGTTTCTGTCAAATCACTAACTGCTCAACTTTTTATATATTATGTATAAATTATATATTATATAAATATGTATATATATATAAACTTACAGCAACCAGTAAAATAAGCAATGGAAACACAGAAGCTCAAAAAAATAAATAAATAAAAATGTCATTGCAACATTTGCTCCAATAACCAAGAGAAAGACATGTGTAACAAAATAACAGCGGAAGAAAAGAAAAAGTGGACAATACAAACAAAATAAAATGAAGTGGAAAAGTTAATATATAATATATATTCCATTAAATGAAACTCATCATGATATTTCAACTAAAAGTAGAAATTAAAAGAGTATTTTAACCATGAAGCAACTATTTGCATGACACTTCACATATACCATATGATAAAGTAAAGAATAGAAGAAAGCAGGAGGGGCTGGGGAAATGATGGAGCAATTCAGAGCACTTATTGCTCTTGCAGAGGACTCAGTTTTGATTCCAAGCACCTACGTGATGGCTCACACCTATAATAACTTCAGTTTCAGAGATTTGATGCCTCTTCAGGAGTCTGGAGGCACCAAGCACTTATGTGGTGCACAGACATACATGCAGGCAAAACACTCATGCACATAAAATAAAATAGATCTGCAAAATTTAGGTGATAATTTTATAATATTGTGGACTATAGCCTTTAACTATGGAGTAGAAACAAAAATCTGGAATATTATGTCAGAAATGCTAGGCTCCAAATGGTCATCATAAACTACACATACCTTCTAGAAAGTGATGAAACAATACATAACTAATGGAAACTTTGTTAAATCTCTTGGGAAATTAACATAAAGGCATACAATACACAAAGAAGTACTTGTTTAGGAAATCTAAATCTCAGCCGTATAGATGGCTGTTGCACACGACGTATAAACTGCTTCCCTTTGCTCAGTGTGATATAAACATCAGACTTCTTAAGTATACAGGGAAAGTTCAGGGCTAATTTTCATCCTCCAAACATGAACTATTTACCCAAAAGATTATAAGACATCAGCAGATACTATGAACCTATCTCCATATTGGAGAAACCTTTTCAGCTCAGCAGGAGCATTTTAAGGCTGATGCACCCACATGTTTCTGTTAAATGGAGAATGAAAGCACAATTCAGGAGCAGGGTATCAGAAACCCAAATGCTCATCCTATAGATTTCTCATCAGGCAAATCTTCCATACCAGGGATACAATGCTGACAAAACCAGTCTGTGGTCACCAAATAATTCCCTGATTGTAATGCAGGGAGATCACTGAAAGAGACAAGAACCGGTATTCAAGTACGCAGCTCCAGAACAGTGGCAGAGGCACAGAGTACTACTCAATCAGTAGGAGAGAAAGACATAAGAACAAAAGGATTGAGTGCTTTCCACAGAGGAATTAGATAAATACAAGAAGTTCAGAAGTTGAAACCTTGTAGTCTATTTGAAACAATAAGTAAATTGTTTTTCCTTCTTGTTTTTCCTTTTTTTTTTTTAAAACATGGTTTCTCTGTGAAACATCCCTGGCTGTCCTGGAACTTGCTCCGTAGACCAGGCTGGCCTCAAGCTCATAGACATCTGCCTGCATCTGCCTCCTGAGTACTGGAACTAAAGACATGAACCACCATGCCCAGATAAGGTGTTTTTAAGCAATTTGTGCTAATTGGCAACTCCATGAAAATCATACAATCAAGTTATAGACGAACTAGAAGTTTAGAAGAAGATTAAAAGGAGACAAATGATAAAGAGTTCCGAGACTGGTTAAATTCAATGATTGCCTTACACAGAATACTTCCCTAACAAATTAGAGAATCATGTTAAGAGCCTTGTCATCTTATGGTGACAGAATATGACCAATGTTAGACCTTGGACATCATAAAGAAAATCAATTTCTCTTCAATAGCTCAGTTGAGTTATTAAACAAGAATAAGCCCCAGATAAGGGGAGTGGTATCCAGTCTTCCTGCAATATATTATATATAATGTTCCATTTGTGAACTGGAGAGATAGCTCCAAAAGCATAGGCTATTCTTCCAGAAGACCTGGGTTCTATTTGCAACATCTACATGACAGCTCACAACTTTCAGTAATTCCAGTCCCATGGGATGTGAATTTTAAAATAAAAATGCAAAAAACATGTTTTGAGACTGAGGATAATTCTTGTTTAGTATGAAAAACCCATACAGAAACCTACCATTTTGGAATCCAATTAAAAAGATAAGTAGCCAAACACGACTGGCAAACAGTCAATTAGAAATGATTCTTGGGGTTTTTTGTTTTGTTTGTTTGTTTGTTTGTTTGTTTTTGTTTTTTAAGACAGTGTTTCTTTGTGTAGTTTTGTTTCCTGTCCTGGATCTCACTCTGTAGTGATCCAGGCTGGCCTCGAACTCACAGAGATCCGCCTGGCTCTGCCTTCCCGAGTGCTGGGATTAAAGGCGTGCGCCACTGCTGCCCGGCAATGAAATGATTCTTAATGATAGTCTGCTATACTCATAGATCAGTGCCTAGCCCAGTCATTATCAGAGAGGCTTCCTCCAGCAGCAGACAGGAGCTGGTAGAGAGATGGGAGCAGATGCAGAGACTCAGAGCCAAATGTTAGGCAGAGTTTGGGAACCTCTTCTCCTCCCCTCCCTATTGAAAAATACAGAGAAAGCACACTGGAAATGAGATGGAAGCTACCTCCCCACTGGCAAGCTTTCATAGTACTGGCAGGTGTTATGCAGGTTGCTAAGGGAGAAGTGGCATCAAATGTCCTCACTAGCTATGAACCTTACAAACTGCAGTGACAATCTGTCAGGTAAATTGTGCACACTAGTGAAATAATGGCACAACTATCACGAGGTGATAAAAAAATTTCAGATTATAAAATTGTGCAGCTACAATGGAAAACATGAAGATTCCTCAAAAAACAGGAAAAATACCACAAATTTATGGATTCAACTATGACCTAATAGTAATTTCATATTTGTATAGCTCCACAGAGTTTGAAAATAGGATTTCAAAGAGATGCTTGAATTCTCAAGTTCGTTATAGCACTAGTCACAGTAGCTAAGTTAGACATGGTGGCAATATTCTATAATATCAGAATCCTGAAGGTTAAGCAGGAAGTTTAAGAGTTCAAGGTTATCATAAGCTATATTGCAAGTTCAAGGCCAGCCTACACTACAAATTGAGACCCTGCCTCAAAAGCTAAAATAAAACAGTACAAAAACAAACAAAAAACAAAAGAAGCAATACTTGAGATGTGGAGACACCCTAAATGACTATATGAGAAGATTGAATATATATAAATATATATCCATTGGAATAACATTCACCCTCTTAAAAGGGAGTCCTGTTACCTGCTACCACAAAGGTGTCCTTGAGAACATTTTTCTTACATGAATTATGTCAGTCATAGCACACATACTACATACTACATAAACCAAACTTTGTGATGTATGTAACTTAGTAAAATTCACAGAGGTTGAAAAAGCTATATGAAGAAACAAAACAGTAAAATGGTGGTTGTCAGAGGCTGGGACAGGGAGAATGAACTTTTGTTCTGTGACTACAGAACTTTATAGAGGATGGTAATGTTCGAGAAATTTGCAGTACAAAAATGTGCCTCTCCTTCTCAGTCCTGCACTGTGACTTGAATATTTGTTAAGGGTATGTATGTCTCTTTCATAACAAAAGAAAAAATCGTGATATTTATTAAACTGCCCTGTGAATATTTGTATTAAACACTACTGGTAAATAAGAATAAATCAATAAAATAGGATAAGTTTTAGATATGTAAATGTAATGGTATTTGATATCTCTGCATTTGATGCAAATTAGTTAACTCTAAAACAGTATTGATGCACCTATTCCATGACCAGAAAAAATAATTTTGTTAAGAATAGCACTTTTAGAATCTAATTCACCCAAGTCAATCTGAATTAATGCCTTCAAGATTTTAGCACATAATCTGCAAAAACATCTAGTTATTACAACATGCAAAAGAGGATTATCACTTCCCAAGAGATGTTTAAAATATTTTAGGCTCCACTAAGTCGAATTTATATTATTGGGATCACTACTGCTCTTAATTGAAAACGCTGGTTTATTAGAATGCTTTTATTATGCTAAACTCCCAAAATAGTACTATTAAATGCAGTTCCTGAGGAGATGGTATTAAAGTGTTTTCTCCTCTTTTATATTTAAGTCTCTATTTATTTGCTTGTCCTATAATGCTTTGGGATAATGGGCATTTCATGATCCTGTTGTTCATTTATTCCAATCTCTAAGACCCATAACTTTTGACTGACAGTATATCACATTGTACCATTCAATAAGAAATGTTCATTTGGACATGTTCTAAAAAAAAGATAAGCCTGTATCAAATTAGTGAAGTTGAGTTTTAATTGAGGTCACATTTTTATGTCCTTTGAGAATAATTTATTTTGTATCATTTTTCAGAAATTTTGCATTTTATTACTTAGACAGCTCGATGAATTTTCTGGTCTTTACTGAGTCACAATAGTAATTCATATGTATTATCAAAACTTGATGTGACAAGGTCAGGAATCACATAGGAGACAAGCTTCCAAGTATTTGGCGAGGGATTAATTAGATTAGGTTAGTCTCTAGGCCAGGTTGTAACACATAGTTTTGATAGGGTAATTGATGTGGAAAAATTTACCAAAAATGAGGTGTTAGGTTCTGGACTGCATAAAAATAGAGGAAGACAAATAAGAAAGAACATTCATCATTCTTTGCTTCCTTGCTGTGGAATAATGTTTTGTACACTGTGAAGATGTGTTGCTCTTGTTGTTAATAAAGAGCTGACTGGTCAAAAGCTAGGCAGGAAGAGGTTAGACAGAAAAGCCAAACTGAGAGAATGCTGGGAAGAAGGAGGGCAGAGGCTCTAGCCAGATGCAGAGGAAGCAGGAGGTGAATATGCTGTGCTGAAAAAAGGTACCGCCACATGGGAGAGCACAGATAAGAATTATGGGTTAATTTAAGTTGTAAGAGCTAGTTAGTAAGAAGCCTAAGCTATTGACAGAGCATTTATAATGAATAATAAGTTTCTATGTGATTATTTGAGAGTTGGCTGATGGGACAGAAAAACCCTGCCTACACTTCCTGACTGGGGTTGCAACTTGACCAGCTGCATCAAGGTCTTGCCAGCAGGGCTCCCCATCCATGATAGACTGTACCCTTGAGCTGTGAGTCAAAATAATTCTTTCTTCCTGAAGTTGTTTCTTTCAAGGAAATTTATGACAGCAACAGGGAATCTAACTAATGCATAAGCTGAAAATTCACCTATTACCCATCCATGATGACATTTTTTTAAAAAGTTAATGCACATCTGAGCTAGGCAATTGAAAAAAGTGAAGCCTACTTTAATTTATGTACCAAAATCATGTGGCTGGTCAATTTAGTCTTCTGAATACTGGTTTCCTTCTTTTTCTCCTGTTCTACTTACAAATATTTTCACATGTTTCACTGTCAGAAAGTCACAAATAAAGCCCATTGACTTGAGTGAATTATTACTGAGAGCTGAGTATTACATAGCAATAAAAGAATCAAAAATTACTTTCCAGGCAACTGATGAGTTATTTCAACAACATGTTGATATAATTCTGTACCAAAATTCAAGGCATATTGATAGAAATGAATTGATTGAAAAAGTATTAAAAATTTATCCATAGAAATGAGTGTGGGAGAGTTCATGAAAATCAATTAAACTCTATGTTGTCTCAGCTTTTAATATTCTTCTTAAAAGAAGGCTGTGTGCCACCTGTGCTAAATTTTGAAATGTTAACAAGCCAGTCCTTCCCTTCATTTTGAGTGACTGGAAAACTAAGCAAGTCAATAACAACTGTCTACTCAGTTATCTGATATATTAGAAATGGAATGTATTTAACATGTTGCTGTCTAATAAAGGAAAGGTAATGCTAATTTTTAAAATAATAATAATAATATGAACTAGCAAATAGACTCATCATTCACTGCTACAACATTGAACATTATTTTGGCTGGATTGATAATAGTAGTCTATGACTGGTAGTTGACATTGAAATAGTTTTGTCACAGACCTCTTTACTAGAGGGATACATTGTAAGAAACATTAATGCTGTGCATAATCAGTGGCTATTTCATTGATGTAATATTTTCATTGTACAAGAAAATAAATCTAACTATTGCATATATAAGACTGAGCTATGGATCAGTATGTCTCAGATGAGTCTTACTAATGGTACCCGAAGAGATCCAAACTTTCAATTAGAAATGCTTGTTGAATAATAAGGAAATGTTCATCCATTCTGAATAATAATGTCAATGAGAGTTCTCTTGTAAAACAGATTGCCATTTTCAGGACTTATTAGCAAGGCACTCATCTAATTCTTCCACTTAAAAAGCTAGATTAAATAGCATCAAAATATAACAGTTAACAACAGTTAGATTGTTTTGATAGAACTGTATTCAAGATTCAATGATGATGGAAGAAATTATGCCTCTATTCATTACAAATATGGCATGCAAAATTAAAATATATGCTATAGATGAAATTAATTTAAAGGTAAAAAAGCATTTGCTTGTGTATATATGGTTTAAACTATATTTTGTAAAACACATCATTTAAATGACCTGTGATATCATTTTGGAAATATAAAAAATACAACAATCACATAGGAAATACCAAAGTGAATATTCCTTATTTTTATTATTCCTTAGGCGCAAAAGCCTCATTTTGTTATTTATTATTTATTATTATTTTACTGGTGTTCTGTTTTCTAAGTAAGTCTGGTGTAGTAAAAATTTATTGTCTCAGAATTTCATATGTGCATACATTCTATTTTGACCAAATCCACACCAACTCCTTCTCTTCCAACTCCTTGTACATCCTCTACTTCCATTTTCTCCTACCAATTTCATTTTTAAGTCACTAAATACACTTAGTGTGACCTATATTGCATAAAAGCTAGACAATCCAGTGGACATGGGCAGCTTTCCAGGGATCACATCTCTAATGAAAACTTACAATCTATTGCCAATAATGCCTAAACTAGGGTTAAGAATTTGAACTGGCCCTTTATCCGTGCTGAGGTCACTTGTATTTTTTTATTTCAAGACATTACTTCTCAGATTTTTAATTTACAGACAACTGTGAATGTAGTGATTGCAGCATTTATCAAATGTTGGAGAGAAAGTCAAACATTAGTGAAGAATTATAAAATATTCAGTGTTCATGGAGGTCATTCTGTTAAAAAAAAGTAGCCTCTCATTTATCTCCTTTGCCTCTTTATTTCCTTCTATCTGTCTTTCCCTGTCTCTGTCTGGCTCACATACATGATCACAGAATAATCAAAATATACACATTCATCACTCTGGGTAGCACTCATGAACTAAAAACATAAAATTAATTTTTGAAGTTTGATAATTATGGGTGCTAATATATCTTGCTGCTATATTTCTTTAATACTAACAAACTCTGAGTTCCTATTTATTTATCAGTTTAGAAAACTAGTTCACATAGTACAGAATATATTAGTACACAGTATATTGATACATCAAATTAATGATACTGAACTTGAATTTATTTATCAAAGTTGTTATCAAGGTTATGAGATAGCTCATTAATGACCCAAAGATAGGTAAATTTTGCCCCAGAGGACTTTGGTATCTTGTATTGGACAACAATATTGTCCAAATATCTTGGGCTTTATGTGCAATTGTTTATTTTTTGTAGCTCACAAGAATGAAATAATGAATAAATTGATGCTTAAATTGAAATAATGAATAAATTAATTGTAGACCAGTTTCGCTTATATAGAGCAAGAATAACTGTTCCTAAATTAGAAACACTTTGTTCATATGTACTACCAAACTTGAATTTGATAATAAATTGCTTATTTTTAGCATTGTTTTATATTATATCCTGTCTATAATTTCAAAAGCCTCAAACATACATAACGGGAAGTAGATAATAGATGTCTTTATAATCTAAAATTGATTTTGATCATTGAAATTAAAATAGGTATATTGTTTTATAAAATGTCCACTACATTAAGAGTAGGTCTGGGCTCAATATGGACACACAGTTGGGTGTGCATGAAATGGGGGAGTGGGTCTGGAAAGAGTTCAGGAAGGGGTTAACTATGATCAAAATAGAATGTATTACATTCTGAAACAATAAATATATACTTTTAAAAAGTAAATCTGATCAGTTTTAATTGATATTATTGTTAATCGCTTAAGTATTATTCACAAGTGGAAATACATAGTCCTATTTCCATGTAAAATATGACGATGTGAAAAGTTGACTAATGGCACAAAACAATTTTATGAAGAGATGCTGACTTCAAATAGAAACATTGAAATTTTATAAATTTAGATATTAGAACTTAATCTTCAGACTGACTAGTTACAGATGTTACCAATAGAAGATCCAGAATGTTTCAAATACTATTTGGATAATATCACTAAAGTAAGTGACAGTCAGAAAACAGAGGAGAAAATATTTTGGCATTTTCCCTATGAATTTGTTGTTAATTTTGTAAAATGTCTAGATTGGTCAGAAGGAGACCACTGGTACATCAAAAATGACCAAATGATTCCCCAAAGAAGTCATGGATTTGGAGCTTTAGGGAAAGAGTGAAACAAGATATGAATTTTTTTTCTGTTCCTCTGTTGCTATTTCATGAAAAAATTAATGTAAAACAGACAACAGCAAATTTGATATGGACTCAGAGATTTCTGGTGTTTTGCAGAAAATTAACTAGTACAAATATAATCTTTTGAAAACAGGAACAAATTTCTCTCTAATTGCCTTAGAAGAATCCACTTTCTCCCAAGCACTATTTGCATTTGTTTGAAATAGCTGCTGGGAGAGTTGACACTGTTTTAGATAAGGTGTCTGTTTGTAGTGTATTTGTATGTATGTGTCTGTGCTATTTTGTCTCCAGAATTGCACGCTGTTGGTTGGCAGCAACAGAACCAAATTATCATCCAGTGAAATGCTGTCAAATAAACTACATTTCCAGTCTGACTTAATTTATATTCTAAGCTTACTAGGACCTTCAAAAACGTCTCCATACAGTTTTCAAAATCATCCATCTACAATTACTTCCTAAATACAAAAGTTCAAAAGAATTTCAATATTTCTGAAAGTCAAAGGTGCCAGAATCACCTTGTACATGACGGAAACACTGGGATAACGTGCACCTGTGTTTCCAAGTGAGTATTTAAATGTTGGTAACATGAGCCTGTAATTTGTACCAAGAAGTCAAATGCCGCCGTGAGTGGGCGACACAGTGGGTGATTAACATTAGAGGGAGTCATGGGAGAAGGAAAAGAATGTCATTATATTTTAATTTTTAAAAAGTGGAATTTCATTGTTTAAATTTTAAATTTACTGTGTGCATGCGTGCATGCATTTGAGGAAGAATAGCCTGCTATTCTTTTACTTTTAACAAAGCAAGGTGCTCTGCTTTGTTTTATTTTATTGCTGATTTGAGCATGGGCATTATATAGCCTCTTGTAATCCTTTGATCAAAACTCATGCTTTCTAGTTAAATTGACGTGACTGCAGTGTTGCTACAAATAAGCACAGCTTTTTCCTCTCATAGCATTTGAACTGTCATATGAATGATGGATTTGCCTTGTGTATTTTGTTCTTGTTGTTTTAAAAAGAAAGTATGTTGTGGTGAGGGGAGATGTGCATGTATGTGTGTGAATGTACACATGAGTGTCTGTGGCGGGGGGCGGGGGGAGGCCAATGACCACCCCCTGCTACTGTTCAAGAATTGTCCATCTTACTTTTTTGTGACAGGCTTCTCAATGGGACCCAGAACTTGCCAATTTGCCTGGGCTGACCAGCTAGTGAACCATGAGGAGCCTCCAGTCTCTGTCTCTCCAACTCTGTGATATAATTGTACACTACCATGCTGTCTTTTACATGGGTATTGGGCATCAAACTCAGGTCCTCATGCTTGTAACTTACACACTTTACTGACTGATTCATTTTCTCAACTCCCATATTTGTCTTTTTAAATGTAGTAAACTGAAGACAAACATACACCAAGGAGAACCAAGATGTGTCCCGGTGGCAAATAATATTTTGAGATGTTGTACGCATAAACGATTTTTCAAGTAATATTTATTGATCAATTATATGTCACCTTTACCTACAAGGTAGTTATGCAATGGACTAATTTTAGTGGAAAAAAATTAAAGATTATAAATTAATTGTATAAGTATTTAAATCAAGCTTTCTCTTGACAAACGAGAGTCAGGAGTTTTGAAACTGAGATTCTAGTTTTACTGGGAATATTGAAATCGCTTAGAGGGAAAATACAGTAGTTAATCCAAGATTTTCCCTTAGTTATCCAGGAAAAAGATAATTTCTTTACTGGCTTGCTATGCTGCTTAAAATTCTTCTATTATTACCAGTTACAAATTGAGTCACATACAAGTTGTTCAATCACTTTAGATACTAAATCTCCTTACAGCTTGTGAAGATGAACAGAGGCAATCACTTTCTACAAATTGTAATGCCTGAATAAATTGACATGCCACTGGGCACATGGGGACACCTTGTGAAATTTCCTTAGATGGAGTTATAGGCAATCAGTGACCAGTGAGAAAGGTAGAAGTAGATTTTTCTGGGATGAATACTGTAGTAGGTTTTCCACACCTAAGTGGTCAGCCCTAAATGCACACACATATGAACAGCAGTAAATGGATACAGTATGCTGTATGTGACTGTGTGTGTAACAATAATAAATAAAGAAGATGAGGGCCACAAACTTTAGAGGGAGTGGGAGGAGTGGGAGGAAAAAGGAGGATGGAAGTGATGCAAACATAGTACTAAAATATGAAATTCTCAGAAAAAAATAAATTAAAATTTTAATTATAAAATATAACTAAGATGTTCTTGTATTAGCTAAGGCATTACAATATTTTGTGTTTGGAATCCAAGAAAAATGTTCAAAAGTCATCAACCATTGCTACTTAATTACCACTATTAATCGTTTGTGCATGAGGATGAAATTCAGGGACCTTCACATAAAAGTACATTTTCTATTATTGAGCTGTATCTCTAACCACTAAATACTAATTCTGATAGTTTGCACCAAACATACATATTACACTAAATCTACTCAATTCTTATGACAAGTACATAAGATATTATTGTTGTTGTTTTCATTTAGACATAAGAAAACAATGACTTTGAAACATCTGGACAGATGTTTTGAGTGACATCATAGCTGTTTAATGGTTCTTTAACTCTTGTCAACTTTAAAGTAGGTTTAACAGCACCAGTATTACAGAGCTTTTTAGGGAAGGGAATGGAAATAAGGACATGTAGTGGGTTATAAGAACTCAATGCAGTGACATTAATTGCAGCAGCAGCAGCAGCAGCAGCAGCAGCAGCAGCAGCAGCAGCACTAGTAAAGTGAACAAACCAGGTCTGCTACTTCCATCCCCATCATCTCCCACAAGCACTGCCCATTGTTGATGGAAATGTCCAGTATCTAGCTACTCAGCAAACCAGCCATTACACATATGTACTTATGAAACATTACTTATGTTGCCAATGCCACTGAGGAACTTGAAATGTCTACTTGATTTCAGTTTGAATTGTATTTTGGCACATTTAGTTAGTGGCTACAAAATTGATCAGCCCAGAATGTGAAGAAAAGAGATTTGTTATTTCAAAAACAAATTAATCATGTAATGCTTCACTTCATAATAAAATATTTGATGTGGCCTGTGAGTATTATAATAATTGATACATTTTATACCTTTTATTACATGCAGATAATGAAGGTTCCATCATAATATTGAAAAGGGCAGGAGGCCAGAGAGAAAGTATCTAGGTCCTACTTCAATATACTGTACAACATAGCTGCATAATTCAAAGCAAGTACCTAAACCCCCACATATTGACTATCCCTCATTTTTCTAACTAAACATAATTAAAAGACCTAATTTTATATATGTCCTGATTAGTTACATATAGATTGATAACCCTTAACAGATTATTATATCCTTTTTTACCAAACTGATGAAAAAAAATTACTTAACATTCAAAACACAAATTTCTGCTTTGTGCCTGTTGACATCTAGAGCAAAGACTTTTATGAATCACATTTCAAGTCATTGTGCTATGTGGGGGCTTAGGTGTTCCTACTGAGCATTAACTGCATTGATTCATATATTACTTAATTAAAGCTTATTCTCTTTTATATCTTCAAATAGTTTTTAATATAAAGCCAAATACCCTGTACAAAGTGGTAGTCTCCATTACAACACTTTCTGGACATTATTTGCATTATTACTTCAACTGATTATTTTTTAAAATATTTCTTTTTTGATTTTTTTTCATTTTACACACCAACCACTGTTCCCCCTCCCTTCCCTTTTCTGACTCCCCTTATCTCCCTCACGCCCCATCCCCCACCTACTCCCCTTAAAAGACCACGGCATAGAAGCAAATCCTATGTTCCTTAACAATAAATGAAACAGGAAAACATTAAAGTAAATGGAAGAAGTCAGACTCAGAAAGACAAATAGCAAGTGTTTTTGTCATATGCCAAACCTAGTTTTAAACTAGCAAATGTTGGAGGGGAAGTGGGAGGAGTGGTTAATGAAATTAGGGAACTATGAGAGAGAAAGTAGAGACCTTAAGTGGGGAGAGACTAATGGAAAAACTGATTTGCAAGCAGGAGGGTTGGAGACAGAAGAGGGCCAACAAGCAAGGGGAAGGATAACAAGGAGTGGGGTGAGTAAGAACAAAGAATTGTGAAAAGGCCATAATGAATCTCATTATTTTATATGCTGACATAAAAGAAAAAAAGCCTCTGACACCCATATCTCTTAATAGGTAACTTGTGTCTTGTCACTGCATTACCTCAATTATGCCACTTTGTCTGTTTTTATGTAACATCTATTGTTCAATCCTGTAGTCTAACAGCAAGCACAAAATAGACATTATTATCATAAGGACTTTGCTTTAGTACCTGTTATCCTAGACCAAGTCACAAATTATGGCATGTATTATATTCTATCCACAGTTTGATAATAATTGAATAAAATAACATTTGAATAGCAGTCTACAGTTTGCAAAGTAATTTTATCATTTGATCATTTCACTGATTTCTCACAACAGCCGTTGATGTAAGTGTTATTATTTCCATTTTAAGGGTAATGAAATTATATCACAAAGTGGTTAAATTTTCATAGCAAATCCATACTGTTTCATAATTTTTGAAAAAATATTTTAAAAACTCAAGATTGTTTCATTTACTGAAATATAAATGCTCTAAAAATCAAATCACATGACAGCATAATATATTATTTCCATTTAAACTAGATGTGGACAAAAGCATCTGCATGTTCTCAAGCTACCAGACTTTTAAGAACAATTTTCTTTTATTTACCCTACTCTGAGAATTCAGTCTGATAGGTGCTTTATTTTTTTCTTTTCCAATTGTTGTGATAAAAGGAACTTAATGGAGCAGAGGCTTATTAGGGTTCACAGTTTCAGGTCCAGTCCACCATGGCAGAGAAATCAAAGCAACAGGAGCTTGAAGCAGCTGGACACGTTGCAAGAAGCTGGAGTAAATGTTTGCATGCTAGTGATAAACTGGCTTTATTTTTAAAAAAGATGAAAAGGAGAAAAATGTCTATGATGTACCATATTAAATAGTATTTGCTTTCTTCTCTCTCTCTCAAGCAGAATATAACTAGTATTTGCTATGATTTTAAAAAATTTACCTTATTTCTGCTTTCAAACTAGTAACTTCTGGAAGTTCTTGTATATTTTAAAGACCAAATTAGAGTTCTACTAAAAGAGCAGATTATTAAAACATGAAACAATGTACTTAGTCTATTGTAAAGATTAGACAATAAATTCACTTTAACGGGGACAAATTCTAAATCACAGTTGTGGTTCTCAGTATTTGCATATCAATTTCTAAGGACTTTTATTCACGTTGCTTAGTCAATTCCCTATAGCAAACTATAAGAAATGGAGTTATTATTTATCCTCATTATCAGCTGAGGAAAGCATAGCTCAGAAAATTATGAAACCCAGGAGTATTTGATAAATGAAAAGATAACTTACTGTGTACTCTTGAAAGTTCAGTCTGAATCAGAAAATATCCAAATTGTTTACTACATAAAACATTTAATGAATAAATATCTGTGTGCAAATTGCTATTGCACTCATTTTATAGAATGCATGGAATTTTTCCTATTTCATTAGATAAATTAATAATGAAATTAAGTGTGTTACCAATTGAAAACATTATACTTGCTGTGCATTAGAACCATGAATATTATTTTTCCCTCTTACATTATGATAGCAGCCTAAACTAATTTTGGCATATGATTAATTTTCACTTTACCTAGCTGGTTTGTAAGCAAAAATAAGAGATAATAATTCAAATGTGTTGTGGGATATTTGTACACTGTGTGAAGATGTATTGCTTGTGATTGCTGTGATAAAAATGTGAACAGCCAATAGCTAGGCAGGATAGGCAGGACTTCTGGGCAGAGAGAGAACACTGGGAAGAAGAAGGCAGAGTTATCAGCCAGATGTTGAAAAAGCAGGATGGGCGGTACAAACTAAAGGTAGCCAAGCCACATAAAAGAACATAGATTAAAAGATATGAGCTAATTTAAGTTATAAGAGCTATTTAGGAACAATCCTAAGCTATAAGCTGAACTTTCATCATTAATAATGGGTCTCCATGTAGTTATTTGAGAGCTGACTGGTTGGACAGAGAAAGATTTGTTACATAGGGCACCCAACATCAAGGCTTGAATATCCAAACATAGGGCCTGAGAAATCTAAGAAAATGTCTGGACAAGGAGCCAGATGTGGATTCCTAGTCTTGTAGTCTCTCAGATGGGCTGGTTCTTGGCGGCATACAGGGGCATGGCTACTGCCTGGGGTCTGGAGCCATCCACCAGCGCCATCCACCTGCACCATAAGCTAAACTGAGCTGCTCAGTGGCTGACACTGCAGTTTAGTTTTATATCTTGGTCTGTTTGTGGGGCCCCTAGCAGTGGGACCAGGATCTGTCCCTGGCACATGAGCTGGCTTTTTGGAACTTATTCCCTATGGTGGGATGCAGGGGGGAGGAGCTTCGTCTTGCCTCAACTTGATATGCCTTGTGACTCCAATGGTAGGCCTTACTCTATCTGAGGTGTGGATATTGGGGGCAGAGAGGAGATAGAGGGAGGGAACCTGAGGAAGGAAGGAAGGGAAATTGCAGTTGGTATGCAAAATAAATAAAAGTTTAATAATTCAAAAAATATTTGCCTCACGTGGTCAAAGAACACAACAGGTGCTTAGTAAAGCCAGATCCAGACACAGAAAACCTCTAAAAAGGCATGGTATGTTTAAAAATGTGCTTAGATACTAAAGAAAGAAAAGAAAATTGGTGTCGATAGTCATAAAAATAAATAGTTTAAAAATGATAATAATTTTTCTTTAAAGAGAAAATAAAGTAATACTAAAAAAATAACACCCGATTTCTCAATGGAGACTTTGAAAGCCAGAAGGACCTGGACAGATGTAATGCAGACACTAAGAGACCATGGATGCCAGCCTAGACTAATATAACCAGCAAAACTTTTAATCATCATAGATGGAGCGAACAAGACATTCCAAGACAAAGCCAGATTTAAACAATACTTATCCACAAACCCAGCCCTACAGAAAGCACTAGAAGGAAAATTCCAACCTAAGGAAGTCAGATGCACCCTCGAAAATACAGGCAATAGAAAAAGCCACAGTATTAAACCCCAACGTATAGAAGTACACACACATCACCACCAAAAAATAACAGGAATGAACAATCACTGGTCATTAATTTCCCTCAATATCAATGGACTTAATTCACCTATAAAAAGACATAGGCTTACAGAATGGGTATGAAAGCAGGACCCATCTTTCTGCTGCATACAAGAAACACATCTCAAATTCAAAGACAGACACTACCTAAAAATAAAAGGCTGGGAAAAGACTTTCCAATCAAATTGTCTTAAGAAACAAGCGGGTGTAGCCATCCTGATATCCAGCAAAATAGACTTCAAACTAAAATCAATCAAAAGAGATCAAGAAGGGCATTACATACTCATCACAGGAAAGATCCACCAAGATGAAGTCTCAATTCTGAACATTTATGCCCCAAACACAAGGGCATCCACATATGTAAAAGAAACATTAATAAGGCTTAAATCACACATCAGACCCTACACATTAATAGTGAGAGACTTCGACATCCTACTCTCACCACTGGACAGATTTGCCAGACTGAAACTTAACAGAGAAATAAGGGCTCTAACAGATGTTATGACTCAAATGGACTTAAAAGATATCTGCAGAACGTTGCATCCTAACACCCCATGACACCTTCTCTAAAATCGACCACATACTCAGACACAAAGCAAATCTCAACAGATACAAAAAATTGGAATAACCTCTGTATTCAATTGGACCACCATGCCTTAAAGTTAGACTTCAACAACAACAAAAATTATAGAAAGCCTACAATCTCATGGAAACTAATAATGCTCAAATGAATCACCAATGGGTCAAGGAAGAAATAAAGAAATTAAACACTTCCTAGAATTCAATGACAATGAATGTACTACATACCCAAACTTATGGGACACTATGAAAGCAGTGCTAAGAGGAACGTTCATGGCACTAAATACCCACATAAAGAAGTTGGAGAAATCTCACACTAGTGACTTAACAGCACACCTGAAAGCTCTAGAACAAAATGAAGCAAAGTCACCCAGGAGGAATAGATGCCAGGAAATAATCAAATTGAGGGCTGAAATCAATAAAGTAGAAACAAAGAGAACAATACAAAGAATCAATGAAACAAAGAGTTGGTTCTTTAAGAAAATCAACAAGATAGACAAGCTCTTATCCAGACTAACCAAAAGGCACCGAGAGAGCATCCAAATTAACAAATTCAGAAATGAAAAAGGGGATATAACAACTGACAATGAGGAAATCCAGAGAATCATCAGGTCATATTTCAGACACCTGTACTCCACAAAACTGGAAAATCTGAAAGAAATGGACAATATAAATAGACCAATAACCCCTAAGGAAATAGAAACAGTCATTGAAAGTCTCCTAACCAAAAAAAGCCCAGGACCAGATGGTTTCAATGAAGAATTATACCAGATTTTCAAAGAAGAGTTAATACCAATACTCTTTAAATTGTTTCACACAATAGAAACAGAAGGAATATTATCAAACTCCTTTTATGAGGTTACAGTTGCCCTAATATTCAAACCACACAAAGATGCATCAAAGAAAGAGAATTACAGACCTTTCTCCCTAATGAACATTGATATAAAAATACTTAATAAAACATTGGAAAACCGACTCCAAGAACAAATCAAAAAAAAAAAATATCCACCATGATCAAGTAGGCTTCATCCCAGAGATGCAAGGATAGGTTAACATAAGGAAGTCTGTGATTGTAATACACCATATAAACAAACTGAAAGAAAAAATACATGATCATTTCATTAGATGCTGAAAAGGCCTTTGACAAAATCCAACACCCGTTCATGATAAACTTTTGGAGAAATCAGGAATACAGGGAACATACCTAAACATAATAAAGGCAATTAACAGCAAGCCAACAGCCAACATCAAATTAAATGGAGAGAAACTCAAAGCAATTCCACTAAAATCAGGAACGAGGCAAGGCTGTCCACTCTCCCCATACTTATTCAATGTAGTACTTGAAGTTCTAGCCAGAGCAATAAGACAACATAAGGAGATTAAGAGAATACAAATTGGAAAGGAAGAAGTCAAGCTTTCCCGATTTGCAGATGACATGGTAGTATACTTGAGCGACCCCAAAGATTCCACCAAGGAACTGATACAGCTTATAAACACCTTCAGCAACATAGCAGGATACAAGATCAACTCAAAAAAATCAGTATCCCTCCTATATACAATGGACAAAGAAGCAGAGAAGGAAATCAGAGATACATCACCCTTTACTATAGCCGCAAATGACATAAAATACCTTGGGGTAACACAAACCAAGCAAGTGAAGGACCTATATGACAAGAACTTTAAGTCCCTGAAAAAAGAAATTGAAGAAGATGTCAGAAAATGGAAAGATCTCCCATGCTCATGGATAGGCAGGACTAACATAGTAAAAATGGCAATCTTACCAAAAGCAATCTACAGATTCAATGCAATCCCCATCAAAATACCAACACAATTCTTCACAGACCTGGAAAGAATAATACTCAACTTCATATGGAAAAACAAAAAACCCAGGATAGCCAAAAGAATCCTCTACAATAACACAATCTCTGGAGGCATCACAATCCTTGACTTCAAGCTCTACTATAGAGCTACAGTAATAAAAACAGCTTGGTACTGGCATAAAAACCGACATGTGGACCAATGGAATTGAATTGAAGACCCTGACATGAATCCGCACACCTATGAACATATAATTTTTGACAAAGAAGCCAAAAGTGCACAATGGGAAAAAGAAAGTATCTTCAAAAATGGTGCTGGCATAACTGGATATCAACATGTAGAAGGCTGCAAATAGATCCATATCTATCACCGTGCACAAAACTTAAGTCCAAGAGGATCAAGGACCTCAACATAAATCCAGCTACTCTGAACCTGCTAGAAGAGAAAGTAGGAAGTAGTCTTGAATGAATTGGCATAGGAGGCCACTTCCTAAATAGAACACCAGTAGCACAGACACTGAGAGAAACAATCAATCAATGGGACCTCTTGAAACTGAGAAGCTTTTGTAGAGCAAAGGATAAGATCAACAAGGCAAAGCAACAGCCTACAGAATGGGAAAAGATCTTCACCAACCCCACATCAGACAGAGGACTGATATCCAGAATATATAAGGAACTCAAGAATTTAGACATCAAAATGCCCAACAGTCCAATTAAGAAATGGGCTATAGAACTAAACAGAGAATTCTCAACAGAGGAAACTCAAATGGCTGAAAGACATTTAAGGAATTGCTCAACATCCCTAATCATCAGGGAAATGCAAATCAAAACAACTCTGAGATAAAACCTTACGCCTGTCAGAATGGCTAAGATCAAAAACACTGAAGACACCTTATGCTGGAGAGGATGTGGAGCTAGGGGAACTCTCCTCCACTGCTGGTGGGAATGCAAGCTTGTACAACCACGTTGGAAATCAATATGGCGCTTTCTTAGAAAATTGGGAATCCATTTCCTCCAAGATCCAGCTATACCACTCTTCGGCATATACCCAAGGAATACTCAACCACACCACAAGAGCACTTGTTCAGGTATGTTCATATCAGCATTGTTTGTAATAGCCAGAACATGGAAACAACCTAGATGCCCTTCAACTGAAGAATGGATAAATAAAATGTGGTACATATACACAATGGAATACTACTCAGCAGAGAAAAACAACGACATCATGAGGTTTTCAGACAAATGGATGGATCTAGAAAAAAATCATCCTGAGTGAGGTAATCCAGACTCAGAAAGACAAACATGGTATGTACTCACTCATAGCAGGATACTAGATGTGGAACAAGGATGACTTGTCTGCTACTCACATCACCAGGGAGGCTACCTGGAAAACAGGACCCCAAGAAAGACACGGGGATCGCCCAATGACAGAGAAATAGAACGAGATCTACATGAACAGCCTGGACATGAGTGGGGGTAGTGAAGGGCAAGGGTCGAGGGAAAGAGAGCTTGGGGGAGCGGGAGATCCCAGCTGGATCAACAACAGAGAGGGATAACAAGGAATAGGAGACCATGGTAAATGAAGACCTCATGAGAATAGGAAGAAGCAAAGTGCTAGAGAGGCCCACAGAAATCCACAAAAATACCCCCACAACAGACTGCTGGCAATGGTCGAGAGACAGCCCGAACTGACCTACTCTGGTACTGGGATGGCCAAACACCCTAATTGTCGTGCTAGAAACCCCATCCAATGACTGAGGGATCTGGATGTAGAGATCCATGGCTAGGGCCCGGGTGGATCTCTGGAAGTCCAATTAGCGAGAATGAGGAGGGTTTATTTGAGCGAGAATTGTTGAGACCAAGGTTGGATAAAGCACAGGGACAAATAGCCAAACGAATGGAAACACATGAACTATGAACCAATGACTGAGGGGTCCCCAACTGGGTCAGGCCCTCTGAATGGGTGAGACAGTTGATTGGCTTGATCTGTTTGGGAGGCATCCAGGCAGTGGGACCGGGTCCTGTGCTCATTGCATGAGTTGGCTATTTGAAACCTGGGGCCTATGCAGGATCGCTTGGCTTGGCCTGGGAGGAGGGGACTGAACCTACCTGGACTGAGTCTACCAGGTTGATCTCAGTCCTCGGGGAAGGCTTTGCCCTGGAGGAGGAGGGAATGGGGGGTGGGCTGGGGGGAAGGTGAGGGGGACAGGAGGGGGGAGAACAAGGGAATCCGTGGCTGATATGTAGAACTGAATTGTATTGCAAAATAAAAAAAATGAAATAAATCTATACCAAGATACATCATGATGAAGATGTGAAAGATAAGAAACAATTTGGGATAAAATGATGATGGATTTGCAAATTCTCTACAGTTCATATAAATTAGACAGGACAGTATGTGCTTTTTTCTGCTTTTCCACCCTTTAAGTCTTAGGTATACACAAAAGAAAATTAAAAACATATGTTAAAAAAAAGAAAGAAGTGGAAAAATTTCAAACAAATACCTAGGAGATAAGTGGCTTTTCATGTTTTAAAAAGAGAATATAACTCAACATTATCTCACATCAGAATCATTGAAGGATGAAAGACAATAGGCTTATATATTTAAAGTGCCAAAATAAAAAATGCACTTCTGAACAAAGAATTTTGTTTCCAAGAAAGAACTTTTCAAATGCAAAGAAATAATGATAATGCAGAAAAATAAACTGACTTTTTTGCTGTTAAATCTGACATATGAAAATGCTAAAATCAAGTTGAAATCAAGAGATCCCAAAGTAAATTAAATACTGAGGTGGTTTGAATGAGATGCCCCTCATCTATCTGAGGCATTTGAATACCTTGTCCACAGTTGTGGCTGTTTGAGAAGAATTAGAAGGTGTGGTCTTGTTGGAAGCGATATGTCACAGGAGGCAGGCAGGCTTAAGATTGCAAAAGTCCCCAGTCTTTCTCAATGTACTCTCTACTTTTGGTATCTACAAACAGGAAGTGAGCTCAGGGTGTGAGCTCTCAGCTTCTGCTCCAGAGCCCCATAGCCTGCCTGCTGCTAAGCTCCCTGCAGTGATGCTGATGGACTTTATTCCCTCCGGAACTCTAAGCCCCAAATAAACCCTTCCTACTATAAATTGCTTTGGTCCTAGTGTTTCATCACAGCAATAAAAATAACTAAGACAAATACTTCCTCAAATCAAGAAATTACTATTAAAGGGAGTCATAGAAGTATCAAAGTCATTGTAGCTGAATGTTTATAACTTTTCTTAATTGGTAACAATACAACTTCATTAAAAATTATCTATAAATATATTTTACTTACATAAAATATATTTTATCCATATAAAATTTAATACACTCATAAAAATTAATATAACAAAACATAAATACATATATTCTCCACTCAAATCCCAGTTTCCTTAAGAGCTGTAAACTAAAACAAAGTGTGATGATAGCAAGCTATTCAGTTTGCAAAGTAGACAAAAATGGCTGCATTTAAAAAAGAAAATACAGGTAGATAACAATAAGGTTTGTCTGTGACACATGAATTAAGTCGGTACAAATCTGCATTGAATTAGTTAATATTAACATGTATCTCATAAGCTCCAGAACAATCTCTAAGAAACAAACTAAAAATATAGCTAAATAATTTTAAAAACCATAAGAAAATACTAAATGCAAACCAAGCCTGAGGTTCAAAACAAGATAAAAATAGAGCATATAAAAAATAAAATGATTGACATATATCCAATTATATAAATGATATCAAATATGTACATATAAAGACTTCATTCACAAAACAGAGATTGTCAGATAGGGATTTGGGAAGATATGACAATCTACTATCAACAGAAAACATATTTTATTTTCAAGAAACAGGCTAAGAATGAGAAAATAAAAAGATAATTCATTCAAGTACTAATCATAAGAAATCTGTAGTTTACTTACAGAAGTCAAAATAAATATAAAAGTACTATATGTGGTGGTTTAAATGAGAATGCCCCCCATAGGCTCATATATTTGAGAACTTCATCCTCAGTTGGTGGAACTCCTTGGTGTGGTATTATTCATTTGTGCTGAAATGTGGTGATATTTGATTTGTATGTTAATAAATATAGTTTTCCTGGAAATCAAAGGACATAGCCAGCACAAACAAAAGTCAGGCGGTGGTAGCACACACCCTTAATCTGATCACTTGGCAGGCAGAGTCAATAAAGGCGCAGGTTAGATAGGAAGAAGCTGGTTCTCTTGTGAAGCTATGAAGACTTGGTGAGCTAAGATTAGTTGATGACTATCATTATTTCTCTGATTTCTACGGCTTTCACCCTATATTTGGCTCTGTGTTTCTTATTTAATAAGACTTTAGAAATTTGTCTACACCTTGGGAAGGTTTAGGAGGTGTGGCTTTATTGGAGGAGGTATGTCAATGGTGATTGGCTCTGAGGTTTCAAAACTTATGCCATTCCTAGCCACTCCCCTCACTTTCTACATCGAATTTGTAGATCAAGATGTAAGCTCTCAGCTACTGCTCTAGCACCATGCATTTGCTCAGACATCATGGACTCTAACTCTCTAAAACTGTAAGCCCCAATGTTGGGGCTTGGTCAAATCTTATGTTGCCTTGGTCATAGTGTTTATCACAGCAATAGAAAAATAAGATGCTAAGACAAGCATTTTGTGAACAATGTATTACTATAGAGGAATATAGAAACATGAATACAATTACATGTCACATACCCAAAATATATGAAGTGAAAACTAGTATATATGAAGTGAAGATGAGGGGATACAATTGTTAAAAGCTTCAGTATCCAATTCCTATACAAGTTAAAGAAGATCCACAAGAAAATAGAAAAATTATACTGCAAGTGGACTAGACCCAACCATCATCTCAGGGACATTTCAAACAATATAGTATGGTACATAATCTTAATATAGAACAGTATGTCTTACAAATAAATGTAAAAAAAATCCACACCAAAAAAATGGATACAGTGATACTTAGAAAGGAAATATATTTAGCCACAAAATTGAAGGAAACTAAGAACAGTAACAGAAGTAAAACTGGGAATTTAGCAGAATACTCAAACATGCAATAGATAAAGAAAGAAATCATTAAAAGTTGAAAAAAACTTCAGAATTTTCATTTTATTTATATTATTTATCTCATTTACGCAGAATGAAAATAAAAACAATGCATATCAAAATATGAAAATATAGAACTGGAAATATCTACATTACAAAAACAAAAAAAGTTACCAAATTAACCTCAACTAACCCAGGAAAAGTAAAATATGAAAACTTAAGTACATTTATAGAGCATTATTCAAGATGGTATGTAAGCCACAAAATAAGGCTGGATAAGCTTTTAAAAGATGGAATAATACAAAATATGTTCATCAATGATAATGAAGTGAAATTAGAAAATATGATATAAATATATTTGTGACACTAGCAAACATATGGAAATTAAACACATTCAAACAATGAAAAAGGGGAAAGAAATTTAAAAATACATACTAAGCAATGTATAGAGTAAAATTTATAGCTTTATAGATTCATATTAATAATGATCAACAATGATTTCTTTTGATTTGAGAGACAGTACTACTAAATTTTTATCTCAAGACAATTAGAAAAGGATAACTTAGGCCTCTAAATTATGCAGAAAAGGCTATATCGTAAAATACTGAAGTACTGATTAAAGAAATATGAAAATAACACAAAATTTAATAATTCATAGATAGTTCTTTAAAAAAAACCCACAATTTACCAAACTTTCAGAAAAATTTACCTCACAAAAGAAAAAAATAGACTAAATTACTAAAGTCAGGAATAAAGAACTTGGCATCATTACTCTTGACCTTAAAGAAATCAAATAAAGAAATGCAATGAGCAAATTCATGTAACAAATTATAGATTCAGTTGGCAAATTTCTAGAAAGATTCAAACTACTGAATCTAAGTTTAGAAGAAAGAAATCTCACTTGCTGTATCTATAACTAACAAAAAAGATTGAGTTGGTAATATTTCTAAAATTAAAGAAAAACTCAGACATAAGTGACTTCATTATCATGTCCTATCAAACCTCAAAAATAATACTATACAATTTTATCATATTTTCAAAAAATAGATAGATGAACACTTCTCAATTCCCTTATTTAGTAATTCCGTTACTAAATTTAATCGTTAAATGGCAAAAAGTAACTCACAGTCTAGTATCTCTTTTCAATATAGATTTGAAAAATCTACATTAATATCATCTAAACTATATTTTAAAGTCCACAGAGAAAAATAGCTTAGCCCATAAAGGTGAGTGTCATCAAGCTTGAGAACTGAAGTGCAAGCCTTGGACTCTACATGATCAAAGAAGAGAACTGACTCCACAAGTGGTCCTCTGACTTCTGAGTATCACTAACATGTAGACACACACACACACACACACACACACACACACACACACACATAAATAAATAGATAAATAAATAAATAAATAAATAAATAAATGTGAAAAAAATAGATGAATGGAACCAATAATACGTAACAAAAAATATAAGCCATCAGAAAGTGGGGTTTGTCCTGAGAATGCAAAATTTGTTGAAAATATGTAAACTCTACTATAATTCAAATCCATCTCATACTAAACAATTTAAATTTGAGAGAACGGCAGTCTCTTTTTATATTTGGTGAAGAAATGTACAGCTCACATCATAGTCAATGGTGAAAGACTAGATACTACCCCTGTGTCATCACAAACAACCCAAGAATATTTGTTGTTCTGTAGGTTCTAATCTGGTAAGTAAGGAAAGAAAAAGAAAATGTGAAGCAGATGGAAAAGACAACCACATTAGACAGGAAGAATACTCTGTAGATAATATGAGCTTATATGTAGAAAATCACAGGATCTCCTCTGATATTTTCTTGGAACTATTAAATGTGCCATGCAAATTTTCAGGATAAATGATCAATTTACAACTCAGTACACAAAGATCAATAGTATTTCAATAGCATAATAACAAACTGACAGTGAAAATAAGAAATCAGTCCATTAAGATTCATGACCTCAGTAGCACTGGGTAACTGGATGGATTTCAAGTACCTGAAATAATTTCCACCTGTTCAGTGGATCTTTCCTAGGGCTCAGGGAACATGACAGAATAAGGTGTAAAAAGACAGAGAACCAGGAAATATGCTGTAAGATTTACTATTGCATCTCTTAGAATAGAAAAGGAAGCTCCACCTCTACAGTTATGGCTGCCTAAATAAGACACAAGGATAGCAACAACATACATGCTAGCATGGGAGGTGGAAGTCTTACATGGTGCCTCCTCTATTTTATACAATGACAAAGAAAAAGGAGCATGAATTTGAGAGGAACTGAGGGGGAGTTCAACAGAAGAAGGGTTGGAAACAAGAAAGGGAAGAGGAAAAGGGATGCAGTTGTATTTTAATTTAGGTTAAATAAAATAAAAAAGAAAACAAGTGGTTAACATTAGTATGAGAAAAAGTCTAGGGATAAATTTAAACAAGAATGATTAAAACATTGCACTGAAAACTACATGACACTGCTAAAAGAAATTGATGAAGTCTAAATTACTTGGAGAGACTTATATAGTAGTTAATTGGAAGATTTGATATTTTTTTAAAAGGCAATTTAGTCCAAATTAATCAACAAATACAATAGAATCTCTCCGAAAATTCAGCAACCTTTTTGCAGAAATTAGCAATCTGATCTTAAATGTCAAGAGAAAATTGCCCATACACCAATGTGACTATGATTTTTAAAAGTGAAGTGACAATATTGAGAAATTGGAAAAGTAATATATAATATTTTGCTAATGAAGAATATAATGAAGCATCTGTAAAAGTTTAATCAGTCATAGGAACCAAAGTCCTTCTAATATGTGTATATTCAAGAAAAATGAAAATACTTGTATACAAATGCTCATAGCAACAATATTTACAATATAAACAATATTTACAGTATCCAAAATTGCAAAAGTCATTAAAACAATGAATATGAAATGCTCATAAAATAAAATCATATTCTACAATAAAACAAATAACATGGCGATACACACTCTAGTGGGAATGAATATTGAATAAAGTTTGTTAAGTAAAAGAACATAGTCCCCAAATACAGCACTCATGCACTCATGTTTTCATGAATAGGAAATTTGCAGAATATGCAAATAGAGTCAGAAATTGCATTAGATATTGCCTATATTTTGGTGGTAAGTATGGGGTTTCATTCACAGTGGACTTTCTTATTCTCCTATCATACATTACATCCTAACCACAGTTTCCACTCCCTCCATTCCTCCTAGCCTCCCCACCTTTACTCTCCCCCAGATCCACTCCTCCTCCATTTCTCTTCAAATAATAAAAAGAACAGAATTAATTGTAATGATGGCACAACTCTGTGAAGGCTGAAAACACAATTTCAGGAGGTAAATCATCAGTTTTTTCTTTCATGTTTTTCCTGCTACTAAAAGCTACACAGAGAAACCCTGTCTCAAAAAACAAAAAAAAATATCAGCCTAAAATTAGCCATTATAAGACCACTAGTTATGCTCCTTGTGAGCTGCCTGTTTTTTTTTTTTTTTTTCTTTATGGTTCTTAGTTGTTCTTTTGCAGAGCTGCCTGATTAAGTCGTGCTGGGATCAAGAAAAGTGGACCTTGGCAGTTCGTGTTCCTGGAGTTGTATCCATGTCAGTGGATGCCCACACACTCCAGAAGAGAATTTGACATTGGTGCTGCCGTTGTTGCTGTTATAGCAGAGGTGGCCACCACTGCTACTGTTTCTGGGATTACCATTTCATAATTGCTTACTACAGCTAGCAGAGTGGAGACCCTGGCAGCAAAAGTAGCTACCACAGTTAATTAATCTTTCATTCTATTGGACAGGATAAATTTAATTCAACAGTTATATACATTTTGATTGGCTTTTAAAATTATAAATTTATAAACTCAAGTTCCATTTGCCTTTGGGATACCATCTTACAAGGACTCCAATTTGCAGTAAGGCTCGTTAAGGAAGGGAATGGTTCAGTTGCCTTTAGCCTACTGGCTATGGGTGGGGTAGGACTTCTGTTGGTCTTTTCTGTATCAAACACACAGATTGCAAGCCCAGCACCACTTTGAGATCTTTGGCAGCAGTTAACTGCAGCTCACACACAATTGAGCCTGTATGATAATGAGTATTCAGAGACGGGTAATTCCTGGGGGGCGCTCACCAACCTAAGACAGAGTGCCTGTGTGGCCTCAGCAGGCTTCTCCATGACGGGTAAGGTGACCTTCTGACATCCCATGCAACCTAAGTCAGAAGCTCATTTATTAGTAAAAGGGGGACCTGTAGGGCCCTGGCCCCCATTTTGGATAACTGTTTCCTTGCTTGCTGACTTTGAGCTTGATATCCTCCCTATGCTAATTCCCTCCTAGGTTTCACCCTCCTGAATGCTTAAGGGAAGTTCCTTGTCTATGTATCCTGCATAATGGGCGTTAACAGCTTAGATGCAAGATTGTAAAACATCTGTAGCAAACTTCTGCCCTCCAGGGTTCTCCCATTGTGCTGTAAGCCTGTATTCAAGACCTCCTCCCTCCTTCAATAAACGGCATTCAGCATTAAAAAAAAATTGAAATATTTAACTTACTATTTTAAAAAAAGGTCATACTTTTAAAAGAAGTAAAATTGTCTAAGAATAGAATTAAATAGACAAAAGAGGCTGAAGCAGAAAAGAAGTACCAAGTAGTATATAGGATACCATCAAATCAATAAAATCTTGTTATGCTCCATGATAGGCAAATTACTGAACAGTTCACATTTATTTCCATGCAGTAAACCTATACACAGAGTTGCTAATGCATAGATTTATAGGCTTAAGAAAACATTTCTGGTCATGTATTTGTACGGTTCATCTTGTCTCTCCTCATCTGTACATGAATCTGTATACTTCATCAGTTCACCACCACTGCCTGTATTTCTTCGTTGCTGGCAGGCAACAGTTATGTCAAGACAGTTGTTGCAATCTTTACAGTAATGGTTTTGCATTCCTGATTTCAACAAAAGTACAAGCACTATTACTATTCAAATAATGATACTGCTGTTAGTGTCATCAAGGACATATCAGGCAAAAACTGCAGAAAATGTTTTAAACCAAAGTCTCTGTGCAAAAAATGAAATTCACGTCATGAAACATTGGCTGCTTGTCTTAGTGTCTTCTTGTGATTAAGTTACAATGAAATTTGTGTAAGCTACTCAACTTTTCATTTTATTGTAGACAATGGTGGAATAGTCCAAAACTATCAAGTGACATTTAATGATAAATTTTTATTCTGCTTACACATGTCACCTTTCATTTTTGTGTCAACTCATTCCCAAAAAACCACTACTTTTGTGTCTATATATCCTGTTTCAATTTCTCTAAAATTTCATATTCTCAAACTTCTAGTCACATAGGGAAATAATAAGCACACATATTACTGCTACTTGTAAAAACCGTTTTAGTTCACTTTGTGTACTAGTGAATTGATGGTGCTTAGCTCATTTTTAAACAGTGCCTTTTGATACACACAATCATTGCTGAACTACAACTGAAAATGCAAACTAGTTTTCTTCCTAAGAGTAAATATGCCATGGTTGATGTTACAAAACCAACTAAGCTGAATGTCAAAAAGTCACTTTCGAATGAAATTTTAATTATAAGTTTACTACCATAACAGTGTATCTAAATTCTATATTCCAAAGACTTATTCCCTTATTATTTATTATTAGAAACAAAATATCTTAATAGGAACTTAGGCCATGAAAAGTCATTATAGTCTCCTGAACTTGATATCATCTGGGGATCCTTGACAGAGGGAAGGCCAGGATGAGAATAAGATTGTTTAAGGAAGGAGGAAAGAAAAGCCATTTCAAAACCCAAGAAAAAAAAAATAGGAAAAATATTAGAAAACCAAAGGGATTGGGATTATACTTAGAACAGAGAAGGAAAGACCTAGATCCTTTGCAAAGAGCCTATGATATGAGCCTCAGGTTCTCTCTTCCTCAACAGCTCCTGAAATGAGATCTTTTGTTGTCTCCATGAAATATAGATACTAATCTCTAAATTGCTGAGATAATTCAGAAGAATAAAATGACAAAATACACACACAGCATAGCAGTCCAGCTGTGCTTTATATAGAGAAAAAATGGTGAATGTGAATTATAAATCAGCATTTCAAGGAAAGCATTTTAATCACCAAAAACATAAAAATCACTAAGAAACAAAGACCTGAATATACACATCAGATTATACTATGAAATGAATTGATGCTGTGGTTCATTTTGAAAACCAGCCCCAGAATTTAATGGAGAGAAATTGAATATTATATAATGTCATCTAATGATTTTCTTTCAGAACTTAATACACAAAGCAACCCACTCTCAGGTGAACATGACCAGTTTGTTTTTTTTCTAGAGACAATAAAATATTTGTATTGATCTCACCAAAATCTTTTGCTCAGTGCCTCTTGGTAAAGGAGCCAATTTCAAGTTTTCCACTGGATGTGCAGTTTGAAACTACTAAAGTTCTTGCACTTATACCATTTGATAAGATTTGTTTTACATTACCAATAGTTGTTATAGTGTTATACATATATGTTATCTCTGTAACTATACTGCTAAAAAGCAAAGTATGTGTAGCATTTTTTATAGTTGTATGTCTTTTACTTAGTATCTTTGTGATATAGTTGTAAGACCTTAATTTATATTTAATGATTTAAAATTGGAAAATGAGAGAGTATGCATAAGTTACAACTATTGACAGAATTAGTAAAATAAACAAACAACTACAGATCACCTTTTTTTCCATTTTTTTACTAAGAAATTTTTTATTTACTTTACATACCAACCACAGATCCCCTCTCTTACCTCTTCCCACCCGTCAGCCTTCCCCCGCAACCCACCCCCAACCCCACATTTTCCAAAACAAAGTCTTCCTTGGGGAGTCAGCAGAGCCTGGCACACTCAGCTGAGGCAAGTCCAAGCCCTTCCCCCCTGCACCAGGGCTGTGCAAGGTGTCACACCCTAGGCACTGGGCTCCAAAAAGCCCACCCATGTACCAGGGATGGATCCGATCCCCCTGCCTGGGAGCCCCCAAAACAGTTCAAGCTAGACATCTGTCTTTCATATCCAGAGAAGCCAAAACTGTAGTATGGAAAAAAGAAAGCATCTTCAACAAATAGTGCTGGCATAACTGGATGTCAACATGCAGAAGACGGCAAATAGATCCATATTTTGTCGCCATGCACAAAACTCAAGCCCAAGTAGATCAAGCACCTCAACATAAATCCAGTTACACTGAACTTGACAGAAGAGAAAGTAGGAATTAGTCTTGAACACATTGGCACAGGAGATCACTTCCTAAATATAATACCAGTAGCACAGACACTGAGAGCAACAATTAATAAATGGGACCTCCTGAAACTTAGAAGCTTTTGTAGAGCAAAGGACATGGTCAACAAGACAAAATGACAGCCTACAGAATGGGAAAAGATCTTCACCAACCCCACATCTGACAGAGGGCTGATCTCCAAAATATATAAAGAACTTAAAAAGTTAGACATCAAAATACTGAACAATCCAATTAAAAAATGGGCTACAGTGCTAAACAGAGAATTCTCAACAGAAGAATCTCAAATGGCTGAAAGACATTTAAAGAATTGCTCAACATGCTTAGCCATCAGGGAAATGCATATCAAAATGACTCTGAGATACCATCTTACACCTGTCATAACGGCTAAGATCAAAAACACTAAAGACAGCTTATGTTGGAGAGGATGTGGAGGAAGAGGAACACTCCTCCACTTTTGGTGGGAATCCACAGAGAATATTGAGTCCAGCCAATGTGGAAATTCAAGCCACAATCTCTGTGTTCCCTTAAAGGGTGTTTTATGGTACTGAATCATTCAAATAATTGCTTTAAATCTTTATTCTATTTCCCATTGCACCATATGCATCAGGAAATTTCACCCTAGACATCAATGATAAAGATGAAGCATTCTGGCCAAAAAACTCCTGCCTCATTAAGTGTTACATTTCTAGAAAACATGTAGGGTGGTGATTTGATTCTCACCTTGCCCAACATTCTCTTACACATGAGCATCAGATTCAGTTACATTTTCTAACTTGACAGTTCAAAAGGAAACATCTTTTTTGGAATACTTTATCTTAAGTAATAACTAACAGTGATTGTTTTTCAGTTAATGCAATTGATGCTAATGGGTAATTCCAGTTAATAAATTAGATATCTGTGTCAGTCTGTGAATTATAGGAGCCTTGCAAACAATTGATTAAACAATCTGTCTGGCCAACATACTTGAATCCTTGCCTTCTGATTCTTCCTCATCTTGCAATATTGCATCAAATCTACATTAATTTTTTTCAGCCTTCTGAATAACATTACAAAGATGAACCAGGCCACAAGACAGCTTATAAAGTAAAAGTATGTGCCACCAAGGTTAATTATGGATGAATGAACTATAGAACCTACATGGTAGAGGGAATGCAGATTTTTCTTCTGACACACACACACACACACACACACACACACACACACACACACACAATTAATAAATAAATGTCATTCTTGATAAAAAATTTTTGAGACGAGTCTTGGGACTGGGGTGTACCAAAAGATGGTGTAGCACTAGCTTAGCAATTCTAACCCTCAAAGTTCAAACTTTAAAGTGCAGAAACCAAACCAACAAAAAAATCTTAAACAGCAAGAGAGAAAACAAAGATTAAAAAAAGAAACACACATGAATCTAAGCACACTTTGTTGTTTTGTATTTCAAGACAGAATTTCTTGGTGTAGCCTTGGCTGTCATTGAACTAGCACTGTAGACTAGGCTGGCTTGGAACTCATAGAGATCCACCAGCCTCTGACTCCTGAGTGCTGGGATTAAAGGTGTGCACCATCACCATGAAGCAACTGAACACACTTTTGTACTATGTTTTCTGTTTTCTTATGTATTTATCACTATTCCCTATGTGGCCCAGGTTGGACTTGAACTCATGATCTCCCTGCTTTAGCCCACAGAATTCAGGGGTTATAAGCATAAATTATCACACTCATTTTATGGTTTTCTTCTTTATATTTGCTATGGTTAAAGAGAAAATCGTTCAGCCAAGTTAATACCTCATCAGCACTTTAAATGACTTCACTATATGTTGTGGTGTGCTAGTTGAAGATGTGTTACATTTGTTTATGCTGTGGAACATTTGTTTAATAATGCAAAAGTGTATTGCATTCTTTTATGTGACATTTGTTTAACTCTGTGAAGATGTGTTACTTTGCCTGCCTAAAACACCTGATTGGTCTAATAAAGAGATAAACAGCCAATAACTAGGCAGGAGAAAGGCTAGGCCAGGCTGGCAGGCAGAAAGAATAAATAGAAGAAGAAACCTGGGAAGAAGAGATCAAGGAGTGAGAAAAGGAGGAGAGGAGGATGCTAGGGGCCAGCTACCCATCCAAACAGCTACACACAGAATAAGAAGGAAAGAAAAGATACACAAAAATAGAAAAGGGTAAAGTAAAAGTCTAGAGGCAAAAGGTAGATAGGATCATTTAAGTTAAGAAAAGCTGGCTAGAAACAAACCAAGATAAGGCCAGGCATACAAAAGTAAGAATAAGACTCGGTGCATTTATTTGGGAGCTGGGTGGCGGGCCCCCAAAGAACAAAGAGTAAAGAGTAAAAAAAAAAATAAACAACTACAACTATATGCATTTTTCCATAGATCATTCAGCTCTTATGCATCTATGATACAAATAAGCACATTCATCTTGCCCTGTTTATCAAATAATATTCAGTATTCACAAACATTTGTTTAAATGATTTATTTATTTTTATTTTATGTGTACTGGTGTTCTGCTTTCTAGTATGTCTGTGTGACAGTGTTAGATCCCTGGAACTAGAATAACAGACAGATGTGAGCTGCCATGTGGATGGGTGCAGGGAATTGAATCCAGATTCTCTGAAGAGCAGTCAGTGTTCTTAACCACTGAGTCATCTGTCCAGCTCCATCATACTTATATTTAGAAAGGATCCACCTTCTACTAAGCTGAAGCTATACTTCACTTTGGTGAAGTTAATTGTCACAGGATGAGTTTGCTTCCAGATACTCTAGAAAACTATTACTGATGGCTTTTGACATATTTGAAGGAAGCTGTCACTATGATGCAAATAAATTTAGTCCACTGCATATTTTATATCTAGCTTTAATTCTGTTGATTTTTTAATAAGTTAGGACAGTTGGTACTTTTAACTTTATATCTATGTTTAAGTCAAGAATTAATACATATAAACCGTAGATATTTATTTTCACATAAACTCTGTTGAGTTACAAAATAAGAAGCACTTAAGATATTGGAAATTACACAAAATAATAAGAGGGCTCATTTATTCTATATGACATTCTCAGGATCTAACCTTAGATAACAGAATCACAAACGATAATCCTTCTTGTTTTGGTATTGGTAAAAATGAAGCTTGCACATGTTTAATATTCACACAAGAATATAACGTGTTTGGATCAAATCCACCCTCCATTTCTTATCCTCCAATTCTTCCCATACCTCTCATCACTTTTTCATGAACTCTCACCACAACTTCACGGACTTTTATTTTTTCACTCAGTGTCCACTTTGTGCTGTCTGTATGTGCATGGATGTGGGACTATCCACAGAGGATGGGTAGCGTCTCGGGGCCTGTATACCTGAAGAAACTGAATTGACTCTTCCCTTCTTCAACATCCATCAATTGCAAATAGGTTCTCAAGCAGGAGTGGAATGCATGCACTCCTCCATGACCATGCTGGAATTTTGGCTGACTTGATCTCGTGCAACTCTTGAAGAAATAAATATATATTTATATGTATATTTACATATAAGAAATTTCACTCTAATTTTCATGATAAAAATTATCTTTCAAGTCTATAGAATTTTTTTTCTATAGCTTAGAACAACTATTTGTTGGGTTTACACTTCATGGAAATCTTAGTCACTTTTGCACAGAAAGGCCTCTACTACCACCTTTCTAGGCTTCCCCACAACTTTTGATAGCTAAACAAAATTGATGATGTTCTTTTTCTGATTATTCAATGTGTGTGTGTGTGTGTTTTGTGTGTGCATGTACTTAACACTCATTATAAGAAATATTATACCAGTTAATACTAATCATTTCCATTTATTATCTTCCTATTCATTATTACAAATGTATTATTAAATATAATATTTTTAATAAGTGTTGATTGAAAACCAACTGTGTAAGCAGATCCATGGGTAACATAAGAAATTTAAATGTAGGTGACACAATTTTACAAGCTGGTGGGACAAGTAGGTAAATGAATGCAGCAAAACATTGATTAAATTAAATATCAACAGACAGATGGCAGCAAAATATTGAAGAGGCTCAAAGGTTGTTGCTTGAGATTGGCTTAAAAACCACAGGAATACATTTGATTTTGTTTTATAAACTGGCATACTGAATGCTTTCATAGATTAAGCATAGATTATAGAGGAAAGATACGGTCTGAAATGGAAGCACTAGCTGGCTATGACTTGCAGGGAGTATCTTATCTCAAGTAGCAGCCTGAGAATAAATCTAATTGACCACAATGGCTGTCAGTAGTTATTACCTAGAGCTTGACAAGTAATATATTTATGTTTTATATGGATGTGTAAATTTTCTATGACACTTTTGATTAGTATTTATTCACTATGAAAGGCTGTGAAAGACTTCCAGGTATAAGAGAATAAGATGTATATTGGACAAAATGTTACATGAAAACAGCTGAAGACTTGAAATTCTATAATTAAGACACACTGCTGGCTTCTCTTATAAAGTTTTCATCATTTTATATTAATATATAATTCAATTATTTTAAATAAAATACTATAATTATCAAAGTAAGTCTTGGACATGGTATTTTCCAAATCTTATTTTAATGTGCGGAAGTAAGAGAGGAGAAAATAAAATTTTTGACAGCACTATGAAAAACTGATCTCAAAGAAAAATTTTGAAATGCTCTTCTGTGTACTTTCTGCTTTTTTGTATAAAATGAATTTTGATATGTAGATGGATTGAAACGTATCTTAGCAGCAATTACTCTAGTCCCCAGAATGTAAGGCATGATTACTTGGGCAGCCTTTATTTTTTTTCTTAAGTTATCAACTACATTGAAAAACATGCCACCATGTAAAAAGTCAGTGGGCTTGAATCTGATGTGAGGGCAGGCAAACTCCCAGTGGCTCAACGGATATTTGCGTGCAAATAGAAAACTGATTGAGAAACAAAAGTCCCCTTCACTGAGCGACTTTGCATCAAGGAGACTAGGTGATGCAGAACAAAATATTGTGTATTCACCGGCTGTGTGGGGACAAATGAAAGTGTCAAACTTATCTTTCGGGAAAGTAAATTTACTCTCCAGGCAAATAAACTGCAATAATATCTACAGGCCTCACATAAACTGAAGAAAATTGCCTGCCTAGAGTCATATACGCCAAGCCTGATTCAGAACAAGGCGCATGGCCTTGGAATTGTTTTTGTCCTTCTCCTGTTGGCTGCTGGTACACATACAGCTACTCCTCAGCAAAATACATGAACACAACGATGTAACACAAAGTGTGATTTATGAACTGAGTCAAATAACTTAATTGTTCTGTTAAGAAAGTAGTATGCTATGAATTAATTTCTGTTTAATTCACAATTTAACAAAGAATGCTTTGAGTGTACCTTATAGCTATAAACATTTCTGAAATGTAGTGGCTCACTTGGCCTCTTAGATGGTATATAGTTGAGGGTCTTGTAGCATTCTTTGATTTCTGTCAGTAATTCAATAGCTTTGTAAACCATACCTTTTATACTAAGATTCCCTTCCAGGGCCATAACACATTGCAAGCCTTGATTTCTGATATGTCCTATCTTATTAACACTTACTGTAGGCAAGACATTGAACTTGTGCCTGTGTGTATGGTGTATGTGTGTGTGTGTGTGTGTGTGTGTGTGTGTGTGTGTGTGTGTGTGTGTGTGTGTGTGTGTTATATGTGCGTGTGCCCAGGTATGTTTTCAGTTTTCATTTGGAAGCTAGAGGAGAACATCTAGCACCTTCCTCTTTTGTTCTTTTGCTCTGTGCATTCTTTTTTTTTTTAAACTAAGGTCTGTCACTGAATCAAAATCTCACCCTATCAGCTAGGCTGGCTAGTCAGAAAATTCTCAGAATCTGCTTGTTGATAACTATGTTCCAAGTCACAGAATGCTAGAGTTACAGGCAGGTGCAGGATGCTGGGGATTTCCGCTTGGGACTTCTTGCTTTTGCTGCAAGTGCTTCTAGTCACTGAGCCATCTCCTAAGTCCCAAATTTGAAAATTCTTATCTACTCTGTCACTTATCTTCTCCAAAGCATGACACATAATAAATTGGATGTCAATAACTGCATATCTTTGGTTTTTCTCCTTTAGTTTCCAGAATCAGTTTTCAAGTCATTATCCTACACAAAACTTTAAATTGCCATTTGTTCTTACCATCTTGGACATTGTCACAAACTGTCAAAACAAATATGAAATATTATAATTTGCTAATACAGTAGTTTGATTTTCAAATCTACTCCATTATATAGTGTTGTGAGATAAATTATTATGGAGCACAATGTGATTTATGTTCTGTTCCTCCTTCTAATATGTCAGGATTTGGGCTCCAGACAAACCTATATTTTAATTATGTCCTTGAGGTTTGGTCAGTCTGCCCCTGATTATACTATTACACTTTACTGGAATGCTTTCCCATTTCATTTTACATACTAGACATAAAGACTCATATTACAGAATACTTATTTATATTCTCTACTCTCCACCAAGAAGCTCTCTCTTTCATGTTATCTATGCAATCTTTCAGGGTAGAACTTATTGCTCTACTTTACCTTACAGATGGAAACTAAACTGAAAATTGATAGTAAGTACCATGGTTATGTGTTAAGATGATGTTCAACTTGATACTAGTTGATCTAAAATTCTTCAGGAAATATTCCCTCTACTTAAATTTCTTCTTTTAAAAAGAATGAAAACTCAGCTTAATTTACAATAAAGTTATTTTTAATACTTAAAAAAGTATTACTATCTTAACTAAGCCATGGCCACTACTCTAAAATTATTAGTTCTTACCTAATAGGTTTTTAAAATGTTGATTACTACTTGGAAATATCTGTATTGAATTGTTCCATTGAAAATGTTACTTGGACCATTTAATATTTTTAAAATTATGCCAAGTAAATTCATTATATAAGAAGAATAACATCCACTGTCTAGAGCGAGGAGAATCTGTAAGTTTGAACACTTTCTTAGTTGAGACTGACCATTACCATGAATTTCAACATATATTTGAAGAGTACAGAACTTAGAGAAGCAGTAAAAAGATGGAGTGAGTGGGAAACCAAAATACACAGAGCAATTCTTTCCAGTCTCTGAATCTGGAAGCAGGTTTTTCTTGGCCTGTATCTGGTCATGATTTACAAGCCTTCTATTTACAAGGAAGTTATCCACAAACTTATACAACAATATGGAACTCAAGATATCATTGACCATCTCAAAGGAATGTACTAGAAAATAGTTTGTCCTTGCAAATGTTAAGCAAAGCTTGTAAACATTTAGGGGGAAGATTAGCGCAATGAAAATCCAGCTTCAATGAAAAGCTGAAATTTAATTGCAAAAACTGTCTTTTATGGTAAGCTGTAATTTATACTAAACATATTCAGCTAATAAGGCTGAATTTTTTGATAAAAGAGATTATTATAGAAACGCTGACAGAAAGTTGAAATGTCACAAAAAAGCACTACCATTGTCTAATGAGGTCTTCAAACCCAGTGACAAAAGAAGTAACAATTAAAATTACACATTCTCAAAATCATCTGTCACTCCCACAGGTTAACAATTTTCTGCATGTAGTAGAAAAATGCCTGTGATAAATAGATTTGTCATATGCCAATTAAAGAGAAATAAAAAGGCCTCCAACGGTGTGCTGAAAGAGACCACCATGTTTTGATATTTTAGCATTACCAAAGTTCACATTTCATTTCAGAACTGCCAGAAAAGTAATGAAAAGTGCTATGTGAAAAACACGATCTTTAAATTCCATTTCCCACTGATGTGTTAATGAAGTTTAAAAATTCATAGCATAATATAAAAGGCAAGCGGCAACTTACAAATAGGGCAAGGCATTTTTCATAACATACTTCAATAAAAAATAGACATTACTCTTGGAATATTTGTATTACTGAAATTTTTAACAAGATATTTTCAATTAACAGAAATGCTGCCTTCTGCTATATTCTTAAAATTTAAAAAGCACAGCCAGTGTCTAAATACAGTTGATATTAATCAATATAAACAGGCTTTTATTGGCTGAATGGAATTTAAGAAATACCTCTTGGGTTTAGTGTTAGATGAGAAACTAAATGTGCAGACCTTTTCCTTTCTTGTTCTTACTCTTCAAAAGTGAAAGGGCCAGATGGCTCACCAGTTGAAGGCACCTGGAAACAACCTGAGTTCAGTCCCTGGGACCCATATTGTAGAAGGAGAGAACCAATTCTCAAAAGGAGTTCTCTGTCCTACACACAAACACACACACACACACACACACACACACACACACACACACACACACACACACAGGAAGACACAAATAAATACACAAATGAATAAATGTAGTATGTAATTTTTGAAATGCTATAGGAAGAAGGGGTGAGCTATTTGGTAAAGCCAAATAATTAATTATTAGGAAGCCATGTGATGTTGTGTTCTTGAATCAGTTAAGATTAGCATGCAAAGCAGTATATTTCTAAATGATAGAAAAAAGTTTCATGGATTGAATTATGCCCCAAAACTTGAAATAGTATGTCCAGATACTCAAAACATATTTCCTGTGATGAATGCAAACATGTTCGTCATGTTATTTAAAGGTAATTATTCAAAGAAACTTGTTTCTACTGAAGAATTGAACTGCCTCATGACATTTTCTTGAACCTAGGAGGCTGTTACATTTCATTCTATTCTTAATTAAGAAAGCAAAATTCCTTTCTGATAATGCTTTTTTACATGGCTGCTATTTGCTTGCTATTATTGTACATCTAAATTCTTCTTTGCTTATGCTAAGCTTCTTTGCTTATTTATTCCTTCACAGGGTTTTGATACCATAATGGGAAAGTTTTTACAGGGTGCTGAGTCAACAGGGAAACTTCAAAACCTGCTTTAAAACAATGGCATGTACTAGTGAAATGGGAGGGGGAATTCATCAAAAAGGAGTTTTAAAGTGAGCTTTGGGAGGAGATTAAAACAGTCAGAACTTGCAACAGTGGAAATTAATTAGTTTCAGATTTAAGGGAAACTTCTGTAGGAAAGTGTGAAAGAAATTCAAATAGAAACGGACTGAAACTGACCTACATTTCCACATATAAACCAAGTTGTGCTTAGTTATTCCTTCTGAAACATTCACATGATCACCAACTATTAATGCAAAATTGGGCCTTGGTCACATACATTTAAAAAAATGTCATTTTCCTACACTCTCACCCCAGAAGGGTCTGAATTTGCCATGTGGTGTGAATTTGAAATCTGCATTTTAAAAGCAAGTATTTCCTGAGTTGGGAAGTCAATATTCGGAGGCAAATGGAAGCCACACAGTTTAGTCTAAAGAAAAGAAACAAGGTTTATTTTGTCTATCATCACATAATGACTACCATATAGGAAAAGGAATATAATTCATAAGGCTCCAGAAGACAAATCTGAAAGAACTGTCATCTCAGAGTGAGAAACATGAAAATCAAAAGTGTAAGCCAAATAAAAGGCTGGTTTCTGGGGTAATTAGTATTATAATACTGGCCACTGAGATATAGCTGAAACTAAAAGACCATGCACCAGAGATGCCACAATTCAATAACAATAAGACATGATTGCTATTTTAAATAAGGAAACTTCATAGAACTATCTACAAGATTGCAACACACAGTTCCAGTTAGTATCATATGAAGTTTGTCTGTGTGAATTTCAGAATCCCTTCTCAAGGTCAAATTAAAAATGCACTCTATGACAAGAAGGATTCCAGGTAAATGATGGAAAGCAGCACCAGAAACCCATGAATTTAGGCAAGCTGGCAGAATCATAGATAATTAATTCAAAGTGTTAGTGTCTGTTACAAATGTGCACCTGCCAGAAGAAGAAGCCATTTCAGATTTACCATAGTAGCAGCTATCCATCCCCAAGACGTGCTATACATATGTGCTAAGACAGACCGCACATAAGTTTTAGAAGACTGGATAGAGGAAAGGACACTGTCCTCCAAATATCAGTGATCAGCTGGCTGTTGCTTCTGATCACATAGATGCCAAGAAGGCCAGCGTTTTGTCACTTCACACCTGATTGTTGTAGCATCATACCCCTCATTCTGGAGGAAGTGACTTCCAGGAGACTCACAAGACTAGCATTCTTTTCATTCCTTCACTTTTCTCTTATTCCACTTTCAGGAAACAGAAAACACGGAACTGCATATACAGTAAAATACAAGAAAGTTACCAGAGAAAGAAGTAGGTTCAAAAGAGACTTAAGAATGCCTTGAGCTCTTATCTCAGCTCTAACCCTGGCACAGGGATAGCCTATAACCATTTGAAAACAAAAAGATACAAACCCTAAGGAAGGGGGAGAACCTGATTTTTCATAATTACTACATTATTACATCCAACTGTGCACTTTCAATAACAATAATCACAAGGCAAAGAAATAAGAGAGTGTGACAGACTCAGCTTCCTTAAACAAACAGGCTCAATTCACCCACAGTGGGCTACGCCTTCTCTATCAATTAGTAATCAAGGAAATGCCTCAAAGACATGCCCACAGGCCAATGTGATGGAGGCCATTCCTCAACTTAGGCTACCTCCTACCACGTTTGTTACCTTGACAACCAACAAAGTCATCTTTGAAGGAATGCTTAAGGAGGATGAGGGCAAGCAAAAGGGCAAAACTCAAAGTTTCCTTTCTCAGTGTCCCTTTACCAGAAAATGACTCCCAAATTTAGGGTAGACCTTCATGCTTCAAATAATCTAATTTAAAAAAATTCATTTACAGGAATACCAAAGACTTGCATTTTAGTTGATTGCAAATACAGTCATGTTGACAGCTAAGACTTCCCATCACATTCTGGAAAGATTCATTCAAACTGAGGTAGTAAATATGACATTCCAGACAAACAGAATCTGAGGCAGTTTGTTGCTACTAGATGTACTCTACAAATATTTGCATTATAAAGTAGCTTAAATTTACAACAAAGATCTCAATTGAGTTAAACACATACGCCAGAATTACTTTAGCAATGGTTTACATCTTCACCTTTTGCTTTTTAATAAGCTGAGAAACTACACCGTTTAAAAATTAAATTAAAATTATTAGCGTTTTAGTTGGCAATTGCATGTTTTTAATATGATTCTAGACACTGATGCATTTAAATCCTCAGTTTATGGTTTGTGAACATAATGTATAGATAATAATTTTAACATCAATATGTGAAGGAGAAGAGCAATGAAGCATAGTTTTGTGGTTTACTGAAATTAAATTGGTATAAATTAAATGTAGACTGCTATAAATTTAGAATGTTAAGTGCAGTCCCCATGATACAGACAAGCAAAACACTCTGCAGAACATATGTAAATGAAAATGGAGAAGAGATTTAAGCACTTCAAAGATAATCAACAGGAAAGAAGGCAGTAATCTGAGCACTCAAAGAAAACAAACATTACTGGTAAGAACAGATTTACTTTATAACTGAGCCTTTTCTGTTTGGTTCTTATGCCTATTTTAGTAAAACCACATATTTTATAGGTTTCTCTTTAGGCCATGGTCCATGAGTACACAGGTAAATTACATAATTATTTTGTGCTTATTTCTTTAAATTTGATTTTTTTCTGAGACACATTCTCTAACCTTGCTGACCCCGAACTTGCTATGTAGACAGTGATGGCTTTGAACCTTTTATCCTCCTACTTTCTTTTGTGCAGTGTTGGGATTATAAGCACGTGCCACCATACCCAGTTCATAGTACATTTCAGACAGGAGGGACATTCTATGCAGCCTAGAAAGGCCTGGTATGATGGCTATTCTTGGTTGTCAACTTGACTACATTTGGAATGAACTACAATCAAGAAATGGAAGGCACTTGATGTGGATCTAGAGATGGGAAGACACATGCCTTTGATTTGGATCTTGAGGTGGGCCACAAAGCCTATATAAGAACATGGAAGAAGGACTCTTTTAAAAGTTTGTTGCCTGCTTGTCCTGTCTTGCTAACACATCCTTCCCTTCAGTGGCATTAGAGCCTTCTTTTTTATTCCAGCATAAACTGAAGACTAGCTGAGATATCCAGCCTTGTGGACTCAGCAACTACTGTGTTCTTGGACTGTCAGTTCACAGCCAGCTGGACTAGTAGAACTGCAGCCTGTAAGTCATTCTAATAAATCCATATATATATTCATTATATAAGTTTTGTTACTCTAGAGAACCCTGGATGATACACCTGGTATCCATTATATATTCCAGACTAGCCTCAAGTTCATGGCAATCATATGTTAAACACCAGTGTGCTGGGATTGCTCCTCTACACCTGGTTTTTAGAAATTTTAATTGTCATGGGACCTGGTGATGCAGACCTGTAATCCCAGATACTCCTTAAATTACATCAGATAGGTCAAAAGTTCAAGACATGAGCTACAGAAGGAGTTGGTTAGAGGCCAGCCTGAGCAACTTAGTGAGACCCTTTCTCAAAATACAAAGTTTAAAAAAAGGCTATAGATGTCTTGCCTATAATGCATGAAGCCCTGGGATCATTTCCTAATACCAAAATATTTGATTCTTTGTCTTCAAACATTTAAAAATGTATTTAATTTATAATTATAACAAGTTGTCCAGGATAATTCAATTTGGTTTGTAGGAGATAGATTAAATTTTAGACAGTAAGCCTTGTCCAAAACTACAGCAAAATTACTTTGATTTCTAGGATTAATCTAGAATTATTGCTATAGTTGAATTAACTTATTCTTCAGGTCAATCTTTGGACAAATGTAAATATTAACATAAAATGAAAAACCACCATACAAACCCAAAGCAGTTAAAGCTCAATCTTCTAACTCTTCAATAAATTTTAACTGCTCAATTGTAATAGTAATAATTATATTACACCTTAAATACATGATAGATCGATGCAAGCTTTGAATACAAAATGGTCAATATCTTAACTATCACAATGGCCCAATGAAGTTCAACATGGGGTGAATGTGGTGTTGTATGCATCAGAGATAGTGACTACCCAAGAGATAGTGAGCATATGAAATATGAATGAAGAAAGATGTCAGAACAATATTTACACTTAAATATGGTCATGTGGGAAGGTAGAGAAAATGCTTTGTAAGGTACAACCAAAACCCTTGAAGGAACAAAAATTGTACTTACATATCGAGTAAGTTCACATTATAAGTGGAAGAGTGGCCAGAAACAAAGCAATGTTCAGTGAGAGTCTCCTCCGAAGAGGGAGCAGAGAGAATGTAAGAACTGGAAGATGGGGAGGATTGCTGTGAAATGCTGTCCTCTCATTTCACTGTCATGAACTGGACAATGCAATCACGAACAAGCAACATCTGTCATACATGCACAAGGCCTCCACAAGATTGGACCCTTCCTTCAACATCCCATCATGGATGAGGGTAGGAATCACAAGACCCCATCCCTCCCTAAGGAGCCATTGGCAGTTACTGGTTGTTGGGGAGAAAGTATCATTTTCTTCAGAGGTAAACGGCCAGTGCTCTATTAAATAATTCCATATCCTGCTCTTATGTGAAAATCCAATTAAACTCAGTGGGTAAGAAAACAACATGAAACTAAGAAGAAATGGGTCAGCTGAAGTAAGAGAGGCAAGAGAAACAACACACACACACACACACATACACACACACACACACACACAAAGATTGCAAAGATTGTTTTAGAATCAACTTGATTAACTTGACACTTCGTCTAGGAGAGATGTATAGATACTAATCAATGTGATATTGTAGACAAAATGGAACATGTAGCTGATGTAGAACAGTAACACTGGAGGCAAAGAGAAAAAGATTTATTGTAGGGATTTCTCAGTTAGGATTTGTAAAACAAGTGAAAAATGTGATGAGGATATGGGAAAGGGACATAGGATGGTGCAGTGGATGCTTTATTTTTATCTCTTAAACAAGTGGGTGGGGAGGGAGGTAATTTGAGACAATTGGTTTGAGAGCCTGATAAATAATTTTGCTTCTGGAATGCCTTTTGAGATTTGGAAAATCCCGTCACTCATTTATGTGTCTCAGTAGAAGTCAGAATTATAGATCAAGAGTTTTCACATTCCCCTGTAAAGACACTTCTTAATGATCCAGTAATGGTGGACTCAAATGGTTGTAAAATGTAATACATTTGCTATTCTGATCCATTTCCCATTTCTGGTGATGGCATACTGCAATTAAGCAGCTCACATACTATGATAAAATGTACATTGAATTATATGGCTGAAAGAAACTTCTGGAATTATTATCCTTTTCTTTTTATTTTGAATTAAAACTGCACCTAGTGCATTCCCAGAATCATCATTATCTTCATTTAAAACTCTGGCATAAGTGATCGACAACTCCCTTGATAGCGTGCACAGGCATCTTCCTCAGCCTCTTGGAAGATAGTTCTATCTGGCAGGTCTATCTTTCATGCTACAAGGATAGTTCCTTCTTTCTGTTCTTACTGTTGTGGAAATAAAGAACAGCTGTTTAATGCTAATGACAGCATCAGCAAATGTAGTTTTGTTGAATACACATTTCAGATTTTAACTGAATTATGAACTTGGCAATATTTATGAATTTAAAGTAGGCAAGTACAATGTAGATTCATCTTAGCAGGTTTCCAACCCTAAGGAAGTGTCTTAAAACAGTGTTCATGATTTACAACATTAAAAGCTCAAAACTCTGTCCTTAAATTACATTCAATGCATTTTAAAATTTTTAAACAATTGGGACAATATATCTCAAACTACTTCTATCCAACTAGAACTCATAAATCGGGTAATAGCAAAATATGAAAATATATTCTTTTTGCATTCCTAGCTTCAATATTGATCACTTACATTATTCAATACTGCATTCATGTACAGGAAGTATTGAAGATTTATGTGTATTTAAAATGCAATAATAACATGTTGTAACCATTTTATATAGTTCCAAGGAGTAATTATCACAAAATTTGATAGTCCTGAAAATCTAATAACACTCACTGATTTCACCAATGGATAATTTAAAATTTTAGAAATGAAGGAAAAAGATGATTAACTCTAATACAATTTGAGCTCTATTGCTGGCATTGACTAATTCAGTTTGAATTAAAATATTTCCTATTTTCAGAACGTTTTTCCTAAAAAAAATTGAGATAACTGGTTACTATTGGCTGAAGTTAGGCCCATCCAACTTCTTGCCTTCTTAAAATCCAAATGTGGTATACAATAGAACATAAACCTTAAGGATGTTCCATTTGAAAGAAAATAATTTTGTTTATTTTCATATTTAGGTGATATTTATAGTGTGGTATGTAAACCAAACTGTAGTTCAGGTAGTAAACATGTTTCTCACAAAAATGTCCTATAAACCAAATGGCCATATAAAGGATAAATGCATATGTGCCTATACCGCTGATGTTTTTAAACTTTGTGCATAAAATTATTTCTATATGAACATTTATTTCCTGTGTGAGAAATAGAGGAGAGTCAAAGCCAAGCAAACAAGCAAAAATTCCACCTCAATACATGGGATGGTGCTTGGTCTTACTACAACTTGACATGCCATGTTTTGTTGATATACAAGGGAGACCTGCCCTTTCCTGCGCAGAAATGGAGGAGGAGTGGATTAGGGGTTGGGAATAGAAGGGGGTCGGGGGTGGGATTGGGAAGAGACTGGTATGTAAAATAAATAAATAAATAAATGTGTCTTAAAAAACCCACCAAAGAATCAAATGACTATTGCAAGCATTTCTAGACCTCTGCATAAACTCACATTTCTAGAACTCACTGACTAAGCTCTATGATGTAAATGGCTTTAAATATGTCTGTCAATTCCAATCCTGAAGAAAGACAGAGCTGGGCATATAAATCCAGTTCTATAGTATCTTCCTTGCTGGTCCTGGTCAAGTTAGGAATCATCTTTGATATTTGGTATTATCGTTCATAAAAGTATGATGCTGAGGTCCTCTTTGTAGGGTTAAATGCTATCTAAATGTTAAATTCATACCAAATATCTTGCATGTAATGGTAAATTAGTATGATTTTACCATAGCTTTATTCAGTCTTATAAATCACATTAATTCCTTAATTAAGTTAATTTTGATTATTGTTTAGTATTACATTTTCTACTGCCCCATTGTGACTGTAGTTTCCTTAAGTACACTAGTCACACATCTGAAGTACCCCCATATTAACCATACACAAATACCTAACTAAAAACGATGTTTCAAAGTCCATATTTATCTGCCAGTATTTTTCCCTTTATAAGATAGTCCTATTGCTGAAGTCACCAGATACTTGAGTCAGAAAGCATGGTAAAATCAAGACTGTACTGGCCTAGAAGCTTCATCCCTACTGGGTGCTTTTCACAGCACTGGAAGGGGCTATGCACACTAACAGAGAAGAAAAATAATCAACAATCTCACCCATCTATGAACCATGCAAACTACAATAATCAATAACCTACCTGACAAGACATGCTCACTGATAAAATAGTAGCACAAATGTTATGGGAGTAACCAACTACTTTATGAGATGGAACTCAAACCTAATAATGTCAATGAAGTTGAGAACTTGTGGCCAGAGAGGCAAAACCTACTAATCCTGTTTAGTTAAATGGCAATAAAATGTCTCCTAATTACTTACTGCTATACCCATCTTTTAGTGCATCACTTAACTCTCATCATAAAAGCTTCTCCTTGTAGTAAATGTCAGTTAACATAGAGACCCACAACTGATTAATATGCAAATAAGCAACTTCAGAGTTCTTAGCTTTAAATGGAATAGCTATATAACACTCCTCCTCTCAAGACTTGAGGGTCTGTGCTGAAGAGGGAATGGAAAGATTGTAAGAGGTAGAGGTAGTAGATGATGTCAAGGAAACAGTGTTTTCCAAACACAAGTCAGATGCATAGATGGACCCATAGCAATCGTGGCAGCATGCACAATCCCTGCACAAGCTCAAGACAGACAAAATTCCTGAATGGAGGAGGAAAGAGGAGTGAAGTCCCACCCCAGCTACTGAGAAGCTGTGGACATTTGATTGTGTGGGTATGAGGAAAAGTTGGTTCTCTTTTATCCTGGGACTCCTGGTGTACTGACCACTCCAGGGCAGTCCCCACTCCTAACTGAAGTTAGAAAACAAAACTGGACTCAGAATAGAGTGGGGGTGGATAAGGAGGGAGGGAGGGAGAGAGAGAGAGAGAGAGAGAGAGAGAGAGAGAGAGAGAGAGAGAGAGAGAGAGAAAGAATTAGGTAGATAGGGAAAACTGAGAGGCATTGGGGGAATGGGATGAATATGATCAAAATATATCAAATTCTCAAAGAATTAATAAAATGTTTATTTAAAAATTGCATTTCCTACAACTCGCACATTTTACTTCAATTTAATTTTATTTTGATTTTGACATTAATTTTACCTTTCTAACCATATTAAAAAAATTGACAAATAATTCAGGTTGTAGATCATATTAATTGATAAACACATAATATGAAATAACACAATCTAAATAATGGACATAAATTGCATTTATAAATTTTGAATCCAGAATTGACTAGGTGTGATGATTGCACAATTGTATAAACATATTAAAAACTACTGAATTATACACTTTAAGGAGGTAAATTATATTATTTGAAAGTTATAGCTCAAAAATTATTTCAAAATTTAGACTACTAATTTGAGACTAATAGAAAATATTATTTACATGCCTCCAGGGTAACAAACTTCAAAACATTGTCACCTGTATCTCATAAATACACAAACACAGGATAATTTCAGGAAAGTTTTTGAGCAGCTTAGAGATATTTCCATGTAAGGTGTTGTTTTCTTATGTAAAACATAGTGGAATTATAAACAGCCTAACTGTAATTTGGTCTCTAAAAGAATATAAACCAAAAGGACTAACTGTTTCATTTTACCAATCATCATTTAAAGGCAGAGGAGGAGAGAGAGAGAGAGAGAGAGAGAGAGAGAGAGAGAGAGAGAGAGAGAGAGAGAGAGAGAGAGAGACTGAGACGAGGACAGAGACAGGAAGAACAAAAGAAATTGGAGAAATAATGATGGATTGGATTCCGGTGATTCAACTTTTCTTAACTAAGAGCAAATTAACAGGTTATGTATATATATACATACACACACACACACACACACACACACACATATATATATTACACACACACATACATATATGTGTGTGCATGTGTGTACATATGTATATGCCTGCAATACCAATAAGTGAAAAAAAAAAGAGGTCCTAAATTTGAAGCAGAGTGAAAAAGGGTATATGAGAGGGTTTAGAGGGAGGAAAGGGAAGAGAGAAATGTTATAATCAAATTAAATTATAATCTCAAGAATTAAAAAAAAGGTAAAAAATAAACAAACAAATAAATAGAGTGACTATCATTGCACCCGATGGTCTCCAGAGTTCTTCTTACTAATACTGTTCTTTTTAAATCTGAAACTAGAAAAAAATACAGAAATTATACAAATCCCCTTCAAAGGGCAATGCAGAAGTAGACACTGGAAAGTTTAAGAAAGCAAGGAAGGAATGGAACAGTAAGTGGAAGATCACATCAAGAATCCATTTCAAATGTAAATCACCATTTCCCCTTCCCCGAATCAGTCTCAAATTTTATGATTCCATGAATAGTCCCATGCTATCTAACCTGAAATTCAAGAAAAAGAATTGCAGCATTCTGCTGCTTCTAGGAAGCATGGTCTTTGTCCTATAGAAATTTCAACACACACACACATCCCCACCTATTATGATTTCTACAATGATACATTTGAGGTGTCATGCATTTAAAATTCCATTGACTCATCATCAAATTTTGTCAGATTTTGATTTGGGCCTTGATTGCTAGAGAGTGTGTTTGGGGGAATGGTATCAGGAATACCAAGTTTTTAGACCCTTTAGTAGGAAAAACTGACAAATATCTTCATGCTATATGATCATTTCATGAGAAGTTTTCCATAGCTGAGAAATTTCATTATATTTTATAGCCCTTACCTATACTAAATAAATAAATAAATGAGAGAGGCCGGCCCCCAGCTCCCATCTTGCTCCGGACTTCCCTTTTGCAACACTGGTGAGTGCCCTTCCTTGCCCCAGACCCCATCCCTGGGCACCAGCCACTCCAGGGAAGACCTGCCCAACTTGGCCCCAGGTTCTGGCCACCGGGCAGGTTCCCTGCTAGCCCCACAGAGAAGGATCCCCTTCTCCAAGACCCCTGGCAGACCCTGCAGTCTCCACACCCGGCCCCCACGCCCATCCGCCTGAGCCCCAAGCCTCTTCCTGAGACTTAGAGGCCGGCCCCCAGCTCACATCTTGCCCAAGACTTTCCTTTTGGAACACAGGTGAGTGCCCTTCCTTGTCCCAGACCCCATCCCTGGGCACCAGCCACTCCAGGGAAGACCTGCCCAACTTGGCCCCAGGTTCTGGCCACCGGGCAGGTTCCCTGCTAGCCCCACCGGGAAGGATCCCCTTCTCCAAGATCCCTGGCAGACCCTGCAGTCTCCACGCCCTGCCCCCATGCTCATCCGCCTGAGCCCCAAGCCTCTTCCTGAGACTTAGAGGCCGGCCCCCAGCTCCCATCTTGCCCAAGACTTCCCTTTTGGAACACAGACTTCCCTTTTGGAACACTGGTCTGTCTGAACCAAGTGTGCGGATAAGGCCAAGAACGAACCACGAGGAGATGGGCAGATGTCAAGGCAGAAACATATACAACAAAATGAATAGCAATACAGCATCACCAGGCCCTAGCCCTCCTCCAACACCTAGACCTGAACATCAGAAATTGGAAGAAGCAGAAGAAAACAGCCTTATGAATGATATCATGAAGAAGCTAAAGGCTTGTGTAGAGGAAAAGACAAAAAAATGTGAAGAATGCTGTAAACAACTAGAGGAAAGGGCAAACAAATTAGAAGAAATCAATAAAGTCCTGGAAGAAAACAATAAAATACTGAGAGAAAATCAAGAAAAATCAATGAAACAAATGAAGGAAACAGTCCAAGACCTGAAAAGGGAAATAGAAAAAATGAAGAAGACACAAACAGAGGGAATGCTGGAAATAGAAAATCTGAGAAAACGATTGGGAACTTCAGATGCAAGTATAATCAACAGAATGCAAGAGATTGAAGAGAGGATCTCTAGCGTTAAAGATACAGTAGAAGAAATAGATTCATCAGTCAAAGAAAACACTAAAGCCAACAAAGTCATGAACCAAAATGTCCAAGAAATTTGGGACACCATGAAAAGACCAAACTTAAGAATAATAGGGGTCGAAGAAGGAGAAGAATACCAACTCAAGGGCACAGAAAATATATTCAACAAGATCATAGAAGAAAACTTTCCCAACTTAAAGAAGGAAATGCCTATGAAGATACAAGAAGCTTATAGAACACCAAACAGACTAGACCCCCAAAAAAAGTCCCCTTGCCACATAATAGTTAAACAACTAAACGTACAGAATAAAGAAAGAATATTAAGAGCAGCAAAGGAAAAAGGCCAAGTGACATATAAAGGCAAACCCATCAGAATAACACCCGATTTCTCAATGGAGACTTTGAAAGCCAGAAGGACCTGGACAGATGTAATGCAGACACTAAGAGACCATGGATGTCAGCCTAGACTAATATACCCAGCAAAACTTTCAATTACCATAGATGGAGTGAACAAGACATTCCATGACAAAGCCAGATTTAAACAATACTTATCCACAAACCCAGCCCTACAGAAAGCACTAGAAGGAAAATTCCAACCTAAGGAAGTCAGATACACCCTCGAAAACACAGGCAACAGATAAAGCCACAGCAGTAAACCCCAACGTATAGAAGTACCCACACATCACCACCAAAAAATAACAGGAATGAACAATCACTGGTCATTAATTTCCCTCAATATCAATGGACTTAATTCACCTATAAAAAGACATAGGCAGCCGGGCAGTGGTGGCGCACGCCTTTAATCCTAGCACTCGGGAGGCAGAGCCAGGCGGATCTCTGTGAGTTCGAGGCCAGCCTGGTCTCCAAAGCGAGTTCCAGGAAAGGCGCAAAGCTACACAGAGAAACCCTGTCTCGAAAAACCAAAAAAAAAAAAAAAAAAAAAAAAAAAAAGACATAGGCTTACAGAATGGATACGAAAGCAGGACCCATCTTTCTGCTGCATACAAGAAACACATCTCAAATTCAAAGACAGACACTACCTAAAAATAAAAGGCTGGGAAAAGACTTTCCAATCAAATTGTCTTAAGAAACAAGCGGGTGTAGCCATCCTGATATCCAGCAAAATAGACTTCAAACTAAAATCAATCAAAAGAGATCAAGAAGGGCATTAAATACTCATCACAGGAAAGATCCACCAAGTTGAAGTCTCAATTCTGAATATTTATGCCCCAAACACAAGGGCACCCACATATGTAAAAGAAACATTACTAAAGCTTAAATCACATATAAAACCCCACACATTAATAGTGGGAGACCTCAACACCCCACTTTCACCACTGGACAGATCTCCCAAATCGAAACTTAACAGAGAAATAAAGGACTTAACTGATGTCATGACTCAAATGAACTTAATCGATATCTACATAACATTCCATCCTAACAAAAGAGAATATACCTTCTTCTCAGCACCCCATGGAACCTTCTCTAAAATTGACCACATACTTGGCCACAAAACAAATCTAAACAGATACAAAACAATTGGAATAACCTCCTGTGTTCTATCAGACCACCATGGTCTAAAGTTGGATTTCAACAACAACAAAAACTACAGAAAACCTGCAATCTCATGGAAACTGAATAATACCCAACTGAATCACCAATGGGTTAAGGAAGAAATAAAGAAAGAAATTAAAGACTTCCTAGAGATCAATGAAAATGAAGACACCACATATCCAAATTTATGGGACACTATGAAAGCAGTACTAAGAGGGAAATTCATAGCACTAAATGCCCACATAAATAAGTTGGAGAAATCTCACACTAGAGACTTAACAGCATACCTGAAAGTTCTAGAACAAGAAGAAGCACAGTCTCCCAGGAAAAATAGACGCCAGGAAGTTATCAAAGTGAGAGCTGAAATCAATAAAATAGAAACAAAGAGAACAATACAAAAAATTAATGAAACAAAGAGTTGGTTCTTTGAGAAAATCAACAAGATAGACAAGCCCTTATCCAAACTAACCAAAAGACACAGAGAGAGCATCCAAATCAACAAAATCAGAAATGAAAATGGGGACATAACAACAGACATTGAGGAAATCCAGAGAATCATCAGGTCATACTTCAAAAACCTCTATTCGACAAAACTGGAAAACCTAAAAGAAATGGATAACTTTCTGGATAGGAACCACATACCTAAGTTGAATCAAGACCAGATAAACTATTTAAATAGTCCAATAACCCCTAACGAAATAGAAACAGTCATTAAAAATCTCCCAACCAAAAAAAGCCCAGGACCAGATGATTTCAGCGCAGAATTCTACCAGATCTTCATAGAAGAGTTAATACCAATACTCTCTAAATTGTTCCACACAATAGAAACAGAAGGAACATTACCAAACTCCTTTTACGAGGCTACAATTACCCTAATTCCTAAACCAAACAAGGATACAACAAAGAAAGAGAACTACAGACCGATCTCCCTCATGAACATTGATGCAAAAATACTCAATAAAATACTGGCAAACAGACTCCAAGAACACATCAAAACAATTATCCACCATGATCAAGTAGGATTCATTCCAGGGATGCAAGGGTGGTTCAACATACGAAAGTCCGTCAATGTAATACACCATATAAACAAACTCAAAGAAAAAAACCATATGATCATCTCACTGGATGCAGAAAAGGCATTTGACAAAATCCAACACCCCTTCATGATAAAGGTATTGGAGCGGTCAGGAATACAGGGAACATACCTAAACATAATAAAGGCAATTTACAGCAAGACAACAGCCAACATCAAATTAAATGGAGAGAAACTCAAAGCAATTCCACTAAAATCAGGAACGAGGCAAGGCTGTCCACTCTCCCCATACTTATTCAATATAGTACTTGAAGTTCTAGCCAGAGCAATAAGACAACATAAGGAGATTAAGGGGATACAAATTGGAAAGGAAGAAGTCAAGCTTTCCCTATTTGCAGATGACATGATAGTATACTTGAGCGACCCCAAAGATTCCACCAAGGAACTGATACAGCTTATAAACACCTTCAGCAACATAGCAGGATACAAGATCAACTCAAAAAAATCAGTAGCCCTCCTATATACAATGGACAAAGAAGCGGAGAAGGAAATCAGAGATACATCACCCTTTACTATAGCCACAAATGACATAAAATACCTTGGGGTAACACTAACCAAGCAAGTGAAGGACCTATATGACAAGAACTTTAAGTCCCTGAAAAAAGAAATTGAAGAAGATGTCAGAAAATGGAAAGATCTCCCATGCTCATGGATAGGCAGGACTAACATAGTAAAAATGGCAATCTTACCAAAAGCAATCTACAGATTCAATGCAATCCCCATCAAAATACCAACACAATTCTTCACAGACCTGGAAAAAATAATACTCAACTTCATGTGGAAAAACAAAAAACCCAGGATAGCCAAAGGAATCCTGTACAATAACACAACTTCTGGAGGCATCACGATCCCTGACTTCAAGCTCTACTATAGAGCTACAGTAATAAAAACAGCTTGGTACTGGCATAAAAACCGACATGTGGACCAATGGAATCGAATTGAAGACCCTGACATTAATCCGCACACCTATGAACATATAATTTTTGACAAAGAAGCCAAAAGTGCACAATGGAAAAAAGAAAGCATCTTCAACAAATGGTGCTGGCAAAACTGGATATCAACATGTAGAAGGCTGCAAATAGATCCATATCTATCACCGTGCACAAAACTTAAGTCCAAGTGGATCAAGGACCTCAACATAAATCCAGCTACTCTGAACCTGCTAGAAGAGAAAGTAGGAAGTAGTCTTGAACGCATTGGCATAGGAGACTACTTCCTAAATAGAACACCAGTAGCACAGACTCTGAGACAAACAATCAATCAATGGGACCTCTTGAAACTGAGAAGCTTTTGTAGAGCAAAGGATACAGTCAACAAGGCAAAGCGACAGCCTACAGAACGGGAAAAGATCTTCACCAACCCCACATCTGACAGAGGACTGATATCCAGAATATATAAGGAATTCAAGAAACTAGACATCAAAATGCCCAACAGTCCAATTAAGAAATGGGCTATAGAACTAAACAGAGAATTCTCAACAGAGGAAACTCAAATGGCCGAAAGACATTTAAGGAATTGCTCAACATCCGTAATCATCAGGGAAATGCAAATCAAAACAACTCTGAGATACCACCTTATGCCTGTCAGAATGGCTAAGATCAAAAACACTGAAGACACCTTATGCTGGAGAGGATGTGGAGCTAGGGGAACTCTCCTCCACTGCTGGTGGGAATGCAAGCTTGTACAACCACTTTGGAAATCAATATGGCGCTTTCTTAGAAAATTGGGAATCAATCTCCCCCAAGATCCAGCTATACCACTCTTGGGCATATACCCAAGAAATGCTCAACCACACCATAAGAGCACTTGTTCAGCTATGTTCATATCAGCATTGTTTGTAATAGCCAGAACATGGAAACAACCCAGATGCCCTTCAACTGAAGAATGGATAAACAAAATGTGGTACATATACACAATGGAATACTACTCAGCAGAGAAAAACAATGGCATCATGAGGTTTGCAGACAAATGGATGGATCTAGAAAAAATCATCCTGAGTGAGGTAACCCAGACTCAGAAAGACAAACATGGTATGTACTCACTCATAGCAGGATACTAGACATGAAACAAGGATGACTTGTCTGCTACTCACATCACCAGGGAGGCTACCTGGAAAACAGGACCCCAAGAAAGACACAGGGATTGCCCAATGACAGAGAAATGGAACGAGATCTACATGAACAGCCTGGACATGAGTGGGGGTAATGAAAGGCGAGGGTCGAGGGAAAGAGAGCTTGGGGGAGCGGGAGATCCCAGCTAGATCAACAACAGAGAGGGAGAACAAGGAATAGGAGACCATGGTAAATGAAGACCACATGAGAATAGGAAGAAGCAAAGTGCTAGAGAGGCCCACAGAAATCCACAAAGATACCCCCACAACAGACTGCTGGCAATGGTCGAGAGACAGCCCGAACTGACCTACTCTGGTGATGGGATGGCCAAACACCCTAATTGTTGTGCTAGAAACCTCATCCAACTACTGAGGGATCTGGATGCAGAGATCCATGACTAGGCCCCGGGTGCATCTCTGGGAGTCCAATTAGCGAGAATGAGGAGGGTTTATATCAGCAAGAATTGTTGAGACCAAGGTTGGATAAAGCACAGGGACAAATAGCCAAATGAATGGAAACACATGAACTATGAACCAATGACTGAGGGGTCCCCACTTGATCAGGCCCTCCGAATGGGTGAGACAGTTGATTGGCTTGATCTGTTTGGGAGGCATCCAGGCAGTGGGACCAGATCTTGTGCTCATTGCATGAGTTGGCTGTTTGAAACCTGGGGCCTATGCAAGATTGTTTGGCTCGGCCTGCGAGGAGGGGACTAGACCTACCTGGTTGACCTCAGTCTGTGGGGAAGGCTTTGCCCTGGAGGAGATGGGAATGGGGGGGTGTTGGGGGGAAGGTGAGGGGGACGGGAGGGGGGAGAACAAGGGAATCCGTGGCTGATATGTAGAACTGAATTGTATTGCAAAATAAATTAAAATAAATTTAAAATATATAAATAAATAAATAAATAAATGAATGAATGAATAAATAAATAAATAAATAAAAGAAATAACCAAGGAACTTAAAGGATTTTGAATTGGTCGAAGAATGACATCGAGTTAATTCTATCCTCTCAAAGTGCAGGACCTCCCTGGCCTCTTTGAAGACGAAATGTCAATAAGTTAAGTTACCATTGATTATAAGGTTCCTTGGATGCTGTTTCCCCCAATAATATCTCTGACATTAAATTTTGGAAAGTTAATTGCGTATTTTATGTTCCAATCAACAGGACACAAACAAGGGATTGTTTGTTGTTTTTTTGTGTAATGCTGACTTTAAGTGACAGAGTCACCTATAATTCTATAACTCCATCAGTCCATTGGGTTATACTCAAAACGAAGGTGCCAAGTCTAACATCTCTAACTTGAAAGTTGAACAATTTTATAAAAGAAAAATTGAGGCTGATCATTGTTCATACCTTTAATCCTATCACGTAATTTCAAGGCCAGCCAGAGCTACATAGTATGAACTTGTCTCAGAAAAAGAAGAATAAAAAGGAAAAAGAAAAAGAAAAAAATGAAACTTAAAGTAGTTAGGAATGAAATAAAATTATTTTTTTTTCTGTTCTAGGAAGTAAATATACTGCCTAGTTACTACACATTAGGGAAGCACTCTGCCAATTAGATATTCCACGAACACCCTTAAACAACCACTATGTCAAAGAGTTCTCATCCAAATAAATAAAAACAAGCATAAAACATAGCAAAATCTAGGGGAAGCAGTAGTAAAACGGAAATTCATTACCACAAACACCATGGGTTCCTTGGATGATGCAATACACATAAATCTATCAGTATGCTATACCACATTAAAAGAATAAATGACACAATTCACATGATTTCTCAGGAAAAAAATCATTTGACAAAATTCAACACCTTAAATAAACACGCAACCAGTTAGGTATATGAGGAACTTACTAAATGAATCTGTGAAAAATGTACATTTAACATCTTACTTTAGTGGTCAAAATCTATAATTTCATTTTTGAGTTATTTCCATCCACTTCTGACTTTAGCAAGAAACATCATGATATCAAGAAAGCTGAAGTCCACACCTGCAATTACAAAGTCAACTATCGGGGGACAATTAACATTTAAAAATAATAATAATTAAAGAGGTCATGAAATTGAGAGATGGGGTACTGAGGTGAAAAGTTGGAGGGAGGAGAATATGAGGTTAAAGTGACATAAATACAATACTCATATATGAAATTCTAAAATAATAATGATAATAATAATAAATGTTAAAACCAAACAGTGCAGTGCCAGCAAGATTACTCAGCAGGTACAATGCTTGCCGCCTAGACTGGAAACGAGTTCAATCTTGGGTGCCTATATAGTAGAAGGAGAAAACTGATCCCTGAATGCTGTTCTCTGACTTCCACATGCATACTATGGTGTGCACCTTCCAAATGAACAAATAAAGAAACTTCAAAGAAATTAATACACATGCCAAAATTTTAAAGATAGAGATCATAAAATCATAGTATAATATCATCAAAAACACAGAGATGACATTTCCAGAGAAAATGCCTTTTTAATTAATATAGTGTTATATTTTCATTCTAAGCTTCTTTTCCATTCTAAATGCAACCAACAAACCAACATTGCCAAACCAAAATTGTCAGTCAGTTTATGTATTAATTAAGGATTTGTTCACTAAATCACTTCTCATCATTTTTTCTAATGTAGATGTACATTAGTTAAATTATTTTCTGTTTAGATTATTCTACACATTTCCAAATCATGTATATCACATAATTTTAAAACTCTCAAATTCAAAAGTATAGGAGCTGTAGTAAAGTCATTGGCGAAGTCAACATCATTTTATGGTTTAAAAAAAGAGCCTTAAAGAAACTAGAAATAGAAGAATAAGACTTCAACCAACATAATAAAAGCAAAGGACAAGCACATAGCCAACATTATACTAAATGGGGAGAAACTGAAAGCATTTCCTTTAAAATCTATATAAACTGTGGATATTATCTAAGACCATTTGTTGAAGAGGCTGTCTTTTCTCCAATGTATGTTTTTGACACCTTTGTCAAAGTTCAGGTGGACAAAGCTGTATGAATTTATTTTTCTGTCCTCTATTCTGTTTCATCTGTGCACACAGCTTTGCACCACTACCATGCTGTTTTTATCTCTTAGCCTCCTTAATATAGTTATAGATCAGATATTATAAGGCCTCCAGCATTGCTTCTACTTAGGATTGCTTTGACAATTTGGGGTCCTTTATGCTTTCACATGAGCCTTTAAGATTGTTTTGCTTTCTTTTTCTACTTTTTTGATGAATGTTGTTGGAATTTCTGAGCTCAGGAAGAGCCCTTCACAATAGCTTCGCAAAGTAAAATAAAATGGTTGAGAATAAACATAAGCAAAGGTGTGAAACATCTTAACAATGAAAACGTTAAAACATTGAGAAAGAAAACTAAAGAAGACAATGTAAAGCCATCGTCATGGATTGAAATCATTAACAGTGTGAAAATGGCTATATTACTGTAAGCAATCTACAGATTCAATGCTATATATTGGCCTCATATTTCTCACCATGCGTCAAATTAAATTTAAAAAGTCAAATACCTTAATGCAAGTTCTGAAACAGATAAAGAAGCCAACAGGCAAAACACTTGAAAAGTCGTCATAGGTGAGGACTTTCTAAAAATGACATAGGATATAAGCCCAAATCTAAAAAATGGGATGGCATGAAGTCTATGAGACTCATACCCTCTAAAGAAATACAACTATCAAATACGAAAAGATCAAATCATCCAGTCAATGAAAGGTAAAGGTGTTACTGAATTGAATAGAAAATTCTTAAAGGAAATACTCAAAAAATTCTTCAATTTCTTTACCCATCAGAGAAGTCTTAATTCAAACTGATTTGGATATCTTCAAGAAAATAAACAGGGGCTGGAGTGATGATTCCACAGTTAAGAACACTTAATTTTTTTTTATTAAGGAAAATTTTTATTTATTTTGCATATCAATTACAGATCTCCCTCTTCCCTCCCCCAGCCCCTCCAGTCTATCTATATATCTCTATCTATCATCTGTCTGTATATCTATCTATCTGCCTATCTATTTATCTATTTATTGATCGATCTTTCTGTCATCCATCTATCTATCACCTATCTATCTATCTATCTATCTATCTATCTATCTATCTATCCAATGGATAGGAAGTAGAAGAAAAGGTCTAAAACACTGGGAGGAACTAGAAGAGATAGTGGAATATGGATGCTATGAAAACAGAAGGTATTATTTAGAGAAAGTAGGGGACCAGCAAGAGGAAAAGAGGAAGGACAGGAGAGAACAGAAAAAAAGAAAACTGAGGAAACTTGAATCATGTGTGGACTGAAATAACTGCAAATAAAACAAAAACATTGGTTGGGGATTTTTTAAATTAAGGGGAAAATATAATAAAGTTGACTCAGGCCATTTTAGTTCAAGATTGGACTGTTACTAGATGGTAATAGGCAAATAGTTATTTCGCTGTGGGCTTTTGCTTCAAATTATGTTCTACTTGTAGAATTTCTGTGCTTATCAGTCCAAACATATTCATGGATTTTTTGGTAGTAAAAATGTTAAGTAAAAATGTACACTTTCTATAAATTGCTTTCAGAGCATCATAATGACTGAACTTTTTAACCCTTTAATTCTGAAGAGATGGAGCACTTTGCATTTATTGGTGAGGAAAAAGATCAGTTTGATGTAAAATTAAAATCTGTTTGGCATTTCAAACTCATTGAAACATCTGCAAACTGAGCATGGAAAATTTTTCTCAGTTTAGTACATTTCCAATAATGTAGCAGAAGTTAGTAAACTGGTAGTTTTGGGCTAAAGAATAATGCATGTCTAAATTCTATGAAAATATATCATGATGAGAAGAAACAGAAATAAAATCTGATAAAATGATTAACATTTCTGTCAATAGAGCAAGTGATTGGTCCTTGTCAATCAGCTAAATGATTCCTATTGTTTAGAATCCTGAAAGTGATGGACTAAATGATGAGGTTGTTTTGGCATTTAAAGTACTGGTGATAGTATGATTTTAATAGCAGTTTCATTGTTTTTGCTATATCTAGAATCTTCCAGTGCCCTGAGTTTTAAATAAATGGTAGATGTGAAGGCCTTTGAAAAACCCTCACCTCTATACAGATGTTCTGACATGAGATATGGAGTTTGTAAGCCACATTATCCAAATGGATTAGCTCAGCTCATTTGCTTATGTTATTTTCCATGGAAAGTTTAGATGTCAACAAAGAAAAAATAACATAACTATGTGAATTTGGTTATTATTGCTTAAAATTTTGTGCTCAAGGTTTTTGTTGGGTAGCATTTTGCAATTAAATGTAGCATTTTGCAATTAAATGTAGCTCTTATCTAATGAATATATAAGGACGAAGGCAACTTTTTCAAAAGTACCAAAATTTCACAACAAAGGATATTTTAGGAGACTAAAACTCCATATTGCAAGCATTAATGATAAGCTAAATCCAATTTCTTTTTTGTTATCCCATCTTTAAGGCAATTGTTAATATTCAAAGGTGATTTAAATATTCAAGCTGATTTTTTTTCTCTTTAAATTACAAATCTTGTTTAAAGAGCTCTTCACCACCTTTGAGATGTTTTCGGTTCCCACGTGTATTGGAGTTACAAAATGTGTCTGCTTAATGTGCAGTGTACTCAATGCAGCCTTGGGGAAATCATGAAACAACAGCTCTCTGAACTAGGCTTAACTTTACAGCATTCTGAACAAGGAGCTTTACCTACTGTAACTCAGCTGTATGTGGTGCTAAAATTACTTATTGACTTGTAGAAGTTATTTTCTGAATCCCAATTTAAAGTTTATCTTTTAAATATCTTGTAACACTGAATAAATTATTAATAATAAGTACTCTATTATTTTTACTTGTACCTGTCAGTGTGGTGTATTGTGTATGGTTTGTGCACATTTGTGTGCAGGTGCATTTGCAGAGGCCAGAGGAAAGACATCATGTGGTCTTTTACTCTCACCATATTCTCTTGAGAGTCTATCATCAAATCTGGACTTGGGCTGATGGCTAAAAAGTCACAGAAGTCAGCCGGGCGGTGGTGGCGCACGCCTTTAATCCCAGCACTCGGGAGGCAGAGCCAGGCGGATCTCTGTGAGTTCGAGGCCAGCCTGGGCTACCAAGTGAGTTCCAGGAAAGGCGCAAAGCTACACAGAGAAACCCTGTCTCGAAAAACCAAAAAAAAAAAAAAAAAAAGTCATAGAAGTCCTCCAGTCTCTGCCAGTCATAGAGCTGGGGTTACTGACAGATATGCTGGGGTTATAGACATACATGCCAGCATATCCACTTTTTGATGTAAGTGCTAATATCCAAACTAGAGTCCTCATACCTGTGGAATAATTTTCTTACCTACTGAGCTATCCTCTCAGCCCCAAAGAATAATGACCATTGAGATTTTTTTTAATGAAAGAATAGAGTCAAGTAAATAAAAACAATTCAGTCACCTATACAACGACAGCATGATGAGGTCCATATTTTCAAAACGGAGCCCTACTTTCTAAGCTTGACCTGAACATACTCTGTAACTTAGCCTTCACTCCAATTTATAACATCATAGTGAATTATAGCATTTCTAACAGAAAACAATAGTACAATTAAAGTTCAGTTCAAAGGCTTCTTTGTGGTTAGTCTGAACCCCCTGCCAATTTGTAAAGTCACACAAAATGATTAACTGGGAAACAAAAGCTGCCCAACATATTTTACTTGTGCTTCAGTTTATTCTCTATTTCAATTCTTAGTGTTGGAACACATTTTTGTGCAAATTTCTAGAGTCATAGACAAAGACACTGAATAATATTAAGTTCATAGACATGCATTACAAAGTTTAAATAAATAAACTTTTGTTTTTGAAGGTTCTCAACCTTTCTAATGCTGTGACTTTTAATAAATAAAGTTCCATGTTATGGTGATGCTGCTACTTCATAACTGTAATTTTGCTTCTGTTGTGAATTGTAATGTAGATATCTGTGCTTTCCAATGGTCTTAGATGATCCTTGTGAAAGGGTCCTTTGATGCCCAAAGGGGTCATGACCCGTAGGTTGAGAAGCACTAGTTTAAAGCTAACATTCACTCTGTGTGCATCGAATTCTCCATAGTAATGTTCTGTTGTGTATTTTAACTCAAACCTAGTATTTTGGATTTGATCATTTTATAGAGTATCCTACACTTCTAAAAAAAATGATGGTGTCTCAGCATAATACTTTTTGCTTCCATGACACCAAGCTTCCAAGACCTCATTTTCCATGAAAGTCAGTGTCTAGTAAGGGCATCAAGCTCAACAACCGTGCTCCAGAGGCTGGACAGAAGGTGATTTTCTTTTTGTTTTAGCAATGCCAAATTCACGTCTAACACCAAAATGCTTAGTTTCTTTGATCTTTATTTTACAGAAAGCATAATATTTGTAATCCTTTAACACCAGACTGAAATATCTTTTATGGATATTCCAAAAGTTAGGATCAAAACAAGCATTTTTTTTGTTTTTATTCATTGGCCATGTGTTTTTATTTCCACACATATAACTCTCCACTGTAACACATTCCCTAAGAGACTGACCATGTTAGGATGGGACATGTTGATATTAAACAACTCACTACATCAGGGAAAAGCTTATTCAAGCTTGAGTCAATTCTGAATGAAAAAACTCCAATTGAGCCAAAAACTGGACTTCACCACTAATTGGTGCTCTTTAACGCTGGCTTTGTGATAAGCACTGTGTTGACCACTAAGGGATAAGCTATAAATGAAATGAATAGTGACCTTGCAAAACAAATAAGTTCATTGTTGGTTAGAAAATCTTCCAAATATATCTATCATCACCTGACCATAGGGAATCATGACACCTAATTCCTCCTATAACTTATCACAGCACTTCACTGGCTTGAACCTTCTTTTGAATGATCTCTTGTCTTCTGATGTCATTCTTAATGTCCCTGGAAACACATAAAGCTCAGTTGTACCCTGACTCTTTCCATAAAAATTGCAAAAGTAGGGATAAAATTAAGCTTCTGAGCAGCCATATTGCAATGTCAACTTGACCTCCATGCCATCTAACCATCCAGAGTTTCAAAAATATATTTCCAAATTCTGGGACCCAGATTGGTGCAGGGAATCTCAGTACCATATAGCATTTCAAATCCATCACTACTAAGTTTCATCTTGGTGAGTCAAAATTGATATAACCTTCTGATGTGATAGGGTAATTTGGCAAGCTTCTTTGAGTTTTTGTATTCCGGCTATTGTGAATTTCAAGTTGTGCTTTTCAATATTAACTTCTGGTGCCAGTAATTAGCAGTCATCTTTGTTGTTTGTATCTTTTGCACCCAGTGCTAGAATATATTTGGGGAAAAGGAGAAGAATAAAAGTATATGGCTACATGCTAGTTTTTAAGATTGGGAGAGAAATGGGGCAGGAGAAAGGGAAGGAGAGAAATGGGGCAGGAGTGAAGAAGGAAGGGGGAGAGTGGGAGGGAAGAAAGGAGTGAGGGAAAGGAAGGAAACAAGGAAAGACTACTTCTCTTGAAGTAATCTACTAGTATTAGTTACAGATCAAGAAAGTGAAATTCATTACTCTATAGATAACTCTCCAACCTTTAGTTGTATGGTAAAATACCCAATTAATGCAGGAATGGAGATTAAAGATGAGCTGTTCAGAAAAAGTCAAATAGGATGTACAGGTAGCACAAATGCTTGTCAACAGGAAGAGCCGAAAAAGAAATCACTGACACCTTGAATTTTTAGTTTCAGTAAGAATGCTAATTACTACCTTTCTCATTCTAAGAGGTTAGGGTAAAATCATCCATGCCCATAATGTAAAATGCATTCACTGTAACATGAATGTGCTACAAGACAATGCATATTTCTCTAGGGAACTGATTTCAAAAGAGTTTGCAGCTTTTTGTCCTTGAAATTTCTAGATTTTTACCCTCAAACTTGAATGCATGGTTTGTCATTTTTAAAAAATATATGTTGAGGCAGGAGGGTCAGAAGTCCAAGATCATCCTTTGTTGCAGAGCAATAATGAGTCTAGCCTGCGGTACATGAACCCCAGTCTCTAGAATGAAATAAAATAAAATAAATAAAGTACTACTAGAAGACTCACAAGGTATTTGATTACTAGAAAAATATTGGATAAGGTTAAATTTATTCAATAGGATTTCCTGCAAAGAAGCAGCACAGGTTTTTAACCATGACACCTTCTAATTTTGTCTGAGAAATGGAAAAAAAAAAATATGTGACTGAGACCTTCCCTCTCCACTCAAAGGCTTTTAGATTTTCTCCTCCTTTTAGTGACTGTGTTACAGAACCAGAGTTGATTGTTGCTTTTCTCTTAAACTGAGTTTCTGACTAAAAGGCAGCTGCGTACAAAGAAGACTGACATGATCAGAGACTGCCCCCTGCCTTCCTACATAGCAATAGAATTCTCCTGCTGTTTTCATTAAAAAAAAGAGAGAGCGAGAGAGAATCTTAACCAAAATTTAAGACTTCAGGTATAGGCTGTCTATATATGATATATTTTATCACTCAGTGACTCTGAATGAGGAAAAAAATAAGAGACATTTGCTGTGTTAAATACTACAAAAGATTATCTTCAGACATTCCATGCACCAATAAAGGGATCTGATGCTGGATTTTTTTTTTCAGTTAAGCAGGTGGAAAAAGAAAAGAAAGAAAGAAAAGAAAAAAAGAAATGTCAAAAATACTATTTAATACAATTATAGAACTTAAAAAAAACTCTTAGCTATTAAAATTTGCTTTAAAGCACAAAATATATGTGGATAGAAGGATTATCAGAATGTCTTGCATCTATATCCTCTGGTAAACAAGGAAATCATAAAAAAATGCCCAGGTAAATTTCATTTGCCTTCTTTGGTTCTGAGGAAGTAACCCTTTGCCCTGGAGTATTTTGCTATAATTGGGGTGCTCGATTTGAAATCTGTCTCACCATCTTTTGGGAAGTGTTTAGGGCTCTCTGGTTAAGAGGTGAAATAATAATGACTAGTGATCTGTCCGTGGCTGGAATTTATAAGAAACTCCTCAAAATCTCACATGATGAAGGATTTCTTCCTACTTAATAACACATCTCCTTACATTCTTCCTGAATTTCTAAATCAAGAGTTTTAGAAAGACATGCCCAGTGGACAGAAGAAATCTCGCTGGGAAGAAACCCAGTGGTCAGTATTGGGGTCTCTTCCTGTTCCCTGGTCAGTTAGTATTTGCATCAAAGTGGAGGAATTTACTCTAAATGACTCTCTTTTTTTTTTCCCCCAAAACAACTTCCCTAGACTTAAAGAAGTGTCAGGAATACAATGAAGACCCCGGCTAATCCCTCTGCCTGCCTCAGGTGCCTGAAAAATCCTCTACAACTGAGATGCCTGAAAGACCTTGTACAGAATTTACTTTTCCAAATTTCACGTGTGTCCTAAATGTCGCCCGCCATGTGTTTATTCTCCCTAGCCAGTGTTTCCCAAATCCCCACAGCTCATCAGATCAGCAACTCTCTGCTAAGCAGTTGCCTAGAGAAATCAGGCTGGCTGGATGTGCCGCAGTCGCCTGGCCGAAATCAGCGCTCAGAATCCGGCTGGCTGTGGCGAGAGCGCCGCTCAAAGGCAAGCTTGCCTGCGGGTGTCAGGCTACTCCAACTCCTAAGCCTAAGAGCGCTTTCAGCACACTGGCGAACTTTCTGTCCATCCTATCACAGAGTGGGCTTCACTACTCATCTCTTGTCCAAACTTTTCTTTTTTTCCCCAGAATGGAGAGAATAGCCTAAAGAGCGAAATATGGAATAGAAAGAATAACTATCACCCTTGTCGCCCTCGTCCTCATAATTGCACTTGCTGTGGTCCATTTCCCCGAGCCGGTTTCCTCGGGAAATGACAAAGGAGACCAGGTTTTGGTTGATGGTATCTTTCTCCCAGGCCTCAGTGAGATATTTTTCCATAGTAAATATTTCATAGGGACTCATATTTACAATTTTGAAGTAAAACAAGCGTCTCCAGCCCCCGACACAGTCAACAGAAGTCGCGCTAGAAAAGAAAGTATGAAAACATTCCACATTTGCTAGCATAAAAAAAAAAAAAAAAGACACGTGGGGAGTTTTCAAAGAAGAGCGCTTGATTATTTAAAGAGGAGACATACGTTTTTCGCTTTGGTATTTATAAACTACTTTCCATTAACAAAGCGAGTCTACAGATGCAAGTGTGGTGCAGCCTGCGGACTTGGCAACGCTGCTGCCGCCACCTGTGTGGCAAGCATCATACAGGAGCATTCAACAGATGCTTCAAGCAAACTGTGATGGAGTTCTTTTTTCTTGCGTTGGGTTAAAAAAAAAAAAAACCACGGGTGGTGGACAGTATGTTCATTGCCAAATTAAATTTCAAGGCCTTTCAAAGTGTTTGAATTTATTAAAGATAGACTCTCAATCCTCAGACGCCCTTCTTACAATACAGTTAAAGCCCTTCTCACAAATCTGGACGCGTGAAGAGAAATATGTGGCACCAGGGCACCCAGAATAAAGAGGAGGCTTAACTCTCCTCATTTCTCCCAACTCTTCCTCCATTCCTGGGTTCTGTAAGCTACTGGGGTCAACAGTTCCATAGCTGTAGATGGATGCCTTCCTGACAGCATTTTTTCTGGATTTGAACCTTCAAACCACTACGTTCTACCCTTTGCCTTCTCTTCTACATAAACACTGCTCTGCCCTTGGGTCCCAAGTAGTTGTAGTGGTCTCCATCTGTTGCTCTGATCCAGCTACCTCCGAGCAGTGGGGAAAACAGTCTCTATTTCTCCAAGCAGCTGCTCATGCTGCAGAGACACAGAGATACCGCCCCCCCCCCACACACACACATAGCATCTCTATTCATTCCCTCTGTTCTGTTCTGTTCTTTTCCTCTTTTGTCTGCGAGAGTATCTCCTCTCCTAGGCTTGGTTTTGCTGTTACTGGGGGCGTCTTGGTCAGGTGGATCAACCTCTATACTGCAGCCTGGACGCAGCAGGCATCTGCCTGGCCCGCAGCACTCCAGGGTTAATGGGGAAAAGAGTTCGGCTTGCCGGGCTTCAACTGATGAGTGCACAGTCAGTTGTCAAAAGGAAGTTTGTTGGTTTTTTTTTCTCCCCTGACCTTACTTTTATGTTTATGCCTTGATAGCCTTTGCAGAGGCTGGGCAACTAACTGTGCCTCCTAAACTCTGTTGGAGATACTTTCAGCTCCCCGAGAAAGCCGAATGAGCTACCTTCAAGGTCTGTTTTGAAGCCCTTAGCAGGGCGTGTGGGGTGGCATCAAGAAGGAATTTAAAACTGCCTTCTTAGGTCTTGAAAGCCAAGGGTATTTATTTCTCCCTTTGAATTTAAGAGTAGGGGCAAGGGTAAGGAAGCCAGCCACCAAACAGGGTTGTGGCCATTAATATCTGATCCTGTCATTTTGTCAATCCTTCCTGATAGAGGGAAGAGTGAGAGTAGGAAGGAGACCCTCAGAAAGTGTTTCAAAAATCAGTGAAATGTATAGTACTTTGAAAATGTGTTACAGGAACTAAAGTGCCTCTCTCTCTCTCTCTCTCTCTCTCTCTCTCTCTCTCTCTCTCTCTCTCTCTCTCTCTCTCTCTCTCTCTCTCTGTGTGTGTGTGTGTTTCTACCTCTCATCTCTCTCTGCCTTTCTGTGTGCTTCTGTCTCTCTGTCTGCCTGTTTCTGTGTGTCTGTCTCTGTCTCTTTGAGTATCTCTGTCTCTCTGTCTCTGTCTCTCTGTCTCTGTCTCTCTGTCTCTCTGTCTCTCTGTCTCTCTGTCTCTCTCTCTCTCTCTGCAGCATATGTTTAAATTTGAACCTTTGAGGGTCGAATTTTGAGACTGTCCCCATGCCATATCTGGTGCCATAGATGACCTCAGTTTCCCTGGTTCCTGAGCCATATGAATCAAGTTAATCACTTCCCCACCCACGCCACAGGGTCTCACGGTTCCCTGCCAGCAGATTCCAGACGCACTAAGATTCTGGTCCAAACAGGCCCGGAACAGTGTAACCCTGAGCACTGATTGGCTCTCCTTGGCTCCTCTTTGGCTCCTCCCCTCATCCCTGGTTTTGCCTAAGAGCCCTGTGCAGCCTCACTGGCTCTGGGTAGGCGCTCTGGTGCTCACCGAGGTAGCTTCCTCGGGTGCACTGGTCTTTATGATTGAGCCCTTGGAGCAGCAAGATTGTTAATCTTGGTTGCTCCTTTGGCCTGTCTCTCCCTTACCTTACTATTGCATATGAACTTTTCTTCGTTCTGAACATCGATTGTCGTCGGCGTCGTGGAGATCGTCGTGGTGCTCCGGTGGTGGTCTTCGTCCGCTTAGAATAGTGTAGTTAGTTAGGGGCCTTCAAAGAAGAAAGAAGAAGCGATTGGCGCGGTGATGCTGGAGGTGTCAGTTACTATGCTAGAGTAGGGTAGTGAAACAATACCAGCCAAACCTTTCCGGGGGGCGCAGGTTGCCCACAGGAGGTCGACTTGCCGGCGCTGTCCTTCGCGCCGAGCTCCCTCCATCCTTCCTCGCGGCGCGCAGCGCAGAGCAGCGCACTGACTGCCGCGGGCTCCGCTGGGCGATTGCAGCCGAGTCCGTTTCTCGTCTAGCTGCGGCCGCGGCGACCTGCCTGGTCTTCCTCCCGGACGCTAGCGGTAAGTTGGAGCCCCTGGGCGGCATTGCTAGCTGAGACCCTAATGGCTTGTGGAGAGGATGAGGTAGGGGAGCATAGACAGGTCCCGATGGTGGCAGCCTGCAGGACCGCACTGGTTCGGGAGGATGGTTGGAGCGACTCAGAGCGCTCAGATCGCGGGGAGGCTGGGGTCTCTGGAAGAGACAAGAACGTAGGTTTCACTAAAGGAGCACTGGGAGGTTGGAGGACCTGACTCGAGATGTAAGCGCTAGAGGGAGGCAAGGATCTAGGGACCCTTGCGCTCAGGGAAAGCTGTGAGAGTAAGACTGGGGTGGGGTCTCTACAAGTAAGGGGAGGGGGAGGAGACCAGGGAGGGGTGGGAAGGAGGAGGAGTAAAACTCAACTCGGGGTTTCTCTGGTCGAGGGGTTGGGCTGAGAAAGGTGCAATCGAGTAGGGGGATGCAAACTGTTCACCTTATTAAGAAATCAACTGGAGCCAAGTGGGATGGGGGCTCAGGGCTTGAGGTAATGGGAGCCGGGCTGGAGGTGGGGGGGGGGGCAAATGATCCCTATTATGTTCTCATTGAAACCGACCCTCATTTCATACGTTAACTCTGGGAGATAACACACTGCGGATCTGTATTTTGGTCTAACAGCTGCTGGCTGAATTTGAACAGCGTTGCTGATGGTCACGTAAGTTTAAGAGGATAGTATAAGGGTATCCAGCGAGCCTTTTATTACTTTACCTAAGTCATTTGACCACAGTTTTATATTTTGAAAAGAATTGTGGAAAAGTCTCCGACGCTGCCTCTTATCCAGATCTCTTTCCTCAGCTTAACCCCATACCACGGAATTGCTAAACATAAACAGGTTGCTGGTTCCTGGTGCGACATAAAGTTCGTCATTGCAAAACATGTCTGTGTGTCTGTTTCTTTTCTGCGCCGATCCCTTTGCGCCTTGCTTCCTATTAGATGCTAGTAGGCGACTAGGTGACAGTCTGCATTATTTTCGAGACCCCTTATTTTAAGTGACAGAGCCCCTTCAACAAGCACAGAAGGTGACACTCAGCAGTTAGAGGATATTTAATTTAGTTCAGAATCACTGCCAGTACCTGGCAGGTTCTTCATTAATATTTACCAGTGTAAGTCCCATTCAAGGAAGCTTTACCTGATTCGTTTAACATATATGCCCCTTACCATACACCTTCTCAATAGGCTAAGCAGGAAAATGTCCACTGGGGAGAAATGGATTGAACTCAAATGTTGCGGGGGGTGGGGGGGAGAAAATGTTGCGCACTGAGTAATTTCTGCACTCCCAGTTTGTTGCAGACAACCGTGACCTCACATAAACAGTGGTGAAAAAAAGATGTGATATCAAGACAGACTTTAATTTTTTTCATTAAGAATTTTATATAGATATATGATAGACATACATACATACATGTGTATATAAAATCATACACTCTGACAAACAAAACATTAATGCAGCATACATAAACTGTCACCTGAAGTTCACTGCGCAACGACAATGAAAATGGGCAATTAACATGCACCACAGAAAATTATTTCTTCATTTCTTTTGCAGCATATCTCTCTCTCTCTCTCTCTCTCTCTCTCTCTCTCTCTCTCTCTCTCTCTCTCTCTTCTCTCTCTCTCTCTCTTCTCTCTCTCTCTCTCTCTCTCTCTCTCTCTCTCTCACACACACACACACACACACACACACACACACACACACACTACTGCCCTTTAGGAGGAATATGATTTTTGGCATCTTTCTTTTGGGAAATCATCTACAACTCCCTACCCCACCCTATAGGTAGGCGTTTTTTTCTGCCTATACTTGGAGGAGGTAGACCATAGGGTATTTAATTATGTTTTCCATTCACTTAATTTGTTCTTCTGGTCCTCTTGGGAACTGAAAAAATATATTTGCTCTGTGCACATCATTTCTCTCCTAATAGCACCTATCATCTGCTGCAGCAAGCCCAACTCAAGCCCTGCATATCGGAAGGTGGATAAGGCTGTGATTGCAATGGCCAGGTAGGATTGGGGTGCTTACACCAACAAAGACAGGAGTTTTTGATCCCACCACAGAGAGAGGGAGGCCTGTTAACCCTTTCTCTGTTGTCTTTTGGGGATTTTTTTTCTGCCATGTAGAGTTGTCATGGATGACAGTGATGACTTTTTCAGGTAATAACACGACAGGGTTTGGTGCAGTATGAAGTCACGGGAAAAAGAAGAGCGTGAGACCTGATGTTTTTGAGAACCTCCTGGATGCCAGGCAGGGATTCAAGAGTGCTGAATATATGCTTTATTTCATAAAATCTTCATAGCATCATTATGAATAGGAAAATCATATGTCAAATGTTATTGATACCAACCAATTTTCTCCCCAATTTCCAAAGATTCTCTCATAGATTAAGGCAAAGAAACACAAAGTGCTTCTTTGTGCTTACATGGTTACCTGAGAAGAATGTATCTATTCTCCAACAACAGAAATAAAAACTGAAGGGCTGCAGTCAAGGACTTGCTGAGCATGTCCACGACAGTACGTTTGATCTCCAGCATTACAAAAACAATTCCCTAATTTTAAGCTCAATACCTGTGACAATGTGCTCCTAATCTACTAAGGATTTTAAAAATATGAGCACTGACACGACAGAAGACAGTACATTTCCCCTCTAAAAAACAAACTCTAAAATTCTGTCAGGTTAGCAGTATTCTCAATATTGCTTGGAATTTAACTGTTTAGGAATATTTCTTAATTGGGCTGATAAATACCCAAACCTCAATAATAGTCTGAAAACTGAATGAATCCTCAGTATCTTCCTGTTTCATTTTTGTTCCTCCAAATAAAGGAAGCACAAAACAATCATAATTTAGGGTAAAGATAGTCAGCAACCAACATGAAGTGTCTTCAGCTGCTCTTAAATTGTTCCAAGCCTGAGACTGAAGGCTGCAGTTTTCTGAGCCCTGCTGCAAAACAATAATTAAGTTCCAGGATCTAATGGCTCCATAGTCTCCAGACTATTTGGTTAGTATCATTAATATGTGTCTTATCATTTCACTTACATAACAGTGGAATTCTTCAGGAAACAAGGATATATAACACTTGTGTTGAGATTATTTTAGTAGATCATCCTTCAAAGCTTAATGTCTAATGAAATAAATGCTTAGTTAGTTCATTAATTTAGGTAGCCATAATCCAACTGTGAAAACTTGACTACACTGGGGTCAATAAGATATTATTGTAATATAGTAACACATAGTAATATAATATATAGTGGTGTAATAAATTAACCTTACTTGTTCACTGTGAAACATTATAACATACTTTGATTTTTTAAATTATTTTGCAAAGCTGTATTTTATATTATCATTTGTCATCATTATAAAACACCTATGTTACTTTTCTGTGCATTGTACTGTTGAATCTCAGGAGAAAATCACCAATCATCAGTCTAACGAATGCATAATCTGTCACTGCCTTCAACCAAATATTTTATGATCTCTTTAAATACAGAGAACAAAACTGCAGAACATCCTAGTAATCTCCATTTTACACCCTCAGCATTGCAACCAACCAAGAATTTAAGGTGCACCATCATTTAACCGGCCACTATTAGGCATTTTAATGCACAATTATAATAGTATGAGCAGGATTTCAAATAAGATGTACAAGATCTGGAATGTTGAGTTTGTGTCCTGCTACCCAGCACCTACCTCTGCTTTATCTTTCTGCTGATTCCTCTTTCCAGCTATGGTTAAGACTGTACCATATACACTGTCCTAAAGGCACAAGTTATAGCACACATATACACCTAGCTGCCATTTAGTACTATAGTTAAAGTTACCCTGATTCATACATGGTCTAATTGGAAAAAAATTGGAAAAATCTTTTAACCCACAAATTGCCTTTATGGCCCTTTGCATCACTTGAAATCCTACATTCAGGAATATTTTTCTTTACTTTTAGTAGTGTCCTCTTTTAACCACACATGTCTACTTAATGGGCTAACAATGTCATTGCCTATTAATGAAGCATAAGTGTACCATAATTATCAGAAGGCTTTGAGAACCACACTATCTCACACAACACCATATATTGGTATGCTAAATTTCATACAAAAGTGTATCCTCATTCATTCCTAAATATACATCTCCTAACATCAAGAAACACTGAAAATGTATGGATGGTCAGCCATTTCATTTGCCCCAAGTTTCTAAGCATTCTCGGGATGGTAAGTAGAAGATATTTTCTGGGGTATAAGAAAGAGGGTACGTTTCTGATCAAAGCAGTGAATGAATGAGAAAAAGAGACTTAATTGAAGTCTCCCAGGAGGCAACATAAATTATTGTGGTAGGTAGTTTGCCAAGCCTTAGAGGAAAGAGTGTGAGTAGTGTGTTTGGCCTTCTACAGAAGATGAGACAGTTGGACTGGCAGTGCAGCAGGGAGGGTGAGTGCTCCAAGATGTATTATTCAGTAATGACAGGCTTTGGGGTGCATATAGTGTAAAAACTGAAAACAACTCAATAGTATGAAACCATGTCAACTAATGTCCAGACAAAAATATCAGTGGATTAAATGTCTACAGTGGCCATGTTTTTTTCATTTTCATGAAAACATATTTCTTCTTTAATGTCATTAGTAAAATGCCTTTGATTAAATGTCTTGTGTTCGTATCTTTTTTAAAGTTCATTTTAAACTCACATATTTTATATCAGGAATCAAGACTCATTCAATGTTTTTATGTACAGCTCCATACATTCAAATCAAGAAGATTTGATCAAGTTAGAAAGTAGTTACTCTTAAGAATATAATAAAGGATAATGATAATAGTTGCCATGATTCATTGAAAACTGCTGCATACTATATAATACACATGTATAAGATGTTTATATATGTTTTCTCATTTAAGCCTCACAACTATCCCATGAGAAGTTAATAGTATTATCCAGGGTTTGAATATTGGAAAACTGAGGCATGGAAGCAGGTGAAATATTCTACTCAACTGTAATGAATAATCTCAGGCCTGAAAGCAGGCACTCTTGAATATAGTGGTCATGTTATTACACATTAAAGTCTCTGTTTATTTTAGGCATTGTTTTATAGTATCAGCCTTAGACTTTGAACAGGTGGATATGGATATGGAGATATTGACAATCTCCCTTAACAATTGTCAAGGCAATAAAATGGGCATATAACATTTCAAGTAGATTTAGCCATCAATTAAAAAAAACAAATCAAATAATTTAGAAACATTGATTCTAGCAGACTGGGAGGTAAGCAGCTGAGTGAAAGGTTGTTGTGAAACATGGGGTCAAAATATCAGCATTCATGAGCAAGGTGATTTTAATTTTGAAGCCTACCTAGGCTACATAGCAAGACCCTTATTTAAAAATAGTAAGTCTTGTCTCAAAAAGGGAAAGAAGAAAAGCAAAGGTCATGGGAGTTACAGATTTGAACACAAACAATGAAATGATATCAGGGAAATAGCATATAGAGTGATAAGACAAATACACAGGCTGCTACAGTTAAGTATGCACAGTTTTATATGGTGTGTATTGGTGTCACTGCAGCATAGATCAATCATATTTGCTCATTTTTAGAAAGCTGGGTACTTGTGAGTCAAGCAGGAAAATTGAAGTTCTGGAAGTGAATAACAGAAAGTTGCCAGAGTTATTGGGGAAACATTAGAAAATATGGAGAGACTGTGGTATGAAGCTCACCCTAGCAAACATTCCTCAGGCCTATGTGGTCTTCCAGGTCTGGCTCATACCCTACCACCTGCAGGAAGTTTTTTGCCAACTGGCACTTATCTATGAAGAAGGCCTTGTCTAAAATCTGTAATCGATTAGGAGATTTAAATTAATTGTGCTGCTAATTGTAGGAACTTAATGTTTTGTACCTCTAAGAACTCAAGCATTTAGCACAATTATTTCCCTGGACGTAGTTTCAGACAATTAAAAATTTACAAATCTTAACTTAGATTAGCTAAAGTTTAGTCCTAAAATACAGTTTTATTTTTTATTTCACAGTGAAATATACACATGCCGAGTGAGAGCACATGCGGGTGTGTGTGTGTGTGTGTGTGTGTGTGTGTGTGTGTGTGTGTGTGTGTGTGTTTGACCATCTGGCTGACTACTCGTTAGGTGGTAAACATGTGCTTAATATGTAGGACCATATTAATATGTATTAACGTGCTTAATATGTAGCTCTATTCCATAACTTCGCTATTATTTGAACTTTAACCAGTTAACTCAATGATCCACATTATTTTTGTGATGTGGGTTCATGGGCAAGTCTACTTGTCTCCTTTTTCTAATTATAGAATATCAGAAGTTACTATTCTTAAATTGCTTACAGTGATAAGATCATGAATGTCTAGGTTTCACATTTTTAAGCATTTAAATTTAACTTTATGATTTATACTGTGTTCGTACATTATTCTGTTTTTGGATTAGTCATTGACTTCTGGAAGCTTAGTAGGTCCATATCTTCTACTTTCACATATGATCGAAAAGAACTTGAGGAAATTTGATGCTTTTATTCTTGTGTGAAATAAATCCACAGGAGCTGGCACTATTCTAGCAATATTTTCAGACCTATATTTAAGGGAGCAAAAATGAATGGGTTTATTGATAGACTTATTTCTTTATCCTTTCATCACATATTTCCTTTACAATCATTGCAAATGGCAAAGAATGTATAAAATAATTATGCAGTAAAATGATTATTCATTGATACCATGATTCTTGCTCTTCCAGATCTTATTTAAGTAGCCAATATAGTAGATTCATTAGGTGGGAGGATTAGTTCCCTCCTTTCATTGGGTAACAATCTATCTCAATTTTTAAAATACATCTATTACTGAACCTCAACCAATTTTTTAAATTTTATTTAATTAAATCTATAAAATGTACTCTCCATATGTAGCAAATATATATATTCCAAATGAGTCAACTATAAGATGAATAACCTGTAAGGATAGTGGAATTTCATCAAGTATTATTTTAAGGTCTTGGTGTATCTACAATGCTATTTTAGATGATTGATAGAAGCTAACATGCATGTTATATAAAACTTCCCCAAAGAAACTAGTATTCTATTCTCCCCTACTTAGAATAAATGAGAGGGAAATGGAACTGACCCATTTTCCTCGGATCTATCACTTCTTTTTCTCATTCCCATTCTGATTGTAGACTCTTATAGCCAGTTCTTTAAAACTGCCGAAAAAAATCTCCATTCCAAATGTGAGCTGAACACATATTCCACTTTGATCACAATGCACAAATAATGCAGAGTAGTTAAAGGGTTAATAGCAATAGAATGACTAACAAGTTGTGAAATGCCAAAAATAAATAAAGTGAGTGCCAGGTAAGTTGTGAAGTAATGAGCCTCCGGTAAGGTAGGACTTTGGCAATGACAGCAGCCAAGTTCTCATGCTTCAGTGGGAATTGTACAGTTTTCCCATAAAGAGTGGAGAAGAAAGCTATTTTGCTGACTATAAAGCCAAGAAGCAAAAGCCAGGCATGGAGGTGTGTGCCTGTACTCACAAGGTTGAGGCAGGAGAGTAGTGCACTGGAAGATAGCCTGTGTTACAAATCCAATTGTTATGAAGTACATAGCAAGATCCTATCTCACATCAAACACAAATAAAGTAAGAAAAAATGCTTAAAATGCAAATGTTTTACAATTTTATATATACAATGTAGAAAAAGTCACTGATTAAAGTAAAAGATCATCTAATTTCATACATAAAATCATCAAATTTTCCATGTGAATTTTAAAGAAACTAGACATTGTACTTACTACCTGGCACTTACCATATGGTGTTTTATTTTATTTTTGTTCATTGCTTTCAACTTAATAGTTTAGAGTTCAGTGCTCCTATTTGCCAGTCATGATATCAAAGGTTTTATAAGTATTGTCTTGGATTTTAAGTTGAGTACTAGCTATCTATTTTATCAGGTGGTATATTCACAGATAAAGTTTTTTATTCATGGTTATATGCATAGGCCATTATATTCTACAGTTTACTTGAATATGTTTTGGCTGAGTAATATTAAAAATTACAGGCACTATGTAAAAATTTTTAAGCTGCAAAGTTAAGAGTTAAGTGACCAGAGTTCTAGTCTTTTATGCACCTCTGTATCTTTTGCTGTTTAAAGAGTAAACCCTGGGCAGATCAGTAGTAGAGCGCTTAGCTAGCACGCATGAGAGTCTTTGGTTCAGTCTTCAGTACTGGAAGAAAAGGGGGTAAACTGAGTGTTTAATAATGTCCTTTCAAATACTATAAACTTAAGAAAAACTTGAGTTCTGAAAAATGAGTTCAAATAATAATAATGGGAGATAATAGATTTTTCTATGTCACAAAATAACAGCTATGATTCCTCAACAACACAAGAAATTGTTATACAAGCAAAAATCAGTCCTCTGGTCTTGAACTTGTAAATGTCCCATTCACTCCAGTTCTACATTTGAAATCATTCATCTTTTAAGGGTAACTAAATGGAAATGTCTCTTGTTTTTCTTTTATTGCTTGTAGTGAACATAATAGATTCTTATGAAGCAAAAACAAAACTAATGTAATTATGGCTTGTGATCTAAATTAAATGGTAGTGCAGCTCCAAACCTTACAAAAGGGAATTATTTAATGACGTTAAAAACCATAAAGGTATACTTTACTGTTAACATAGTATGTCACTTACCAACTTCCTTAAGCTATATAAATGTTACTTGATGAATAATTAATATTTATTCAGTAGAATTTATAACTAATATCCATGGCTGGGTGTGATGACCCCAGTCTGTAGGCCCAGAAATTGAGAAGGGGAGCCAAGATGATCAGAAGTTCCAGGGTCATCTTTGACTATATAGTGTGTTCAATCGTGTAGGTTGCATAAGACTATGTCAACACACATATATGCACATACACAAATTCTAGCCATTTTTATTTGTGCATATAATATGATTATACCTTAGGAAGAGAAATTGATGGCTTTAAAAACCTTTTTGAGTTTTGGAAATGTCTTATAAACACACAGAAGTCAAAAAGGTAAAAGTTAAATGAACCAAAAGCTTCACACAAAGTTATTTCGAACAAGAGCAAAATTTCAGGGATTCATATTGTCAGCCTGTGAACATAGATAATTGTTATCCACAGTAAAAAACAAAATTGGAGCTATTTTTCATTTCTTCATTTTACTAGGTATTACCTAACAGGTACATTTATGATACTCTTCCTAATATCTATTTATATTAAATGTATGTTACATATACTCACAGATACACACATACAATACACATACAAACACATCAAAACACATACAACAATGTTTTGTTGACAGGGACTCACTGTGCAGGTCTACCTCTCACTTTGTAGACTAAGCAGGCCTCAAATTCATGATTCTCCTAACTTCACTCCGGAATGTTGGGATTGTATATGTGTACCACCACACCTAGCATATTTCAAGTATTTTCTATTTCTTGCAATTTAAAAAATTCTAATATAGGATTAAATTTCAGCTAAAGATCCATCCTTACATTCTAGACTGTACTTTACACCTCTTTCATTTAACCGATTTTCTAACAAAAGCAACACAATGCTCAAAGTGCTTAAAAATATAATCACATAACACCCTTATTAGTGGTAGGTCTGCTTTTTACATAATAGTAGCATTCACATCTGGTCATATAGCTCCTATATGTTCTCTTATTTTATTTTCAACTTAACTACAAATTAATTAGGGCCCATATTTTAGCATCGCTTATGCAAATGAGACACCTAAGAGTAAATAAGTTGAAATATTGTATTCGTGATCACACACTTAATTGTACAACCAGATTGAAACAATACCATGCTTTCTCATTTAAGATTACACAGGACTTCCAGTACTCCCTCTGCTTTCTATGTTATGGATAGTTTCACAGAAATTTTGATATGTTCTTGGTAGTAATGTTTGCCTAACATGTGAGGCTCCTAGTTTCATCTCCTGCATCATTAAAACAAAAGTCATATAGAGGCATGTGTGTGTGTGTGTGTGTGTGTGTGTGTGTGTGTGTGAGAGAGAGAGAGAGAGAGAGAGAGAGAGAGAGAGAGAGAGAGAGAGAGAGAGAGAGAGAGAGAGACAGACAGACAGACAGAGAGAGACAGAGACAGGATAGAACTTAACTCTGGAATGATTAAAATGATAAATGTGTGTGTTTCTGCAGAAGAGTAGACATTCATTTAAATGTGGTCAAAGGTTATATAACCATAGTTGATTGATGAGCAATATGTCTTTGATGAAAACCTTAATAAAAACCAAATCACTTTCTGTAGAACAAATTGGGATACCAGCCATGCCATTGTACTTTAGCCAAACAAGGTTTCTTGAAAGTCAATCAAATTTAGTTTGATTTCCTCTTCTAATTTTCCCAAAATTCTTCAACTTATTATGCTTTTTTCTCTTACTTCTATGAGCCCTACCTTGTTCATATATACTGTGATGTTCAAAGCCCACGTAACAGAAGGTGCTTTTAATATTTTACAATGTCACTTTCTACATTATTGTCGAATGATGCTATAATAATATAATATTCTTAGATTTAAACCTTCTTTTCTTTCCAGAAAAAAAACTAGTAAAAATCAAAATATCATATTATTTTGTTGCAAAATGACTTTCCAGTGGAGAATTCCCACTAGGAATTCACTAATATCTTGCTTAACATCAGTGTTGCTAACTTCCAGGCTAAGATTGAACTTCATGACTAGAAATTGTCTGGTTCATTAAACATATTCTTAGATTTATATGGGACACATAGGTGATTAGTGTGTAAAGGCTTCAAAAGGCAATGAAGGTCATGGGTACCTGTTCAACTAACTAGAGGCCATTATTACAATTCCGTGCAACCTTTTCTGACCCCCATATTAGAAGTTTTCTGCTTTTGTATTCAGAGTGCCTTTGAATCTTTGGGGGTGACTTTAGACACTAGAAAGAAGAGAAGGGAAGGGAAGGCTATTATAGTTTGTTCACGACTCCTATCAAGGCTCCCTTTTGATTTATAATTGCTTTCCCATGAAAACCATATCCAAATGTCATTTCATCATTTTTTAATAAAATTGTACTATTTGTGTTCATGTAAATTATTTCAAAGTAATCATTCAGTTTTCCATACTAAGCTCTTAAACTTTGGCACCCAAGCCTCTTCTTGATCTGATTTAGGAATCATGCAGATTTCTACCATCATCGATAGAGATTTAACTTTGGAAGCATGACAGAAAATATAGCACCTGTGCTTAGAGTCATATAACTGTCAAACAAGAATTTGATGTCCATTTCCTCCTTTGCTAAAATCACTACCAAAAATTATATTGGTAGGCAACAAAAATAAGGACATTATACTGTAAAGAAGTATTAAATAGATGTCATGCATACAATTAGGAAAGAGTACCAGCATGTAAGTAAATAATGATCTGTACGTTTGACTCTGATATCATCAGTCATCTGATTATGAAGTAACTGTTAGTTTTCAATACCAAAAGGCTATTTATTTTTACTACATTATTTTTAGTAATATTAACAAGGCACTTTATAATTTTCAAGGTATAGATGATGATGTGAAAGTAACCATGAATTAAGTACTAAACATTCTAAGAAAACAATAGAATTAATGTATCCTCACATTTCTAAGAATACTTACATATATGAATATTATACTAATATATGAAAATCCATATACCACATATGGGTTTTTGAAAATAAAAACATTAAATATAATGTTCTTGTGTGTGTGAGAGAAAGACAGAGACATACAGAGAGACAGAGACAGAGGAGAGGGAGAGAGAAAGAGAAAGGGAGAGAGAAGAAAGAAAAAGAGAGGAGAGAGAGAGCTAGAGGGCAAGTGAGCATGAGAGCAAGAGATTTGTTGGGGACAGGGTCTGAGCATTCATTGAAGTCAGAGGACAACATTCTGCCATCAGTTCTCTCCTTCCACCTCTACGTAGGTTGCAGGGATTGGCCTCAAGTTGGCTGGACTGTGCTGCAGGGGCTTTACCCACAGAGACATCTTTCTGGCCACTACTATGTTTTAATGACGCCTAAAGGAGGTTAAGATATGGCTCTTGACTAATTTTTGGTAACGTGGACAGTTATTATTAGTGCTGAAGTCACGGAGATAATTCTAGTCTTTTAACTCTGAATTCTGGTTCTTTTCCCACATAGTTCACTGCCTCTTGAAGGCTGTGTGGCATAATAAGAGAAAGCTTTTAAAATTTTGACTACATCATACTGTCCTTGAGAATCACGTCATGCTTAATAAATTCAGAGTGAACAGAAAATACATTTGCATTCTTGGCTTCAAAAATTAGAAACATTGTACAAATATGTGAATACCTTGAACACTATGGCTTTTATTACTACTGACATGAACATAGAAGACATAATTATGTTTGTGTTATATATCATATGCATGCATATTCACAACAGGAGGAAAAGCAGAGTAATTTTTGAGGCTTACATTAGACTGAGCAGTCGATTGGCCAGATACAGTTATTTATGTTAGCTTTGATTTCTATATTTGAACAACTGACGTCTGAAACAGCTCAAGGCTGGATGCTTACTCTCAAAATTACATCTCTTAAAAATGTACAAACGCAAGCATGAGTCACTAGCTACAGAAGTCCATCTTTAATCCATTATGTCATTTTCATAAGGAAACAAACCAGTGACCTTCAGTCGTTTTAAAGACAATGACTCTGAGCAAAGGAGTAGGTGAAATATGCAATCACAACAAGAAAAATCAATGAACTCAGGTAAAAAATAGCTTTGTAAAATGAAATCTGTTTCATTCCATAACTATATTCCCATATATATATTGATATATATGTATATATATTTATATATGGGGTGGGCTTGAAACTATATTGAAACATTTATTTCATGTATCATATTGATACAGGGAAATCATGTCTCCTTTTGGGGTTCTTAGTTTCATTAATAAAAAAATTAAGAATGGACTCAGATGAAAGCATAAAGTAAATTTTATTAGAATTTACAGAAAAATTCCAAGCTGTAAGGCCACAGAAGCTGCCCAAGGAGAGAGAATAGAGGAGCAAAGGCAAAAAGACCATGCCCTTTAGGCTGGCATGCACATACCACATGGCAAACAAATAGCCACATGGCAGGAAGGCTTTAAAGAAAAAGTGAGGAAGTCCGAAAGGTTGAATGGAAAGCCCCCAAGGAGACAGAAGGACCACGAAATAGAAATGGAGAGAATCTAATAAAGAGCCAAGTCAGGATTCAAACTGTGAAGGCTGGGAGCACATTTTCCATGGCACCTTAAGTAACAAACAGCCCAGCAAGCAGTTCATAAATATGTCAAATACTTATGCATAAAATGTACTGAGTACAATATCTGTTCAGACCCAATGCTCTCCTCCAGGCCTGAGTTAGAACACAAGACAGGAGGTAGACATCTTATAATGGCTTCTCCAAATCAAGAATATATGAATCCTTAAATACCTCAGTTCACTTCGAAAAGTGAGGGAACCACTATTTATTAGTACCAAACTGATGGGAAAATTGTGTAAGATGTTATATGTTGGGCAGAGGTCTGACATGTAAGGTTTTATTCTTGGAATCGAAGGTGGCAGCAGTGTTAGGACAATGGCTTATCGCTGTGCCTTCTGCCAAGGTAAAGGACAAACACACAAAGTGGTAATAGAAATATCACATTGTTATTCTGCCATCCATCACTTTGTGGGTGCAAGGGAGGAGTCAATGCTTTTTAACAAAAGCAGCTGCTTTTAACAAAAAGTACCTGTTTCACCCTGGGAAGATATTTGTTTAGAGGATAAATCACTTGTTACACAAATTTGAGGACTAGAGTTCAAAGCCCAGCATCTATTTAAAAGTGCAAGTCTAATGGCCTGAGTTTGATTCCTGATCTCATGGTGGGAGGAGAGAACCGACTCCTGGAAGTTGTCTGACTTCCACATGTGTACTGTGCCACATACCTGTCAACATACATACACTACACGTACAAATAATGATGATGATGATGATGGTGGTGGTAGTGGTGGTCATGAAATTTAAATAACTTGAACAACAAATCAGCCAGCAAATAGATTTCCCTTTGGTTTGTTAGATCCTATAGAACTTTTGACCATAGTTGCAAGTATCACTGACAGTCCATTCTATCGTCCTCTTGACAAGATACAGTAAGTTTAAAAGGCACTATCAAATTAGGACAGCAAAGACTGAGATTTTAAAGACTGCATGTAACATGAAGTGAAATCGAAGAAAATCTAAACTAACAACCCAACATAATAAAGCAGAAAAGTACCTTGGTGTTTAAATAACACCCAGTGAAAGAGAACAAAATTGTTTGGAACAGTGTGGACGAAACAGAGAAAATCAGAGCCTCTTTATGCTAGAATTTATATCAACTACATGGCTGGCAGAAACCACAGTGTTAGCAGTCAAAACATGGTTTGGGGGACGATAAAGGTGCAACAGGATAGAGATGTGTTGCACCTTCATGGAGATGCCTGCCACACAGATATAAGCACTTCCCCAAACTACTAAACTACTGACTAAACTCCTTTCAGAATGAGCACATTTTATAACATATTAATCATACTTCTTTAAAGATTCCTTGAAAACCCAAATAAGCAGGGAAAGTATCCCTGCAGTCTCTCTGTGGCCTCACTTGATCCTAAATTAATAGAGTTTCCTTCTTCTTCAGTGACTATGATAATCTGCAAATGTGCAAAGAAGCACATTCAGCTCTTTTGTGATGCTAGCACCCACCTGCTCAGGTGTCAACATTGGCATTTTCATGATGTCTTCGGTAGGCATTGCATTTGAAAAGCCTGCTTTTTCACTATTACTTCAATTGAGATTCCATTTAGTCTTCACTGCCTTCTTAGGCATTTTAAAAAGACAATTTTGAATAGAAATTACATTTTTATAATAGGTTTATAAGAATAGGCTAGGAACAAAATAGCAACAATTTTTGTAATGCTGAGTCAAATCTCTTAAATAATCACAGAATCATCCTCAATGTCACTTCATAAATCAATTATAAGTCATGTCAAAAGTAATAATATAATTGGGAAACTTTAAAATATGCACTTTAAAACATGTATTTGTATTAATATATTTAAATATATATTATATATAATATATAAAGCACAGTGGTGCTCAGGACAGTCTTGCTATCTTGAGTCACTGCCCCACAAAAAATTAGAGAAATCAAACTTATTGTTGGAATTTAAAATTGTAATAGTTCAATAAGGTAAGGAGAAATCAAAGACTTGAGCTGATAATATACACATCATAAAATGTAACTGAAATTCCTAGTTAGGTGATGGGGAAAAGATATGTTGAGAGACGAAAATATTACCGTAAAGAAGGATGTGAGCCATGAGGGACAGATACATGAAAATTGCCATAAATTTGAGGCCAGCCTGGGCTACATAATGCCATTAAAAAAAATAACGAATAAAAGAAAATGAAAATTTCATGATTAGGCTGGAAGGACACACTCAGAAAAGAATTAACTTTAGTGAAGGAAGTCCTCTTTTTTTCAGAATTAGCATTTTAAAAATCCGGGGGGTGGTGGCGCACGCCTTTCATCCCAGCACTTGGGAGACAGAGCCAGGTGGATCTCTGTGAGTCTGAGGCCAGCCTGGGCTACCAAGTGAGTTCCAGAACAGGCGCAAAGCTACACAGAGAAACCCTGTCTCGAAAAACCAAAAAAAAAAAAAAAAAAAAAAAAAAAAATCTACTCTAAAACATTCGACAGGTCAGAAAATATTTTTGCTTGTAAGTTTCAGAGAAAATTTTTTTAAAAAAACCTACAAGATTAGATGTTTTTTCATGGAAGAACAGAAATGCTTCATTATAAGATACCTCAATCTTTTCATGTGAGGGAAAACCTGGAATAAAGAAATCCTAAAGATGACATTACAGCACACATTGTTCTGGCTGCAATACTCACATGCGACCACTAGGGGGCCGCAATTCCATTTGCTGCAGTTCTGTGACCAAAACCAGATTTATTCCCTCCATGGGTACTGTAAAATTAGGCTACCAAGTGAGTTCCAGGAAAGGCGCAAAGCTACACAGAGAAACCCTGTCTCGAAAAACCAAAAAAAAAAAAATTAGGTAAAATTAATTTAAATGACAGCCGCAACAAGTAGAGTAGATTACTACCGTGTAGTGAGATATGCTTTGTTGCAATGCGACCTATACTTTGTATCATGTAAATCGATAATGGCGTTGCCAAGTGCGTCTTCACTAAGCACAGACTCTAACCTGTAGTTGAAAATAACTGGTAGATTTTGGATCTCTGCCTCATGAAATGTGTTAGGGAGAATAAGTTTTATGCATCTTTCCCCCAAAGAAATTGATTTACTTACTATAAGTATTTTGAAGTTTCCATACAATAGAATCTTAATTCTCACAGTCGCTGCAATGTATCTTTGCACTAACTTCTTGAAGTGACAAAAAGGTGCTCATACAGAAGTATAAATATTAAATGTATTTGTAAATATAATTTAGGTAAGAAGAGAAATTTATTTTTATCTAGGTTGTTTGTCTCCTATTTGAACTCACAACTACTTTATTGTAGTGTCATAAAGAATCAGAAGTAGAGTAAGTTATTTTTATAATACATTCTTTCTTCGATACTGTGAAATATAATCACATCAAATTATTTAAATTGTGACTTTAAAAGTCACCATATACATATTTTATATTATTCATGTCAAGTTCTGTTGATAGATCTATGACTTGATTAAATTATTTTAGTAATCTTAAATCATAGAATGATGTTTTCTATATATTTTTCATAATTCTAATAGTGTCTACTTTGCTCCATTTTACTTGGCTGATCAGAAATATTTACTTTGTATTTTAGGTAAATACCTATGTTTAAAACATCTTGGTCATGTTTGTAGTGTTTAGAAAATTTTTTCTGTTTAAAATAAGAAATTAGCATTATTAAAAGTTTGTCCTAGTACAAAAATGTACCAAATATTTGTTTTGACTTTGATTTTGCATTCTAAAATAAATGGGCACAAAATTGATGCTGTGATGATAACGGACATTTAAATGATGATCGTCAAGTGTTATTTTCTTTCCCAGAGGACCTATGGATCAAGTACTATTTAGCTGTAGCTCTGTAAATTGTCTTATGTGAAATCATGGTTCAACTTGACATTTGATGTAGAATTTTTCTGGTTCATTTAGAATACCAAATTGACATAGGATTTCCTCTTTGGTAGAAAGACAAACAGTGGTGCACCTGCTGTACTGATGCTTCATTTAGAAAACTTGGAATTAAGATTTTCATGTGGAGTTTGTGGATAGCATTCCTATTATTTTTCAGTCAAGTCAGGCCTTACCAATGAAAATTGCAGAGATAGCTTGACTAAGACCTTACTTATAGAGTTCTTATTGTACCTTTTTCTTCATGTTTAATTTCAGGGTTATCAACCAATACCTGCAAGCATAGGCCAACGAACACTGTCTTCCCAAATTAATTGTAAGTATACCCATAAGCATTCCTTGAGATTCTTATTTTGAATTAATATTTAGCCATTATATATAGGTGAATACAATTATTTTGAAAACTTAAGCCTGTCCACAAACTACTAAGACATATACCATTAGTGGCTTACTGCATGTGAAAAAAAAATATTTAATTGATTAAAAAACATTTTAATACAACCTAAAGCAATTATGTTTTTATCAAATTATTTTTTATCAAATTATGTGCGATGCAGACACCATTACCAATTTGCAAACCACTATCTCAACTTTGTGGTAAGAAAATATAAAATCAGATTTTATGTTGGGAAAATTTGGTCAGTGATGAAAAATTGTGATCTCTCGATTTCCTCCTATAGTGACAAACTCATAGCTGTGATTTGGAATAAGGAAATCGGGCTATCATTTACTGGTGGTAAATTTTAGAAAGCAAAGCTCTTTAAATATTCTTGATAAATGAGGTTGGTAGAGTACTTGACCGAGTAGTGGAGGAAACTGGGTTCCATCCCCAGCACCAAAATAAAAGAGTTATCATCATCATCATCATCATCATCATCATCATCATCCACAACAACTTCTCCGGCCAAGTATAAAGAAGGTAAGGATCTTTGTTTTCAGTCACAATTCTGAAAAGCAATAAAGACAAACTATCAGTCATTAAAGATGAAAAGCAGAGAATGGAAGCTGGGCTTGTTGGCACACACCTTTAATCCCAGCACTCTGGAGGAAGAGGCAGGTGGATCACTTAGTTCGAGGCCAGCCTGGTCTACAGAGTGAGTTCCAGGACAGCCAGGGCTACATAGAGAAACCCTGTCTCAAAAATAAAAAGAAAAAAGAAAACAAAATGAAAGTGGAGGAGAAAAGAAGGAAGGAAGGAAGGAAGAGAGGGAGGGGGGAGGGAGGGAGGAAGGGAGGGAGGGAGGGAGGGAGGGAGGGAGGGAGGGAGGGAGGAAGGAAAAGGAAAAGAAAAGCATGATTATGTTCTCTGTTAAATTTCTCACTGTCATATTTATGCACTTAATACCATAAAATGAATTTACAATTGTAGTTTTGGAAGAAGAATTGATTATTGTAGAATCTAACTCATTACTATAGGGATATTTCAATGTGTACTTTTACTAGAGTATTAATATATAATTATATATAAAAATAACCAGTGCAAAAATAAAGTGAAAGATGTAAACCTATTAAATTTCAAAAGATATTCAGAAGGAAATATGGTTGGGAATGGGATTGTCTGCTACACACATAACTGATGATTTAGAAAATGAAAGAAAGAAGAAATCAGTGAGTTTTTCAACAAGGTGAATATATCAAAATGGCTATATTAAAACGTACCTACAGTCATAACAACCAACATCAAACTGTCCTGCCAGGTTATTAAGCACATCCTTATTTAATGTGATGGTAAACATAACACTTCCTGCATTTAACATGTATTTAAGGGGTTCTATTACTCTTTCACTAGTTTTCCATGTGATGGAAAAAAATGAATCCTTAGATGAAATTTAAAAAGTATAAAGTAATGGCTTGCCTCAGCACAGGTCAGTTCTCACGCACACACAGAGGAGGAGTTGGTACCAAGACTGAAAGCTTCACAGGTTCTATTGGGCGTATCTTCTTTTTAGAAAGGAAGGACAATTCTCCCCATTTTTAAGCCATTCTTTTGTCAATTCTACCCAACTGCATGTAACTTTATAAATATTTTTAAAAGATGCAGTTTTGTAAATATTTAATATTCTGATAATTTGATTTTGAATTGTAAATGTCAAGTGTTCTGTTTGGGGTTTTTATGTTTTATTATACTTTCTTAAAAAGGGAAAATTGTACATTTAGACTGTTTTTATGAGTAAACTTAATATATTGAAGACAAAATTTTTTTAAAAAATGTACAAAGTATAAAATTGTGAAGTGCCCCAACAGGAGGAATCTCACTGTAAGTTTATGAAGATCAAAGTGTGCTGCAGATCTTTTCACCGTGTTGGTGAAATAGGTTAACATGGACGTGCAGGTGAGTTTATACAGTATCCACACAAGGTCATCTCATGCTGATCAACAACACAGCATGATGAGCCCTGTCCAGTGATAAAGACCAATGTCAGTCTTACCACAATACGAAGTCAGCCAATTCCACCTTTGCTAGCACCCTTTCAGTACTATTCTGCCTTTGGTAAAACTTCTTCTCTCTACCTCTATATGCCAAGTGTTTACTACCCCATGGTGAGTGTTTCCTAGATCTCTCCCTGGCCTGTGCACTCTTTGTGCACATACCTGCTGATCCTTGATTCTTACTCAGCTGTTAGAGAAACTTTGATATACAAATTCATCTGAATGTACCGATAACTGACAAGTTCTATCCCATCTCTCCAAAACTTAAATTCCCCAAGGAGCTCAAAGGTAAAATATAGCTCAAAAATCTATGCTTGTATGTAAAGTTTTGAACTACTTCACTTCTCCAAGAGACTGTGCTTGCCAGGGCATGCCGGTGCCATATAAACTACATCCTCACTCACCTACTATAAATAGTTGAAGACTAGTTGTTTATTGAAATGATGTAGCTAATGTTCTTAATATGCTAATATTCACTGTATATAGATGAGCACCAAGAGTGCTATTGTAATACCTATATACCTATACACCTACAAGTCATTTTTTTCCGGTAACGAGATTGATATGACACACATATGCTGGGCAAGTACTCTCCTACAGGGCATTTGTGTTTCTGTGACAATTTAAAAATGTATAAGAATCATTTTTACAAACTAAAAGGAGGTTTACATGATTTGTTTTGACTATCCTTCAAAATTAGTCATAACTTCCCTATAGCCCTACAGAATCAAATACAAAGATATATATGCATACATATGATATGTGTATATGTATCTATAGATAGATAGATACAGATATAGATTCTCCAAGGCAATGATTTAGGTTATATATTGAACATCACTTATGTCCTTTTTGAAAATTGAACAATTTTCAGTTGGACAGATTTGTTCCTCCTAAACAGGGTAAAGTTCATAATACCAGTAAGTATTTAAGGTAAACATTGTTTGCTTAGTTTTGCTTTTTTCTGTAACATGATAACAGCACTGAGAGTTCTTTATCTGAATAGTTCATGTAGTGAAGACAGAGCACCAACACGTTAGCTCTATACCGCCAGGACAGGATTTATACTTGTCATTCTCTTGACACTTGTATTAAAAAAGGAAGGACTTTTGTTTTGAGCATGTGGCCTTGTGGTGTTAGAAATAAAACAAATTCACTTAACAAACTGCTTGATGTGAATTCTCTGATGCATAACTTTTAGAATGTTTCATTCTAGGTTTGCAAGTGACTTGATGAAAATACAAAAAAAATCATAATAAGTGTCAAATATTACTATTGATATAGTTCCATTATTTTACTGTGCACTATATTGTAGTATGTCTTTTTCAAAAATATTTAAAATACTTGTATTTCATAAAGTATAATTTCTTTACTCCTCAACTCTTCATTTGAATAAATTAAAACATATAAGCAGAAAGGTAAAGAATTCAGTGCTAAGCAGTGGAATATCATTATGTTCTATGTTGGTTAACACATTTATATCGCCAATAAGAACATAGTGTGTTACATGTAATACATACTTGATCATCAGTTTCACAATAACTATAAAACTTATATAATAAAATGATAGTACTTCTACAAGAGAAACAATCAAGTATACTTTTTCATTTGAAGAATTTTTTAATGTACATTTGCAATCTAGGACTGTCTATATCTGTGCTCTAAAGCTATACAGATAAGACGTTAGAAAATCCATTGTCAAGTCTACTTTTTAAAATTAACATACATAATATATTTTAGGCATAGGTAAGGTTTCAGGCTTTCTAATCTGGCATTGTACACAGTATTGCTGATAATCTAAATTTTTAAGCCAGTCTTTAAACTTCATTGAACACAAAAGACAGAGAATTGTCTAGATTAAATAATTTCTTGTTGCCCTACATGTATGTAGAAATGTAACTAGTAATCTATATTTATAAAAAAGTAAATGTACATAATCTAGTTGACCTAGCTGGAAATTAAAAAAAATATGTACAGTACAAATACAATTTTATTTGAAGTAGCCAGTGCCAAAAACTTACAAGGTTAACATAATGGTTTAAAATGCATATATTCTAAAAAAAAATGTTTCAACTTCTGCAAAATAAGTAAGTCACACTATTTTGAAAGGTAAGTAGCCAAGCAGTTTGTAGTAACTTTACTAACTGTAAAAGTTAGTGAATACATGTATGTAAATTGTTAGCATGTTGAACAAAAATATCAATCCCCAATTGCATTACTTTAAAATACTAAACTTAAAAACATATTTAATGCAATTTATAAAGCATCAGCTAACTTTTTCCCCAGAAAGGTATACTAGACACTATAGAAATGAGGCAAGTGGCTCAAAGGTTCAAGGCCAGCCTTTGCTACACAGACATTTTAAAGCCATCCTGGGCTATATAAGATTCTGTCTCAAACAGAAAACAGAATAGGCAAAAGCATTAGAGAAAACTATAGTTTTGGAGCTACTTTAATTTTCCATTATTTTATTTTTGTCCTACTGAATTGTCCTTTAATATTTCACAATAGCCTAAATTTGTCTTAAATTTCAAGTATCTTCCATGAATCAAACATTTTGTGATCCTGGTCATCTTTTCTCTTCTTTCAATCTGTTGACTTATTGACAAACTATTTCAAGCTATCGTGATGAATTCTGGGCTAGTGTTTGTGGCACCTGTTGTAGCTAGAACCATCCAGGAGATTCTGTTATGCTACAGATTCTCATTCAATAGGTTTTATGAAGAGTCTACCAGTCTGTTTCTAACAAGCTCCCAAGTGTCCATGGAGTACCAAGGTCAGAGAGCAAGAGTCAACAGTCTTTCTCTGTAAAAAGCTTCATAGTCCAAACTGTGGATCTTGTGAACCATGTAGACTCTTTGCCTTTATAGCTCAGAGACAGCCATGGACAGCATACATGTTAGACCTGGGTCAAAAAAAAAAAAAGAAAAGAAAACAACCTCATGAACACTACACTGAAATCTGAATACTTGTACCCTTTCCAAGCTATGCTAGAATATTGATATTTTGATTATTTTTAACTGATTAAAAATTTAGCCCTGTTTTTGGCTTCTACATCAAAGCAATCTCTAGTGGTTTTCAGAGTAGCTTACTGGAGCAAAAGGTATTAACAAATAATACTGCCATAGTTTAGGAGGTTAGCATGAGAAAGATGATCTGTTCTGTAGAAACAGTACAGTTGAGTTGGGGCTTGAAGATATAAGGCTTTTCTAGACAAGTAAGTAGGAATGAAATCAGAAAAAGAGATGAGGAAGAACATCAGTATGTTTGGAGAAATTAAAGCATCCAGTGTATATGAAAAAAGTGATCCCTTCTTAACTAAGAAACTCAATGAGTTGGGAATTCCCCATATGAATATTGAAATAGTTTAAAACTTGAATGAGTAGCAGAATCAGGTGAGCATGCTGAGTGAGTGGTGGAGAATGCTATTAAATTCTGCAAAGGGCTTGTCTGTTGTGAGAGAGAAAGGGGATAGAAATGATTGAGGCACTACAATTGACAGGTCAGGACTTCAGAAGTGGCTGCAAACTGTTCTGAGACAAAAAGCTTTGTAGAAGCATTTGTAGAAATCATCTGGCTTTGAAACTTCATGGTTGATGTGTGAAATGAACACTGAACAGCCAGGCAGAGCAGGCCTCTGAAGTCAATTTTTCCATTGTTAGAAAGCACACAGCAGATTTTAAAAAGTGGGGAGCTAAGAATGAAGGAGTGGGGACTTTAAAAAAAATGATCTCTACAAATGTTTAAGGGGCTGCTAGACATTGCTGATAAGCTAAGGAACAGGCATGCCTGCTGAGTGTATCAGGACTGTGTAAGTTCTTTAGATGTTTCTGTTCATTCTTTGAAGATAGTAGTGGACTGAGAAGATGGGGGTGTGTTAATGCAAAAATACACAACACACACCTCAAAGGGAAGAAGAGATAGTTTATTCTGGAGCCAAGTATCAGTGACAGTGACCTGGAAACACAGATTCAGGTCTCTCCAAATACTGTATTCCAATAGCTTAACAATTTAATAAAGTTCTTTTAGTAACAGAACAAAGAAAGTCATTCATCAAAACCCTTTTCAAATACGTAGGTATTTAGTCCACAGATGCTATTTGAAAACATTCTTTGCTTTTTAATTAGTGGAAGTTAGGGGTCTGCCCGTGTAGTCCACAGGATTTACCCAGTAGTTACATGATAACTCATCCACAGTGAAGGGAAACAAATGGCGATTCACAGGGACAAGAGATCCCAAGACAACCAAGATAACTTCCATCTGAAAATACAACATTCTAACCACTACACTGGCGTCATCTAATTGTTCCTATCATCTAATCTTTCCTGGTAGAATGTTAAACATAGGTTTAGCTTCTTTGGGGAAAAAGTAGCTCATAGATATTACACAAAAACCCCAGAGTTAAAAACATGAAAATCTAAATATCAAGGACAAAATGAGTACATTTCTTAATTCTTGCAGGATCTTTCTCTGAATCTTTCCCTATTTCCCATCTCATGCAAATCCCCCCTTTCCCCAGGCATCTAGCTAGTAGATTCCCAGGTGTGCTTCACTGGATTGCTAAAGGGAACTTAGGATTTACAGACCCCTACTACACACAAGGCACTTCTTAAAAGTTTATTCAATAATGTTGTAAATGGTGAATTGGATCACTGTTTAGCATACAAAGAAAGATGTGAAAACCTGGTCTATCCAGGAATTCTGGAAAATGAGCACCAAGTTTGCCAGCAGCTGTAGGTTATAAAGAAAATTCCAGAGGAATTTCTCCTCTTCCTCATTTAGGAAATTGTAGTTTTCCTACCAGTTAATGTAAGAGAGGTTTTCCTCTAGCTTTGATCATCAAATCAAAACAAATGACATAAAAACTTAGATAGAAATTTGGGGATCAATTGTCTGTTCTGTTGTTGTTTTGAAATAGGGCCTTGCTCTGCAGGCCTGGCTAGATTAGTGCTCACCATATCATGTAATCCAAGCAGCCTTGAACATGAAGTAGTCCTCAAACTTTCACCTCAAAATGCTTAGGATTACAGGCATGAGCAACCTTGCCCAATTTAATTGATTTTAATGAAGAAAGGAAAGGCATCATGGTTTTATTAATGAAAGTTATCAAGAGTAGCAAATATAGACATAGGAAATAACAGTTGCTTGTCTGTTTAGTGTGTGTGTGTGTGTGTGTGTGTGTGTGTGTGTATGAGAGAGAGAGCATACTTAACATTCAAAGGACAGATGAATAAGTTTCTCATCAAATAGAGATGTTATGTATAGATATAATAGAAACAAACTATGCCAGTGTCTGCCATGATGCTGGATGTAATCAATGCTATTTCCTACGATTTTCACAACATCACAATAAAACTAGTTTTTATTACCCATACTTAATACAATTCTCCACTGAACATGCCTAATGAAAGCTGTTAGTGTAAATTTGGTGTTATTAACAATCAAATACATCCTGGTTGCAAACAGATAACTAGCATTGTTCCTTTTCATCATATACTTACTATAATTATCTTTATCAAAACTTTTAATCCTGGGTCTGCAAGATAAGAAAGTGGGTAAAGATTGTTACTGCCAACACTGATGGCCTTTGTTCCATCCCCAAGCACCAAATGATAGAAGAGAATTGAATCCCAAAAGTAGCCCTCAACTCCACACACATATTGTGGTACACACACACACACACACACACACACACACACACACACACACACACACACAAATATTTTTAAAAAGGATTCAAAATGCCCTTTAATCCCAATTATCTTAGCTCTCATTTGGAAATCAGTATAACATAAATTTGCTGAAGAAATTACATGAATGGAACTTCTTGGAGTTTTTAACATTTAGAAATAACTTAGTGAGTATTGAATACCCTATATTTTTTTTGAAAAATAATTTTTTATTTTTAAACAAAGCCAAATCAGGTGGTAGATATAAATGAACTTACTGCTTATATCCAAAGAACAGTGCTTGTCCACAAAATGGAATTGTTTCAAGTGCTTGCAAAATACAATACATATCTGAAACTTCTTAAGACTTTTTTCTATACCGGTACTCTTTTCTTTTATCATGTTCCCTTCTAAGATTTCAACAGGGAGTTCTCAATATTTGTGCACTTAACAAAAATACTATTCATAATATTAAGTCTACAAATTTATTGGTGTCCTAGCTTAAAAGTTTTCTTTTAATAATTTAAGCAATATTTACCCACAGTAAGACAATAAATGTTTTCAATAAATGTTAGATGAAGGTGAATGAATTACTCATTTCCATTCTTTGTTATTTTTAAATCTTTACATTTTTTCAGGTCTTTGCTTCCTTTAAATTGGACATACACTTATCTGCTAATTGATTTTAAGAAAACACATCATGTTCTCCTGGATATAAAAGAACAAATGATTGTCTTTGTTCTACTATATTTTTGACAATTATATTAAAATTGTATTGGGTACTTGATGTGCTAACATTTAAGTGCAGCACAACTTTCTCCCATTATTTGCCCCTTGTTACTTCTCTTTAATTAATATTCACATGGATGATTCTGGCACTCCTCCTGCCTTAAAAAAACACATTTTAGTTTATAAACATATCTTTATGTTGCTGTGTAACAGTTATCTCAGTTTCTGAAAGGAAAATAATGGCCATGTATTTATAACATGGAACCCTGCTATTTCAGAGACTTCTTCAAATTTATGAAGACAGAACTAAAATACATTTTAAAATTTTTGAAATTAAACTATAATTACATCATTGCACCCTTTCTTCCCTCCCTCCAACTGCTCTCACCCACTCTTCTTAAATTCATAACCTCATTTTCAATTGTCATTGCTCTCTCTTTCTTGTTCTTTCTCTCTATATATATTATATTGTATAATATATACACATATAAATATGAAGAGAGACATGTGTGCATATAATGTGTAAATACAACATGCTTAGTCTCTCTAGTCTTACTTGTATATATATATGATTTCATGACTCACCAGTTTGTATTGGATAAACAATCAGGCAACTTATCCCTAGAGAAGAAGACTTATTCTCCTTCTCTCAGCATTCCTTAGTTGCCTGTAGGGATGGGGCTTTGTGATATTTGTTTAGGGGTAAGTTCCTGTGAGATGTCCCTCTTTTGTGTTAGCATGTCTATTGGTGTTGGTACCTGTTTGGGTCTTGTTTAGGCCTTCATATTGTTGAGGTATCATGGATGCAACAAAATATATTTTAAAGTGATTCAGTCTTTAGGAAAACGTATATTTGAAAATATATTACTGAAAAGAAAGATCATGGGAGGCACTATGAGACCTAATGCGAGGTGAACAATAGAGGTTGTATGGCAACGGTGTGTAAGAAGAGGTTCTGAGCTTAAAATTGAAGATAGAATTGAACTCGGGATATGGAGAGGCCGGAAAGATGAGTATTTCAAAGTGTATGATTGGAGAAGTGTATCTATGTGGTATCTCATGAAAGGCTTTGGAAGCCAATGACCATTGAAAGAACAGAATTGATGAGACCTGTCAACTTGCTGTGTTACACAACTAAGAGGAATAAAGGTAAAATAGGTAAAGTGAGAGAAGATGTCAAGAAGATGTTGATTAGGAGAATATGACAATATGGGTAGCCACTACCCCAAAGGGAAATTCCTAGACACACATAGATATACAGCACTAGATTTCTCATCTGTATCCCATAGTTTTGACATTACACAGGAAGAGCTGTGTAATGTTTACACTTGTAATAGATTTGCCTGGCCACCATATGGCTACCCTGCTAGGCTTGATTTCAGGTGTTTAGGATTTGTGTGGCCAATGTTTTTTCCATGGCACAATTTTAAGAAACCAAGTCTACCCTCTGTCTTATTTCCTATCTAAACCACCTTTTACTTTTATGTGTATGTGGTGATAGGGATTGAATCCAAGACCTTGCACGTACTAGGCAAGTGGTCTACAAGTGAGCTGTATACCCCAGCCTACTAAACTGAGTTCTTTCTTTTTCACTATTCACTAGTTCAGGGAATTGATTTATATTTTAGGTTTCCTAACTGAGCAAATGAAAGTGAAATAATTAATAAGATTTTTATGTGGTTTCCATGTGCCCTACATTATGATTAATGACCTGTTCTCAGAAAAATTTCTTTAGTGTTATTGTCATCAGCTAACATTAAATTTTGGCCTTTAAAGTACTTAATTTCTTTTCCACAGTACACTGACTTTGTGATCCTATGGCAGAGTTATAGCTAAGAGACAGGATAGTCACTAAATTAGAGAAAGGAAAAATGATAGCCAGGCTCTCTAAGACCTTCAGACGAAGGTCAGTGACCATTTGGACAGCAATCATTGACAAATCCAGATCTGCAGCTCTGTCTTCATTATACTTTATTATATCCATGCCATTGATAAACTTCTCAGTTTATGATCTTTCAAAAATTGTATAAATCCAAGTTTGTTAATTTGATTCTTCATATTAATAGGCAATGCATTAAGTTTGCATTAGAACTAAAAATGATGTAACCTACTTTTTGAAAAGAGCAAAAAAATCCAGTTAACATATCGAAACATCCCTGCCACAAAGAAAGTATGCTGTTTATTGCTCTAAATTATTCAAAAGTTTTCACACAATTTGTTGTAAACATCAGACTGAAAGAAGATTCTAGAACTATTATTTAGTACGTTTTGATTGAATTGCAGTTTTTTTCCTTCTCTTTGTGTCTATGAAGGTTACAGTAAAGAATGGGTATAATAAAGAGTCAGTATGATAGTTGGACAGTAATACAAGGATACCCTTGAATAATGCTGAAACAGTTACACAGAACTATTATACTGTCAGCACTATCAAGAATTAATGGGGTTGCAAAAAAATGTTCACCAGGATCTCTGACCTCCCAAGGTTTTCAGGATTTTATTCGTGAAATGAGACCAGCAAATAAGAATCAAACAAAAGAATCGAGTGCCCTAAGTGTTTAGACTGTGCATATAAAAAAAGGTAAAGAATCATTGATGCCTGCTCCTCAGCTGAAGTTCCTTCTGAAAGTGCTCCTATAAATTAGCATGAAGCTAAACTGCAGTTACCTCTTCCATCTCAGTAAGCATCTATTTCCTATGTGCCATCAAAGCCCTTTGCATAAGTCCCTTATACATGGTACACACTATGTCAGTTTTCCTACTTGATCAAAGACATTTTTTGAGACAGTCTCACTGTGTAGGCCAGGCTGCCCTAGAACTCACAGAGATCTGCTTACTTTTGTTGGAATTAAAGACATATGTCAGCACATTAATGCTGTAGGATATTTGATCACACTGTGAACCTTGAGATTGTGTTATTTACTGGAAAAACCTGTTTCAAGTTGTGGTGTGACTCAGCCCTAGTACACAGCTTTAATTCAAGAGCTTTCTGCTAATTGTAAACAGGATTAAATAAAGTCAAGCATAGGTCAAGAGGCAGAGCAAGCAACCAGTTAACAGGAAGTGAACAAGAAAAAAGCATAGAGAGTAAGAGGGAGTCAGGAGGATGGCTAGAGAGACACACAGGAAGTAGAGGGGAGGGACATTCAGTTTCAGGTTTTTTGTTTGAGACAGTAAAGGAGAAAGGGAGTTTTTTGGGGGGACAACAGTGGAGGACGAAGGTCAACTGGGTGCTTTGTCTGCCTCTCTGAGGTAGTAAGCTTTCACCCCGGCATCTGGCTCCCAGGTCTTTATTGGTAAAATCAAACGATTAAGATTTAGTTAAAAAAAACACATTAATTTCTATTTTTCCTTTAATTGCCATTGTTCTATCATTTCAGACTGGAAAATACCATTTTTGAGTTACAGATTAGCTTATGCATTTTCATTCCTGGAGAATAGTTGTTTCCATACTCATATATTGGGTAATACTTACTTTAAAACTGTTTTTGTTGTTCTTATTTCCTTAAACCTTTAGTATCTAGGAAGTAAAAAAACACAGTCCTCAGTTTGGGGTTAGGAAACAGTCTCGTAGAGTAGAGAAAGTAAAACAAAAAAGGTAACATTCCACATTGACTATACTGATAAAAAATATAAAGTTTAAAAGAATCAAGCATTTACAAGAATATCAACCAAGTGGGTCTATTATAGATTGCTGGCAGAAATACAAATCTTTACAAATGCTTGGGAAAATGTTGGCATTATCTCCTAAAATTGGATATTCACAGTGCATAATTTTAAATAACAAATTAATTATAGCAAGAGAGCCATGGGTGGTACGATGATAATAGTGATTCACACACTAAAAGGTTATAATTAATCCCATTGTATTCACTGAGGCCAGAATCTTAGAATTCAGGTGGCTGAGTACCCAATATTGGACATTCAGTCTGGCAGAAGTACAGGGGGTATTGGGTATGTGTATTTTTGTTTGGGATAATATTATTTTAGTGTTGGGTTTGCTTTATAAAAATTACCAATGAATAGTTGCTGAGCTAATGAAGCAAAACCTGGGGGGAAGAAATGATTATTTGCCAGACATATGTCCAAGTGGCAGCTTTTCAGTTATAACCAAGAGGGGGAAATGGGAGGTGCATCAAATGTATTGTGTTGTCTTTTTGTACATTTGGGAGAAACTAAGGTCCATCCAGATACACAGGAAAGATGTATCATTGTCCTTAGTACAATTCGAGTATAATGATCCATGTACTTTTACAAGAAATAATACACAGTTTTGAGCAGTCACCCCACCTTTAAGCCAACATAAGCAATGCAGTACAAAGCAACTTTGTTTTGTGAGAGGGGAATTATAGAAGGAGTGGAACTATGTAGAATTATTCACTACAAATAATTCCCTGGTGCACAAGAGGGCACAACAGTTAAGAGTCCATGCTGCTCTTCCAAGGGACGGAGTCAGGTAGGTAACTCACAACTTTCTTTAACTCCAGCTCCAGGGGATATGCAACCATCTTCTGGCCTATGACAGAACAAGTACACACAGAGAGAAACATGAAATTTTTTTTAAAAAAAGAAATAGCTCTGTAAGTTTTAAAACAAATGTTTCAAACATGGTAATTCATGAAAGAGATAATGTCCTTGAGAAGTAGAAAGGTGTCTAAGTATGACAGATGCTCTTATATGGTGAACATCTAATATTGGTCCTGCACTGGATTCTGCACATTTTCCCCATAATTCTCACAACAATCGAGGATGAAAATATTACTGGTTTTCTTCAACATGTGAAGAAACAGAAGCCAAGAGGCCTTGAACAAGTTTTCTAAGGTACTACAACTAGGCAGTGACTGCTGCAACTCTTAACACAGACTCACCTAATTCTCAACTCCTATTTCTTTCCCCTGAAGTAGACCCCAAGTTGTAATCCCTGCTCCTTGTTCACCCCCTCCTCCAAGCTGCTTCCCCTGCACAGACCACATGATCCCCCACCCCCATAGCTTTGTTGTCTCTAGCACTGGCAAGTGACCCATTGGTCCCTTCCTTGACCAACTGGGCATCGAGCAGTGCGAAAACAAAACCCTCCAAAAGCCGGGAAAGTCACACTGTGGACTACTCCCGCATGCAGGTGGGTACAAAACAAAATGGGTCCTGTGACCCTTCCTGAAAATTGTGAGGGAGTGAGAGGCAGGCAACTCTATGACCTCTACTCTTAAGTAAAAACAGTCATGTCCATATCAGGTTAATAGCAAGTACTCAGGGTTAATCTTGTTCAGACATCATTTTAATCCTTGCTAACTGTGCAGCTTTTAGCAATTTACATTAAGCCCTTTAATATTCAGAGTGGGAGTCCATAAAATATGTTTGATCTTATTGGAATGGCCCAAGGTTCTCATGGAGATTTCATGAAGGCATACACTGATTTAAGTTTCTTGACAAAAATGTCCATGAAGTGTTGCTGAGAAAGGACAACACATGATTTTCTTCCTTTGACACAATGAAAAGGAGACTAAAATTATCCTTCGAGATGATGACTCCCTTGTATTTTGTTTCTCCCATGCTCTTATTAGATTCCTGACAAACCAGCACTCCCCAGTTTCTTCACCTCCTGTATGTATATGGTGTAGAGAATTAGATGTAGAGATTCTGTCCCTTTCTTTCCAACTCTTACTTCAAGGTCCCTTGCAAGCCTCTTTATAATTTTCAGATATGTTCAAATCCTCACATGTCTACTAATATCTCCCTCTACCACATAGTGAGTAACGGGCAATTTTTGGAGAACAAGTTTAACTTCACAAACAAGTTAGAGCTTACTGTTGCACATACAGCAGTCTCTTTCGTAAAGTATAAGCTCAATGAATAGCTATAGATGAGTATGTTCATATAACTTATCTGCAGAGTCAAACATTGATTATTGTAAGTAGAACTAGGTAGAGGCAAGCACTGGGATTTTGAATGCTGTATTTTTATAACCATATGGAAGAAAATGATTTAGAATCTAGTAAAAGCTGGGTGGTGATGGTGCACACCTTTAATCACAACACTCGGAAGGCAAAGGCAGAAAGACTTCTGATTCTGAAGCTGGCCTGGTTTATAGACTGAGCTAGGACAACCAGGGGTATACAAAGAAATCTTGTCTCAAAAAAAGAATCTAGTGAAGATGACTTTGTGAAACATGAATCCATGATATGTTCTGTAAGGAAAACAAGTACACTGAAATAAGATCTCACATTTCTCCTTTTATTTATATAGATAGTAATCATGCCTTTCTAGGAAGTGGTTTTAAAGTAGGGTTCTACACCATAAAGGACGTAGGGATCTCAGGTATATCTTTTTTTTATATATTTAAATTTCCTTCAACAAAGTCTAACCCTTTATGTTCCTCTTATGTAACCTATTTAAATTTATTTATTTTCATTTTATGTGCATTGCTGTTTTGCCTGCATGTATGTCTGTGTGAGGGTGTCAGGTCTGCTAGAACTGGAGCTTCAGACAGTTTTGAGCCACCATGTGGGTGCCCAAGAATTGAACCTGGGTTCTCTGGAAAAGCAGTCAGTGCTCTTGACCACTGAGCCATCTCTTCTGCCCCATAGGTCTATCTTTGGATCATATTTGTTTTCTGATAATTAGGCCAGCATTGTTAAAGGATGTACCCAACTTTAAATTCATTATAATCTTACCATCTGGGGAACAATGAAGGTGAAGTACATCACTGAAAAACACATGCCTCTGATAAAATTTAAATCCTTAGTAATAGCTTAATTATGATAACGATACATTGCCCAAATAGATGACTTTAACCTAGGCTTGCTCTTCTATTCAGCATTTCAGAGTATGTTTTTTTTTAATTATTGTTCTTTAGATTTCCATCTTTATTAACATTAGCGAATCAAGGAACTTTTACCTTTTCGAATTTGTGGATGATAAGGAAGTATGAGAACACAGGCTGTTCCTTAGATGAATTTCCCTCTTGAGTTTCCAGAGACCCGGTCCCTTTGGACATAAAAGTAAATGTTGTCTACCTTAGAAATATAGGAAGATAGAGTGCTCACCTGACCCATTAACCCCGTGAACCAATATGTTCAAATACAGTTTGATTGTTTGCCCTCTACTAGTTTCACTATGGAATAAGTGCTATTTGAATACCCCTCCCCCATCACACTAATACCAGGAAGGGATAAGTCAGGTCTTTTCATTAGATTTTAATTTCTTAAAATCATGTTGTTTCAGGACTTGTCTTAGAGGTCCATGGGTAGGTGAGACTCTGTCAAGCATTTTTTTCTGAGGGAAGCATGCTGTTTCCCTTGTAATTATTTTTGACTTCCTATTCCTTCCTGGTGGTCTACTTTAGATTCATTTGAAACTTTGTGGATGGAAAAGTATGATAATTTAGTTAATATCCTAATGTGAAACCATGAAGTGACAAAGACTAGAATGTCTTTGCTATAAACAACTGCCTATATTTGAATTAAGTGTGTTTATTACAGAATGCAATATTCAAAAGGAAACACAATTTATCTATATAGTGCTTCCTTTGCTACACTTACCCTCTTGGGGTCTTGCTGGAAGTGTATTGCCCATTTGTTTGTTTGTTTGTTTGTTTGTTGTTCTTAAGACAGCAAATTTTGATCTGGAGCGGATGGTGAAACTGCCGCTGTTCAAGTACTTGAAATTCATTCAGCTGCACTGTATTTTTAATCATTAAACCTTTCGTTTTAGCACAATGACAGATGGAATCTATGGGTTGGCCCATCAGATCAGAGATATTGGAATCTTCAGTATACATTCAAGCATTCAAATATATATTATTGCGATATTATACCAGTGTTATCACAGGAAAATTGATCTTTTTCGTTGTTTCATACAAGACTTCTAGGTTACTGAGGCTGTCCTTGGGTAACTGTATTCAATTCATTTTTTGTCTTACCCACCCCAATAACCAGAACTGCAAGCACATGCAGCTGAACCTAAACATTACATTATTTTTTACATAAATCAACGCACAGATTTGTTTCATTAAGTTATAATTGCTGAAGGTATTCTGTCTGTCTAGGTAGGTGGATAGGTGGATGGAGAGATAGAAAGATGTTAGATAGATGAATGATAGGCAAGTAGACAGGAAAATGATAGATAAATACATAGCTAGACAGATAGATACTAGATAAACAGACAGAAATATTATCAAGTATGACAGTAGACAAGATTTTACTCATTATTTGTGCATGAATTTATCATTAGACTTTACTAGTTCCCCTATGTATTCTTCCATAGCTTATTCCACAAGAAATGAAAAAGTCACAATGTGCATCTTCATATTTTTGAGATTTAATTTAATATAAATATACTTTGAACTTCAAAATTGGGCCCCTTGAACCACAGTTCCTAACATAATCTTCCTTCATCTACCCAGAACAGAAAGACATTGGATTGGACATTTTCTACCGAGAAGGAATTAGGATCAAAGCTACTTTTGTCACTCTTGGCTTTGTTTTCAATACTAAATATTTAAAAGCTTGTTGAACATGGTTTGAATTTCAAAGTGATATAATTATATTATCTCAAGAAATATTTTTAAAAGGCAGCAAATGACTATTTTGTTGAAGATTCATGCCTCCCGAAAAAATACAAAAATTCAATAAAATTCCATAATATGTCAAGAGTTTCCAGTGACTTAATATACTAAAATAAGTGTAAACAAAATCCCATATCTGGAAAATTACATGATGAAGTGGAATGATTTTAATTTAATGCTGATCAAATTCAATTCTATTAAGGTGACTATACACTGTAGTTGTCTAGGATAGTCTGTTTATACTTTTGATTATCTATAATAATTTCTTTGACTCTCAAGAGTATCCTTATCTGGATGCAAAGTTGCATGCTTATTTCTACTCATTCATGGAGGCCCAAGTGTATAAGGATACATAAAGAATTATGAACAACTAAGGGTTCCTGGAAGAGTATGGAAAACATCTTAAAAGTACAAGATCTGTATATGAAATCATTGCAAAGTAGCCTCTATGTTTTTAAATTTAAAGCTTACATTTGAGGTATACTTAGTAAGTCCTGTGGGAATTCAGAGAGACAGTAAAGGAGCATCATTGATTGGGCTAGGCTAGTTTCCTAGAATAGTTGTACTAACAGGTGTTACATGCATGAACAAACTGGTAGTGATTGAAGTGACTATGGTCCACAGCTTTACACCTCAATGGAAAAGAGTGAGCACAAAGAAAGCCATTTTAGAAATAATAACACAAGGACTCATAAATTGTGGTCTCTCAGCCTGTGCCAGATACTGCCTAAGTTTTTTATTTTGTTTATTTGTATAAATGAATGAAGTGTATTTAATCATTCAAGATTTTTAATGGTAAGGCTACTTTGTATAACACCATTAATCGGGTCTGTGTATATGACCTGTCAAGTATTTCCTCCTCTGACTTTTACAGCAATCACTATTGTCACATATGTTTCCAGTGACATAGTATTGTAGTCAGTTTGGGATCATGTGTTTCTCTGTCAAAACACAAACAAACAGGGCTGGAGAGATGGCTCAGAGGTTAAGAGCACTGCTTGCTCTTCCAAAGGTCCTGAGTTCAATTCCCAGCAACCACACGGTGGCTCACAACCATCTGTGATGAGATCTGGTGCCCTCTTCTGGCCTGCAGGGATACATGCAGACAGAACACTGTATACATAATAAATAAATAAATCTTAAAAACAAACAAACAATCAAAAACAATTGTTGCAGGTAATTGACCTGAAAGCAACAAACATCTGTTGTATTAAATTCATTTGTTGACATATCCTTTATGTCATAATTGAATAGAACCCACATTCCATTCCTTGTGATAGTGGTGGTACTTACAATAGTAGTGGACTCCACCAGGAGAAGTTGGCCTTGCATATTTTCAGAGCAAAAACTTCAGTTATGCTACAGGTAGTAATTGGGGCTCCCAGTTGTTCATAGGGATGCATGATTGCTATGTATGAGTCCCCTTTGTCATTTTGCACAAGTGAAGCCAGATCTTCATTTCCAATACCACTCTAGCTTCAGGAAGACTGTTCTCTTTTCCAGTGTTCATCACCCAACAGGAGACACCATGCTCCCTGAAGTGCAGGTAGAGCAATTGAACAGCAAGCAATTCTTGTTGACTCAAAGAAGTGCAGATGTCTTCTGTGATTCCAGCTGGTTCAAGGCTGCAGGCCCACTTCCCTTGGCAGTTCTTTCCATTTCAGGGAGTGGGGAAAGTGGCCCTAAACCATCAAAATGGATTATACATCACTCTTGACATACATGGATACTCCTCTCCATTAACTGGAGAAGTAGAGATAGATTTAGCTGAAAAGCAATCTGAGGATGAAAACACAGTGTCTTTTTTTTTTTTTTTGGTTTTTCGAGACAGGGTTTCTCTGTGTAGCTTTGTGCCTTTCCTAGAACTCACTTGGTAGTCCAGGCTGGCCTCGAACTCACAGAGATCCGCCTGGCTCTGCCTCCCGAGTGCTGGGATTAAAGGCGTGCGCCACCACCGCCCGGCGAAAACACAGTGTCTTAACCTGTTTCATACTTATGTACTTTTAAAATGTGGTAAGATAAAAAGAGTTATATATTTATCTGTGAATAAATTTTGGACTTTCTTATTATAGTGAATACAAAATCAAGATCAAATACAAGCAATGTTTAAGGTGATCCTTAGTTACTTTATATTTATCACTTAACAAAAAACAGATCATGTTTTCTGGTAAGATAGAAGTGTCACATTATATTTAAATCTAGCTGTAACTCACATACAACTGTTATCTTGCATTATTGATACTGATGCTCATGATACAGATGGTAGGAAATGAGATGAAGATTTTGCAAAGAAAACGTTAAACTAAAAGGAACAAAACAAGAGCTGTAATAGATTTTCAATTATAAATGTTACAAGGAAAACAAATAGTTAAAATTTAATCTGAGCATTGTTATTACCTCTCTATTTCATTTGTGCACACAGAACCTTTTGAAGCATCACCATAAGTGTGGTATTATGGTACCTCTTTTAGTATGGTAAGACAATGGAAATCATTTCAAAAATATTCCTAGTATCATTCACTAATTTTTACTTTAGTGATGTACTTAGCATGTATGAAAAGCCTTGAATTCTAACCATAGTAATGCCATAAATAAATAAATAAATAAATAAATAAATAAATAAATAAATGAATGAATGAATAAATAGAGGGAGGGAGGGAGGCAGGGAGCAAAGAAGGAAGGAAGAAAGGAAGGAAGGAAGGGAGGGAGGGAGGAAAGCAGGAAAAGGAAGCGCTTGAAAAGAACAAGACTATAAAGGAAAATTAAGCTGTTAACTCGCAGATATTTGAAGCATTTAGCCAGTCTCAGAAAATCTGAAAAGCTACAGCACTGAGAGCATTGAGCTGGAAGGCGGTGGATCTTTCCTCTTCTTCCTCCTCCTTCTCTTTCTCTTCTTCCTATTTTACTCTTCCTCTTCCTCCTTCTCTTCTTTTTCCAACTGCAGAAAGAAAGTCATTATTGTCTAAGAAGAGTGGGTATAATTTTTAAATGAAGGTGTCCTAATTGAAATTGTTAGGATAGTAACTAAGCCCTCTTTCCTGATAAAATATAAAACCTTTCTAAATCAGAAAAAAGATGAATCTGTTACCTATTGTGTTTCAGGTTTACTGACTGAGTTATGTTTCAGTTAAAGATGAGGTTTACTTAGTTTTCTCTTTTTGAAACCAAGTATTTCAATAGGCCAATAATGGCCTTCTATTTCCTACTCTCCTGCTTTATCCTGCCCAGTGCTAAAGTTACAAGTAAGGGCCACCAGGCCCACTATTTTGTCACATTAATTTAGAAATAAATGACTGGTTGAAATGAATCATTTCTGATTTTTTTCTGAAGAAACATATGCATAATTTATAAACTGCTAGTCAGGGCCACAAGACTTAAACATAATAGAAAATGACCATGTTGAACAGAAAATTGGTCACTATTATTATTACAATATGGATTTAAGAGCATAAATATTTCATTACCAAGAACTATAGCTTAACAAATATAGGTCAAACATGTTATAAGTGGTGTCCTGATATGTTATACTATTTAAGCTTATAACATATTTTTGGCCATGAATTTGACCATCTTATTAACAGCTCAATTAATATTCTATAGAAATAATGAATATTCTTAATTATTTTTAAGTATTTTTTTGTTTTGCTTTTGCTTTCATCTCTACATAATTGAACTTTTTGGTATGTTGGTTTTATTATGAAAAGAAAAACAGTTTCTCTTGTCACAAAAAAATAAATACTTTGATCAAATCTTTGATTTCTATTTATATATTAAAGCAATATGGAAGAAACATTTCATATGCAGTTTATTGATTAAATTGTAAATATTGTTAAATACTAATTACAAATTCATGAGGAATTTTACTTTTGGAGGAAAATATCATAATCAAAATATGAACTCATTTGTTAGGTACCTCTTGGCATTTTTTGGAAGGTTACGCTGTCATAGTACCAACACAATCTAAATCTAGGAGGCAGGTGCTCACATGTCCTCCTCCATGTTTATAAAATACATGGAGGAGGCCATAGTGGCAACTGTCACCGTGATTGATTTCGTTGTGACAGAAGACTCACCAGCTGGTGGTAGTCAATCTTACATCAGGAAGACCATTACATTTAAACTCAAGGTAGCACAAAGGAGAAATGTTTTGAAATGAAAAGATTTGAAATGCAGGATACTTTTCTCATACTATTTCTTCTAAACAGCATGATATAATGTTTAAGCCATGCATTGTTTTTACATCATAATGTCAAAATGATAATTTGTATGTTCCAAAGACAAGAAAATGTACTGATAAAAGAACTGATACCTTTTAATTGTGTTGTCTAACTTGCTAATTTGTTGTATAAGAATAAGTACACTTGAGAACATTAATATATGAGCAACATGTTTTATATTCTTCTTATTCTTAAGTTAAGAATGTATTAAATTCAGTCTAGGAAATAATATTGTTTTATGAAACTCAATGACTCTGAAGATTAATATTTGAAGTAATTATGATATATTATTGAAATAATGTCTAGACAATCATAATTAAATTATAAATTCATCATTCCTTTATTCAAAAAATATTTTTTAAATTTTTATTTATTCTTTAATACAATACATCCAGACTGCAGCTTCCCCTCCCTCTAATCCTCCCAGTTCTCCTGCACTTTCTCTTTCCCTTAGATCCACTGCCCCATCTCCCCACAGAAAAGGACAAGCCTCCCAGGGATATCAACTGAACATGGCACAAGAAGATACAATAAGACCAGGCAAAACACCTCTCACATCAAGACTGGACTGAAGGAAAAGGGTCCCAAGGGCAGGCGAAAGAGTCAGAGAAACCCCTACTCCCACTGTCAGGAGTCAACAGCTAATAAATGTTGGAAAATTTAAAATTGTATTCTATTCTTAATAGTAATTATCACAGCTTCTATCGAAAGAGACAGTCTTAGCTTTAATTGAGTGTTGACAAGGCATCCCTGAATCAAGAATATTACAACTGGATTTTATCCTCGTAACATCTACACTTCTGTATATTTTACCCACACTTTTAATGACATGAGAAACAAAGATATCACTAGGCATGACAACTGAGTAGGAATAATCACAGGAGACTTTTTATTTGACACCGAGTACCTACAGGATAAAATGCACTGATAGGCTACTAGAAAGGGAGCATTAAAAATTGCCAGTTACCCTGTATCGCTTGCAACATCACAGGAAAAGGTGCATTCATGTTTTGATCTTATAAGATTGAAATCTCACATTACATGGAAAGGTGCTGCAAAATGTTTTAATCTTTCTATGAGATAATAAAGCTGAACAATATGAAATAAAGATAACAAATTATCTATATTTTTTAATTATTGAATTTCATTTTGGATTTGATAGACTGTACAATTTTGAAGACTTAATATATGCAAGACCCCGTGTATGTAATAAAGACAGAGTATATTCTTCATATTCAAGCGTCTTGCATGTAGTGGGCAGAATATTCTGACCATCTCCTCAAAAGCAGGGTCTTTCCACCTAACATGGTGGCATTATAGCATCTTTTATTCTACTGTGCTTTCTATTTCTCCTTTACAATTTTTATTGCTTTGACAGTGCTGACAATGGCACCTGAGGACTTACACGTGCTAGGCAAACATCTCACCACTCACCTACATATCTAGCCTCTGCTGCTATTTATTTCTTAGATTAAATGTTCATTAGGAGCAGATTTCATGTATAAATGCATGCCACTGAATGATGTTGACATAGAAAATTCAAAATAAGTCTCAGGTGCTGTCCCTTGATAAGAAAGTAGATGTGCTTTTGCCCAGACGTTGTATTTGAGAAAACCAGACTCCTGTATTGTTGGCAATGTTTCTCCTTCATTGATCTTTAGTATACTCACACTGAAAAGTTAAGAAGCAATTCGGTCAAGTGCTGAAAGTGATTTTCATACTAACTCCATTACAGAACGTTTTCAGTTTTTATTTGGTTATATTTTGAAGTAAATCTAGCAGCAGCAATAAAATTCCTATCAATCCAAACTTGGCTGCATGCAAATTTTTGTCTGTTTAAAACAAACTAGGGAAAGTCTTTTTCTTTCAATAATTAGTTTCCCATTTTCCTCATTAAAGTTCAAATTACTTTCAAAAGCAAAGAGGATAAGGATATTTCCCAGCAAATTACCATTTGAAAAGATCATTGAGGAAGAGTAGTGTACCATTCCGTCAAGATGTGGTCTTCACTCAAGCAGTGATAAAGTAAACTATAACTTCCTGTATGGATTTTAAATATCCAGTCTGCATCTTTGTAGCTTAACTCATGTTACTGGATTTTATATTAAAAAGGAAGCAATCAAAGTAGATAGGAAGGAATTGCTACAACTCTGAACCTAAACTTTATTTGTATTGCTATTGTGTGTATATGATGTCTGTACATGGGGCCACATGTGCCATGGCATACATGTGGGGGCCAGAGAACAAATTTGGTTATTTCTCTCCTCCTATGTGAGTTCTAAGGACCTAACTTAGGTCATCATTTGACTAGCCCATTACCCACAGATCCAACTTGCCAAGCCAACCTTGAGTTTTTAATAAAAACACATGAATGCCACACAGATTAGAACTTTTAAAAATTGGAGTTGAGGTGGAACTCAGTGGTAGAGTATGTATATAAGGCCCTAGTCCTAGAGATAGTTTTTAAAACTTGGTTCATGATCTCAGTTTGAAGTTACTGTATGAATATATGCTCAAACTCTATTTGCAATGCTGAGGAAAGACCATAGAGTTTCCTGCATGCTAGGCACAAACTCACAAATATTTGATCCATAAAATGTACAAATGACATTCAGATTAATAAAAGATAAAGGCAAGTTTATGCATATTTTAATTTATTTTTTATGTATGGACTCAAGTATTTAATTATTATTACTTGGATTTTGATTTATTTGTAGGGCTACTATAACTGAACAATACCATTTTTAAAGCTCTCACGTTTCTTTAGAAAGGCGTGTGATCTTCTATAGGCCTTTGGGAGTTTATTAGTTTTTCTAGAAACTAGCTGTGACCAAACAAGTGTTTGAAGAAAAGATTTCTTGAACTAATCATGAATTTTCAGTTAACTACTTACAGATCCAAGTTAATAGCAAATTTAACCCCAAAACATGACTTAATAATTAGCTTCCAACCTTGTCAGGGTAGTGTGATAAATGACTATGTAATGGGGGGACCCTCAAGACTGAAGTTTGTAAGACAGAATTTGTCTTCTAAGAAAATAATTTTAAACTAGGGTGTGCGATTTTTCCAAAAGGGGAATGTTTTATTTTCTCCTCAGACATGAGCTTGTGGTTACATCAGATTACTATTGCTTCCTTTTGAGTTCATTTGAGATATGTGAATAAAGAGTGTTGCAGATTAAAGAGCACTTAAGCTGTCTTACTGCTTTTATTCTTGGCAAAGCTCTAGAAGCAGCCCTATTAAATATTGTCTTAGGGAAATGGTGGTAGCCATATTGATTGCTTTGTAGTCTTTATTTAGGTCATATATTGTGTATGTTATTAGTTTTGTGCAAACTTGATGCCATATTGATTTGTCAGCCTTCACATACTATTTATATATGTCTTGATTTAATATGAGCCAAAGATAAATTGCATGACTTAACCTGGATAGTAAGGGGACAGGATTTGGCTTGGGGAGGGCTTTGAGCTCTGGTTTGTTGTCTACATAATCCAAAATAATAATTTCTCACAGGATAAAACTCTCAGTGTGACAGTATCTTGCTAGGAAATTTTCAAAGTGGAAGATAATTATAACACTGAACTACTTGCATGGGCTGACAGTTATTAAGTACATTTTCTCTGCTGACTACATGTCAGGCAATTTTTGTTTAAAAAAAAAAACAAGTTGTTTTTAGTTTTGCAGAGAGTGACAGAGACAGAGAGTGAAAGAGAGAGAGAGAGAGAGAGAGAGAGAGAGAGAGAGAGAGAGAGAGAGAGAGAAGAAAGAAGGGAGATTGAAAGAGAGACACGGAGAGAGAGACTGACAGAGAGGCAGAGGTGCAGAAAGACAGAGTGAAAGAGAGGCAGACACACAGTCAGACAGAAAGACTGACAGAGAGACAGAGACCCAGGGATGCAGAGAGAGAGAGAGAGAGAGAGAGAGAGAGAGAGAGAGAGAGAGACAGAGAGAGAGAGAGACAGAGAGAGAGAGAGTGAAAGAGAGGCAGACACACAGAGAAAGAAAGAGAAAGGCAGACAGACAGAGAGACAGACTGACAGACACACAGAGATGCAGAGGGAGACACGTACACTGAGAAATAATCATTTGTAGCCCAGGCTGCCTTTGAGCTGAAGATCAGACCCTGTTTACCTCAGCCCTCCAAGTGCTGGGCTTACTAGTTTACACCACCACATGCAGCTAAAAAGAAAGTACATTTTTCACTGGAATTTGTAGGCTAGCATGTTTAAAAGTTCGGTGCTCTTCATGATGTATTCAAACACCCATTGTAGTTAGTAGAATGATTTGAGAGTTTGTATACTTGTCTAAGTACATAGGTTGTTCAAAAAATGATGCTACTAATTGTAATCCAGTATGAGCTTAATATTTATTTAGGCGAATATGTTTTTCTAAGAAGTTGGATGTAACTGAATTTACCCACATATTAAGACTATGGGAAAGTATGTAATGAGCTTCATGAGCCTCTTCATTTATGTTGAAAGATCATTATAAGCATAGCATTCTTCTTCGTTTCTTCATCCCCTCATATTTGAATCAGTTTGTGACAGTTAGATGGTATCATTCTTCTGTGGTGTTTATTGAGATAGTATATCACATGCTTGAGGAGTCTGAAGGGTTTAGCTATGTCAGACAAAAAGAATAGAGGCTTGAAAGTAGGTGATCATTTTCTAAGACTTTGAAGTCTTTAAAAATGGGTGGCAACATATTGAGGAAAATAAACAAAACAAGAAAACATACTAATTAAGGTATTCATTCTTAATGCTTTGTTGCTGAATTGTGCCTGGGTGATGGGTGTGATGTGAGGGACTGGAGAGCTTCATGTGGACTAGTTCTATAGAAAGGAAAATGAAGGCTCTTGCTAGGGCCAGAGCATACTCTATGAAAATCATCTGAGCTGGGGTGATAGGAATAAAGTATTTTTCATTGTGGCTGCCTTGGACAGAATAAAACATCAAAGCAATCCAAAGCATAAGACAAAGGTCACTTAATCATTTTATTTATTATTTTTGAGGGTGTGCAAATTGAATTTGGTAGCAAGCTAACAGCAAGAATTTGTGTGCTAAATGAAGTATGTACAAATATCAGGCTGTGACAGGAATAAAAAAAAAACCTTATTAATAGCTAAAGAAACAAATGCCTCGTGTAAAATGTTGATAGGAAATAGGGACCTTTAGGAATTAAGAAATGTGAAATAACAAAAACAAAAACACAGAATGGAGACCTTGAAACACACACAGTAGTCTCCATAGGTTGAAGTTTGGGATGGGGGAGTAGAAGAAAGAGGGAGAAGAAAAACATTATTATTATTATTATTATTATTATTATCATCATTATTATTATAAAAATAATGAATGACAAATATTTGGGAGGAAAATCTGTCTTAATTAGAAACATAAAAGCATAAGGGAGTTGTGTGTGGTGGCATGTGCCCTTAATTCCAGTACTTGGCAGAAAGAAGGAATTCTAGCTTAGCCTAAGATACATAGTGAAACCCTGTCTGTCTTTCTGTAGATCCAAAAAGGACAAAGAACAGAACTACAGAAAAAATTAACAGTGAAGAGAGTTTATGGAGAATTGAGAGCAACTAAAATCAGACAACCAAGAGCAACACAGTTGCTCATAGACACATACACGTGGCGTAATAAGAAATTAAACACAGGATTGAGAAAATTCCAACATGTTCCAGGCCAAGTCAGGGCAAAAATCAGAATGATTTTGAAAATAACATTTTATGGAAAAATGCCAAGATATATATTGTATCTAGAATGTATTTCTGAGTCAGTAGATAGGGTCATTCAAAATATATAGAAGTGTTACTAAAAATATAGTAAATCTAGGTGGACTCGTGAATGACAAATGCAAAGAGAAAAATTGGATTTTGAATATTATACACAGCATAAAAGATTATTTCATTAGTATATTATATCATAAAATTTTTTATACTAATTAAATAAAAAAAGGAGCTAGCCATGGTGGCAAATGCCAATATGCAACTGAAGAGGCAGGAAGATTGTAGGTTTAAGTGGAACCTAGGCTGTATCTTTTAAGCAGGGGATTGAGGCACTAAATCCAACATCTGGTATTGAAAAAAACAAAATCAAAACAACAACAAACAAATCAAGCAAACTATAAGACCACAGAATACTAGAAATCTACGCAATTAACATACATATTTATATTTTAAAATTAGCTATATTTAATATTCATATTTAATTTCAAGCCATAATTAATGTACTCTTAAGGCCTAATTAACAGATGACTAGTGTTTCAAATTGTTACATAAAGTAGCCTGTGTAGCTAGAGTTTTCCTGCCTGGCCCACAGTCAGGACAAATCTCTCTCACCTGCCAGTCCCACAGCCGTCAGACCCAACCAAGTAAACAGAGACTTATATTGGTTACAAACTGTATGGCCATGGCAGGCTTCTTGCTAACTGTTCTTACAGCTTAAATTAATCCATTTCCATTAATCTATACCTTGCCACATGGCTCGTGGCTTACCGGCATCTTTACATGCTGTTTCTCATCGTGGTGGCTGGCAGTGTCTCTCTGACTCAGCCTTCCACTTCCCAGCTTTATTCTCCTCCTTGTCCCGCCTACACTTCCTGCCTAGCCAATGGCCAATCAGTGTTTTATTTATTGACTAATCAGCAACACATTTGCCATACAGAACATCCCACAGCAAGCCTGGGTTTTGAAAATTATTTGAAAAGCATATTTAGATTTTTGGGGCATGCTTGAGATGTGTTTGATTTAACCTTATGCTTGAACATTTCCTTTGTAGTACACAGTGGAGATTTGTTAGTGAGGCACAAATTACAGTTGAAATTAGGGTGTAATTTCTATCTTCTGGAACTATAATAAATTCAACTGACTTTATATGCTTTCACTTTATTCATATAGTCATTTATTTTTGCTGTTTTGTGCTTTTGAGTTTGGCTCTTGCTCTGATGTTTCGACCTTTTTTATTTTATTTAGCTGCAAATATGTGTGGGAAATTTGACTAGTACTGGGTAATTTGATTACAGTTTGATAAGTTTTCACTACCTGCCACGCCCTGTGGCAAGCCCTGGAAAAGCAACGCATGCTAAGTTATAGTTCCTGGGAATTTATCCCCCAAGTCTTTCAGGGGCATACAGATGATCAAGGCAAAAGATGCATGAAATCATGAGGCACACAAGTGATCTAGAACAGAAAATGGTTGGTTCAGCCTAAGCAAACTTGGCAAGACTAGGACTGTTCTCTTGGCACAGAAAAGAGGTCATTGTCACTCTGGACAGAAGAAATGTGTGTACTAAGACAGAGAGGTACAGGAGCAGTGTGATCTGTGTCTTGGTGTTGCTGGGGTAGGGAGGTATCTTATGCTCATCCACTTTTTACTCATGGCAGAGGCCCCTATAGCAGGAGACATTACTAAAAGAGAGGGGACTGTGCCCAGCTCAGTGCAAGATACTTTGATTTTCATCTTCAGTATTATAGGTGAAGATGAGGTCAGTAAACGTGAACCATTCTTCTTCTGCCATTTATTCTAATGCCAAGGTGTCATATATTTGGGGTGGTTTGTCCCAAAACTGACACTGTAATGAAAAATTTCCTTTTCCATTATGAGCCATGTAAGCTGTGGAGACCCACAAAGGTTTCCTAGTGAGATCTGAGATTGTTTTTCCCAGCAGGGCTGGATTAGAGGATGGCTTGACCATGTGCGTGGTTACTAGATGATTGGAAGGGTCTACACTTGGCAGAGCTAGGGGGAGGTCTTTTGCTTCACCCCATGGCATTCCTATAAATAACCCTGTAGAAGAGGCAGGAGGGACCAGTGGATAATGATCCAGGCCCTCCCGAGGCTATCCTATGTTTCTATCTGTTTCTCTCCCCTTTATCCTTCTGTCTAATATCTCTTGTCCCTCTCTGCTCAAGAGTACCCTGTTGTAAAATGTGTGAGCTGGTCTCCCAGGTGGGCTCCCACAGTAAGTTACAATCTCAGTATTTTTTAATTAATATTCAGCTGTAGGCTAATTTTCAGAGATATTGATGGTATATTAATTAACTCATGAAAGTTTTTGCAAATATTATTTCACATGCACTCTGCTCTGATATGGAAGTGGAAACTATCACATATCAAGGAAGTTTTAGTAAAGTAATAATTTGTTGCTTAATGTATGCCAGTTTCTGTAGATGTATCCAACCTTCCCATCAAACAATAAACACAGAACCAATGCAAAGAAGAAAGCCAAGAGGTCAGAGCCAAGAGCCAAAACCTTACCCTTCCTCCTGCAGTGGTCCTACCTCTCCGAACCAGAGCTACCCCTGTGTTAAAGTCTTTATATAGAGTTCCTGTCCTGCCTTCTCATTGGTTGTAAACCCAACCACATGACCGCCTCCTCACAGCCTGTCTGTATAGGCCTCCAGGTTTTCCATGATTGGTATTAAGATTAAAGGCATGTGTATCCAATAATGGCTGTATCCCTGAACACACAGAGACTTACCCAGCTCTGCCTACTAAGTGCTGGAATTACAAGCGTACGCTACCACTGCCCTGCTTTCCTATGGCTTGCTAATAGCTCTGACCCCCGGGCAACTTTATTTATTAACATACAAATAACATTTTAATACAAATAAAATATCACCATATTTCCCCTTTTCTATTTTAATAAAAAGGAAAAAAAAGAAAAAGCTTATAACTAATATAAGAAAAACTATATACAAAAGGACAATAACTATATACAATATATACAAGTAATAAATACCTAAACAATGTCTAGTCCATTTGTATTTGACAAATTCAGAGAAAATAATTTCATTATCTATCCTATTTTTGTAAGTCCAAAATGTATCCTAATTAATCTTCAACTATAACTAACTAACCTTCAACTATAACTAACTAATCTTCAACTCCCTCAGAGATCCAAGAAGGAAATAATATTAGCTAACAAAAATAAAAACAGGAAGTGCACATAAGCAACCTCCAAAAAATTTGTGAGTTGACAGAAACAGACAGCTGTCTGGACAGTCACCTGAGGTTTCTCCGAAGTGCTGGGGCATCATCTTCAGCCTATAGGCCCAGCATATCCGACAGACTCATTTGTGAAGCAGGATGTACACAAGGTCAACAGTTCAACCTCACATTGAGTGAGAGTAGTCCATGTACCAGAAACACCTGAATTCCACCAGTGTCATGTCATGATTCAGGATTTCAAATTCTGGAAATTGCTGATGGTTTTCCAACTCAGCTGTCCATTCTTCCTGGCTGTGTATATATGGCTTCATCTCAGCATCCCATTCTTCTCCATATCCCTCCATCAAATGCCAGTCTACTATTGAGAGGCGTGAGCTTAGTTACTCTTCAAGAATAACTGTTTCAGCTGCTGTTCCATTGCACATCAGAGGCCATCGGCCCACTGCCTGTTCAGCTGCCTTCGAAGAAAAGGGCACTGTACCTTTTTCGAATTGCGAAGGCCACTTCAGGGATGGTGCCATATTGTCCTGGCCTCTGAAGATGCCTTTTGATAAAGCCATAACCACACTTGTTTTGGCAAGAATCAGTAATCCTTTGTTTTATGTCCTGTTTGTCCATTTTGTCCTGTTGATTCGAGGATACTTTGTTGTCCAGTGGCTAACTTTTGCCACAATGAAAGTTAACTCCATATGCAGTTTCTTCAATGCCCATATTTTCTCTGAAGCAGATTGGTACTGCCAGGAGCCGACATGTCTCATAGTCATAACAAAAAAGAAAAATTTTCTAAGTTATTAAAACATTTTAAATGCCATATTCTGTAGATCTCTGAAGGGTTTGAAGATAACCTGTCTATCTAAAATATATCTACTCAATCTTGAAAACATACCTAATATAACTACAAGTTCTATTATAATATCTAACTACTAACTTTCATTTCTTTATATCCTAATAGTTGGTAATAACATTCAAGGATCAGAAAATTGCATTACATTGTTAGATGAACGGTACAATTAGAAAAATATATATAACATTTTCTAACAATATCAATTTCAATATATATAATTTGTATACAATATAAAACAATCCAATCCAATGTAAAGTATTTACAATTTTCTTTTCTTTCTTTCTTTTTTTTTTTAATAAGAACCTTAAATCTAATCTCCTTTGCTTAGCCTTTTTTCTAACCCTTGACAACAACTTGTAACCAACCCCCCAATCAATGAAAATTATCCCAGACCCAAAACCCATTAAAAGACCAAAAAAACCAACCGCCCCACACCACCTCTTTGGGAATGTGGGCGTCGTATTCTTGAAATTGCTTCCTGCTGGGTATGGGCGAAGGTATCTTTATCCTGAAAGAAAAATTTTAGGTTAATTGTCAAATTCTAGGAAAGGAAAATATATCCTTCGTTATCCAGTCTGTGTATAATGCCAAAATTCAGGGTTTATCTCAAATCTTTATTCAAGTAGTCTTTGAGACTGGATCATCTCAGCTAGCTCTTCTCAAAATTGCTCTGAGCACTTTGTAGTTCAAAGCTGATCTGTAGATGATGTTTGTCAGCTTAGTGATGTTATTATTGTCCACGTGGAATTGTTGTTGTTGTGGGGCCCCATCTTCTTCCTGGAGACTTCAGTTGATGTTAGGCCTAACCGTGATTTCCTGCAAAAAAACTGATAAGAGACTCGAACACAAAGACTATATATGCGACTTTTTAGAATTAGTTAGTACTCTATATGACCATTTATATCTTAACAAAGTTTAAAATGTATATATATCTATATATATTGATCTTGTAAATTTTGATATAAAATTCATACTTTAAGAAAAGTTTAAAGAATCAGAATAGAATCAAAGAGTTGAGATTCGTAATAGAATAGTCCCTTAATTAATTTGGCTTTTCTCCTGTCCCATAGCAGAAGATGGCTCTTTTCCTCTGGCATGATACAGGGAGTTTGCATTTTCCTTTTAACAACATGCTTGAGTTTAAAGAAGGAGAGAGCCATTCTCCAACTCCAAAGTCAGCTTTAAATTTTAATTGAACTGGGACTATTAGAAGTTAAATAGTGTTAAATCTTTAAAGAAAAGCAGAAACAAACATTTAGGAAGACATAAAATTTTTTTAGATAACATACCCATACCCCTTTTCACTCTGTTTCTTAGGATAGATGATTTGTTCCTTTTCTTCAGTTGTCTCATTTGTCCAGTGTTCTTCAAATTCGTTAACCTTCATTCTCCTAAAAGACAAAAACAAAAACCTTTCCCCAAGGTTTTTTGGGGATGTTCCTTTTTGACAAGTTATCTGATTAAATGAAAAGGCATGTGTTACTGGTGTAAGTTAGTTTAAATTGGATGTTTACGATAGTTGATGAACTATCACCTCCTCTAATTAAGAGGTCTCTCTTGTTCAAATCGAACCTTTATCAATTTTGATGGTACCCACAACTTATCTTCTCCTGTAGAAATAAAAGCAAAACCTCGTCCCCAATGTAACACATACCCTGGTTTCCATTCTGAGGTCAGCACATCCTTAAAGTATATAGGTTGATTTAATTCTGTAGTTTTTTCTATTATCCAATGTCTCTCTGCAGCTGTTGTTCCTTTCTCATTGGCATTGAGAAAATTCAAAGTTAATAGAGCATTATGTAGTCTATTTCTGGGGGTTTTTGTTACTCCTTTTTGTTTATTTAGCATATCCTTTAGAGTTCTGTTTGATCTTTCTATAACTGCTTGACCTGTAGGATTATGTGGTATACCTGTAACATGGTTTATATTATAATAAGCAAAAAACTGTTTCATTTTAACAGAGACATATGATGGAGCATTATCAGTTTTGATTTGTGCAGGTATACCCATAATGGCCATAACTTCTAGCAAATGAGTGATTACAGAATCAGCTTTTTCAGAACTCAAAGCAGTTGCCCATTGAAATCCTGAATAAGTATCGATAGTGTGGTGTACATATTTCAGTTTTCCAAATTCTGCAAAGTGAAACACGTCCATCTGCCAGATTTCATTCCTCTGAGTACCCTTTGGGTTACATCCTGCTGGTAATGGTGTTTGATTGTAGAAGGAACAAGTAGGACATTTCTTTACTATTTCTTTGGCTTGTTGCCAGGTTATGGAAAAATCCTTTTTTAAACCTTTACTATTTACATGATGTTTTTTATGAAATTCTGAGGCCTCCAGCACATTTCCTATCAATAATTTATCAATCTCATCATTGCCCTGTGCTAGAGGGCCTGGCAGACCAGTATGGGATCAGATGTGAGTTATATATAAAGGATGACTCCTTTTTCTGATTGTATCTTGTAATTGAATAAATAATGAAGTTAATTCTGAAGCATCGTGGATAAATTCTGCAGTCTCAATATGTAATACTACTCTTTCAGCATACTGAGAGTCAGTTACTATATTGAGAGGTTCTGAAAAATCCATTAATACCAACAGAATAGCATACAATTCTGATTTTTGAACTGAATTATAAGGACTTTGAACCACTTTACTTAAATTTTCTGATTTGTAACCTGCCTTTCCTTGTTTGTTGGCATCTGTATAAAATGTACGAACTCCAGATATGGGTTTTTTCCTCACAATTCGAGGCAAGATCCAATCAGCTCTCTTTATAAGATCAATTCTATTGCTTTTGGGATATTTGCTGTTAATTTCTCCCAAAAAATTACTACAAGCTTTTTGCCAAGCTTCATTTTCTATCCATAATTTTTCAATGTCCTCCTTAGTTAAAGGTACGACAATTTCTGCTGGGTCTATTCCTGCTAATTGACGAAGTCTCAATTTTCCTTTCCAAATCAAGTCGGAGATTTTTTCCACATAAGTTTTTAATTTTTTATTTGGTTTATTTGGTAAAAATATCCATTCCAATATAATATCTTCCCTTTGCATTAATATTCCTGTTGGGGAATGCCTAGAAGGTAAAATAACCAAAATGCAATCCAGCTTTGGATCAATACGATCTACGTGCCCTTCATGTACTTTCTTTTCTACCAAGGCCAATTCTTTCTCAGCTTCAGGTGATAATTCTCTTGGACTATTTAAGTCCTTATCACCTTCTAAGGTTTTAAACAAATTATTCAGTTCATCATTTTTTACCCCAACAATAGTTCTTAGATGAGAAATGTCTCCAAATAATCTTTGAAAGTCATTAAGAGTCTGTAGTCGATCTCTCCTAATTTGCACTTTTTGAGGTCTAATTTTTTGAAGTTCTATTTTATATCCTAAATAATTAATAGAATCTCCTCTTTGTACCTTTTCTAAAGCAATTTGTAATCCCCAGCAAGGCAAAATTTTCTTTACTTTTTCAAACATTCTTTCTAAAGTATCTGCATTTGAATCAGCTAATAAAATGTCATCCATATAATGATAAATTATAGATTTAGGAAATTTTTTACGTACCACTTCTAATGGCTGTTTTACAAAATATTGGCACAAAGTTGGGCTATTCAACATTCCCTGTGGAAGAACCCTCCATTGAAATCTTTTAACCGGTTGAGAATTATAAGTAGGCACTGTGAAAGCAAATCTTTCTCTGTCTTTTTCTTGTAAGGGTATTGAAAAGAAACAGTCTTTTAAATCAATAACTATGAGAGGCCAGCCTTTTGGTAACAGAGTAGGTAAAGGAATTCCAGATTGTAAAGAGCCCATTGGCTGAATTACTTTGTTAATTGCTCTAAGGTCTGTTACCATTCTCCATTTACCAGATTTTTTTTTTATAACAAATACAGGAGAATTCCAAGGGCTGGTTGATTCTTCAATATGATGAGCATTTAACTGTTCTTCCACCAGCTCTTGTAAAGCCTGGAGTTTCTCTGTTGTTAAAGGCCATTGCTGAACCCATACAGGCTTGTCTGTTGACCATTTTAAAGGTAGAGCTGTTAATGTTTTTGGAAGATTATCAGTTGTTGTGCCCTGTTCTTGTATGACATGGATGGCTGGTGAGCACTCATTAGAATAATATCTTTTAATATTTCTCTCAGAAACATGTACTAATTTATGATTTGTTTCTGAGATTGGAGGGATATTAATTTGAGTATTCCATTGTTGTAACAAGTCTCGACCCCACAGGTTCATAGCTATGTTAGCCATATATGGTTTTAATTTTCCTTTCTGTCCTTCTGGACCTATACATTCAAGCCATCTTACACTTTGTTTCACTCTAGATAATGTCCCAATTCCTAAGAGTTGAATGTTTACCTCCTGAAGAGGCCAAGTTGGATGCCAAAATTCTGGTGCAATTATGGTAATGTCAGCACCTGTGTCTACCAGACCAGACAACAAAACACCATTTATTTTTATTGTTAGTTTTGGTCTTTGTTCATTAATAGAAGTTTGCCAAAAAATTTTCTTTATGTTTTTTCCTGTATTTCCTATTTTCTCTGTTTCATCATCTCGACTAACATGATTTATTCCAATAGACATTTGGTTATTTAGTTGCTTTGAGTAGGGGTTTCCTCTACAACTGCAGGAAAGGTTTGAACTGGATTTACTGTGGGGGCCTGCCTGAGGCCCCTCTGGGAGTTTCCCGAAGCTCGAGGCAGAGGGTTACCCTGTCTGTCCCTTGTTGATCTACATTCGTTGGTCCAGTGTTTTCCCTTACCACACCTTCTGCATACTCCAGAAGGAAGGGGCATTCTGTTGCCAGTGTTCCTTGAATAAACATTATTTCTAGGAATGAACTGTTTACAATCCCTTTTCAAATGTCCTTGCTTTCCACATCCAAAACATCTAACATTGCTCAAACCTTTTGAAATTGCTTTTCCTACCCACATATCATCATGGTCATAAGCCTCTACATTAACTGTATCTCTAATCCAATCTTCCAAAGGTGCAGATCTTGCCTTTAATGGCCTAATTATTCTTTTGCACGCTGCATTTGCATTCTCAAAGGCTAAAGATTCAATTATTATCTGACTAGCCTGTGAATTCGGGACCATTTTTTGTACTGCTGAAGTCAATCTTTGTAAGAAGTCTGTGAAAGATTCTTTGGGGCCCTGTATAACCTTTGTAAATGACTCAGTTTTTTTTCCTGGTTCTTCAACTCTGTCCCATGCATTCAAAGCTGCTGTTTTACATAGAAGTAGGGTTTGGACATCATATGAACATTGTGTTTGTACTGAAGCATATTGGCCTTCGCCAATAAGCTGATCCTGGCAGACTTGTATTCCGCTATTCCTCCATTGTCTTTCTATATTTTTAGCCTCATTACTGAACCACATTTTCCACTGGAGATTTTGTCCGGGTTCAAGAACAGCCTGTGCCAATTCCCGCCAGTCCTTTGGTATAATCCTATTACAAGTTGACCAGGTGTTTAACATTTGCTTTACATATGGGGAGTGCATGCCATAAGATGCTATTGCCTCCTTAAATCTTCGTAAGTCTAACATTTCAACTGGAACCCAAGTATTTTGTTCATTCTCTTCATCAGGTAGCTGCTGTACGGCTACTGGATAAATTAAGGGTGATTGTGTGAAAACTGGCTTTCTTTCTGTAACCTTACGATCCAATTTTGAAACAACTTCACTATTTATTTCTTCTGTCTGAATTTGAATTTCTCTATAATTCATTTTTACCGGTTTAACAAGTTTTTCTAAGACTGTTATCCTGGCACTTAAGTTGACGATCTTTTTAAATAGTAAAATGAGGACAAGAAAAGTAATAAACTGAATAATTCGATCAATATTAATCTTTTCATATAGTTGTTCCATTGTCAGAGTGCCTAAAATTTCAAACAAAGCCCAATTTTCTTCCAATGTACACATAAAGCCCATTTTTTTTTTTAATGTAGAAAAAAATTCTCTTTTAAATAGATATGTTAATTGACTTACCAAGTCTGGGTAGAACAGTAGAATCCCAGGGAATTTCACAGCCACCTGGTGTTCGAGGTGTGAATCCAGCGAGAGAGAGAGAGAGAGAGAGAGAGAGAGAGAGAGAGAGAGAGAGAGAGAGAGAGAAAGTGTAGCCGCTTGAGCCGAGTCAAGCCTTGGCTTTACAGGCAGGGGCCCTGTTCAGCGGGGCAGGTCTGAGTTGTTTGTAGCAGTTCCAGCTGCGGGTCAGTCAGGCCTGGGCCCAAGCTAGGCAGCCGGGCCGCCCAGGCTGGAAACCGGACCTGCCGCCAAGCCAAGCCAATCGGTTTTTAATGAATTCTTGTCACGTTGGGCGCCAAATGTAGATGTATCCAACCTTCCCATCAAACAATAAACACAGAACCAATGCAAAGAAGAAAGCCAAGAGGTCAGAGCCAAGAGCCAAAACCTTACCCTTCCTCCTGCAGTGGTCCTACCTCTCCGAACCAGAGCTACCCCTGTGTTAAAGTCTTTATATAGAGTTCCTGTCCTGCCTTCTCATTGGTTGTAAACCCAACCACATGACCGCCTCCTCACAGCCTGTCTGTATAGGCCTCCAGGTTTTCCATGATTGGTATTAAGATTAAAGGCATGTGTATCCAATAATGGCTGTATCCCTGAACACACAGAGACTTACCCAGCTCTGCCTACTAAGTGCTGGAATTACAAGCGTACGCTACCACTGCCCTGCTTTCCTATGGCTTGCTAATAGCTCTGACCCCCGGGCAACTTTATTTATTAACATACAAATAACATTTTAATACAAATAAAATATCACCATAAGTTTCAGATCTTTCAATGTTAACTAAACTTTGCTCTAAAAGAATACTAATACATGAACCTAGAGGCAAAACATTGTAATCTTTTATTTTCCCCCAATTATTTCATTTAAATATTTTTCACATTTAGACTTAACAATGACAGGACTTTTTTATTTTCAAGCCCAAGCTCAATTTGCAGATCTTTTAGTGGGTAAGTGAGGCTTCAGGTGATGCTCTGTTGAACGTATTTATAGGATTCAGAAACAACTCCACCAAGCCATGAATGAATGTTTGATTGCTTATTTTTAAATTCATTTTGACTCATCATTCCATGCTTAAAACTGTCCAGTATCTCAATGGTACGACCTCAGTCATTTCTTTTTCCCCCAGCCACAGTGGTTCATACCCATATTGCAGTCATGTGCTCCTGATGGTGCTGTAACACTTTTTTTTTTTCAGATCATCAGATGGCTAGATGCTCCTCATTCTTCAAGTCCCAGGTTATATGTGACTGCCTCATCAATCTACCCTGATACACCAGCCATCTAAACTATTCAACCCCTAGCTCACATTTTAATCTGTTTTATTTTATTTTTACAGCACTATTACTCTTAAATCATTTTGTACATTTGTTCACTTCCTTATTAGCTCTCCCCCTGTACTGCCCCTTTATTCTAAACTTCCTTCTTCCCGTGCCCAATATTTTTTTCTAAGAAACCATCTAGTCACTGGTTCACTAACCAGAGCAGAGAATTTGGTTTGGATGTAATAAACAATGACGTTTCCAATCTGAGTTTATAAATTATTGTGTGATCCCAATTGGTTCTCAGATATTATCAACATTTATTTGGAGTAGATATTTGTCTTCTTGATATGGTTTGGAAGAGTGTACAGAGTAGTGCTAGAGGATGAGGGACTGCTAATCTATGGCTTTTTCAATTTCTAATATTCCTTAATTCTTTAGCTAAGTTTTAATGATTAATTTGTAAATTAATCATTTTAAATGTACTTAACATTTATTTTTTTACTTTAACAAACTGATGAAGTGATAATAACTTTTGGATCTCATATCATGACCATACTTGTCTCTAGGGTGTGCTCATTGCATGGGCTGTGTAGATTTTTATTCAATACTCAGAACATGCAATGTGAACTTAATAGAGATTGGAAGACATCCAGAAGGATAAACAACGAATTCTTAAAGGACAACTTTTTACTTGGTACAGATTAATTAACTCTCCATTTTAAGCTTTTTGCTAACCCTGTCTCCAAACTCCACAACCTAGATTCGAAACCCACAACTTGAATTTACATATTGATTCTATTTTTATTTGGTATTTGCTATTCTTCTTTTATATAGGTTCATTAAAATCACATGGAGAGTCAAAGTTAGTTTCCAGTAGAGATTTAAAAAAAAAATCATTTAGGAGAGATTCAGAAGATAGGAGTGCTTGTTGCTCTTGCAGAGGACCAGGGTTCAATTCCCAGCACCCACAGGGTGACTCCTGCTTTTAACTCCAGCTTCAGTGGGTCTAACACCCTCTGCTGGCCTCCTTGGGAACTGCATGTATGTAGTGCACTTACATACTCAAGCCAAGTACTCACATACATCAAAATAAAAATAAAGAAATCTTCTAATTTTAAAGGGTATATTGTGACCATATGTCAAAAGTTAATTTGATGACAAATTAGATATGGAGTATTTACAGTTAACAGTGATATTGGTGAATATATCATCTGATGTTCAACTCATGGGAGATTTCTATAGCTCACTTATTTAAAATTTTCCAAAATTCTCATTCTTACAGCTTGAATTGACTACTAAAATATTATGAATAGATGTATGTCCTTCATTTTAAATAGGAAACATTTTTGTAGAGTATTAGAATCATTTGGTTTGATTTGAAAGCATGGTAATCTTTGCACATATATTCCTCATAATTAAAATGTACTTGTTATTGTTTTGGCATCTCCTTGTTTATGTAAGGAACCAAAGCCAAAATAAATACATATTAAGAAATCTAGTTCAAGAGCCAGAATAAAACACATTATAGGCCAGAGAAACACAACAGCTGTCTACTTGGATACAGCTATAACAGGATAGAGATGGAAAAGGGGTTTACAGAGAAAACAATCTAGTAAGTACTCATTAGAAATATTGGGGCATCTTCTGTAATGTTGTCAAATTGAAAATTATGGTCTAATGGTTTTAGAGACAATGCCAGAACATATCCAACACATTGAATTTCTTCATGCCTGGCATATAGCAGGTCCTCAATAAGTATTTGTTGAAAAAATACATAAACCAACAAATCTTATTTGAGCACCTGTTATGTGGAGGATAAAAAACTACAAACCAGACAAAGCTTATGACCTTACGTGGGAGAGAATGAATATAAGGAAGATGCACAAATGACTAATATTTTTTATTGAGAAATTTTCTATTCACTTTACATACCAACTACAGATCCCCCCTTTTCCCTCTTTCTACCCCCAGCCTTCCCCTGCAACCCATCCCCTATCCCCACATTTTCTAAGTCAAGGTTTCCCATGTGGAGTCAGCAGAGCCTGGCACACTCAGCTGTGGCAGGTCCAAGCCCCTCCCTCCCGGCACCAAGACTGTGCAAGGTGTCACACCACAGGCACTGGGCTCCAAAAAGCCTGCCCATGCACCAGAGATGGATCCCGATTCTCCTGCCTGGGGGGCCCCCAAACAGTTCAAGCTAAACAACCATCTCCCATAACCAGAGGGCCTAGTCTAGTCCTATGGGGGCTCCACAGCTATTAGTCCACAGTTCATGGGCTTCCACTAGTGTGACTGGTCATCTCTGAATGTTTTCCTGTCATGATCTTAATGTCCCCTGCCCACAGAATCCCTCCTCTCTCTCATCTATTGGATTCCTGGAGCTCATCCTGGTGCCCAGCTGTAGATGATTGCATCTGCTTCCATCAGTCACTGGATGAAGGCTCTATGATGACAGTTAGGGTATTCACTAGTCTGGTCACTGGAGTAGACCAGTCCAGGCATCCTCTTGCCAGTAGTCCAAAGTGGGGTCATGTTTGTGGATAACTGAGAACTTCCCTGGCACCCTGCCTCTTCCTATTTCCATGATGTCTTCATTTATCATGATATCTCTTTCCTTGCTTTCCCACTCTGTCCCTGTTCCAGCTCGAACCTCCCATTTCCTTACGTTCTCATAACCCATTCTTTGCCCTTCATTACCCCTCCCCTCCACTCACAGTTTGCTCAGGTAGATCTCATCTATTTCTTCTTCGCTGGGCTATGTATGTGTCCCTCTTAGGGTCCTTCTTGTTAGCTAGCTTCTCTGGAGCTGTGGGTTGTAGTCTGGTTATCCTTTGCCTTACATCTAGATTACATCATAATCATTTATGACTATTATTTTTAAAAGTGTATAATAAGAATAGACATGTCTTTAAAAAGGCCACAGAATGGGTAGCTCATTTCCCATCCTCAGAGACATTAAGGACATGAACCTGGGACTTACAAGAATTATGAAAGCAAAATCATTTTTTTGTAGAAATTTAACTGAATATTAAAAGAATACTAAATCAATAATCTTACAAAAGTCAGTAAATTACAAATACAACTTCCTGGATCACCATGAAATCTTCTTATAATCATTTCATTCTTAATTTCTTCTGCATTTTCTAGTGACATAGTATGAAATAGTTTGTGTTCCTTGTAAGTCTTTGTGTCACTTAGCTTGGTTTTTTTCTTAGCATGCAATATACATCATAATAGTAAAACTTATCCAAAACATTTTGCTAAGTACACAGTCCATCATTTTACTAGTCTTCATGTTTAACTTCTAGCCAGTTACTAGAAAATAATTTTAATATGGAAAAATCATTAGTTGTTTCTAGTTTTAAAATTCCTATTAAGGATGTAGAACAATAGATTATATTTATATATTTTTTAACTTTTGTTTTTCTCTCATACATTATATCTGGACCAAAGTTTACCCTACCTCCACTCCTCCCAGTCCTTCTCTCCACCTCCCTTCTACCTTGGATCAACTCCTCTTCTGTTTCCCTTAAAAAGAAAAAGTAGGCCTCCCAGACTAGGCATAAACCTTCATATCACGGCTGGACACGTCAAATCAGTAGGAGGAAAAGGGTCCCAGGAGCATGCAAAAGAGTCAAAGACATCCCCTACTCCCACTGTTAGGAGTCCCAGAAGAACACCAAGCTACACAACCATAATATATATGCAGAAGACTTGGTGCAGACCCATAAAGGGTCCATGATTGTCACTTCAGTCTGTTCACCTCTATGAGCCCTGCTTAGTTGATTGTGAGGGCACTGTTCTCATGGTGTCCTTGACCCCTCTGGCTCCTACAATCCTTCCTCTCCCTCTTCTGCAGGATTCCCCTGGCTCTGCCTAGTACTAGAGTTTGACTGTGGGTCTCTGCATCTTACATTATACAATTTAGTGGGCCCCTTTTCCTAAGAAAATCAAAGAACAAAATGTTTTTCAGTTTGATTTGCTCCTATGACCTCTTATTTTTTTAATGAATAGCTGTTACTAGAAAATATTAATCTCATTGGGCTAGGGATGTACATTAGGAAAAAACAAACTGGTTACTCCATTTTGTGAATTATGCAAAGATCACTTTGAATATAAGTCAGTTCTGTTACCCCTTTTCATGTGAGTTGCCCTCAATCCACTTTTCCATTTATTTGTTCATTTGCCTATTGACAGTTTTGTTTGTTTGTTTGATTGATTGATTGGAAGTTTCTGAAACATGTTCTCAAATAGCCTACTCTGGCCTTGAGCTGTCTATGTGGCAGAAGATGACCCTGAACTTCTGATCCTCCTGCTTATACAGGTATGCACCACTTCTCTACCACATTCTTACTTATGAGACAGAAACTAGATATATCTGCCCTTCTCTTCATCCTCCTACTTTAGATTCTCCTTCTCTACTTTTCATTTCTTTTTCACATTTCTTTGGCATTCTATGTTCAAAGATAATGCAGGTGTTGTTCACCACTCTACATTCAATTACTTACTCATGCATGGGCTTGAATGGGGATCCATATGCATATTTGCTGAATGAATAAGTAATCATCTGTTTTAGAAATAAGAACTTAAACATACCACTTTAAAAACAAACTAGATGTATCTTTTGGGAACTCTACATTTTGACTGGTTGTGGTTTTCTGTAATGATCTCCATCTGTTGTAAAGAGAAGTTCCTTTGATGAGGGTTAAGAACTAAACTTATCTATGTAAGTAAGGATAAATCTATAGAATGTAGCAAGGGACTATGCTGGTTTTATAGTGATTGTTATAGGCCCTTCTCCAAGATCCAAGACTTTAATAGCCCTGTGGAGTAGGCTAAGTTCCCAGTACTAGGCATGATTTATCAGTAATTATACAGATGGAGTAGTTTATATTTAGGAACACATATGTGTGTGTGTTTGTGTGTGTGTATGTGTGTACATATATGTATGTAATTGCAACTAATGAAAAATGGGTCCATAATTTTCAAGGAGAACTAGGAGTGATTTAGAGGTCCATCAATGGCTAAGAAACCATGACTTCACTCAGAGATAAAAAAAAAATTTAGGGGGAAGTAGGTAAGTGAACAAGCAGAGAAAATACTTTTGTAGTGCTGTGGCAGGGTTGATCTCCACATGCTTTAGGAACACATGAAAGCTCTGCTGAACTGGTTATAGCATAGCTTAGATAAGCTGGTGCAGGAAAGCTTTCTATAGTAGGTGATATGAGGAATATCATTTTTCTGATTGTCTATGTAATTCTCAGAGAGAGTGAAATGCAATCTATTTGTCTGTCTGTGTATCTATCTGTTTTTGTCTCATGTAACCCAAGCAGGCTTTGGAATTCTTATATAGCTCAAGATGACCCTGAACTCCTGATCCTTTGACCCACACTTCCCAAATGTTCAGATTACAGATGCACACAGTCATGCCAGACAATATTCAGATTGGTTAGCCATTTAATGTCTAGGGTACATGGTAAAATTTACTGCTTCATTATAGTACTAATGGGAGCCACAGAAACCATTACCAAGACAACAGGAGATATAAAGAGAGAGAGAGAAAAAAGACTAAGAGATAGTTTCCCCAAATGTGGCAAGTAAGGAGTAAGTTATGACTATGAACTCAATGCTTTACTGGCAGAATTTCTGGGAGTTACAAATTAAAACTTGAATAAAATCAGGTAGGTGATGATGGTAAGGACTTTTCGTAACCAGTGATATACTTAGCTTAAGTAACAAAGAAGAGCAACAATTTGAGTTATGTGTATCCAGTTGCTTGCAAAACTGAACACTAGGACAAGGGCAAGTAGTCATTGAACTGCTTCTTTAGCTTTAAGTTAAGCTATCCACTAACTGGTTACTGCTAGGTATAAAATGTACTGATACACTGTACTGTTGAATTCCCTATTTATACTTAATTATACTGCTATCATCTTTTCGACCTATATGGAAGTTTACTTCTAAGCTATATTAATTTTTTTTTGCTACACATACTCACTTTACAGTTGTCAGCTATTTTCTTCCTTCTCAAGCGTTCCTTTAGAAAAATAATTTCACAGCTGCCTCAGTACCAGCCCAACAGCCTTGAAGGAGATAGAGGCACATTGCCATCCACGGGCTGATGAGACTACCCAATGTAGAATTCTAAGTTTCATTAGATCATTTGACAGGATTCTTTTGGAAGATTCCGTACCTTCCCCAGTTTTAATACCATAAAACTCTACTCACTTACTTTGACCTGCTAATGAAAGTTGCAAAAATAACTTGCTGAATCACAGAACAATTATTTAGATTATTTCCATCCTGGCTTTCTTCATATTTTCATTATCATTTCAAATATGCATTAATTTTTGTTTGTGTGGTAATTTCAGCCAACTTATCTTCATTTGGGTCACCCTGTGCAAGAAAATGAATTATCTCATTGTTCCATCCACTTGCTTGGCTTCTGCTATTGTACAGAACTTTGGACTTCACAGATACTTTCTGAGAGGCTCTATTATCTTTCTCATTTTTTTTAATCACACAATTACCTACCATCATTTAGAGTTCACTTTATTGGCTTTAAGTGATTCAATAATCTCAGTGCTTATTATCTAAGAATGATACATAAAGGTGGAAGGAGGAGTGGAAAGGTTAGTATAAATGAATCTCCCAAGTCTCTGTGCTCTCTGCATTTACACAGCAATCTTTCTAGAATATTGCCAAAACATGAAGGAAGGGAATGTTTCATTGATTCATCCATCCACCCACTGTTTCATTCAGTTAGAACTATTCTTACCACAATACTTCACATGGAGTTTTCTATAAATAAATTAATATGTCCATTAGTTATCATTTGGGCAGTTCACTGCTAAGGATGGAATTTGGGGTCTTTAAAGTGCTGGGTGAGTGCTCTGCTACTGATCCACATCCTTAGCCTCCTAAGTTATGTTAATGCAATAGTAAGTCCATTAACTCCTTAACTCCCAAAATGGGGCAGGAAGTGGGGTTGGGGAGCTTTAACCTAATGTTGCTTACCACTAGCCAGTCCTTTGCTCATATAGTTTGCATCTCAGGTTTGATCAATGTTAATTTCTTGGTTTGCATTCTTTTTCTATGGTTGCAGAAGATATTAAAATTAGGGGAAGCTTGAATGCTGTAAATATAATAAGTTAGTTTACAATTTGTGCAAGATTCACTTACCCACTGTCAAGATGAGAAAGTCAAAGAAACAACATCATGCATTTAAACGTAGACTTGTAAAGATACAACTTATAGCTTTTTTTGCATACCAACATGATGCTTACTGCAGTTTATGTATTTCTTCACCAGCAGCAACAACAACAAAAGGATATACTTAATCCTTTACTTTGGATGTCAATCAATATCCAACACTTTTTCAGAAATGGATTACAAGTATGTATTTTAGCCCTTGTCTATAGGTATCTTTTTTTTGGGGGGGCACATAGTATGCTCAGGTCCAAAAGCTGTTCGCTTATCACTATTATAATTCTGAACTCTTGTTTAGTTCTTGGTCTTTATTTAAATTTTCCTTGCAAACAAACATATAACAACTAAGTCTTATATTTCCCAGATCCTATTCTTGATAAATTTAGTTTGCATATTAATCCCCAAACTAACTATGTTAGTTCACCTGCTAGCAGATCCAATTGGATTTTTTTTTACTGCAACTAGCTAGTTAACCATTTTGTGTGTAAACACATGAAATAAATTTGTATGTTTTTGGTGCTCAACATGTTATTTCTGTCTATACTGCTTACTCTTTATTGACAAGTTTCTTCCTCTTTGGGGCTAAAACAAAATTTGAAGGAAAATAATGGTAGTGTCTTTAAATTTTCTTTAGTAATGCATGAAAGGGACATCACATTTTAATAAACAGGCACTCCAGTAACTCGAGTAATATTTCTTAATTTTATACTTATTATGGAGAATGTTTATGATGGCATATAGTATTGAGAAATGTTGATTAATTTTACTTACATTGGTACTGTCATAAAATTGCATGGCTATTTTTTTAACTGGAAGAAACAACAAAATTCAATAAATTCCTCCAAATTTCACTCAAAATACATGTACAAATGCATTCACTATCATGAATCAATTGAAATGATCAATTCTTCATACAATTCACACCCTTCTTAAAGTCAAGATTAAGATTAGCAAATTTTTGAAAACATTTATTTTTGTACATAACATCAAGACTTTACAGTACAATGAATTATACTTTATGACTATGAAGAAACTAAATGTTAGAGAGATTAATGACTTCAATTTTGTTGATAATAATTCACATAATCTAATCCATAATGCTAATCTTGGGCTGATGGTGTCGTTTCCACAGTAGAGCACTTGCCTAGCATGAAAGTGGGTTTGAACCCTGACACATTGTAGCTAGTTACTTAGCAATGCAATAAAACTACTAACTACATGAGGCCTGTAATACAAACAACTTTGCCTTGTATTCACTTTCTTCTATGCTTGGTTGCATTTTGTGGTTATGGTTTATGACATTCATTAAATGCTTCATCATTTATTTGTTTTTTTGAAGTTGAAATAAACCCTGGACGATAACAAGCAGAGAAAAACATAGAATGACATTCTGTGGAACTTAATATAATTGAACCTGTAAGAAACAAATACAAATTATAGATTTGAGTTAACCTGATCAGTAAAACAATTGTTTACTTAAAAGATCAGTCAGCTTTAGTGAAAAGCAACACACAGAGAAACACAATAGTGTTACAACAAGGGTTCATTCTCTGTGAGAGGAGTCCTAGTTTCTCCTTTTGAGTTTCCTGACACATTGTTTTCTTCTCTTCTCTCTTTCCCTCCCTCCCTCCCTTTTTCCCCCTCCCTCCCTCTCTCCTTTCCTTGCCTCTTCTCTGCTCTCCTCTCCTCTCCCCTCCCCCTCCCCTCCCTTCCTTCTCTCTCTCTCTCCCTCCCTCTCTGTCTCCTTGCCTTCTCTGTGTACATGTTTCTCTTCTTGCTACCTCATTTCTCCACCTCACCTCCCCTTCAATTAGGCACTTATAATCTGACATGGAGCTGCAGTTGTAGAACTAGATGGCATAAATGTCACATGCAACGTTGAATTCCAGGAAACCAAGGAGCTAAACTGAGTCAAATTTGTGTTATTTTTATGAACATGGATTATACATAAACACACTTTCACATTTGAGTCACAAACTCGGCAACTATAGAAGTCTGATGAGTCAGAAATGTACCCTTTAGTAAAAGGCTATTGTGTGCTTATTAGCTGTTCAAATATTTTTCTAGATACCCACAAACCTATTTAATGCTTACATTAGAATAAGGTTAGCAAACTCTATATATGTGCTTTCTTCTTATTTAGGATGAACATTTTTTTTCCTTTAAGCACGATATATTTATCACCTATATCTTCTGGTATCTTGGAAGAGGAAGGTATAAAAATCGTCATCTAAAAGCATTATATGTACATATCCAAAATGAGAATGTTCTTTTGATTTCCAATAGTAAATAATGAAAATGTTCTGACGCTACATATTCTCAAAGAGAATTCCTGTGACTTTTGTCCTAAGCATTGTTTTCCTTTGCAAAGGACACACAGGAGACTAAATGTGGATGCCTGATTTGTGATCCTGTTAGTTTAAGTGAAATTCTTTCAATAGGACTTTTCCACACTAAATTTCAAGGTATTTTGGGAATAAGTCTTATGAATACCTGAGATTAATGCCTAATGATCTCAATTCAACATGACAAGTACTGAGACGCACGATTACACCTCGCCCACACATTTTTGCTGTAAAATTCTTTACTTAGTTTTCTGGAATGCTGCGAGGGAAACCATCCTTTCAAGGACCAAAATACCGTAATTATCTTCAAAAGTGTATTGATGGCTAGATTTAAATCGAAGATAGGTAGGTAGAGAACCTGAAAAATCATAGATAATAAGAATAAAAACAAGTTTTATAGTGCATGCCCCATAAGTAACTTTTACTGCATACTTTTTCCTGGTTGCACTGACTCAGTGTGGTATTTTACTATTTAATTGTAATATGCTTGTCTAATAATCACCAGAATATCAATATAAACAAAGAAATTGGTACCAGGAACTATTTTCTTTACCTGCATTTTAAAAGATACACTTAAAAATTTTGCTTTGGAAGTTCTATAACGAAGTGTAAGAGGGATGGTATTATCATAGTTTGTTATAGAATTATTTAGGTATTTCAAACAGTGTTGCATATTTTGGATCAAGGTCTAACTTCCTTTTCAATTAAAATATATATTATATATGATGTATTTTGATATAAAATTATTAGTTCTTTTTCAAGATAGGGTGTTACTCTGTAGCCCATGCATGTTTGAAATTCATAACTTTCAGCCAGAGCCTAGGATTACAGACATAAATCATACATGGCTTAGTTTTTTAGATTAGTTTTGAAATAAGTGGCTTTGGAGGACAATGGCCACAGCAAAGTGTATGTACAAATAATTTTCTTTCAAATGAAATGCAGAAGTAAAACTATAGAACCTGTGGTTTAGTAAATGTACTTACCACATAAACCTGACATCTTGACTTTGATCCCTGGGAGGAGAAAACCAATACCTTCACACATGTGCCGTGAGCACGCCCACACCTCCCCCCTTCTCTCTCTCTCTCTCTCTCTCTCTCTCTCTCTCTCTCTCTCTCTCTCTCTGTCTGTCTGTCTGTCATTTCACACACACACATACATACTCATGCATACACACAAACAATAATTTTTAAATGAAGTAAAACTCCAAATGCATGTTACAAAATACTACCTATGATATATTTTCCATATTGTCTCAATATTTGGCATATAAAAGAGAATAGAACTAATTTGTCTTTTTACTGCATTTTTCTACTGATAGTTTATGTTTAAGATTTCAGTTTAATAGATAAAATGTTATGAAACCTGACCAAAATGATTGCAATCATAGGAAAACTTTCATCTCACAAGTTAAGCTCAGAGCTATGTTCACACATAAAAAACTGGTAATAAATTAGAGTTATCTTATCATATGAAATAGTACTCTAACATGATAAGCAAGTTGGTACATTCAAACTCATTGGAGTAGAGAAACTTCACAAAGCTTAATTGCCACATGATTTAGAAAACAATACACAAACACTTACTAAGATCCTTTTACCTATTAATTAGAATTTGGAAGATGATAAAGACTTGTGACTTCTTAAATTGAGTATAAAAATAATCATGGAAGTCATTTTAAATCAGGCCATTGAACAAATTTTAATTATCATAATTGAGAACTCTTTTTTTTTTTTTTTTTTTTTTTTTTTTTTTGGTTTTTCGAGACAGGGTTTCTCTGTGTAGCTTTGCGCCTCTCCTGGAACTCACTTGGTAGCCCAGGTTGGCCTCGAACTCACAGAGATCCGCCTGGCTCTGCCTCCCGAGTGCTGGGATTAAAGGCGTGCGCCACCACCGCCCGGCTAAGAACTCTTATTTCAGCTTCCTATTCAATGCCTACCTAATGAAATTCTTTCTATATTTGACATTTTTCTTGCAGAAAGAATGAATGATAAAAGCTGATTTTGGTATACCAGCTATTGGTTATGTACAGGCTGTCTTGCCCTAAAAATTATGTATCAGCAGAATCTCTGAGCTACACATTTTCCCATGCAACATTCACTTCATCCTTAAGTACTGAAATACCATCAAATGGTCTGGTAAAAATTTTAGTTAGACTGTATTCCTGAACAGTTCTAGAAAAGATATATTCACGATTGCTTTATTGAATACATACACACATTTCTACTTATTAACTGCAAATTTCAAACAGTATTGAATTATAGGCTAGGGAACTCTTGTACTAGGAACAGAAAACATTCACCAAACACTTGACAGACATCTAGCATCATTCTAAGCATATTGCTGTCCTTATGCAACAAATGTTTTACAAGTTTTTCAGTTATCTACATTTAAGTGACAAGGAAAGAGGCAAAGCAAAGTCAAGACACCAATTCAAGATAACATAGTTTGTAAGTGGCAAGCTGTCAATTCTCTTAGCGTTCAATCCATAACATTTTGTGTCAGTGTCCAGAAAATAATTAGTTTTGTGTTGGGTGTTCTTCACCTCCTACCCCAACTCAAGGTTTTGTACAGACTAGGCAAAGGCTTTGCTATGGACCTTCATCTTTAGCCCATTTCCTTTGCTTCGTTTTATTATGCAGGCACCTAAGAACATCTTCCTGCACGTATCAGATTGATGTGAGCAGATTACCTGCCATACTCCTCTACCCTTCTTTTCTCCCCTCTTACCTCTCCCTCTGGTCCATTTGCTCCTCTGGACAATTTCACATCTGTTTTCATGTAATCTGTACATGTATGGTTTCCATGCCTCACACAGCAGAGAAAACAAATCACATTTATCTTTCAGAGACTAACTTAAGAACCACAATGTTGACATTTGATCAAAAGGAAAATACAAAGATGACTTCCTACTCTGATATAAGCAGTAAAAAGAGAATTAAGAATTCTTCTGAGCCTAATGTACTATCAGTAATCTACTAATGGGAACTCAATATATATGATAAATGTATTCTTCCAAACTCAAGTTTATGCATTATATTAAATTTTGAATTAAATATATAAATTTGTGGCCAAGGGTTGATTAATACACCCTGCACCAATCCCTCAGACACTTATAATGACATTACTATGTGTTTGTATTTAGGCAATTTACAAGAATAAAATGTATTCAGAAGCCAAAAATTCTTTTGCAAATGTAGTCTGTAATTAATTCATGACTTTACTAAAGAAGAGAACTGAATAAAGAGTGGGTTAATTTGAAGTTACTGATATAACCTTAGTTTGATAAATATGCATAATAAAATGCCGTGTAAATGACAGACTGCCCTAGTCATTAGACTTGTATTCTTTCTTGGATTTGTGGAATAACTGTAATGTCAGTTGTGTCTACTGTGCAAGACTCTGTATGGCTCTGAATACATTGTGGGCAAAACCACGGCGATATTTTCATATATTCCCATTGGTATAAAGAAAAACAAAAGAAAATATACAACAATGTTTTTTTTTTTTTTTACCAAAACCATGGGTGATTCTTTACAAATGAATCTCATCAATTTCAAATCAGTTTAAATGAACATGTAATAAAAAAATAGCAATAGAGATTACATGCAAATATACCTATATGTCTTGCTTTCAAATCACAAATGCTTGATTCTAAGTAAAATTAAAGTTACTATTAATATTACCAAATATTAGAGGAGCATTTTGCCATGTTAATGGTAAGCTATACTTTTAAATGAACAGATTACAGGTTCAGAAACATTAGATTTCTAATATTTCACCCCCACATTTGACTTTGACATTAATTCTTAATTTGACTATTTTCATTGTTCCATTATGACTGACATTTCACCATATGATATCTATTGTCAATCATCAAGTTGATCTATGATGACTTTAAAATATGAAATATAACTTAATGTATAAATAATTTAAAATAACACAAAGTCTTCAGAATATTCCTTTAATCATTACAGTTATTAACTGTAGTTATTGGCATTACTTATATAAACTATGTTTTTAAGAAACTGGCAGGTACAATAATAGGCTGAGAAATTACCATTATTCACAATTGGCAGTTCATTGGAAAGTATAAAATACTGCAAGTAGCACTGTGATCTCATTTTTAAAAATTATGATGGCCATATTCACTTTCAACATACTTGAGAAAGAATACAATATGAACTTGTCATAGACCTGTTCACAGGAAATGAATAATGGCAGCTCTAAAATATTTATCTTTTCATTCTTTTTCAATGACAGAAATGAAAAGGGCCACTCAAATTTATATAAAGATGCATCAGAACTTCTTGAGGTTTTGTTAGGAATAAAATGCACCCACCATAAGATCTTTATAAGAGAAAAATGTCAAATCTGAAAGTGAGGTATCTTGGAAAGAAGAGTGTATTGGAAATAATCCTCCACAGCACTTGCATAAATTCAAATGAATATTTCAGAACAGTCCTGGAGTAAAGAAATTTCCCTGTGGGTAGTAAGTGTGTGGTAGAGCACTTGCCCAGGACATTGAAGGCTATGTGTTCAATCCTTACTACCACAAAACACGAATTCATACATAATCACTTATGCTAGTAATCAATTATTTTCAAGAGCATGTCAGCTGTATATCTTGTGAAATGTATTTATTTTCTCTGTAAAATAAATATTTCTTACATATAAAACAGATAATAACATTGATACGTAGATTGGCTGATAAAATGTTATTATCAACCTTCCTCCAAAATAGCTAAAGTTCATTCTCCATCAGGGATATTCTGTATATTTTATTGTACAGTTCTGGAAAATATAACAGCTGTATGCACACATACATTGAAGTTAAATGCAGAAATAGAAATCATTTGGTGATGTTACAGCTTGCTGCAGTCACATGGACTGTTTGGCCATGTTTCTGGACCTTAATTAACTTTAAATTTTCAATATTAAAAGCAGTACAACTGCTGTTAGAAAGTTATATTAGTAAAACTGATAATAGTCTGGAAATTCACTTGACTTCATCCTTAAGATTAGTAGGAGTGAAATTTCTACTTGCCTTTGAATAGATAGATAGACATTAAATTTTATGATTCTTAACTAGCCAATTAGAAACTTTTCAGGCTAATATCTGTTTGCTGTTACCAAACAAATGCATTTCAAATACATGTAAATGTTCACAAACTTTTGAGAATAATACTTGTTATTACTAATACTATTATTATTATTATTATTATTATTATTGCTATCGGTGATGGTGCTGCTGGTAGTGGTGGTGGTGCGTGTTTGTATAAAGACAGCATATGTCATGGAGAGTGTATGGAGGTCAGAAAACAGCTTTCAGGAGTGAGCCTCTTAAGTTTGCCAATGAGGATATAATTGACCTACTACACTCTGTCTCACTTTAATGATCTCAATAAAGTAGAAGTTAACTTCAGTTTTGTGTGGACTTTATACTGAATAATGAATTTTTAGGAACACATTGGGAAATATATTATTTCTCCAAATTTTTTATTTGTTTTATGGCTCATTTGCATTTTTTGTTTTTCTATAACTGTTTTCAATGAATTTGATGATAAGGATGTGAATTAATTAATTTTCTATCTATACATGTTACATAATATAATATTAATCTAAACCAACATAGATTACAAAAATAAGATTAAGAAACAAAGTCATTCCACTTATGAAGGAAGCTATATTCACCATGCTGCCACCAGCAGGTCAATATACTTTTTTTTTCTATTCCTATAAATTTTGAGAAAACTCCTGAACTCTGCCTCTTTTCAGGGTCATTATCCTGTGAATAAGATGCAAATAAAATCAGCAAAGTAGGAAGCCATGCATCATTTGATATTTAAAACTCCTATAGTTTTTCTTTTTATGGGGGATTGTAACTAATGCTGTAATTCATGGTTCTGGACATGGTAGACAGGTATCAGCATTTGCTATCTGGCACGTGTGTGTGTGTGTGTGTGTGTGTGTGTGTGTGTGTGTGTGTGTGTGTGTGTGTGTTGCTAGAGAGATGTACTAAGTGGTCTGCATATGGGAAATAAGTGTTCTACCACTGAGCTGCACCTGTAACCTACATTTGATTTTCTCAAGTCCTGTTGTATTTTTTACATTATATGTAATATCATGTGAAGGTTTGAAGTTTTAATTTCAATACTAAATTTAGAAATTAAGTATGAAAATATGGATGTGAAAACTATTCCATTTAAGACAGGTGAAAAAACATACACAATTAATAGTTGTCATACATGGGTGTTTAGATGATGGGATTGTTGCAACATTTTCATTTTTTCAAGCTGTTTACAGCAACCATGCATATTATTTATAAGCAGGAGGAACAGTAAGTGATATTTTGAAACACTAGAAACTCTTTTTCATTGAAGTTACTTGTACAAGACCTACACAAGATCAAGCCAACAGAAATTTGAGCATAGATAGACTAGAACTCCAGGCCCCACCCCTTACTGGGGAGCTTTTGGCAGGCAGTGCACTGTTACTGAAGAATAGAAAAATCATTCTTTTTAAGGATGTGACCATTGATAGGATTCCTACACTCCAGTGGATATGCCCACATCCATGTGCATATAGAAAGCACTAACTTGACTTTGTCGGCTACTAAAAAGAAAGAGAGAGAGAGAGAGAGAGAGAGAGAGAGAGAGAGAGAGAGAGAGAGAGAGAGAGAGAGAGAGAGAAAGAAGACTTGAGGTTGGAAGAGAGATGTATTGGGGAATATGGAAGGAGTTGGAGGGAAGTTATGGAGTACATGTGATAATATCTCATTATATGCATGCATAAAATTATCAAGAATAAAGAAAAGTTGAAAAACAAATACCAAATAGTTCTGATTTTTTTATTTTAATATATTAATTTATTTATATGTGTAGGGTGCACACTTGTCATAGTGCATATGTAGAGGTCAGAGGACAACATGCAGGAGATAATTCTCTTCTTTTATTATGTGAATCCCATAACAAACTCATGTCATTGGTCCTGTCAATAACCACATTTGTCTGAAGAATTGTTAGCCCACTAAACTCAAAGGAATCCTATAATTTTATTTTTATATGATATTGACTCCCTGAAATTATATTAATAATCCATTATCCTGTATTCTAACAAGGAAATATAGCAGCCATTGGCTAACTCAGGTTTATGGTGAATGATGTCATGGACAGTAAGCATAGAAGAGAACAACTGCACCCTGAGTCATGCATTTGTCCAAACAGTGTGCTCCAGGGCAGGGAAGAATGGAGACATTTTAAACTTAGAAACAACTGTTTGTTAGTTAAATGAAACACAACTCCATAAACAAATCCTGGCCCAAATCTTCAATATATAAAATTTATATATATATATATATATATATATATATATATATATATATATATATACAGAAATGTCATAATCCAGTTTCCCAGGATATTCTACTAAGAAAATCCATAGGAAAAATTGAATAATAACATATGGCTTCTAGTGAACCAGTGTTTGAAACTGTGTTTCTATGGTAACTATACAACCTAAATGTTAGAATTTGAAATATTACATGCTTACCATTTCTCATGTTAACAGAAAGGTTTTTTCCTCTGGAAAATTCTGACATCATACTCGTGATTTGAAAGAATGAATCCTTTTCAAAAATTTAGAATTCTTACTTACTTCAATAAGGAAATTCAAAGAAAATGTACCTCTCCATTTCAGGCAGGTTTCTCATTGTGTCCCTGTCCACTTTTACACAAATTTTACAAATTATAAATCTAAAAATTTTAAGCCTTGCCATTGTGATGTATAGTCACAACTAATGTTCTTAAGTTAAAATTCACACTAGACCAGATACTTTATAGTAAATGATGTCATTAACGTTAGTTCATTCAAGCCTTCCAACAATATTTTGAATCTTGTAGGATGATTATTCTATACACTCTGTAGGTGGGTTATTGTGCTATAGGGGAATGCCATACCAATTGTTTAAACAGAAGTACTTCTCGACCTCACATTTTCAGACTTTTAAATTCTGTACCATGTAGCTAGAGTTTTCCTGCCTCGCCCACAGTCAGGACAAATCTCTCTCACCTGCCAGTCCCGCAGCTGCTCAGACCCGACAAAGTAAACACAGAGACTTATATTGGTTACAAACTGTATGGCCGTGGCAGGCTTCTTGTTAACTGTTCTTACAGCTTAAATTAATCCGTTTCTATAAATCTATATATACCTTGCCACGAGGCTTGTGGCTTACCAGCATCTTCACATGCTGTTTTTCCTCGTGGTGGCTGGCAGTGTCTCTCTGACTCAGCCTTCCACTTCCCAGCTTTATTCTCCTCCTTGTCCCGCCTATACTTAGTGTCTAGCCACTGGCCAATGAGTGTTTTATTTATTGACCAATCAGAGCAACACATTTGCCATACAGAACATCCCACAGCAGTACCATCCACCAAACATAAATCTTAACTCTGCATTATTATGGTTTAGCAAAATGTTGACTCTGAGATAGTGTTTCATAAGCTGTTCATGGTAGACATTAAAAGCAAAATCAAGTATATCTAAATGTCAAAGAAATATGGAAGTGAGCATTATACCAGCTGCTGCCTGTTGTCCCTATACTGTATCTGCAAAATAAAACTAGAGTTTTTTATAAATACTATACTAACATTTCTCATGATAGGTAATGAACTCATAGTTAAATAATTATGAGAAATTTTATTCTCAGCACCAACTATTCTGCACTATATAATAGAACAAGATGGAAGTGTATAAGCACAAAAATATTCCTTGTTATTAAAAATAGATGAAAAATTCTATACAATCTCACTTGGTTACTTGGAGCAATCTGACTACAGACATTTTGATTAAATCCTTTTTCTTCCTACATCCTGTTAGAAAATAGTGCTACTTTTGCCAAAAATAGGACAGATGATTACATTTATTTCCCATACTTGTTTCATATCCTGCAGATCATTGTCTCAGAAGTCTCAATTTAGAAGCTTCTTCCACATCACTTAGAAAATGTTAGCCTCAGGCTGGAGGGATAGCTCAGCCATTAAAGTCTAGGCTCACAACCAAAAATATAAGAAAATATTAGCCTTAATATATTTCATTTTCGTTAAGTAGCTAAATGAAAAACACAAACTCAGTTAATAAAATTCGATTGATACTTAATCTGACAATGAAAAGAGCTTATGTTTGAGTAGGGCCTAGATCACACTTCTGTGATCTCAGCACCTGAGAGACAGAGACAGAAGGACTGTGAGGTCTTGGCTATATAGCCAAACTCTAACTAAAAAATAATAGGGGCATTGTAGTCACCTAACAAATGAGATGTCTTTCTTGATTTCACAAGAGTCTCCTAGATATCATCAACAAAACATCAAACTTTCAGTAGATTAAAAGCTGGGCATGTTGGTGAATACATATAGTCCCAGCAACACAGAATGTTTACCTGGGAAGTAATCTTAAGCACAGAAGTTTAAGCTTGGAAAATGTAGTGAAATCTGTCTCCACCAAATAACATATGTATATTAAAAATTATAATAAAACACATTCTTTTGAATATTAACGAAATATTTAATTTATAATATTTGGAGAACTACAAAATATTTTGTACAAAATTGCATGCTAAGCCCCTGAGCTTGATTCCTAATTCTGCAAAAATAAATTATAACTAAACACAGAAATAAAATAAATAATAGACTTATAGATGATTAAGCAATTGCAAATTTAGCCCTTTTTAAATCACAGACTATATCACTCCTTTCATTAGATTAACATGAATGAAAACTGACAGGAGATAAGTGTTTTACCTGATATGTATGTGAGAAAATTAAGTCCTCAAAACACAGCAAGAATTGAATATCTATGCTATTCTATTGGGGGGAAAGGAGCAAACTGTAAATGTGATAAGTCTGAATAACTTGGGCTCTTGTCATTGACTGGGTAACAAACAGGGTAGGAAGAAAAGGGTTAATCTATCATATGTGCAAATTTCCCTTGGCATCTTCCTGTCCTTAATGATATTTTCCTTTTAGTCTAGGCAATTTTCACATGGGACATTTTGTGCCCTGGCTTTAAAAAATAGGATAAAGGTCACCGAAATCTTCTTGCCTCTTCTGTTTTACAAATGGGATGCCATATGGGAGGTGTCACAAGACAACTTTGGTGTCTTGGTTCTCTCTTTCTGCCATGTGGGCCCAGGGAGTTGAACTCGGGTCATTAAGCTCATCAGCAGGTGCTTTTATCTACTATCCCAACCTAATTTTTAATGACTAAATCTTAACTAGTAGGTCTTTTTCTTACTATAGGGCCTATTCTTAAAAAAGGGACTAATCTTATTGGGTTTTGTGTTTTTATACCTCTTAGAATACATAAGAGCTCTCTATTGAGAAATATATTTCACTTATATTTCATATTCCTATATATCTACACCCCCAGAATGTTCAAATACATTTTGAGTATTCAAATGCTTTAAATACACATTTTTATAGCCAAATATACTGCCGCAAAAGAAAGAAAATAGAATTCAATAAACTTTCAAATAAATGACACATGAGTATTTTATTTTTAATATATATAGTATTTTTTTCATTTTGAGTAATTAAAATTCAAATTAAAGCTTATTTTTAATAAATATTGTCTACCCATAAAATTCTACTTTTTAGCATGCATACTTGCTATTAATATATTACTTGCATTGAGACAAATGATTTTAAACATTAGGGAATTCATTTAATGAACTAAAAATTTTATTTTTAATAAATGAAACAATAAATGAGTACATGGAAACTGAAGGAAGCAAATATTAAAAGCACTAGTGGAAGAAAGATAATGTAAGACAGCCCTTAAACTATGGAAGAGGTTACTTTGCATAGACTGAAATAATGTTTTTCTGCCAATTACAGGTATTTTGATAAAATTTTAGAGAGAAGTATTGTTTCATGTAGATATTGAACTAACTATGAAACAATTATTAAGTCAAGGAAGCACTTATTTACCAATGACATTTGCAAATATAAATGGGCTTTTTATGCTGTTTAATATGCTGCTCTTTTTAAATATATTTTTAATTGAAAAAGAATTCCATCAGTTTCACTGTCACTTTATCCCCTGGCAACTACCCTCACTTAACATGTCTCCCCCACTATCAAGTTGATAGCCTCATTGCCTTTGGTTATTATTGTTACATGCATATATGTGTTTGCATGTTTATGCAGAAATATATGTAAATTTCAAAGTGTAAAATAAAACGAGGCTGTCTGTCCTGGAAATTATATTGAGATATTTTTTTCTATCTCTAGAAGGAATGTTTTGGGCTACAAGCATAGCTCAGTGATACAGTAGTACTGTATAGCATGCCCATGGCCCTGAGCTCAAGCCCTATCATGGCCAAAAAAAATGAGAGAAAAGAAAGAAACATATTTTGTGCTTTCTGCTGCTTAAGTTTTATAGAAATGATTCTTATTATTCCTCACAAAAATAAATCTATGCTTTTTTGTCTAGCTAGGAGGGAGGAAAAAGGATCTACAGATCATTTAGAGATAAGACCTGTTTCTTCTCCATTCTTCCCCTTTCCGTAATATCCTCCTAACCCCCAGAATCTTCTCATCATGGCTCTGCACTCTGTAAAATAGCTGTAAATCAGAGGATTCATTCTAAGTTTCCTCCTTAAGTTTGTTTTCCTGTAAGAAATGAAATAGGTTAACGCTTGTACTTATTGGGGAAAAGGAAATAATTTTCCCTAGAAGCTCCTCTTTCTGCCAAATTGAAATATAGATAGCCATGCTGATAGCCCAAGCAGTGGCGCTTATTGCATATGTTACTGATGAGAATCTAATAATGTGAGATGTAATAGTGATTGATCCTAGTCAGAGCAAGCACAATGGAGATGTCACAGCGCTATGTCACTCTTGGAAATCTGATGAAACACTTCAGGTTGGGAAAGCCAGGTTGCATTTTAAACAAGTTTTAATCCATCAGTGGTTATGGCACATGAAGAAGACAAATATTCTGTCTGTGACGTTTCTTATAACACATGCCGAAACAGAAATGAACATGATAGGTTAAGATAGATGTGATTTATCTTCACACTATTTTTCAATTTTGCCAGTATATCACTTAACTAAGGAGAACACTCTCACATACAAATGTCTCTGAATGCCACAGAGGGACTTCAAAATCTTCTTTCCTGCATTGCAAAAAATCCCTAGCAAATATAAGCCAAAGTCTCAGCCTGGGGAAATGGAAAGGGAGAAACAGAACCTCAACATCTATCCAATTTATGCTTTGGCAAAGACTAAGGTTTTAGGAGTCTCAGGCAACAGGAACCTAGTAAAAGAATTTGCTGTGTGTTAAACTATTTGACTTCTGAGAATTATACTTTTTTACATTTAAATTTTTATGAAATTATCTTTTAAAATGCCAACATTCTATCAAAAATTTCTCCTAACTGATAAGCCCCAATTCTTTTCCTAAAAAAGAAGTGAAAACACATTTATCAATGCAAATCCTATACCTTTTGATAACTTAATCAAGCAGCTTTGTATCAAGGATCCTTTCAGATGAACGAATCATCAAATTTCATAGTATTTCAGTTATCATAAGTATTTATTGGATTAGTGGTTTTATATTTGGGCATCAGTTTTATCTTAGAAAGCAGCTGAAATAGCCAAGTGTGTTTGGTGTTGTGTTCCCTTCCCACACTTCATAAAATTAGATGCTTCCTCAAAATAGAGATTTCACTAAGTGATGGAAAAGTTGCTTAAGAACTTTTGGCTGACAGTTAAGTGAAAGATCAGAGTCCAAAGACTACATTATTTACACAGTTATTTCCTGTCCTGAAATTCCATGTTTTTCACAAAGAGAAAGAATGCTTAGCAGGGTTAGGTGTTGCCTAGCTCCTGGGCAGATCACCATGGATTTCATCTTCAGCAATGAAACGAGTGTGTGCTCTATAGTACGCTTTAATTTCTTCTTACAAGTCAGAATGTAGTTGCAGAAAATACTTGTTATTTTACAGTCTTGAAATTTTAAAACATACTTTTATTTCAATTACCTTGATAATCTTGGACATTTCTTGGAAGGGGGAAATATTTTTATAATGGAAAGCAGTCAAATAATTGCCATTTTTGTGAGGCTATTTAAAAACACACTAAGAATAAGTGTAAAAGCACTTTTGGCATATAAAGTATTACAGTATTTTCATCAAAATACCAAATTACGAAAACAGGATTGGTAGTGGGAGGATTGTGTTTCTTACTATAATGTTTCAAAAATATGTCTTTATAGAAAAACATTACAATGAGATACTTTAAAAATAACTGGTATAGATGAATTTGTTGTTTTAAAAGTTTAACTCAAAATAGGTCTTTTAATAAAAAACTTCAGCTGTATATATTTTTACTTCACGGCTAGTCAGGTAAAACTTTTATATAAGTCCATACATAGATGTAAAATAATAAACAAAATATATCAGTTAATATCAAGATGAAGTTTAGTGTAGTGGAAAGAATACTAGAAGAACAATAATACAGTTTTTATATTATAATCATGATATTTCATTGACTTCTGAATCTGATATTTTTTCTGAAGGTTATAAAAATGTCCTTAAAAAGTTATGGTGTGCATCCTTCATTTATACTATAAATACCGTTCATTTTATCATTAATATATACTATGTTGTATTAGTGGACCCGTTAAGAGTTTCCAAATTCCATGGGCTAATTAGGTCTCTCCATTCCACAAGAAGGATAGTTGATTATCTTTGCTACACAATCTACAAGGAAGATGTGAATATACTGCCCATTTCAAACTGTCAGTTGAAGAATCCTGCCACTGAACCAGTCCTTCTGTATTTAGGACATCTTATAGGGCACAATATAGAAATAATGAATTTCTCAATGAAATTCTAACTGTTACTATTATGATGACACACCACTCAAGGATTAGATTGTTTTGCCCAATAGAAACAAGTTTGACATTAACATAACTAAGAACCAGGGAGACTGTTCATTCCTAGATTGCTTAGATGTAAAGTATCTCTCTAATAACGTACATTTGTTTAACACTGGTTAAAATGGATTCAGAAGACTTAAGAAGTGAAAATAACCTAGTCAAATTGTTTAATTTTATGCAGGAAAAATTAATATCAAATGAAATATTTTTTGCTATACCTTTGTTTTCCCTCTTTTAAAAATGCCGTAGTCAAGTCCAGAAAATTTCATATCATGAAGGCCTCATTAAAGGCAGTTGTGATTATGAGCAAATTCCTGTTAGTGCAATAATACAAATGAAGGTCATCTTGCTAACTTTTATGACAAATTTTCCTATTGGTACTCAACACTAAACTCAGTTTCTCATTGTCTTAGGCATGATTAAGAATTATTTAATCATAAAAACACTTAAACTAATGACCAGATGGGGATACAAGAATCCTTGAACTAAAGAAATTATTTTATCTTCTTTATTTTATAGCATATTCCAGAAATAGTTCTCCATGACCTATCTATTCTATTCCTAGACCATTTCTTTCATGAGCAAATAGAAAAACACAAAGAATGTAGTGCATTCTCCACTACTAAGCCCATACACATTTGGAACTATTTTCCTTCAATGAGAAGTACATTCTACTTTTGCTTTCAAGAGGTTTTTATGGGTAACTTTTGATGGTATAATATTAGACCATTCTGCAGTAGAGGCTGGAGTTTTCAGATGAGAATGTTCTTGGCGAATTATTTCTGCAAGCCTATTGGAGTGGGTAAGGTTGTTATTTTTGATGAAAAGAATGTTTTGTGAAGTTATTTTTAAACGTAACTTTAAAAAATATCGACAGTTTAAAATAGTTTAAGTACCTTGGCAAGTAGGCAAAAATAGAAAGGAAGGTAAATTTGGCCAATATTACTTCTAGCCAGTATATTTCTATATTTCATTAAAACAAATTTTATCATTGCATTTAAGGAAGATTACAAAACAGATTTTTGTCACCGAGGAACATAACAAAATAAATATATTATATATCTGTTGTGCTTTTGTAATACAATGTTTCGCATATCAAAAAAATAAATAAAGTAATAAAAACATATAAGGTTCACATTGCTCTAGTTTTGGAAAAAAATGAGGACAGTTTGTATTATTTTAATCACTGCAATTTCTATAGCCTAAGCTTTTCTGAAGTTAAATAAAAATTGTATGTAAAATATTGTATGTAAAGTCAGTGGATGAAGTGGTCATCACTTTGATAATTATAGTCAAACTAGTAGTAGCATTGCCTTTATTACATTCAAATTTAGAAGATTCTTTGCAAATTTAAAAGACTATTCCTGTGTTTTACACCAACTATGCTTTCTTTCAATAAGAGTTTAAAACTCACTTTGGAAATGCTATACAGAGCAGCTACTTAGTATATGTCAAAAGATATAAAATAGAGAATACATATAGAAAACAATTTTCAGGAATCTTGTTTAAAAAATTTCTTTAAGACTAGTTCATACATGCAATAATGTTTGTACTGTCACAATTAATTGTGGATACCATTCGTTATTTAATAATCTATTCCCATTTCAAACATTGTATGCACTTTCATACATTTGAGACTTTTAATATTTTTTTCTTTTGAGACAGGGTCTCATTATGTAGCCCAGGCTGGCCTTTAACACCAGGTCCTGCTGCATGGGTCATAAGTCTAGGGATTGCAGATGTATACCATCAAACCTGGTTTGAATGTCTTGTGACCTCTACCTTAGCATTTAGTAATATATTGCTTATAAAATGTCACTTAATTTTGTTTTCTTTTTAACGTTTTAACTGTAATGAACTGATGACTAGCATGTTTTCATATTATATTGCTGACAATTAAGACTAGGTTTGCCTAATTTATAAAGACAATTGATAGGATCTATAAACACTTGTAGTATAACTTCAATTACAATATTTTCTCCTGGCATTGGGGTAGAGCTCAGTGCATGAGGCCTGCTGAGCAAGCACCCAGCCACTAAACTACATCATCAGTTTCCCAAAGTAACTTAAAGTTGGAAAAACATAACACTTGTAGTCAACTAAGTAAGATAGGCAGTTCATAGAGAAATATAACTTACAATGGAGACTCTTCTGCCTTACTGTTTCTTAATGTGCAAATTAATTTATTAAATTTACAAATACTTGCTTTCTGACTTGTCAGTTTATTGCCTTGAGCTTTTCTCATTTTGTGATGTGTTCCTGAACTTTACTGGCATTCTCTGGATGACTGCAAAATGTTAAGTCAGCCACAGTGTAAAGTACAGCACTATCAAAAATGGTTGATCTGAAAGTCACAAGCTTTGTAGGAAAATACTATACCAAAGCTTTAGCCATGGGCTTATGGTGCTCTTAGTTCTCATGAATTTGAAAGAGAGCAAGGAGAGGTATATGGAAGAGTTTGAAGGGAAGAAAGGGAAGGAGAAAATAACAGAATTATATTAGTCAAAGAAGTAAGAAAATAAAAATAGGTTTACTTTTTGCTATTAGAAAGATACATAAGTGACTATGGCATGTTGAAGCAGCACTTTATAATTTGACAGTCAGGTTTAACAATTAGAAAGTTGTTTCAGTCCAGGTATCCAGGTAGTACTTGCAACACATCTAGAAAATGATCTTATTATTCTGAAATGATGAAAGCTTCTCTAAAATTAGGAAAATTAAGCAATAAACTGAAGAGTAAAAATTAAATTTTAGTAGATTTTTCTTTCATTTCTACTTATAGAAATATGGATGAATTTTTCATCTTTAAGTCAACTCATTACATGGAAAGACCTAACACTGAAAGGATGAAATAATAGAAAAGACTATCATTAGTGCTTATAACTATTCTTAAGTCCTCTTTTCTAATCAATTCTTGATCATCCTACAAATTTGACCTATTATAAGCTTTAAAAATAATGACTGAGTCTCAGTGAGATGTTTCTTCTCAGGTCTCCTTAACACTTGGTATGTATCTCCTATGCATTTGACTGCCAACTGCCCACTTATGTATTTTTTCCTACTGAAGTTTCACTGAAGCATGACTACTTGATCTCACATCCCCACAGTAAACCTTTACTACAAAAGAAACATTCATTAAAATGGCACACAGCACCAAATGTATGAGTACATTCTGGTATTCCCGACAGTTGAAAGGAGAAAAGCAGGACGACTTCAATTCAGAGGCCAGACTCAGCTACATAGCAAGCCACTCTAGACTACTTGGTGTGATACTGCTTCTAACAAATAAAAGAAAAAAATATCGATAATTAAACAACTGTTGTTTTCCATAACATAACTTTTATAGTGCAAAGCTATAAACCAGACAAGAGGGCAGATTTTTTAAAAAAAAAAAAAACTCTATTAATGCGTCATGAGACAAACCATGAAATTTTCATTTCCGCTCTCATTAGAAGATGGTGATTGTCAGAAAGTTGGTTGAACATTTCTGAAAACAGAGCATCTGAATGCAAGAACACTTCATCTTTCCGCTGTTTCTCTGAAGCCATGGACTTTTCCACTCAATTGACTGAAAACAGAAAAAGATCTTTGTTTTTTATCATGATAATAATTCAAGAGAAGAAAGCATAGCCTGAAGAGGAAGGGAATCATGCACAGCCTTTGAGAATCAGAGCAAAAAGCAGTGTTTTGTCTGAAGCAAGTCGTGTTTACACTAGCAGAGTTTACTGTCTCTAAACCAGAGGCAAATGGAGCTTGTGACAACTGGTTTGTAGTAGGGAATGAAAAAGGGAAGATCTATACAATTGCTTATTTTTACAAATAGTTTTGATAGTTTAGACGGATGAACTTCTCATTAATTTTTTTGTTTATTTTACATACCAACCAGTTTCCCCTCCCTCCTCTCCTCCTGTTCCCTCCACCCACCTCCTTTCTACCTGCCCCCCCCCCATCCACTCCTCAGAAAGGGTAAGGCATTCCATGGGACTCAACAACGCATGGCATATCAAGTTGAGGCAGAATTAAGCTCCTCCCCACTGCATCAAGATTGAGCAAGGCATCCCACCATAGCGAATGGGTTCCAAAAAGCCAGCTCACTCACCAGAGACAGATCCTGGTCCCACTGCTAGGGGCCCCACAAACAGACCAAGCTACACAACTGTCTCCCACATGCAGAGGGCCGAGATCAGTCCCATGTAGGATCCTTAGCTGTTGGTCTAGAGTCCATGATCTCCCATAAGCTCAGGACAGGACAGATGAACTTTCAAAAAACTACCACACAACTAGCTTATGTCCTGTTTTATTACCACCACCATCTTCCTATGCAGACTTATCTTCTAGGGTAATCAGTATGATTCAAAAAGCTGTACTTAATTTGAGTAGAAAATGCAATTTCAGTCTAATACAATCCATTGTAACTGACATTCCACTTACCTGACTTCCAGAATATCATGAACAGAGTTCTTCAAACTACAATGGTATGGACAAATTTTTGTATTCTAAACTAATTTTAAAAAAGCAAACAGGATTGTTTTGCTTTATTTTGTTGAAACAGGATTTTTCTCAATATTTTGACAGGATCTCACATTGTAGTCCTGGCTGGTGAGATACTCACTATGTAAACCCCAGGTAGCCTTGCATTTGAGCTATCCTCCTGCCGCAAACCTCTTGAGTGATGAAATTACTACCATACTCTGGTAGAGGCAGGGTCTTGTTATGTTTGGCTTCTAACTCCTAAAATCAAATAGCTAGTACTGAAGGAATGTACCAAAAAGTTCAACTTAATAAACCCTTAAATTGTAATGTGTTTATGTGAGGATTCGGTGTATGCATGTGTACCATGGTGCACAAGTGGAGATCAGAGGACAACTTGCTGACATCAGCTCTTTTTCCACCACGTGGGTTCCAAGGGTTGAACTCTGGTCATCAAGTTTGATGGCAAGCGCTTTTAGTCAGTGAGCCATCTAGTCAGCCTCAATAACATTAGCAAATCAAACTTGGTAGTACTTACCAGTACAATTTAGCCAGCTAAGAGTCTTGACTGAAGATACAATTTCCAGACTTGCCTGTCCATGGGATACAATACAAAGGCAGAACCATGTCCTTTAAATGGGAGAGAGCATGGGGTTTGTAACTCATAAACTGACTCATTGCAGTCAAAAGAATGCAAAATCAGGCCATGAATATTTGCTCTAATTTTAACACAACAATAATCTAGTTAGACTAGAATGACAATATGATAAGTTAAATTTAGTTTATGGCACAGTAATTTTTTTTAACTGAAGTTGTCTGTGGCTATTACTGAGAACATTGCCTGTCATTTTTGAGATAACTCGTCATTTAAAAAATTCAATATTTGTAAATGCTGTCAATTTGACAGGTCTGCAGACATGCTTAATTTAAAAATATATTTGAATAATAGAACAGCAACGTTGAGATTCCTGCACAATCTCCGCCTAAGCATCTGTTGTGTCTACCACTATTTTGGAAAGTCTGTTTCCTGGGTGAAGAATTATTTTGGTCAACATATCTCAGCAGCATCCCCAGAAAGATTGCCCTTCCCTCATGGCACTAAAGATTGTCATGACATATTTTTTTTTAACTTTTGGGAGATCTGGATGTGGACAGTTGGTAGTGCTTCCAATTCGCAACCCAGCCATTTCCTACTCTAAACACCTAGGGCAAGAACTGTGCATTTAACACAAGGAAGTTGCACTGTGATGGCTTTTCTACTTTGCCTTCCATCGTTTCTCTTCTTCTCTGGAATATAACAAGCAAAAAGTAAAGCTGCAACTGTATTAGTTTGATTGTCTACCATCTGTTTGAGTCAATATTCCTCTACATATTTCTTATTTCTTCAGCATCATTTCTTTTATTTCACATTTACATCTAACAAGACTTTTTATATAAAAATGCAATACAATGAGATAATTTGAATTTAAAACATCATAGGAAATAAGTAAGCTGTAAGGGATTCGTGTACTGTTTACTGAGTAAATTAATAACTAAGCAGTAAGCTTTTTAGAGGGAATATAATATGCAGCTTTTTTATTTGATATTTAGCAGGAAATTGACATTAGAAATTTATAATGCTGTTAATACAGGCTAAAGCAATAAACATACAATGCTTGCATAACCCATCTTCTAACAAAAGTATTAATAGTTTAACACAGCGCTACAGAACACATTGAGGATCATGAATAAGTTTAAGACGTTAAGAAAAATATACAGCTTGCCACATAAGCTAATATCAGTTATGGCACACTACACTGCCTGCTATTATAGGGAAGTTAACTCATCAAACTGGTACCCTCTTTATAATAGTAACTCTTGGATAGCTTTTATAGAATACCTAATAAAGTCACCTCATTGAATAAAATTTGTTTTGGTTCACGGTTTCGGAGATATTTTGGTCAATCTTGGCAGGAAGGGATGATGGAGCTCACGGTAGTGGAAGTAAGATATAATGGATATTTATAAGGCACAGACGAGGATGCACAAAAACTGAGTTGTAAAGAGAACCGAGTGACATTCCAAGCTTGCCACAGGTGGCCTGCTTTCATCACTCAGCCTGTCAAAGTTCAACAGCCTCCCAAAATGACAACATAAACTGCAAACAAGCATTCAAGTATAAGCCTATAGGAGACTATTTAAACCATAATGACTTTTAGTGAATATCAATATTTGCATGTTGTCATCACAGTTACAATGATTGTAATAGTTATTTTATTATTTATCATTATCAACTTTCATACCCTCTGACACTAACATTAGTACTAACTCCATTTTAAACAAGAAGAAATTGAGGCTAGAAGTGGTTAAATACCTTGAAGAATTAAGTCATATCAGCACAGTGATAGGAATTGTCATTTGAATAAATATTACAGCACTTCTTTCTATTGACTCAGAAAATGTGGGTAATCAGTTATGAAGAGCTAATCATATACAAATCAATTGCAAACAACATTTTTGAGCTAGAAATGAGCATGTATTCATCAGCCTTGTATGCAGGACTGAGGAAAAATGGAAATCTCAGTCACTGATGCTATTAAAAGTGATGAGTTATTAGGAGTGTTGTGACCTACTGGACATAGGAATCAGGCTTATTTGGTCATGTCACAGACAGATACAAAATGTAAGTTAGAAAGGATTTCTGCATTAAAACTAAAGTGTACCTGCCTGAATCACATTTAACCTTTTATGTTTTACCAGCTCAGAGTCTTTCACAAGTTTTAAAAAATTTAATTCTTTGAAAATCTTTTTTCTTACTTTCTTATTAAAACAGTCACTTATAATTATTAATGAAGTGTACTTTGTAGTCCTTGTAAATAAAAAGATAAAGGTAAAGTTTCTATATTTAACATGTTTAAATTAAAACTTGCCATAATTCTATCAGCTGTCTACTAGATATTTTTCAGCAATTAAAACTACATTGATCAAAAATTTTTTAAAAAATAATTTCTATTTTCTTTCTTTTAGTCCTCTATATATTTTTAACTGAATAGCAGCTGTTCAAAAGTTCCTTAATTCAACATATATTTACTGAGCTGCAACAGTTTGCTTGGCTTTGTTAGGAATATAGTATTTATCTATAGCCATAAAATGAGACATGGTTTGGATTCTTTTGATTGATTGTATTTTTTTCACATTTAAAATAAACAAATGATTTCTAAATATATTGGTATGAAAGAACAGATTATTTCATACAATTTATTTTGCCTGGCATTTATTGCTTGTTGAAAAAAAATAACATCTATACATCTTATTGATACAATTGCTCATAGCTTAAAATTCTTTAAACCTTAGGAGTAGGAGTGATATTATAGAACAATATTAAGGCTTTAATTTCCTGCCTCGATAGAGGAGAGAAGATTCTAGACCTTCTCAAAGAGGAGTTTTACATTTTCTATATGTTATTATCTTCATTTTCATAAATTACTCCTCTCTGGAGAAATAGCTATCAATTTTGACTTCAGAAGTATTTTTATACTTTGCCTATATTTAGCTCGACTGCTAAAAAGAGCAATCCACTCATCTCCAAAATGTGGTAAATTATAAGCTAGGCTTTCAAAAGGAAGATAATTTTAATAGCCATCATATATTCTTACATAAAAAAGAACATTTCAAAAATGTCTATTTCTACCTACTGACTTTAATCCAATGACTGCTATAAATGATCAGTTACATATTCAGCAGCATAGAAAATGCTCATACATATTAATATTTCAAAAAGAGATACTCATATTTCATGTTTTCTTTTTTTAAAATTAAGTAGATTTACGCTATCACATACTAATGAAAGTATTTTAACATCTAATGTGATGTCTTATATCTGCATATGTTTATTGCCAGAAGCATGTGGTTGGGGCATCAGAATGGAGTTAATTCTCTCAATATATTGTTTAAATTTTCTTATGATTTTTACTTTTACCTATTACTGTGTAGGGTATGTTGCATGTACTATATTTCTTGAGTGTCTAACATATATATCGGAGCATAAAGTCAATACAAGAGGAATTATGAGAAGAACCAGGTGAATGGGACCCTGTGAGGAGAATTCATTAGGAGAGATTTCTTGCCTTCAGAATCACATAAGTAAAAAACAATCTGTTTTTATGCTATTACTCATAAGTGATAATACAATGTACTCTCAGTTAACTTTTCATTGGTAGCAACCATACAGTAATAGGTGAAAATACAAGTCCAAAGACAAAATTTTAAGTAATATATTGAGATAATTAATTCCATTTTGATGCCCCAACTACATTCTTTGGTAATTAACACAGGCATATATAAGATATCACATAAAGAGAGAGAGCATGTTTCAGGTTTTTTCATATTTGCTATGGATACAGGTAGGAATCCAAAAAAGAACATAGACAGACAGAGGAGAGTGATATGGAAGGAGGATGAAGGAAGAATATGGCACAGTGGGAAGCACATCTATATCAAGGATAATAGTTTCCAATGATTAATCCAAGAGTCCATGAGAACTGTCACAGTATGGCTTGACTTTAAGCAGACACTCTACTAGTGATCTATGTCTAGGCTTTGTTTTGTTTTCCTTTAAAATTTTTAGTTTTAATTTTTTAAGACAAGGCCTTAATATGAGACCAATGCTGTCCTTGAACTCCTAGACCAGTTCTTACTAACAGCAGCATATACTAACATTTAGGGGCCAGTAAGTCTTTGTGGCAGATGGTTGTGCAGTGCACTATAGTTTGGCTTACATCTTTCCTAGCCTATACCCAATAGATACCATTTGCAATGCTTTGCCAATCATGTCGAGCAAAAATGTCCACTCCACGCAATGCTAAATGTCTCCTGATGGGCAAAATCATCCTCAGTTGAGATCCATTGACCTAGGAGGTAAATAACTAACCTAAAGTAAGCTATAATTTAGAAGATAAAAGATAATCAGTAGACCCAGAGATATCCACAAAATGCATGCCAAAGGAAGAGCAGAAATTCATATTTAAAATATGTGCAAGATGATGTTCATGGGTTATTTAAATGTCCTGCACTCACCTGATGCTTCCTTTTGAAGTAACAGTTACGTTGTCTCTGAGTAAAGAAAAAGAGAATCTCGTAAAGCTAGCAACTTTCTGTTTATTCTATTCTGAAGATAACTACATTACTAGTACCAGTCTGACTTTAATCAGGGTGAAACTGCCAGAGGGAATCAAGATGAACTCATCAAAATATTCAGTTATAATAATAGCATTAACTCAAGAGTTAAATGTTTTAGTTATTCACTGTGCTCCATCAATCGTTCTCCTAACCATGAGATACTGGCATGGATGTTGGAAGTTGGCGGGAAAAATGAAAAGTGCTCTAATTAAACATGAAAACAAAGAGAAAAAGAGCCATAATGAAAACATGTTGTTCTTTTGTACAGTAAGTAATGATTGAAATGTATATGCTTTTCTGCCTATGAAAAGCTAGACAAAAGTTGATCTATGCACACCTCTAGTATAAAACCCAGTAACTTGTGTCAAAACATGATTATAATCATTTGTCAAATGTGGCTTGATTTTCTTTCTGAAAGGTTTAACAAGGAATATTATTATTTGGATTTTTTCTAGCTCAGATTTTAAAGTGCCTACATCTTCTTTTCCGTGGCAATATGATGTTGCTTATCCATGAACAAATAAGATAGTTAATAAAATTGCTTATTTTCCTTTACTGCTGAAAGCTTGAAAGAGAATACTTGCAATTCTACAATGTTCCTTTGCCTTTATTTATCAGTGATTTACATATGTTTAAATCCAGGTTTTTTTCACAGAATTTCTTTATTTTCTTCACTTTTGTGAACACTCAAAATAAATCCCATCTGCTTGTGCCTTATAAAACCCTGGGTTATATATATTCCAAGCCCTGTTCATTTTATTCTGCAGCTAAATATTTATAGGACAGCATTAGTACTGAAGTGTCTAACAAAAAGTATACTGACAGATCATAGGGCCCATCATTTCACATGCGTAAGTACATCATCTATTTCATTGTTTCAGAAGCCTAGTCTAACCCAGTCAGTTGAAATTCACTTTCATTCTCCTTTACACTTCTTTTAAGACATCTCCCAAACAAATCACTTTAGAAATGACAGCCAAATCAAGGTGATTTATATGAAACATACAGACTGAGAGTAATATAGTCCACAAGGTGATTAATTTTAGATGTAGTAGTTTGCTTCCTTTGAAAGAATTCATTTGATCAACTGTCAGTTTTGATCAAATTGAACATACGCAATGTTTATCAGTGGTTTACAAATTTTCACCATGAGCAAAATTCACAGTTGTTTGGATTCTACCTTATACTTTGGAATATTTTATTTTTATTAAATGAATTGGGAATTTGTGTAATTAGACTATTTGGTACACAGAGAACAAGAAAAAATTTTCAATTGTCTAAGTAAGTCATTGATATGTAATATATACTTTTAGATTTTTGCATTTTCTCAGTAGGAATGAAATCTTAACTATTTACAAAAGTATCCTTTGTTTCCTATACAGTGCCTTTCTAGTCATCTGATTGATCCTATGATGAAATTAGGAGCATATTTAATGTTACTAGGATGTTTAATCTCAGGATCTAAATTAGATCCAGGATTTATGCAAGGAATGCTCCACTTAATAACATAGTATTGACTCCCAACACATTTCCTGAAGGAATGTACCAAAATCTGAATTGAACTAGAAAACTGTGGCTGTCTTGCAGCAAAACTTAGTTACATGCATCATATTTTCTCCAACATCAGCATTAACTACTGGGAGATTTTTTTTCCTATGTAAGCACATGAATATGTGACATTATCAGAAAGAAATTTTTTTTAAAGATTTATTTATTTTATGTATGAGTGCTCTATTTGCACTTAAGACTTTATGCCAGGAGAGGGCATCAGATCTCACTACACATGTTTTTGAGCCACCATGGGGGTGTTGGGAATTGAACTCAGGACCTCTGGATGAACAGTCAGTGCTCTTAACCACCGAACCATCTCTTCACCCCTAGAAAGAAATATTTTATACAAAAATAATTTTTTAATTTTGTGGGTTTTCATGAGATTAATAATCTATAATAATCTCATTACTTTTTCTTCACAATGGCAGCTTCCTGGAAAGTAATATATATGCATATCATTAGACACTTCCTGATATCCTAGGGTGTTCCAATAACTACAAATTTAGTATTAATCTGTTAACAGAATTTTCTCTGTTGAAGGCTGTGATCTTACAGGGACAAATGGTATGGACAATGCATAAAATATCATAACTATTTTTCTTTTTTGTTCATTTAATAATGTTTCCCTGTACTGCTCTTAAGAAATAATTCTTTATCTTTTAATGTTGAGCCTTTAGACTATTTGCAAAGTCATTCATAATGATTGACAATTTTGGAGTTGAGAAACAATCCTACATTTTTCTTGATATTGTGTTTTTTAAGCACAAAGTCTACACAGTTGTCTCTTTGCATTAAGTATGTTGAGATCAATACTTATGGCTGAGACTTGGCCAGGTGCTCTTTCTACTAGTTCATTTCATTCCTTTCTCGTCCCATGATGGAAACTATATGTTGAACTCAGTAAATACTCTCATATGCTGACTGCTGTCTTAGTCCCCTAAAATTGCTTGCCTTAAATGTATTTACCATCCTTTCTTCTGAACGTAATTTGTAGAGACAACACTTCAGGTCATTGAATGAATATTGATCTCTATTATTAAGATTTCATGCTATATTTTATCCCCATCTTGACAAAGACTGTGATCTATTTATATACAAATCTCCAGAAATCTGCTATCTATATATGTGGGACACTCAGTGAACAATGAGTGGGCTTCTTTGTTTATATGGGCATTTGTGTCAATACTTTGTATACAAAATTATATGAATTCTTTGCTTTGATATTAATAATTTTTACCATGTTTAAAAGGTTTCATGAGTTAATTTATCGTCTTTTAACCCTTTTAGTAAAATGACATCGATATTTGAAATGCTGGGAAAATCAAAGAACTTGCTAGAAGACACATGATCTGTAGTAAGATAAGATCATTTTGGAGATTTGGGTAAAAGTAAAACAATAACTTTTAAGCAATACCTAAAATTTATTGATACTTAAAATATTTATATTTTATTTATAATACTTAAAAAATACTTGAATACTAACAGGGTTTTGTCCTATAAGCACACTTTTACATTGAAGACAGGCCTTTGAAAGGTGCTGTGGCTTAAAGAAACAGAAACATTAATCTAGGTGCTTTGAATACTATTTTACATTTCTGTTAGACTGTTGGAGCTAATTTAAATAATTTCTTTAATATATCTAAATATATCATTGTGATGCAATGTCACTATTCTTTACCAAAAATATTTATGTTAAATTATTTACATGCAGATGCAGCTGAAATGCTTTTGCACATGCTTCAAACTATTTGAGATATCACATGATGATTTAATCTTATCAGATTGATGTATATGAATAAAAGCATCTGCAATTCTAGATAAAGACAGCACAGCTCCTCAAACTCTTTCATTATAGATATTTGGACTTTGGCTTTTTCAATTGGTATAAAAGATTAAAATAAGTAAAAACAGCATCTTTAGAAAAGGATATTTATGAAAAAAATTGAGATAATTTTTCAAATCATACTCAAGAATTTCAGTTTAAAAATAACACTAAAATTTTTGTCTCTTAACCAATATTTCCTTATCACCATATCACCTACTACCCCTCAACCTCTGTAACCACTGTTCTGTTTCTGTCCTCTGCTTTCATAAATGACTTTTTCAGAATCAACATATAAGTGAGGTAATATAGTTTTTGTCTTTTATGCCTGGCTCATTTTGCTTTACATAATGTACACTGTGTTCAGTCATGCTGCTGGAAATTAAATGCACTATTAAATTCTGCATGAGCTCAGTACAGAAACAAATCTATTCCTTTATCATCTATCTAAAGCCTCACACCCTTGTATTAAGAGCTGCTTGTAGCTGTATCTAACCCTCTAAGACAAAGAATAATTTATTCCAGTGGGGGGCCCACCTATAAATTTATTTTCTCTCCGGTAAATTCTTCAATAAACATGATGCTTTCTAGAACTACTAAAGATGTGTGTGTGTGTGTGTGTGTGTGTGTGTGTGTGTGTGTGTGTATTTCACAGTCACAAAAAAATGTTTCTTTCACACTCTGATGATTTACATGATCATTTCTATACCTCACTAGGAGCACAATAATTTTTATATTGTGTAGGAATTCCTGCTGAATCTTGACCCCAGAGTTTTCGTTTAGAGGATAGGAAAGCTTTCACCATTTTTCATTCTATTATTTTGCTACTTTCATAGTTTACTATTGAAAAGCTTGATGTTAAGGAGCAAAGATATTGTTTTATTGTATTATCTCCTAGAAGCCTCTTCTTTTCTAATGAGAGACTGAAAGAGAGTGGATGTGGACTGGGATTTGAGGGGAGGTAGGGAGGAACTGGGAGAAGTAAGGGGAAGGGAAACCATAATCAAGGAATAATGTGTGAGAATTGTGGCCTTGCCACACCTTAAACTCACTAGAAAAACAAAGGAAGTGTATTCATTTTCTAGGGATCCCAGTGCAGAAATTTAATTTACTGATTAGTCTTTTCACCATAATGAGTTAGATGTTAGATGTGCTTTTGTTCATGTTTTACCTTCCTTTCTTGTGTTGAAATAAAATCTGTATTTATTTAATAGTACTTACTAAGGGGATGTTCTAAGCTTACTGAAAAGAAATGTAGGAAGGGAATCTTAGTTATATTACTTAAAATCATGAAATTTACCTGTGCTGTTTGTATAGAAAATAATGCTGTTCTTCAGCCAAGAAAGCTAAGGCGAAGTTAAAGAGCAAATCTGAGGGAAAGTTCTTATGCAAATAACAGGCTTTAATTTCATTCCATCCATCAAGTTCAAAGTCATCTCATTTGGATTGTTTTGGACTCTACCAAGCACTTCAACACAACCAGATGGAAAGAATCTAATGAGCAGTACTACAGCATGGTTCACTGCTGACTTTCTTAAATTAATTATCTGTGGCCCTTGTTACAAAAATCCTAAAGTGAATAGAAAATGTTCATGGTTGTTTATTAATGGATTTCTATGAAGCTACTCTATAAGGAACGGCTTCAAAAACTTAATAAGCTTTCTAGCTCTTTGAGGTGTGTGCAGCATAGGCACAACTTAGTTCTCACTTTGGGAAGCCATGCTCTCTTTGTCATTCCTCACATTGAAGATTTTAACTGCTTCAGTGTTTCAATAACAATTACAGCCTATTCCGAAATTTGCAGTTTATGACCTGGCAGCTAGGGGTTTAATTTCTCAGAAGCCTCCTTAAGTAGGTTACATTCATTATCCAAAGTCTTAGAGGAGTTCCCATTTGTGCATTATCAGATAACTTCCGCCTATTTGCTTTGGATCCAACAATGCTTTACCTACTTCCATACGAAGTAGGCAGAGCGTTCCAATATTTTCACTTTCTTTGGTGCTACCAATTTAATAATGTACTGACTCGATCACTTTTTTTATTTAATTTTTTTAATTCATTTTACATACCAAGCACAGATCTTCCTCTCATCCTTCCTCCCGCTCCCCCCCACTCAACCTCCCATCCCCCATCCCCCATCCCATCCTCAAACAGGGTAAGGCCTCCCATGGGGAGTCAGCAAAGCCTGGTACATTCTGCTGAGGCAGGACCAAGCCCCTCCCCACTGAATCAAGGATGAGCAAGGCCTCCCACCATAGGTAGTGGGCTCCAAAAGCCAGTTCATGCCCCAGGGATGGATCCTGGTCCTATTGCCAGGGACCCCTCAAACAGACCAAGCTACACAACTGTCTCCTATATGCAGAGGGCCTAGTCCAGTCCAATGCAGTTTCCACAGCTGTTGGTCTAAAGTTCATGAGTTCCCAAGAGCTTGGTTCAGTTGTCTCTGTAGATTTCCCCATCATGATCCTGACCCCTGCCCATTACCCATACAAGCCCTCTTCCCTCTCTTAGACTGGACTCCCAGAGCTCAGCCTGGTGCTTGGTTGTGGATCTCTGCATCTGCTTCCATCAGTTACTGGGTGAAGGCTCTATGATAATGGTTAGAGTATTCAGCAATCTGATTACCGGGGTAGGCCAGTTCAGGCACCCTCGCCACTATTGCTAGTCTTGACTCGATCACTTAGTTTGTTAGTCTACAGCAGTCTGCATGAAGTGACTTCTACTTTCTTGGTGTAAGTTGTACATTTTGACCCATGCTTATTCAAATCCAATAACACTTGTTTTATCTTTTTTTTTAACCAAGAAGGGTTATGGTCATGTGTGACTTACAATTCTTTCCCAAACATCCTTTTCTTCTCAACGTATCTTCAGAAGATTTTGAATCTCAATCTCACATTTCCATCCAGAGGAGTACTTGGAAAGATCAATTAAATAAATTAAAATGCAAATGATTGCTTCATAAGGAGGACATAGCTTTAACCAACCAAAAGGACAGGCCTCCATCTGCTCTAGCTTGCTCCTTTTCTGTTCTTGTTAATAATTTTGTATTTATCTATCTTGTGATGCAATGGTGCATATGTGGAGGTCAGAGGAAGACATGTAGGAAACGACTTCCTGTTTACACCATGTGGATTCTGGGGCTGGAACTCAGGTCCTCAGGCTTGGCAACAAGTACCTAGACTGATTGAGCCATCTCTCTGGCCCAAATTCTTCTATTGTTCGTCTCTGTGCTTTACTGGTCATTTTGTTGAGTTCTGCTTCGTACATATGCCACCATCCTCATTCCTTCTTTTTCTTATTCCTCTTCATGAACTATATTGATAAACAGCAAATGTTTTCTGTTGCTGTGTGACAAATTACCAAGAGCATGGATGCTTATAACACTAGATCATTCTACATCAGATACCCAAGAACAACTTCTTCTGAGCTCCCTGCTTACGGTCTCACAGCACTGATGGCGGGTGGGCTGAACTCTAACCAGGCCCTGGAGCAGTGCTTCTCAACCTTCCTAATGCTGAGACCCTTTAATGCAGCTCCTCATGTTGTGACCCTTTAATGCAGCTCCTCATGTTGTGACCCTTTAATGCATTTCCTCATGTGTGGTTGGTTGGTGACCCTCAACCATAAAATTATTTTTGTTGCTACTTAATTTTGCTACTGTGTTGTGTTGTAAATATTTGATATGCAGGATATCTGGTATGTGACCCCAAATGGATTTCAACCCACATGTTGAGAACCGCTGACCCAGAGAAATATCTGCTGCCTTGTTAATTCAAAATGTTAGCAGAATTGAGATCCTAAGATTATGGGACAGAGGTTTCTATTTATTGCAGACTATTACCTATGGACTACCATTCTTATTGACTCTCCACATTCCATCCCACAGGTCTTTTCTAGCTTTACCACCATCACCTGTGTACACAAATTCGGGGGGGGGGGGGCTTATCCAACCAGAGAGTTTATTGTGATTTCTTCCAGAAGTATGGGTAAGGGGTTATTTACAGAATCATGAGTGACTCAAAGGCAGCTGCATCACCAAATAGCTCACCCCAGCTAGCAAATCTTGTTAAGGCTTTATTGCTTGGCGACATGTCCTCCATTTACAGGCCAGAAGATGACCTGCTTTTAAAGGGCTAATAGAATAGTATCACCTAAATGAGCTCTTTTGTTGTATATGGGAACATACAGGAGACATAGGTCATATCTTTGTGTTCCACTCACATTCAAAAGGGAAGAGACTACAGAAAGGTGAGATCATTGGAGGCCATTCTTAAAGTTTTGCCTACCACACTAATGTGCTATAATACAAAGTCTGATAGTACCTTTCAAAAGTTATTGATTGATACTGGTCGCAATGAAATATATTGTACTACTCATTGCATTATATATACACACACATGCACACACTGAAAAGGGGTGTTTGGGGAAAGTGCATTAATTCTTTTTGCAGTAAGTGACACTATTTAAAATTACATTACATTTCATTAGAGGAAAAGATGAATTTAAGACACAAAATTTATTGAAAAACAGTATTGTTTTTTAAAGAAGGTTGGTAAATGTGGTTACTTTGTATTTCCCTTTATGGAAATTCATTTGTAACTTCTGATGTACTGAAAACCTTGTCTATCAAAATTGGAATGATATACATATGGAATGACTAGTCTGCTTTTTATTATAATGGTATGTCTAGGCTTCCTTTCTCCACTATTCTCTTTATTATGCGTATATATGTATTCTGAATCAGTGTGGTCTTGTTCTTGTTGATGAGACCGAGTTTGGAGACAGCATTTCATTATGTAGCCCAGGCTAGCACTCCATTTGCAATTCTTTAGTCTACAGAGCACTGAGATTACATGCATGGAAGTATAAGTGAATGCCAGAATTGCTTTTATTATGGAAAAAAAAAAGGCTCAGGAATTCAATGTGAAATTACTAACAGGTGCATTTTGCCAAGCACAAATGACCGTTCATAGTAGTTATCGTGGTAGCCACAAGATGGCAGCACTAAAGTGAGTTTTGCCTGAAATGAAAGGCAGCCACAGATTGGAATATGAAGTGTATTAAATACAAGCATTTTATCTCAAATGTTTTATATTTTCTTATGATTGCTCATAAATGAAACCAATATTAATGTTGTATAGTTTAAAATGTTCGAGTTTCCTCAGTGTTCTTTTAGACATAGTCATAGTGACGTTTGTCTTCAAACTATGACTTTTTACTATCACCGTCATTTAACTGTTACACCGTTAAGTGGCTTTGGATCTGCTACACTTGGATATGAAACAGAACTTTCCCCTAACAACCTTGAGCCTGATGAAAACTTTCCAAGAGTGATTCCTTCAGGTCAATTAGTTTCTTAAAGAAACCATAATTGAAGTCAGGCATGTCCGGAAGTCTAGATTATCAGGAAATCAAGGCTGTCCTCAGCTATTTAAGAGAGTTCAGGGGCTGGACTACATGAGACTTTTTCTCATAAACCAAAACAGCCAACAAACTTACAATTGATTAACCAATGAGAATTAAACTGTCTAATTGCACCCTGCCCACCCTTTCCTGACAATATAGAGCTGAGGCGATTTTTCACTGGCACTGGACTTACTCTTTACACAAAAATGAAGACTATCAATTTTGCCTGTCATCACGGCTCCAGGACGCAGAACAGTGCCTGACATACAACAAGCCCTGAGCTCAAACTTGTCCACTAAATTAATAATGGAAAATGTTTTTGTATCTATCCCCATCAAGTATTTTTTTGTTAAAGATATTGCTAATATTTAGGTACATGTGATCTTTCTCTTCTGCACCGCCAAGTCAAAAACCTATCACCTCTGTAATTCTGGTTAGAGTCAACTGAGATGTACGTCAGCTCTGAAAGTCTACCTCCACAACATTGTACATGAAAAGGCAGATTCTTTTTAAAACAATCTTCCAATACCTTTAATTTTTACAGAAAATGAAAAATGATACAGCTGCCAGCCAATCTGTTCTTTCTTGCAACTGTATTTTCTGTGATCTCTCTGATTTCATACAACTGCCAGTTCTCTCATTAAAATCTAAGGTTGCTGCCCCAGATATTGGAACACCAACACTCTTATGATTCAGTTATGAAATGCTTGGCATGACAAGTGATTTTGTACATATTTGAAAGAACACATGATATGAGCATAACGAACATGCCTCTTCATTCACACAGCAGTTTATTCTGGCAATAAACTGTATTATTATTTTGTACCCATTCATATCGTTCTCTTTATAATGATATAATATAATATGGCATAGATTATTCAATGACATAGACTATCAGTTGTGCCTATGTGTAATTACAGCTAACTTCCTGTATTGAATCATTGTGAATAGATGCAAAGACAGATAATCCTACCTACCTTTGTCAGGAAAAAAAACTAGTTTCTTTATGTTGTAAAATTTGATGGGCATAATGTACCTTGCCTATTTCATTTTTGCTGTTTTCTGTGAGTAAAAACATTTTAAGGAAGTGAAAGCCCTGAGATTGTCTTATTGATAGGTCTCAAATCCAGCATAACAACTTCAAGGACTTCAAATACATTGGACATGTTTCTTTCTTTTACACATACTTGCCCTGATTTATGAACATAAAACTGAAAGTAACATGAGCATTTGACTCTTTTATGCTCATTTCAAGTTTTAAGTGTCCCACACCAACATTACAAAAATTGACTTGCCTGAATACACTTCGAGCTTTGTCCTGTTTATAACCAACTGACTTAAAATACCATTGAATTGAAATCCATCCGTTTTGCAAAGTAGTTAAGAGAAAGGCAGTAGCTAACCAATCATAATTGTCATATAGTGTTATAAAATAATGTATTTTGTGATAATTTAAATTTGAATCCATTAGCTTTAAGAAATGTTTAAGCTTGTAAAATTTGTCTCTGCCAGTGTTTTTAGTTCATTGAGAACAGCCAAATGAAAGAGTTATGTTACTATTAAATAGAGAGAGCAAATTTAAACTGTCAGTGACTACCAGCCAGCCATCTGGACTTCAACTCAGGAAGAAACCTCCAAGAACTGTATATTCAGATAAAGACCTATTTTCAAGTGTCTATGATTATCACTGAGGGACAAAGAATCTCCTTGTAGGTGTTTGGTCTTCTTGACAAAATAATTTTTAAATGGGCTTAAGAGGAGTTCAAAGACCTTTTAATGGAATAAGAGAAAGGGAATTGGGGAGGGCCAGGCAAGCAGGAGATCTGGGCAGCTGAGAGGTAGGAAATGGAGGAAGAGTAGAGGCAGAGTTAGGGGAGGGGATGAGAAGGCAGCAGCTGCAACTGCAGAAGCACCGTGGGAGACACTGTGAGCATAGGTAGAAAAGAAATGGTGAGGATGGCCAGAGCCTTTGGCCCTTGTTTGTCCTTTTAATTGAAAAGGCACGAAATTGTGTCCCTCTCAGTGTGATGTCTGCCTTTGGGGTAAAAGTATCACTCTGTCCTTTCCGATTAAACAAAGAGGAAATATTTAACCTTAGTTAGTTAAGAGTGGCTTCGAATTCAGGGCATGTCCCCAATCAGTGGGAGCAGGATCCATCCCTGGTGCATGAGCTGGCTTTCTGGAGCCCACTACCTATGGTGGGATGCCTGGCACAGCCTTGAGGCAGGGGGAGGGGCTTGGACCTGCCTCTACTGAATGTACCAGGCTCTGCTGACTCCCCACGGGAAGCTTGCCTTGGAGGAGGTGGGAATAGGGGGGTAAGTTGGGTGAGGGGAGGCTGGGTGTCAGGAAGAGGGAGGAGAGGGGGGATCTGTGGTTGGTATGTAAAATGAATAGAAAATTTCTTAATAATACAAAAAAAGAAAAAAAAAGAATTCAGGGCATGTCTAAAGTACAAATGAATAATAACTAATTTTATCTATTGCTGGCAGTTTGCCTTCCATTTTGTTACCTTTGGATCAGAAAGGAATAACTTACAACATACGTTGCTGTCACTGTACCTCTTGGTTTTGTGAATGTGGGGCCAGTTTAAAGACCCATGTCATTTGGTTTTGGTTCTTTTTTTTTTTTTTACTTTCAGTTAGTTTGAAGAAGCCTGTGGGGCTTCATCACTTACTCAAAGGCCAGCACTTGACAATAGGTCATTAGCAGACAATGGGATATTTTTCCATTCTAGTGGTTGACGTCTGTCTCTTTTAATTACTTTTAAATTCCCTGTTTACCAAGACATGACTGACCGCTGGTCATGCTGTTTGTTTCTAAGAAAATGTGCTGATATCCCTTTGTCTAAGATGAGCAAACAGCTTCAGAGTACATTTCACTCCCTTTCTTTCTACCCAGCTCTGTGTCCTCTTGAAAATGTTGAAGAGAGGGGAAATTCCTATAGGAGTGTGTACTTAAAGGATAAGGGTGGCCATTTAGATTAGAAACATACGTTAACTGCATTATGTCCAGGAGACCATAAGACCAAAATATCCAAACAATACTAAAAACAACACTAAAGACCATAGTCGGAACGTATGTGCTAGTTTAGCAAATCACTGATTACTTGCTTACTGTTGTCCTATCTGGATTGCTGAAAGCTGTGGATAACTGCTGAGTGTGGTTGTAAGGTGGATATTCAGAAGATGGAGATGACCAAAGGATTTATCTGTGCTGTGCTAGATACCGAAAAGCTAGTTTGTTTCTAATGTAAGAAATGTTTTCTCGGGGCTGAAGAGCTGACTCAGTTGGTAAGAGCATTTAGTGTACAAATATGAGGAACTGATTTCAGATCCTAGCACCCAGGTGAAAAAAACAAATGGCCTCCCATGTCTATAATTGCCATGGACTGGCCCATCGGGGCTACCACGACCGTAGGGGGACCAGAGCTTGGGTAGTCAGGAAGGCAAGGATTCGGCAAATAACAGACAGACAACACACTCAGAAGTGGTTTGAATCTGCTGCAATTTTACTTCTGCAAATCAGTAGTTTATATACAGAAAAGAAAACTATCAAGTCATACAAGGAACAACAAGAGCTGGGCAATAATTCAATTACATCATCTTTAAAAAACAGCAAGCACAGAATTATTAATCGGCGCTAGACATATCCCTTCACCCACAAGAACTTTATGACCCAAAGAGCGGTCTGTGCTTTTTAAACTTAGTACAGTCCCTAGACTTGTGTAGGCTTCTTGCGTCTGTGTCCTTCATCTTTATCTCAGCCGCTCGCTAGTTTATTATGCACTTCTACTTTTCTGGTTCTCATGACCCACTTAGCCAATTTGGATGTTGCAGATCCTCCCTAAGTCTTTCTTCAGTTCTTTTATCACATATCTTTTTTAATATAAAACCTTTTTACCTGTTGAAATATGGACTCTTGTACTTTTACTCCTGTAAGGGGAAGGGGTTCTGCTGTAGTCCTTAAGTTTCCCATGCTGAACTTCCTCAACAGAGGGGCCTGCCATCTGCCTCCTATGAGATAATGTTTTTCTGCCATAAATCACTTTAGTTGGGATTCCTAAAGGATTCCTAGTGGGTGATGTTCATTCCCTAGAAGTCCCTGAACTGTTATACTTCCTTTATCTAGCAGCTTGGGGTCTTAAAGGAATAGCTCATTCTGCTATATCTAAATAAGGTCCATGTCCAGCTTCCCTTTCCTCCATAGTTCACAACCCAAGCATTCAATAATTTTGGCTGTGTTTTATAGATTAATTAGAACATTATCAGAAAAGCAGTTATACAGAACCCATAGCCCAGGGAGGTCATGATCCGTGAAGCATGTCTCCTTCAAGAAGGAGGCATAACACGGGCACTCTGCCAGGGACCTCCAGGGAACTTAGTCCCGTGGGACACGTATCTCCCATCCGCTATTATTGACATAATTGTTCTTGTCACACAGACGACACTGGAGTTGGTGTGGCATATAATGCCACTGTTTGTGCACCAACACCTAAATGTGTGCCTATAGCACACATACGCCAAGTAGATGTGTGCCACATCACACATATACATATTGCAGTACAAACCACACACATAAAAAATAACTTCTTCTTGTGTGAGCCATTTACTCTCATGACACAACTAATTCATGAGTAGAAGCCCCCCTTTCCACATGTTAGAGTGCATGGGAATCCATCTCACTTGAGTGAAAAGGAAACCCTGCTTCAAGCGTAGTGCAGTACAAATGTAAGCAACTCAGACTAAATGGTGCTTTCTTTTATATGATAATACTATTTTTCCTTTGAATTTTTAAAAAATAAGTTTTTCATTTATTCAAAATATGCTCAGTGTCTGACCTTAAGACATTAAAAACTTTATTTACTTTTTTCTTATATTTTTATTATTTAAAACAATTTTAAATTTAAATGTATTTTCATCATATTCTTCCCATACCCCAAGTCTTTCCAGGTCCTCTCCCCCTCCCAAAACGACCCAACTTTAAGTGCTTTCTCAAAAACAGAACAAAAGAAAAACCCAATACAAAAAAAATCCCCCAAATCATTAAAACAGCACCCCAACAGAGAGAAAAAATACTGTAACCAAATAAAAGCACACACAAAATCTGTGGAGTCCATTATATGTTGATGGACTGACTACTCCTGAATATGAGGCCTATCCCAGAGTGGTGGATATACCCAGTGTCACACCATTGGAGAAAACTGATTTTCCATCTCCCAGTGGTATAAGTGACAGTTCAGTTGCTAACCTTTACCCTAGTATCTATGTATTCATTCATTCAATCATTTTATAAAATATAATAAGATAAAACAAAAACTATCACATCGACGTTGGACAGGACAAACCAACACTCGTTCTCACACTCAGGAGTCCCATAAAAATGCTAAACTGGAAGCCATTACAAACACACGCACACACACACACACACACACACACACACACACACACACACACACACACATATATATATATATATATATATATATATATATATATATATATATATATATATATGCTATGGAACTGGTGCAGACCCATTCAGGCTCTGTGCATGCTTCCTCAGTCTCTGAGAACTCATGAGGGACTTGCTCAGTTTGCCTGGAGGGACTTGTTCTCCTGGTGTCCTCCACCCGCTCTGGCTCTTCCACTCTTTCTGCCTCCTCTTCCAAGGGGAAAGATCTTATCTTCATTTAGTGCTATAAGCCCAAGGTCTAAAACACTACCACACATACAATGCATTTAAAAAGTTGTAATAAACTCACACATTTTTCTGCTACACTCTTCTAAATGTGTTAGCTTTTATTCTGGTAAAGTGAAAACAATTTTAAAAATCTATAGAACATACTACATGATAAATTCTCTTCATTGCATTATTTTAAATAATCTCACATCACTTCATCATGAATTCCTATGATGGTAGCATGTCCTCAGTAATCATAACTACTGAGTTTTGCTTAAAAATACAGTATTTGCATTTACAAAACAGAGTTATCTAGCTTAAACCTAAAAGTGGTTATTTGAAATATAAGGAAATATGGCTCATTGTCACATTAAAAAATAATAGTACAACACTGACTGTACGTTGCTACATATAGAAAAATTTGTAGGTTGATGCATGAATGGATTTAATAGTTTTTTAAAATTCTTTTATTTTTCAAAATTAAAATATAATTACATCATTTCTGCTCCACTTTTCTCCTCCCTAGCCTTCCCGTATACCCATTCTTGCTCTCCTTTAAATCCATAGTGTCTTTTCTCATTAACTGCTTTTACATGCATGTATGTGTATAATAACATATACATATATATTTCTAAACATAACCTACTCAGTCTGTATATCTTTACTTGTACGTAGGTGTATGTATTTTGTTAAACACATGTATACATTACTCAGCATTGTGTGCAGTTTAGAAAAATAAAGCACTATTTAAATGCTATTTCTCTTATCACAAGAAATACAACCTTCCTGAAATAAAAGAACTGAATACTCTTGACAGCCCTAGCACACACAATTAAATGGGCTACAATGTCATACGTGAGGCAAAGTTTTCACACTGTACCCCAATGGTGAGTTGCAGTGAATTTTTTTCCTTTATACATTTTTGAAGTGAATAAAGGTTTCAAGAGGATAATGAATACATCTAATAAAAGTTCCTTTTCACCGGGCAGTGGTGGAACACGCCTTTAAACCCAGCACTTGTGAAGCAGAGCCAGGTGAATCTCTGTGAGTTCGAGGCCAGCTTGGTCTACAAAGCAAGATTCAGGACAGGCACCAAAACTACACAGAGAAATCCTGTCTCGAAAACAAACAAACAAAAAAAAGTTCCTTTTCAGCCTATTTAGTCACTAATATTGGAAAATTATGCCCAGGCATATATAATGGAGCCAGTTACTCCTCGAGATATTTATGAACAGTGCTAACTTTAGAGCTACGGCTTTTGCTAAGGAAGTCACTGTTATTCCATTTCCCTAGAGAGCTTAGATGACAGAGCTTAAGCAATCAAATACTGTTGTTAAGTGGAAAAGGTGGTACTGACGAAAAGACTACCTCATTGTCATTGGAAATGTCAATCACCTAAAGATAACTTTTCTCAGAGTGTACTATCATGACAACTATTCCATAAAAAGTCATCTAAGAAGAGTGCAGCCCACAGCATTTTGTATCATTGAAAAAGGCAAATATTTTTACTAATAAAAATACATCATTCACATTTTAGAACATTAAAATAGTATTTTGTTTTTTTGTTTCCTTATGTTAGCAACAACAGAACTTCTGGCATGTCAAGGTGCTAAAATAATTAAAACCTAGATTAGGGATAAAATAATGAAGGTTTTTATTTTTAGGAAGCAATGTATATATCTCACTGGAACATAGACTAATAGTATGGATAACCGTCAATATTTTTCTGTGACCCATCTCTCAGACTGTAAGTAGGAGGATATTTGGTAACACTTGATTAGTCTATCTCTTTCTTTGTTAAATTATTTCACACCACTTCATCATACAATTCTAGAATAGTGAGTATATTATTATAAAACTGCAGTGCAATTATCTTACGTAGCAATCATTTTATTTTTTTTCCAAAATTAAAATATTTTCATCTTTTACTCCTTTTCTTTCCTCCCTCCAATCCATCACATGTTCTTCCTCCCCTTTACTCCCTCTTAAATTCATGGCCTCCTTTTCTTTGATTGTTATCTTACGCATTTGCATGCATAAATATACAAACACGACTGGTTCAGTTGCTTGTATGTATGTGTTTTCAGGCCTGATCGCTTGGTATTGGACAACCAGTTAACCAGCTCATTTCTGGGAAAGATGATTTCACTGGCTCTCAGTATTCCTTAATAGCCTTTATTCTTTATTCTTTATCTAGGGCTGAGGCCCAACAAGACTTTCCCCTTGCATGTTAGTGTGCTTATTACATACCTAACAATCTTAAGAATAGATTCTAGATAAAATTGAAAAGCCAAAGGACATTGATATTTACTGGTATCCTTTAGCATCTTTTTCATCACCTATTTCCAGACCTCAAAGAGAAGGGGGTCTTATGTATTGACAAGTGGGATCTTATCAGATAAAAATAGCCTGAATCTAGAGTTATATTCAAATTCTCTTCTTTTGCTTTTTAAAATTATCTTTAGACAAAACCGCAGAGCATGTTAACAGCAAAATTATCTCCAGTTAGTCCGTATTAGACTATGAGTCTGTGTAATAGCAAACCGAGTCTCTACTGCACTTGAGTGGGAGGAAAAATCGTGACTGACTTTATATAGAATAATCTTTCAAGGAGATATGAAGACAGGTGTTGTTGTTAGGAAGCTTCTGTTGTTCCATAAATGGGAACAATTCCCCAGATTTTCAGTTATCAGTCTTCCACAGAGGTTTTAATATCAGACAAGTCAGTTCTTCCATTTGAAAAAGATGAGTGAAGATGTGCATGGTTTCACCTTATGAAATTATGGGGCTTTGGAGGGTGGTGATTTTAAAAATGTGTATTGAAAGTATATTTGTTTCTTTCACCACCTCCAACACATACACAGGCATGGGCACACAGATAATTACTCACACATTAAATTCTTTAAAAAAAGATTTGAGAATTTGTATGATTCTGAACTTCTTGACATACTGTATTTGTCAACTGGATTGTACAGGTGAGGAAAATTTACAGAATTCTCTATGACACTAGTTAGAAAAATTTTAACATGAACATATATGTATTATATGTTATTTGAAATTTTAACTTCAAACACACAAAGGGGAGTTATAAAATAGGCATATCTGTCTCTCAATGCTGACAACATCTGTTGCAAGGATTATGGAACTGGTGCAAGAAATGAGTGTTTTCAAAATTGTCCAACAAATCAATAAAATAGTAGAGGGCCCATAAAGCACTAAACAGATTTTAGTACAATGGTTCTCAACCTTCCTAATGCTGCAACAATTTAATACAGTTCCTCAGTTTGTGGTGACCTCATACCATAAAATTATTTTCGCTGGTATTTCATGACTGTAATTTTGCTACTGCCATGAATTGTAATGTAAAAATCTGTGTGTTCCGATGGTCTTAGGCTGTGAAAGGGTTGTTTGACCCCCAAAGGGTCAACACACAAGTTGAGAACCGCTGTTCTAGCTGAACTTTAAGATAATAAAATGGAACGCAGATTTTAGAGTGTCTCAAAACTGGGCAGTTTTGCTTAAAATGCACTTTTCTGTAATTATTTTTGGCACAGTATTTTTAAAGTAAAAAAAAATCACAAATAGATAATTTTGTCTTAACATTTTTCATGACTTGATGTAATTTCCTAACTCCTCCATCTATAAAAGTTGAATATCCAGATGCTAAAGACTGCATGCACATTGTTTTGTAAACTGTTTGGGCTGCATAATGAAAATACTCCCAAATCACTCTCACACTCCTTTAAATCAGGAGGTACACTGAGGTGTGTGTCATGTTTTGCATTCAGTTGGCAATGATACGAAGAATCTACCTGTAATCTTCTATTCTAACTTCATAATGACATTGGTGGAAACACTGAGACACAAAGAAGTTTGATTATTTATTCTAAGCTACACATCAACTGATTAATGGAGTCATGTCTGAAACCATATCCTTTTGTGCCCAGTCTAATGGCCTATGTGTTACAAAATAGGATTTTTAATGTGATATATTTAAAATGTAAATTATGCAATTCAATTTGTCCACTGAATTTTCTGTATTTGTCACACATTTTCATTGGTTCTGATAGCCTGTTTTGTATAGGTATTGTTGCTAACTGATGTCTTAAATACATTTTCTAGTAATCTCTTATACACCAGTGCCGCAGACTGCTTTTTCTTAATGTGGAATTGCAAAACCAGAAAGACTAATCAATCCTTTAACTCCAAAGTAGTGTTTTTGTTCATTTCTCTCCTTATCCAGGAGTGCCTAGAGCTGCAAAATGAAGAATCGTTGGAGAGATGAGGAGCTAAGAGTTCATTCGGTTGTCCAGATGTATCCAAGTACCCCGTTATTTGGCAATAAATACATCTGGGCAACTGATTGAATTTTTCGCTTTTCTTGACTCAGCTGGAACCTCTACAACATGCAAGGCCTGCTACACAGCCCAGAGTGTATGATTTCTTAATCAAATGAGACAGGGAGCAAGAATTCCCTGTGAATGAAGGGAGTTCATTGTAAACCTAAGGGGTAAATGCATTTTTGTATACAGCTACATTGGATTTATTGTATGTACCTTCACAAAGTTAAAGGGAATTTTGTTTCCAGTTTGTAAAATTAACAATGAACAGAAAAGTATTCTCAGCAGTGATGCCTTTCAAGCGCCTATATTCCAGTGTAAAATAATTGTATATTTGTGATTAATACTAGCTAGGATAGCCTCAAATCTATGGATACACACAGCTATAAATCTGTCTGACATATTTTCTCTAGTTACTCCTATTCTTATTGTGCAATTCCATTTCATTCACAGCAATGACACATGCCTGATACGTTATTGCCTGTTGGTTGTGCTAGAATGTAAGTCCTATGAGAGCAGAGTCATTTCTACCTTGCTTTTCACCATGTAGACAGCATCTGGCAAAGCACCTAGCATATAATGGGCAATCAATAAATGTTTGAACACACAGAAATTTGGGTGTACAGTTTTCAGTCTTGCAAGTCAGTTGGAATTGGTCTCCAACACACACATTAACATATGGTTTCTCCTTTAGTTCTGCTCTTTCAGAGCCTGTAGTTTATTTTGCTGTAAGGATACTTAGGCCGAGATCATTTAGGCAGAATTCTGCTACCACCTATGGAGAAACAGCTTCAGACTGCTGGGCATGCTGCCCACTGTGACAGATTTCCTCAACGTTTGTTACTACAACTGTGGAATGATTTGCAATAGCAACTTGAGTTCTATTAATTTGGGAACTATTTTTGGAGCATTATTTTAGGTGAATGGTCTTGCTGTAAAAAAAATAAACTTATCATCTTAGATGCTTGTTGATTTGAGGAGTTCAGTATTCTAGAGTCTTGTTAAATTTTATTACAATAACTGCTTTCATGTGGGCCTGAGGACGTGGTTCGTACACGAGGCCTAGGCCATCCCAACACCACAAAACAAAAGACAAACCTCATATAACAAGCAGAAGAATTTAGAAAACACAAATAAGGAGAAAATGTTTCATTTGCAGACTAAGTACAAGAGGGAAAGTTCTATTTGCCTCCATACTCAGTAGTATTTTCTGGACAGGAGAGTGGGGGAGTGAAAGTATAGGTAAGAAATGCTTTCAAATGGAATAATCATGTTAATGTTATGAGATCTAATGAAATGTCCACAAAGACCCAAGTACCATTCTCCGAATGCTGCCACCTCAGTTTTCAAATGAGAAATTATAAAGTCTCCTAATATATTTAATTACATTGTCAGAAGTATGATATTTTCCTCTTGCCACACTACTGGAAAGCGTCCAGTTTTAGGTCTGTGCGACTACATTCTAGCGAAAGCCTAGCAGAAATGCAATAAGCTAACTGTCTTAAGTCCGGAGTATAGATCCCTTACCTGACTTATTAAGGGAGTTTTCCTTTCCACTGATGTCTGTTAGCCAGAGGTTCTTTTGCCTGGTATAAAATAACATTTTCTGAAAGAGCAGATTGCTGAACAGGGAAGAGTTTTGAAATTGCCTCTGTTGAAGGTTGTTCTAAAGAGCATCAACTGTCAAGCTCGTCAAAGTGACTTAAATATAGACCTTTCTGAAGACAAGAAACCAGATCATCGGATCCCTTATCATTTTTCAGCCTCAAAAGTTCTGTGAATTCAAGCTTGTAGAAGTAATTAGGACCTCAGAATTGAAAATATAGTGTTTGTCTTTGTTTAATTTCAGAGAATGCATTTCTTACAATATTAGAAGAATCTATATTACCATGAAGTCTCTGGAAAATTTTCCATCAAATCATAAAGAATTACATGATGTGACTATTCATGGCAAACATGGATTTTTAGGATGAAAAGTGTGTGCTTTATTACAAAATCTCTATAGAACGTTTAAAATTGAAAGGAACATTCATGCATTATGCCTTAGGCCTAAGGATAATTTTTGGATTGCATGAGTAGTCCCCAAACTGTTATAAATCTGTACATGATTATTTTCTTCACAGGAGCAATCTGAACATTTGTGACTAATTCATTTTGATATAGCCATCTGCTAAAAGTTGACAGCATGTAATAATCAGAAGGAAGATTTCGTTAACATTTTACTGAAGTCTTGTCAGTTTTATATGTATATATAGTAAATGATGATAATATTCACCACTATTACCTTCTTCTATCCCCTCTCACTCCTGCAGCTCATCTTCTTTTCTACTAGTTCCTCTTCTTTTGGGTTTTATTCTGGGAACAGGCCTTGGGAAGGTAGCAACAACTGCGTTGTCTCACTGATTATTTTGGGACTTGCCTAATATAATGGATAAGGCACTGGTCTCCTCATTACATTGGCCATGTCATATACAGAAGGGCATTTCACAGCACTCCTACCTTGCCTCTGGTTTCTGATCTTTATTCTCCTTTCCATGATGTTCCAGAGGGAAAACCTTTTCAATTATGACATACAGTTTTTGAGCATTGAAAACTGACAAAATCAAACCTTCAAATGCAATGTTACATATTCAGTTCTTAAATAATTTATCATACACAGTCAGACAGGGGTGGGTAAAACAACTTAGTCAGTAAAGGCGCCTACAACCAATCACAATGATCTGAGCTCAATCCTCAGGACCCGCATGATGGAAGGAGAGAAGTGACTTCTGCTAATTTCCCATGACCTCCACAACTCTTTGATGGCCTGCATGTGAGTGTGCAAACACACACACACACACACACACACACACACACACACATACACAAAGACAAAATAAACTAAATGGAATTTTTAAAAGTCACACAAGAATCATCTGTTAACTGTATATTCTACAGCCTAATAAGAATTCCATGTCAGATTTATTCTCTTCTATATGGGTAAAAAAATAATGTGCTATATCACCATGGTTACCATACAGATTTTTCCACAATTCTAAAGGTAAAAACCAATCTGAAAGGGTTAGTTTCAGAGGGTGTAGGAAAAAAACAAAATCAAGTTTTACAATGAAGTTCTAAAGTTCTTTCTTCTTCAAATATAATATGTATAAAATCACAAGTCCATCCTTTACCATTCGGTAAGATTCTATTCTTTTTAATTTTCCATCTTCAACTTTTCCAAGTCTCACTTACCCCTCTCCTTAATCAACTATTTTACACACTATACTTGGCTAATTAACTGAAATGGAAAGATACACACACACACACACACACACACACACACACACACACACACACCCCTGCATGAAGGTGCCAGCCTTTATTCCTAAAAATGTTTTAACTTTATTTTCTCATTATTCTTCAAGGTAATTACTGGTTATGGCTTTAAGTATTTTGGTGAATGATCTGGATTTTGACAGTTGGAAATTTGTTTCTGAATATTTAATGGCAATTTTATTTTGGATCAATTATTTTCAAGTGTTCACGATTTTTATGACCTATGCTGATAACAGGCATAACTTATTAACATATAAGCAAAGGATTAATAAGCAATATTTAAATATAATGTTCAGTGTTTCAGTGTTTGGATTTATGTTCAAGATTCTCATTAATTATTATCCACTATAAAATAATACTACTAAAAACTTATGGAAATCAATATTTGTCCCTGATTTTGACCTACCAAAATCTGTTAATGATACTTAAAGATCCATCAATGACTTAGAGACAGCATGGAAATGTCTGTGATTCATGCTGCATGAAGAAATAAGAAATTGATATGAGGAGGTAATGGTAGTGAATTCACTCCTGTAATTTAGCCTCCTATTATTACTCCATACTTGAGAAAACAAATTAGTTTCAGGTTATTTTTTCTCCTGTCCTCTCACACACTTGTGCTGAAATGCCCACAGTTTCTTTGGGAGATTCTACTTAGAAGGTAGTCAATTTGTTAATTATCTTAAACGGAGTTTATAAAACTTCAACAAACACAATATATATAAACTACATAAAATGGAACTTACAGTGTTATTCTGTGTTCTCAAACTATTTAATGCCCCTCTCTCTTACACACATTTAAACACTCACAAACACACACTCACATAAACACACTCACACATGTCTCCTCATTGCCAAATTGTTACTTGCAACTTGAAAAACTCAACATTCTTGACTCTTGAAATCTCTTTATAAATTTACAAAGAATACAGTTATTAGTTATGTGTTTGGTGTGGCAAGAAAGTGTAGTCAAATCCAAACTCAGAAACTCAGAAAAGGCAGACTAGAGAAGAGATTGCTTTGACCTCTCTGTTCTCAGTTATGAATCTCTATGAAGAAAAAAACCATGTTAATCACAAGGACTTACACTATTTCCTCAATGTCAGTGTAAAGATGGATAGTGGCAGACTCCACTCAGCAAAGACGCATTTTTGTACAATTTAATTCTTAACCAACATACCGATTATAGTCATTTAAACATACCGAATATAGTAATAAGTGATGAGTAGTTCAATACACAAATACTTTGTGATATCACAAAAAAATCCTTTGAAAGACAACTTATGGAAACAAAAAGCATCCACTCCGAAATTCTTTTATGAATTTCTTGAAGTTACAGTGTCACCTCTCAATCCACAAAAGAAGCTAAGAGTGTTGTTTCAATCATCTAATACAACTGACCTTCAGTTTTCAATGTTCAATACTGCCTCACCTGCTTGGGCTGTAACATTTCATTAATTCGCTACTAATTAGTTATTACATAGAGTGACTATTTAATATGGTAAACTTGACTGATGTTTATTTGAGTATAAACCAGTTACTGCTGCCCTCTGGTGAGTATTGTTGGTTAATGCAAAAGTATAAATAGAACTGCCTATATAAATGCAGATTGCTTCATTTGGGAAAAAAAGAAAACTGAAAGTGTAAAAAATACATTCATGGTATATAAATTCTTGAAATGTGTTATAGTTTTTAGAAAACTTTTAATTTTAGAAATGCAAATGTATTTTAAATTGTATATGTTTTCCCAATGATTTCCAAATCTCAAGGATCTATTCATATCTCCTTTCTCAAAACACTGATTTGAAGCTCGGTATACCCTAACAGGAATCTGCAGCAAAGCCACACATCACTAGACCCTAGATGAGCCTGTAAATAAGTGAAAAAATTTGTTCCTACCTGCTTTTTATTGCTTCTGTATAACATGTTTACCTCTTCAGTAAATGGATTACTGACTTTCTTATCACTAAATAAGTGCATTTGAGTTTATTTAATTGTTTGATATGCAAGTTATGTGCAATTTTAACTAATGTTCTTTTCTTTTTCTTTTTTTTCTCTCCTCAGGGAATGAAACCAGTCTGTTAATTTCCAAATTCTCACTTTGAACCTCTGGTTGCTTAAGACTGAAGCAATCATGGTGAACCTGAGCAACGCGGTGCACTCCTTCCTGTAAGGATTCTATTATTTATTTTAATCGAACAGCAAAATTACTTTTATGATTGTTTGCTCGATGATATAAAAATGCTTGCATATGATCAGGCAACTCTATGACTTGTATCAAAAAAGATTAATATTTCCTATTTAAAGATAATAAATGAGGAAAAGGGATAATCAGGCATCTAATTAAACTTAAAGCTCATAATATGGGGATAATAGCCTCAGTTCAAATAATTCATTTTTTTGTGGTTGCTTTTATCATGGGTGAAGTTTAAAGAGTTTCTTTCCTGTATGAACTGAACAATTAAGACAATCAAATGGCTGTTAATTATGGCACAGCATACCTATAATACTGACACCAAGGTGACTGAGACAGGATGGTTACAAGATTAGGGTCAGCTTAGGATAGATAGATGCTGAACTAGAGAAAAAGAGAGAAGGAGAGAAGGGGGTGTTATTATTAGCATCTGATTTGTAAAGATAATGGAGGCTACTAGAGATCAGAAGGCAGAGATTGAGGACATAGCTGGACAGAGCAGAACACTGTGATCCTGGAATGAGCCAGTAGTTGAATTCAATAGAATACAATATGAAGGAGTAGGTAAAAATTAGACACTGGAAATCTCACCTAACGCAATCCTACTATTTGAGGAGTAGAATGTGTAAACTCTGAGCAGTATAGCTGAGAAGTCCTGAATCCCTTTACTCCTTTGAAATAACTGAAAATAATAGATAGATAGATAGTTAGATAGATAGACAGACAGATAGATAGATAGATAGATAGATAGATAGATAGATAGATAGGTCTCATCCAAAAACAGTCATTCACAAATCATAGTTTCAAACGAAATTTTGAACGTGATTCTTTATCATTTTTATCAGGCAAGATGAGTGTGTTGGTTTTGTTGGACACGCTTTAGGAGATCACATCCTGAGAGAACATTTGTGTTTCTAACTTAAATAAATCTCATCACTATGAGATAAATTAATTTGAAATTTACAAAAGTGAAATGTCCACATTTCCCTTGTCTTATAATGCCACCTAGCTTGAGATTCCTACTAGCAGACTCTGTCCAAGGACCAATAAAAATATGTATCTAAAATTTAATTCCTGACTCTGCCCATGGGAATCAATCATCTGCATACATTACTCTTAAGCTTAGAGTAAGTCCCAGAAAACCAAGGACACAAATGAGGAAGGCAGTAAAAGCATGAAATTTAAAGCACTAAACAAGAAACTGACAACTAGCAGAAAGTCACTTTGCAAATACGGGAGCTTGGACATACTTCTAAAAAGAAATGAATGTGTACTATTATCACAGTATATTTCAAAACACATTCATAAAATTGTTCTGACAATATCTTACACTTCCTTTTCAATTTAGATCAACTTCCACTATTCTTGTCTGGTTACCAGATCCATTAAGAAAACCTCCCTTTATTTCTCTCACAGCTTTCTTAAAGAAGCGCGCAAAGAAAATAATATTTTGAAGATATAAAGAATAAAACACGAAGTAGGCCTCTGAAAGATAAATACCACATATTTTCTCTCATTTGGAGAGACTCATTTTCATAGATCCACATAATCGCATATGAACAGATGACACGAAAATAGAAACAAAACCATCCAGGGGGACAAAGGGGACTAAAGGGGACAGGAGAGCAAAGGAAATGTCTTGAGGAAATGAGGGGGAGCCATACTTGTTTTAAAATGATCTTAAGTAAGCCAACACAACAAAATAAAAGAAAAATCATAAACTATTCCACCACGTTAAATGACAGTGTGCTTTGGGACGCAAGTGAACTTTTAAAATAGTCTGAAATCAGACCTTATGATGGCCCCTGGTCCTGTCAGTTACTTGGCTATATTGGCTTGAGAAAGTGTCATTTCCTTTTTAAAGTCCATTCTTTTTTCACCTATGTAATGCTAATAAGTCAGTACTGAACTCAAGTGGGTTTTAATTGTAATCAAATCTGATTATACGTATATATTTTGTTACACTAAGTGCCTAACTCCGAGCAATCACTCAGGAAAAGTTCAATGATAAAAATTGAAATGATGAGAACGGAGGTAGTCATGGTCAAGGTAGTGGTGGGGGAGGCTATTGTTTATTATAAGTGGTATATTGTGTGTAAGCAAAGCCTGATGTTCTTTTCTTTTCTTTTCTGTTTCTTTTCAGTGTGCACCTAATTGGCCTATTGGTTTGGCAATTCGATATTTCCATAAGTCCAGTAGCAGCTATAGTAACTGACATTTTTAATTCCTCCGATGGTGGACGCTTGTTTCAGTTTCCAGACGGGGTACAAAACTGGCCAGCACTTTCAATCGTCGTGATTATAATCATGACTATAGGGGGCAACATTCTCGTTATCATGGCAGTAAGCATGGAGAAGAAACTGCACAATGCAACCAATTACTTCTTAATGTCCCTAGCCATTGCAGATATGCTGGTGGGACTACTTGTCATGCCCCTGTCTCTGCTTGCAATTCTTTATGGTGAGTACAATTACATTCATTTCGCAGACTCACGTTGGTCCTTAAGTTTGTGCTAAGCCTCATAGGACTCATCTGTACAATTAATTAATCGATCTATAGAACTTGGAAACCAAAGTTTAAAAACAAAATGTAAGTGAGAAGAAATTGATCGCATGTGTTGAGGATTACGAAATAAAATTGTAGCCGAGTTTTCAAGACTCCAAACAGCTCTTTTATGATATATTGAAATTATGCATGAGTACCTTACTCCTCAAAGTCATTTGCAAAGAAAATAATGAATAACCATACAGAGTGGGATAATAGCAAAACGTCACTCCACCTGTATTTTTGCCAGTATATTTACTGTAAGTCCCATCTCTAATACATAAAAAGAAAATCAAACTTATCTTCTTCAATAAATTTATTTTAAGAAATGTTTCTGGGCCATTTATAATTGAATCCACTTGCTTTACAGAACTACTCACTGCTATGGCCCCAGCATAAGTAATTTTTTTTATGTTGACAAAGTAGTTGGTATAAAATGGGCACTCAAAAACAGTTGCTCTTTTTCTTCCTGTAGTTTATAATTCATATTTTTATAAGGAGAGAAGGTATAAAAATTAATTTCTGAGCATATAAATACAAGCTCATATCACAACCATAAAATTCAGCTTCTATAATGATTTTTGAGAAGCTTCAATCCGTTGTTTGATTTTTCTGCCATCTCTTTCCTTTTTTAATCTAGGTTTGGTTTTGGCGAGTACTTATAATAAAAAAATCAAAATCACATAAAATTCTGGTCAATAACACTGGATGCTCTTCCAGAAGCTGCACGTTCTTTTCCCAGCATCTACATGGCAGCTCCCAACTATTTATGACCGTAGTCTCAGGAGACCCAGTGTCCTCTGGCACTATGGCATGCATCTGGTACCTAGACATACATATAGGCAAAACACTCATACGTACACAGTAAAAATTAAACTTTTAGAAACATTAGTATTAAATATTAGTTAATCAATTAAAACTCACATGCTCTTCCTGCCTCAGGCTCCCACATAACTGGCACCACAGGTATATGCCACTACACTTAGCTTTCTATAAGTGTCTTTACTACAAAATTTGAGATCCCAGTTCCAATTTATTTGTTAATATGTGGAGAGTTCAGTTTAATTTTAATTGTTAATCATCTTCTTGTAGAGTAAAAGAAAGAAATCCAGTTAGTTCCCTGAAATGTATAATGGAATTAGACAGAAAAAAGTTATTAAAATAATATCTAGTGTAAAACTCATAAAAGAAGAACAATGTGTTTAAAATGTAATCTCTCATGACACTTAAAAATTAATTAGCCTCTCTGAAGTCTACAGTGACAATACCTAATCATATCAGTTATTTATTCCAGAAGGCGTTCTTAGGGAATAGGTTTTTACTATCTCCACTGAGTGTCAGTGGCATATTTACCTCAAAGCACCAGCATTTCACCTCTCACTGGTCCAATATCATTAAGAAGAAGTCACAGAAACGAAGTGAAACAGCAATTTCAAAGGTAAGATTCTACTGTGAGCTCCTTATTGAACGCTTTCCTGAGTTAGATGAAGAGAAAGCTATAAAAATTTCAAAAATGGCATAACAAAGGTTAAAAAAAAAGAGCATTATTAGGAAGACTAAGATTGACCTAATAACATGGTTTAAAACGTACGTTCCTAAAAGTTTCCAAGATGAGCTTCAGGTCACAGACTTAAAAGTGTGCATAAGTCTCAAGTAAAATGAACTTCCTGGAGGTAGAAAGGAGTGAAAAAAAAGAAAGAAAGAACTGATATTTGAAGAAAAAGGACAGTGAAAGGGTATAGAGAGAAAAAGGTATTTACATGACAAAATGTTATGTGTAAGGACCATCAAATCTCCCCATACTGCCCTCCACTGTTCACCAAAAGTCCTGGAAAGAAGTCACACTTTGCTACCTTTGAGAAGATGCTCTTGACTTTAAAATCTTAAAAATCAGCAGCAGACAAAGATGCAAATATCCCTCATTTGTCTCATGCATGAGCATAGTAGACAATCACAGTATAAGAAAGTCACTGCAAATTTCGTCATATTATGTCAGACCCAGAAAAACAAGTATCATTTAGTCCCTCTCAGATGAGGAGTCCAGAGTTTATTAAATGACAAGAAGCCAGCATTCACTGTGAAGAATTAGAGGTGAATATGATCAAAGTTATATATATATATATATATATATATATATATATATATATATATCGTAGTCTATTTTGTATAATAAATACATACTAATAAAACTCAAACAGAAGAAAACACTTAAAATAATTAAATACATTAAAATATGAAAATACTTTGAAATAGCAACCTGATAATTAGGAATAGAACTAATTTTTCCTTTTGAAAAGTTGTTTTTAAATAGTGCCATGAGAAGCAGTGATTTATTATGGCTAAAGTATTAGGATGGAAAAAATATACAAAACAAGCAGTGGTTAAAGTAGACATTTTGATATCTGACAAAATCAATTTCAAATAAAAACAGTAAGATGTTTAATGATAAAAGACACAATTAACAGTGAATATGTATCAGGTGAGAAAATCTTTGCATTCTACCATAACTATGAACTTTATAAAGAAAATATTCAAAAAAGGGAACGATTAGAAGGTATCATACTCAATACAATGGAGACTGGAGAAGGGGAGAAGGGGTGCATGATGGTATATACCTCTAATGTCATCATTCAGGAGGCTAATGCACATAATCACCATCAGTTCAAGACTATGCTGGCTTACATAGTGAGTTCAATGCCAGCCTGAACTATATGGTGAGACTTTCTCAAGAGAGTGGGTGGGAGTGAGACAAAATAAATATGAGTGCAGATCTTATGGTGTGATATATATTGAGCTTAGCATATTTATAAAGAGCGTATCTTCTTCCATATGCATGAAGCATTCACAAACATTAATTATTGTCAGCGCCTGCACTTACTTACCGGGCCAAGGTCACCTGATATGGCCAGGGGAATGAAATCAGGCCAGGTTGGAGGGAACTACAGCACAACTGATGCTGAGACAATTTTATTGAGAGCAATGAGACTCTTTATACTTTTGTCAGAAACAGAAGACAATGACAATTGCCAGGATCAATACAGTTGTAGCTGCCAGGAGACAGTGAAGTTTGCAAGTCATACAGCGTACACAAGACTAATGTCTAAGACCAATTGTCCTAGTTTCCATGCTTCCTTGACTACTAAGGGAACACACAGAAACACAAAGCATTCTGAACGCTTCACTACCTGAAGGAGTGCATCGGTTTCTCGGGAACTGGAAGGCACATTGAGCCCAGGAGCCATGGATTCTAACCTGGAAAACCTAAAACACATGCCTCTCAAAACAGCTAGGCAAATCCAACTCCATGGTTTCCTGCAAATTATAGATTAGGCCAAAAAGAGGTCACTATAAAAATATAAGTATTACAAAAGTACTTTTTAATAACAAAGTAATAATGCTAGAAAGTACTAACAACAAAGTTTTAAGACCATTTAATCTTGAAGTTATAAAACAAGTTTAAACATTTTGTTGTTGATTCGAGACAGGGTTTCTCTGGTAGCCTTGGCTTTCCAGGAATTTAAAGTTTGCTAACAAAAGTATCACATGTAATAACTATGGGTTATACTTAGATAGTAATCAGAGGAAAATTTATACAGCTGTTCACATTTATGGTGAAACATTAAAACACACAAATAAATTGTCATTATAGCAACTCTGGAGAATCACAAAAACAAAGAAAGGTAAAGAATTAATTCAAAGACAGATAATAGAAGTAATTGATTGGACAAAGAATATAAAAATAAATATATTCAAATTAGAAATGAAAATCTGTTTTTTTAAAAGATATATTTCAAAAATGAAAAATTTTAGTCAATTTAAACAAGGACAAAGAGAGATTATATAGATATAAAACAGTATAGCAATGGAGTAATAACCAAAAAATTATTTTTAAGAACTTTAGATTGTAGAATTCTATGAACATCAATTAAAATGAAAATCCAGACTAATAAAATTTACTCTCTCACATATAAAAATTAGCAAAGCAGTTTCTGCAGAAGAATAAACTGGTCAGAAAGGACTCCATAATTAAACACCACTAGTTTCACTGGGCAATTCAGACTTTGAAAGATCAGATATTCATAATATTCCAAGCATTACTTCAGAGCATTAAGAACAAGAATTTTGAATAAAATGGAAAGAACCTATTTGAAATTAATATAATGATCACACTGATGTGAGTAATATAAAAAAATTAAGAACCCAAATAATTTTAAAACACCTTCACAAAATTATATAATCAATTCAAGGATAAAGAAAATTGTAAATAATTGAAATTTCAATTTTACATTTGATTCCATCATTGATACATGACATATTCTGAGATGATTTTCTGTGTGTTCTAAAATTTTACATATATCCATATACTAAAAATTTTTTAAAGCTGAATTTCTTTTTTTTTTTTTTTTTGGTTTTTCGAGACAGGGTTTCTCTGTGTAGCTTTGCGCCTTTCCTGGAACTCACTTGGTAGCCCAGGCTGGCCTCGAACTCACAGAGATCCGCCTGGCTCTGCCTCCCAAGTGCTGGGATTAAAGGTGTGCGCCACCACCGCCCGGCTAAAGCTGAATTTCTTATTATTGTATATGAAATTAGAAAATTGAAAAAAAAAGAGAAGGAAATAATGAAATGTATGTTATTTGACTAATGTTCATGAGGATATCAAAAGATTGAAAAAGCCAGAGCAATGTAGGATACCAGGAGAATAAGTCCCCCTAAAACATAATGATCAAAGCTCATATGAACACACAGAGACTGAGGCAGCATGCACAGGACCTGCACAGGTCTGCACCAGATGGGGTCCTAGAGCTGAAAAAAGACCAGGACACATGCCTCCATCCCTAACCCAGAAGCTATCTCTAATTGATAATCATTTGCAGATGAAAATTTAGTTTCCTCCAAGGAAGTCTTACTGGGGAAACTACTCTTAAGGGTAGGCTGCATGGCTAGCAGTAGACGGCCAACAGAAGATGAATTCAATTGCATCTTTGGAGGTTACTTGTCTCATAACATCTTGTCAGGGCTCATTTTTTTAATTTTATCCTACTGTTTTAAATTTTTATTTAATTCATATTTTTATCCTCTCTTTTTATTCTACAGCTCCTTTATGTATTTATTATGGCTTCCAGTTTAGTGTTTTTAAAGGATTCCTGAATGCAGGACAAGTGGTTCTCTCTTCCTTGGGCTTTTTTCTCCTGTTTGTTTTGTCCTATTTTGATGTGTTAGTTTTTGTGTTATGTTATATTATATTATATTATATTATATTATATTATATTATATTATACTATACTATACTATATTATATTATATTATATTATATTATATTATATTATAATCCCGTAGAAGCCTGTTTGTTTTCTAATAAGAGACAGAAAACGGTTTCATTCAGATAGGAGGGAGGTGGAGAAGGTAGAGTAGATTAGAGAGGGGGAACCAAAATTGGGATATATTATGTGAGACAAAAATCTGTTTTCAATAAAAGGAGAAAATAATATTCATGTCATTCTAAATTTCTAAAGATAGATGTCAGACAGGTAGATGATAGATAAATTTCTATACATATGAATAGGAACACTTGAACTTATTTCCTAGCTCAGTCCACAAAGTATAATGATGAACACAAATAGCAAGATAGTCACCTTGAAGAAATGACTGATCTAGGGATGGGAAGAAAAATTACAATACACCGGGAAGATCTTTAGCCTGAAAATTAAGGATATTTAAGTTTATGGGGATGTGGCTTAGTGGTAGAAAGTTTGCACTGAATTCTATCTCTGCAAAAATAAAAAGTCTATGGCAGGAAAATACATATTCACCAAGAACTAGATCATTAGAATCACAAAGAAAAGAATTTTGCAAGTTCTTATTTTACAAGTTCATATACAAAAATAATTTGTGTTTCTATATACCAGCAAGAGAAATTGGAAAACAAATTGAAGATTACTGTTTGCAATATAATGAAAACAAATCAGAGGTATAAATCTACTAAAATATGTAATAGAGGTATATGAAGAAAATTAAAACTACTATAAAAGATAAATTTAAGTAGTCTAAAAAAGTAAGAGACTTATCTTTATTATAATTGGACAAGTCACTCCTCTAAAGGTATTAATCCTCCTTGAAATGATTTACAAATTCAGTTCAGTTTTGATAAAAAAAATCTGCATATTTGAGAGGTTTAAATACAAAAGATAATTTAAATATTACTGAAACATAAAGGAATAGAGGAGCCAAAACAATTTTGAAAATAAAGTGACTTGGGACTGGGAAAACAGTTTGGTGTATAAAGTGTTTGCTCTTCAAGCACGAGGACCTGAGTTCAGATCCCCAGAGCCCATGTAAAGCTGGATGAGGTAGTTTCTGTGTGTAATCTAAATACTCCTAGGCTATGGTGAAAGATGGAGAAAGGCAAATCCCGGAAGTTCATAGGGCAGCTGTGGAGTGTATAAGGAGAACCTGTCACAAACAGGGTGGAGAGCAAGGAGGCAACTCCATACTTGGTTCAAGGCATGCGTGCCCCTGCACTCACACACCAAAACACATACAAAGAAAGAGAGACAGACAGACAGAGACAGAGACAGAGATTTAAAATAATGGAGAAGTCATCGTATCAATTTGATCTTAGGTTTTACTCTCAGACAACAATAATCAAGAAGAATGCTATGTTGAAAGAATAAATGGATTACAATCAAAGAATGAAAAATTGACAAATACAGCAAAGGCTCAAATACATTTCCGTGGATGAAAAAAAAAGCAATCTTTCCAACAAATATTACTGGAATTATTGGCTATCATATGTAACAAACAAATCTCAATCCTCCTAAGATTTCACACCTAAGAAAAACTAACTAAAATGGAATTTAAAGCTAAACGCAAAGCTACTAATTTTCTACAAGACAACAAAGGGAAAAATCCTTATGATACTTGAGTTCTTAAAATTGTTATTGGAACCTAAGGCTCTTGTAGTGAAAAGTCAAGGGAGAAAAACTGGTGACAGAAAATACAGTCATTTACACCTTTGGCAGCTTCCCAAATACCTCAAGGAAGAGGAATGAAGAACAAAAGAGAGGAATATGCTCACAGGAAGTTTCTCTAGGAAATTCCAAGCTAGGGGTAAGGGAAAGGCCAGCCACAGGAGCAACACTTGAGGAGGGGCTGGCCTCTCAGGAAAAGGCTTCTGTTCTTTCTTGGCTTTCGTCTCATCCTTTCAGTAAAAGGTGACACTGCTCAAGTCAGATGAAGGATTTCTAGCTACTCAATTCTGGACAAAACTGTAAATGAGACACAAAAGAGGAGATAAATTATGCTTTATGAGCATTAAACAATGATACTTAAATGAATGAAAAGGAAGCTGTGGCAGACAACTTTCAGCAACAATGTACCTAATAAAAAGTAAATAAGGAAAACAAAGAGCTAATTTAAAAAACGAACAAGAGATGGATAGGTAAGTCACCAAGGAGGATGTATAGATATCATTAATAAATAAATAGATAGATAAATGTGAAAAAACATTTATTAACCACATTTTTAAAAGAAACTGGATTTAACCTCAAATTATCTCTTTCCATTACACTCTAATTCATTATGTGTGTTTTCATTCACAGAACTGTTTATAATTCAAAGTAATATTATGAGCTCATTCCGTATCCACATGCTAACAGAACTTAGCCTCAAAGCTAATTAACCAGAGATTTTCAAGACCTATTTTTAGGCTCAAAATTAATTAAGCAGAGATTTTCAAGACCTTTTTTTGTTAGTTTACAAGGAAGGATCACTATTATTCTCATTGTAGCAACAAAGCATGCTTTATTTTTATTTATTTTTCTGATTTTACACAGTTTCACTTTAAGTGCAACTGTTATAAAAAAAATGGCAGGTTCAAAGCTCCATAGTGAGGAAATGAGTAAACATTGTGTAACAGCAATGTGTTCAATTCACCATGAGCTGGTAAAAACAAGTGATGGACTGCTTTGTGTCTGCTAAAGTTACTTGGGAGCACTGAATTGGTAATATTTACCCTGTCATTATTTACATAATTCTTTTCCCCCAGCTTTTATTTCCCACCAGTTATCCTGTCATTGAATATGTCCTTAAAGTATTAAAGTTTAATCCATTTCATTTTGCATTACTTTAAATGAAACTTAGAATACTTATTTAGCTTACTCAGGTTGCCAACCCTATTTAGAATCGTATCTTTATGCAAGTTGCTGACCACATGGCTAATTGTATGTAACTTCACTCACTAAAAATAAACACATCTGACCCTTCTCATGTATTTCCTACGTGGCGGGCAAAGAAACTGCCTGGCTTGAGAGTGCCTTTTTAAAAACACTACAACAGACAGTATAGATATATAGTCCCCATTGTAAAAGAGACAAACCCAGGTTAATATCTACAATGGAAAGTGGAAGTGACCTAATCAAAACACCAGCATTATCTACTATTAGCCACACAGAAAAATTTACACACGTCAGATTGGAGAGTAATGACAATGAGAATCATTTACACAATTAGAGCACATTGGGGTAAGGACATCTCAATAAGACTTTGTGAAGATGGTCAAATTTTTGAAGGACAAAGTGTCATCGGACTTTGGCTATAGTAATATGTCAAGACTTAAACAGCTGTTATCTTATCACTTTAAATTTCACAAAAATCTGTTTCTGTAGGTATGGAAGTTGAAAATAATCCATGCCACAGCCACTTTTTGACTACTTATTTTATACCAACTACACTTCTCAGTACTGATGCTAGTGTAAAAACTAATAACAAACTTCTGCCCACAAGTGGCTTATTCATTTCTCATTTAATTAATGCCTTGCTCAAGGTCACATTATCAGACTAGAAAAATAACAGAGTTAAGATCTGAATTTAAGTTAAGTTTATTCTAACACCCATTTGTATTTTCAATTATTACACTTGGATACTTATGATTTGCCCTTGAAAACTCAGGAGGCTCACTGAGGGTGTTATAGCTCAGTCATAGAACACATGCCTGAGTTTAATCCCATAAAAAAATCAGGGGAGTTTTGTGGGGAGACAAGAACATGGTAATCTGGAGAACAATTAGAAGTCAGGCTGATCTATACAGTGTCAAGAAGGTAAGTGTGCTGGTTTGAAAACTGAAAAATGAAGCTATTTTAGACATTCAGAATCCTTCGAATATCACTGGGTATATATATCACAGTACACTTTAAAATGGCTATACTTGTAATTTTTTCTGCTTTTGCTTCATTAATGATTTCCTTAGGTGTCTAGTAATACATTATTACTGCTGTTATAATTGTTATATCACTGCTATAATTTTCTTTCTCGCTTGGAACTCCAATTTTTTTGTAGATCTACCATGGCAATGGTTATGGGTAATGTTCTCATTTAGGCTCTGGTTTCATTAAAAATATATTTCAAATAGACAACACTGAGAAATGTCACACTGTATCCTCAGAATGGGTATATATATATATATATATATATATATATATATATATATATATATATAATTAAACTATTAATCCAAATAAACACACACTGTTAAGTTTGGTAAATCTCATTCACTTTTTAATATAATGAAATGGAAACTCCAGGACTTTGTATATTCAGACCAGGAATTTCAGAATGAAATAAAGTATTGCATTTGGTTTCTTTTCTTAGCATATTGAGCATAGTACAGCAGAGATTAGCATACATGACAATATTCAAATGTATTTATGACTTCATAATTTAAATTGAAAAATCATTTTTTATTTAAATTTTTACATTTAAAAAATTTATGCATGAGTAGACTGTATTACATCATCCCCACCCATTTCTCTCCCCTCTTCAATTCCTTCTGTTTCTTCCCCCAATTGCCTCTCAAATTCATGACCCACAAAACCTAGTGATTCCATTTTTTGTTTGTTTTTTTTTTTTTTTTTTTCGTTTTTCGAGACAGGGTTTCTCTGTGTAGCTTTGCGCCTTTCCTGGGACTCGCTTGGTAGCCCAGGCTGGCCTCGAACTCACAGAGATCCACCTGGCTCATGCCTCCCGAGTGCTGGGATTAAAGGCGTGCGCCACCACCGCCCGTGATTCCATTTTGTATTGCTCATATGTACACATTTTTCAGGGCTGATCACTTGGAATTGGATAGCATATTAAGGAGCTTGTCCCTGGAGAACACAGATTCTCTCTCTCATTAGTCATTGACTTCCAGTACTTGTTCATCTAGGGGTGGGGTCTTGTGAACTTTTTTTTCTCCCCATCTATGTTCAGAGTATCTCTTACTTAGAGTATTATTACTTTTTTATAAATATTTTTGAGATTATAACATTTCCCCTTTCGCTTTCCTTGCTTCATACCCTCCCATGTGACCCCTCTCCCATTTTTTCAAATTCATGGTCTCTTTTTCTTGAACTCTTGTAATTTTTTTCTTTCTGTTCTGTAGACACTTTCTGATACCCTTCTATGTCACCTTTAACTCTCTATAAAGAGGGAATTATGCCTCTGAATTTTAAGGTTCACAATCCATAACCGACTGACTGATGCAGTATACCAAAGAATATCACAAACGGTTATTTCACAAATAATGTAAATCTATTTCTGCATACAGACTGGGAAATTGCAAAGGGGCGTAAGTGTCATCTAAATAGCTGATACTAAAGTCACTATAGTACCCAGTTCCTCAGCGAACAGGATCTAACCATAGGTGTTTGCATTCTCAGTTCTCAGCCTTACACCCATCTTCCTCACATACTTCAGAATTACTAGTCTCTACCCACAGTCACTTCTAAGAAATAGTCTCAAAATATATGTATTCCATAGTATCAATTATGTCTTCCAGGCACATCTTTTAAGAAAAACCTACAATTATTGTATAATATTTAAAATGCATGAATCAAGAACAAGATGGCGTGGGTTCACTTTTCTTGGCTATACACCTCAAAATACTATGCAATACCTTGAAGAATGTGACAGTATAAGGTGTTAAACTGACAGGAGAATTCAGTACTTTAAGGAATGATGCAACAGTGACTCCTCCAAAGTTCACATATTCAAACAAATCAAGGCATGGATTTAGAAAAAAACACATCCACTGATGAGGTGGGCTCCTCTGTCTACATAAATGGAGACTAAAGGCAATTCCCTACTCTTTCCTATTGAGAATAAAGATAAGACGGTGAGTTAGGAATAAGAAGTTCTGTGACATAATTGCACAGTCAGGTGGTTATAAATAATAATGTGATGTGTATTTCAGTAAGCTAGAACAAAAGATTTTGCATGATTTTATCATGAAAATGTAATGTCTTCAAGGAGATACATATATTTATTTTGCACAATGTATAAATATATTGAAACATCATAAGGTTCCCAATAGATATACACAATTTTATGTTTCATATGCCAGTTATAAGACATGCCTTTTGCCTCAATACAATAGTTAGCATTTTCTGTAAGATGTGTAGCACTGGTAAGAGCAGATGTTCATGCCATAATAAATTTTCCAAAGACTTTATTTGCATGCACTTTATATAATGTAATTACTATACTTTTCATTTTAACCTCTCTCCATCACTCTATAAGAGAGCAGAAGCAGGCACCAAGCACAGCTGGGATAATTCTTTTCCAAGGGGGTGCAGCTGAACTCCCAAGATGGTGGCTACTTGGCTTTGAGGACAGTCATTCACAACAACTGCTTAAAAGAGTAAACACAAAAGTAGTATTAGTTCACAAAAGTTGCCACAACTAAGAACCACTGACTAGGTGGATTGAAAAGCAAATTAGCTTTCTCACAGTTCTGGAATAAAATGATAATAAAATATAATATATTCCTTTCCAATAACTTCTATAAGAAATTGCCACAAACTTGGTTTAAAAAAGTATAATTGGGGGCTAGAGAGATGGCCCAGTAGTTAATAACACTCGATGCTTTTGCAGAGTACCATGCTGACCCACAACTGCCTACAACTCCAATTCCAATGAATCTGTCATCTTCTTGGGTATCTGTGCACAACATTGTGTATAAACAAACAGGAACACATACATACACATAATTTTAAAAATAAATACAATTTTAAAATAATATATTCTGGGATTGGAGATGGTTAGGTCAGTAAAGCATTTGCTGTGAAAGTCTGAAGACCTGAATATGATATACAGCACCCAGATAAATAGCCAGGCATGTAATGCATGCCTGTAATCCCAGCACTGGGGAGACTGAGGCAGGGGAATTCTTGAGGCTTTCTAGCTACCCATTCTGGACAAATTGCTGCAGAAATAAGGTCTCTGGAAAACCAAAAGAGCATTTGAAGAGTTGGAGAACTCATGTTTATTAAGCTAGCCAGCAGCAGATACAGTGAGCTGGTGCTCAGGCGAGAAACTGTTAACTACAGTTACTTCAAAGTACAGCATTATTCTGGGTTTCTTTTGTTATTAATACATTAGGGGTTTGAAGTTATGTGACTAATGTGCATGAGCAGCACTTTACAGAAGCAAAAAAATGACAGGTTAGGACAGGTATTCTGTATCTGCCTCTCAAATTTAGGAGGGGAGGGGGCTAGCTGAGTCAGGAAGCAAGCAATACAACAGAAGCAGGACAGTACATCTTATTCCTAGATAGAAGTGCAGTAAGAAAATTTTTCTCGTTTTAATCCTCCTTATCAAAATCAATGAGTGAACTTGAGTTTCAGTGAAACCTTGTCTCAAAAAGTGTGGTACTACTGCTGGTGAGGTGGCTCAGTGTTTAAGAGCACTGGCTGTATGCACTTCCATAGGAATCCACATGGTGGTTCACAACCATTGTAACTTCAGTCCCGGGGATCCACCACCGTTTTCTGACCTCCACAGGCACTGGGCACACATTTCATGCACAGACACACATGCAGACAAAATACTCATAAAATGAATGGATATGTAAAATTTAAAAAATTTAAGATAGAGAACAATCAGCACCTGAGTTTGACCTCTGGCCTTCACATACACATGCACACATATGCTAGACACACATACAAATACACCACACACACATACACACACACACACACACACACACACACACACACACACACACACACACAAACATATTGTTTAATAGCCATGACACGGGATGGCTAAAGTCAGCATAACTAGGCTGTGCACTGTCTCAAGGCCATACTCTGTCAAGAGACTCTATAAGACTCTGCTTTTTTAAAATCTACCTATTTCTGGGAGCTTCCAGGATGCTAGCACACACTGTTTTACAATTTTGTCCATGTATATAATGAATGAATTTTCATCGTTTTCACCCTTAATTACCCTTTTTATTCTCTTCCATCTCCCACTGACACCCTTCTTCTCAACAAATTCTCTACCTAGTTCCATGTCTTTTTATTGTGTGTGACCTGTGGACTTTAATTATGTTTGGTTGTATGAGCATGAGTATGGTCACTGGAAGATGGGTGACTTGTCAGTGGCTATACCACTGAAAAGAATGATATTCCCTCCCCCAGCAACTAATAACTCCAATAGTTCCTCAGGGAGGAATGGGGCTTCATGATGGTGGGATGAAGCCCATACAGGATGGAATGTTAACTGGCCCAATCTTGTACCAGTCTTGTGCACAGAACCACAACTTCTGTGCATTCACAAGTGCAATAGTTCTTTGCATTCGTTAGTCCACAGTCACGTCATATCTGCAAGACACTGTTTTGCAGCACGTCTCACCACTGGAAAGCTCCTACATTGTTTCCACCCCAACTTCCGTTATTCTACATTTTCACTGGGCCTTAGAGTGGATTATATAGGTGTTCCACTTAGGGCTGAGACTCAACAGTCAGTACTTTGACTAGCTGTGAGTTTCTGTGTTAACTATCACCCACTGAAAGTACAACTGTCATCGAAAAAGACTGATAGTAAGCACTAATCTACATGTATAAACACAGATATTTAGATGGTATTTTGACCTCACATTTATTGAGTAAACTCCCCCTCTAGGGCCTATGGCCTCCCAAGCCACGAGATTTTGGCCAACTCCTTCCTGGTATCAGGCATGAACTCCTTCCTGTAGATAAGTCCTCAAATTCAATAAAAAAGTTTCTATGGCCAGAAGTGGCAGCACACCATTATAATCCAAGCACTCAAGAGACAGAGGCCATTTGATCTCTGTCAGTTTGAGGCCAGTCTGGACGACATAGTAAGTTCCAATTCAGACAGTGAGACCCTGTCTCAAAACAAAAACAAAAAGTCATGTAATTATTGTATCAGTGGGCACATCTTAAACACTCTCAACATTGAACCCCAACCCCTATGTATCCATTATCTTTCTGAAACATGACTCTAATTCCTTTTTAAAAAGGACACATGTAATTTTATGTAGAGCTCAGTTACATAGTCCAAAATAATCTATCTCAAATCCCTTAATTACAGCAGCAAAATTTCCCTGTTTATTGCCATATAGGAGGATGTAAAAAGGTTCTAGGGTATTATTACTTTTTGCAAGATCATTTCTAAGCCACTTGCAATTAGTTTGTTCTAAACATATGAAGAACTCTGAAATATCACCAGAAATATACAATCCAGCTTGATAATGGGAAACGACATAAAGTAGAATTTAACTATAAATAATTCACAGACAATCACGTAAATAGGTATATGAAAAGATGCTTGGCACCAAATGTTGAACATTAGAGAAATTCAAATTAAAGCCATATAAATACTAATAGACACATCAGAATGACAAAATTTTAAAAATCATAATGTGGGGGGATCTTATGGAGGCTGGCCAGAAAGCCTGTCAGCACTGACCATGCTTTCTAGTGATTGTCTGCCTCTTATCAGATCATCTGGATTATAACATATCTATATTAAATATGTAGGTATATGGTTACAAAAGAGCAGCAAGAGTAATTCACATGGTGATAGTAATGTTCTCCATCATGACTTCATGAATGTTAATAGCTTGGTTGAATGTGTTTACTATAGTTTTGCAGATGTTACTGCTGCAAATTTTTTTTGATAATTAATAGGACATTTCTAGTCCCAGTTGTACTTGGTCTAAGGACCTAGGGTACTGAACACTCACAGTCACCAAAGAGCTAGCTGCCTGGGACAATGACTTCTGAGTCCTTTGCCTCACACCAATGAAGATTAAAGATTGGATGTGTAGGGTGGAGAAGTTATATTAAGAAAAATTACAGAAAAGCGAGAAATTGAAGAAGAGTGAAAAATTAAGGGAAAAAAAATGGAGACCTCTAAAAAGTAGGAGGGGTTCCCAAGGAAAAAGAAACATTGAACTTGCTGGATGGTGGTGATGCACGCCTTTAATCCCAGCACTCAGGAAGCAGAGGCAGTCAGATCTCTGTGAGTTCGAGACCAACCTGATTTACAGAACTAGTTCCAGGACAGGTAGGGCTGTTTCACAAAGAAACCCTGTCTTGAAACAAACAAACAAACAAAAAACCCACAAGAAACATTGAACTTAACTTTGTTGGAGGTTATATAAGGCCATAGTAGAAATTGGGCAAATGCCATGGTAGTTGTTAGAGACCATGCATTCCATGCATATCCCCCTGGCCCAATCAAGGATATGGTCATGCACTGCACACTCAATTAAAGACAGCTGAAGCCTGCCTCTGTCCTTTTCTGATTCCTGCTTTCTTAGCTATTGACCTTGACTGTCTAGTAGTCATTAGTCACCTAGTCAGGTGTCCTCTGTCCCTGAAAGCACCTCAGACACTGTCACTTGTACTATGCTCTTTTTGTTCTCTCATTTAAACACTCTTATAGCAGAGAATGAACTCCACCATGGCCACCAAGATGTAACAGCGGTTTTTCTTGTTCACCTCATATTTAGTACCTTGTCTAGAGGGTAGTCTCCTAAGGGGAAGCTTCTTGTTAGCTAAGTATTTACAATTTAGTCTGTTCCAGCAAACTGCATTAGAAGTAAGGATCTATGAAAAGACAATAATGTCTTACATCTGCCTCGTCAAGGGATTCAGTGGAATCTTATGGAGGCTAGCCAACAAGCCTGTCAACACTGGGCTTGCTCTTCAGAGCCTGACTGACATTCCTCAGATCATATGGGCTGTAACATACCCAACTGTAAGCTCTGTGTTTCTCATCCCTCTTGTTCTTGGCATTACCGCCTGAACCTTAACATTCCCTTTTAACTGTAACATTCATTCCTAAAATGTCTTATATAAGTAATTTATAGTTTTCACCATAGGCCTTTTCCCCTTACTACCTCCAGAGAGCTATCTCCTGCCTTATTACCACTGAATGATATGTGTGGCTATCTACACAAATAATTGCTATCAGTTTTAGCAATTTCATCAGTGAGGCATTATTATATCACTGCCATCATTAAAAAAACTGAAATAAATTGTCCTTGGCATCATTTTATTATAGGCCCAACTAGGTTTCAATAAATCATAAAGTAACAAACCTCACTCTCTCTAAATTATATTCCACAGGCTTTTGAGTGCAATTAGTCCTATATTTATATGTGAATCACATCTTAGCTATTTTCAGAACAGTTTTATTTTTTTTCTAGTAACCATTTTAGTCACAGCTCCATAATCTTCAAAGACACATGAAATAAATAAAATAAGAAGAGAACCTCTAAGTATGTAACATTTCAACTCCTTGCCCTCCCAAATGCATTTATTTATTCTTTTCAACAACTTGCATTTAATCTGTTCACTTAGCATTAGACAGATCTTATATACTGGAGTGCTCTGAATAGAGAAGGCCTGCTCCAGCTTCCTTAATTCCTTCTAATTTCAATGTCCTTCCTAGTAATACATTTTAATGCATGGTCTCAGCCTACTCTACATGCAAAATTACAGCAAACATGTATATATATATATATATATATATATATATGTATGTATATATATATGTATTTAGGTTTTAAATATGTAAAGTAACAGGCATAAAATGTTACCTTTAAAACATTAAAAGATTAATATTAGGAAGATGACTCAGTGGTTGCTGTGCAGTTGTGAGGACCTGAGTTTGGATCCTCATAATCGATATAAAAGCTAAGTACAGTGAGGAGCAGCTATAATCCCAGTGCTGGGAAATAGGAGAGCCAATTAGTTAGGTGTTTGGTGCTTTCTAGCCAGCCAGCACCTACACACACACACACACACACACACACACACACACACACACACACACACACACACACACGACACACATTAAGGGAAGAATATTTTGTCGAAAACTCAACCTAAACATAGATCTGGCAAGCCTAAAATGATATGTCTTGACTTTATTTTCAAGCTTTCAAAATATCTAAGGCATATTGACTTTTACACAGAACTCCAATCAATATAAACTTGTTGAATTACTTATATATTTGTAGTGTTCTGCACAAATCCATTGATGAGTGAAGTGAAACCATGCTCTCTGACAACTAAAATATCTGATTCTGTGTTTTGCAAACTCATGGAATAATAATAATTTCTAGTATACTTGCACAACATAGGAAATCCATACCTCATTTTGCACCCATGCCTCTATTCAATATACTGTATTGCCATTCACTCACATATTGTAGGAATCAACCTAGTGCTGTTCATTCACTTACTATGCTTTATAAGGAATAGAGAGGAACTGGTAAAATTACAAATCTCAAAAATTATTCAAATAGACAATAGGAAAATAAAAAAATACAAGATTGCTTTCTTTTTCTATCTCACTGTGCAGCATAGTGCCAAGTGTATATTTAGTTTTTGTTCAAACACATGACAACATTTCAGTGTTTGCCATGTATCACTAAGGTGCCGTCCATATTTATACAGTACACATACACAGATTGAGTATATATACATATATTTGCGTGTGTGTGTGTGTGTGAGTTCATTTTAGCATAATGTAACTATATCATTCCAAGTTCTTTTTCACGATTGCCATGATTTACTTTGTTATGACATCATTTTTATAACTTATTGTAAGACTTTAACCAAACTGGCCATAGAGGGGATTTGAGAGAGACAGATTTAATGGGTTTCTCAATTCATTACTAGCAGATAACTTAAGCAACGAAACAGCTGTGCATGAAAATAGATTTTACCTTACTTAATGCCTTACTGAGGGTTTCTATTCATGTGAAGAGACACCAGGACCATAGCAACTCATAAAGGATAGCATTAACTGGGTCTGACTTATAGTTCAGAGGTTTAGTCCTTTATCCTCATGGTGGAAGCATGGCAGCATGCAGGCAGACTTGACGCTGTACAGTAGTTTAGAGTTTTACAGCTGGATCCTTATGCAGCAGGAAGAGAGAATGACACTGGGCCTGACTTGAGCATTTGAAACCTCAAAGCCCACACCCAGTGACACACTTCCTCTATCTTGGCCACACCTACTCCAACAAGGCCATACCTCCTAATAGTGCCATTCCTTATGAGCCTATGGGGGCAATTTTTTTCAAACCATTACATTTAATGAGAAAATATATTACTGATTTTATTAACTTTTTTTCTTATTTTAAGGTTCTATCACTATAAATTGAAAATTTTAATGAACTAAAGGAAGTAAACACCAATATCACTCTTTTCAATATTTTAAAATATTCCTGCTTATTTTTCTATATTAGGGTTAGTATTTTTCTATATGACTAGTAGTCATACTCATCTGCTTACTTAATTTGAATCCTTTGAGAAAGTGACTATTATAGATATTAGGTTACAGACCCTCTGGCTGCCTCTCTCTTCCCAAGAAGTCAGACCATGCTCTGTCTCTCTCTCTTAAGAGCTTATAAATGGCACAGGACCTTGAATCTCCTATGGTTACAGGTTCCTCCTTGCAGCTGCAGGCCTTTCCCCTTCCTCTAATTCCCAGATCCTGATTTTTAGCCAATATACTAGGTCGTATGATGTGGATTCTCCTGACCACATACCTGCATTGGAAGAGGAAGAGCACTCCATCAGTTCTCTGGAACTGAGGTGAATTGAATGAACTTTGTCTTTGGGATTCCCATTATGATATCAATGATGAAGGAATCACCTAATGAAGATCTTGGGCCACCTCTTCTAATAAAGCTCATCTGAAGGATAATTCATCTCAGTTCATTTTCTACAAAACCCACTTCTCATGTATTAATAACAGTAGGCTTAATTTTTTATTTATTAGTGTCAAGAAATATGCTGGTCAGAAATAAGTTTGGTAACTAAAATTGCTCTGAATTTTTTTCAAGCATTGGCAGTGTGCAAAACTCAGGATTGCCTGTCTTTAAAGAGAATTAAGCAGCGGTTTATCTTAATGGAAACTGGGGAGAACATAGGAAATAAAGTGGAGAGAAACTAACATTATTGATTACCTGCTCTTTAAAGCTCTATCTTTCGTTTTGTTCCTCTCCAACATCTAGTTCTTACAATCTTTCCAACACTTTCTTAAGGGATGTTCCCTGAGCTTTGGTAGGAGGCTTTGTGATTTAGGTGCAGCAGTGACGGCAGAACACTCCCCTTATTTTCTGCACATTGACCATTTGTGTGTCTCTGTATTCACTGCCATCTACTGCAAAAAAGATGCTTCTTGGTGAGGACTGAGAGCTGCATTGATTTATGGGTATAGAGGTACCACTTTAGGAAGTACTTAGATCCTATATTAGTTTAGCAAATAATAGTAACAGCTCAGTTCCCAGCACCTACATCAGGTGGCTCACAACCGCCTGTAACAACAGTTCCTGGGGGTCTCATACTCTTTTCTGGACTTTGTGGGTATTTCACACATGGTACATATAGACAGATAGGGAAACAAATACACACACAAATATGAATAAATTTAAAATTAAAAATTGAAAAATGGACATGATTACAGATTATTTGCCTTTGTTGCCCACTGCCTGCACTTGAATTTCAACCATTGACTGGTCAACAGTTTTTAAGATTTGTGATTTGAATGGCTTTTAACAGTGTGTAAGTTCCATCTTTGCTGTGTTTTCTACAATCCCTCAGTTTTTCAAATTTAGTTGTCTTACTCACTAATGTTACTCACCCGACCTATGATAGTGTTTAGGTTTGTGACAGGCCTTATAGAAGTGAGCACAAAAGACAAAATTTTAAATTTGATATATTAAATGTATTGCCTTGTTTACTGTCTGCACTTGCTAATAAGTACTTTCTATGAAAGAATACCTATGCACTCCAGACATCACTAGATAATCCCAGGGATTGTCTCACATGATCATTAACAAATCAATTTGTGTCATACATTGCTGCAATTCTTTTGTATTTTCAAGAAATTCATATATTTTCACCATTGTCTATCGTCACTCACAGTATCTGCTGGTCATCCATCATCTGTCACTGGGTTTCCATCATGTCTAATTAGGCGTTCGTCATTTCCCACTGGGATTCCAACGTCTACCACTGTGTATCCATCATCATTTGCTGGGCATCTGCTGAGTACCACCATGTCTGTTGGGCATGTATATTCTTTCACCAGGCATTGTGGACTCTGCTGATTCTCTGCCTTCTCACCACCATTGCCATCCATGAGAATGCTTGTCCTGTGAATCTCCCTAGACACACACACACACACACACACACACACACACACACACACACACACACACACACACACACACAAAGCCTATGCACCCCAGAGAAAGCACCAACAACAGATCAAAGACGTGTTCCCGAACTCAAGTCTAGCTTAGTTAGCCAGAAACTTTATAGAGATTGTTTACATGAGTATGGTTGAGGGCTTATTTTCAGGAGCAGTTGCATCATGGAAAAGCCCATCCCAGTGCACGGGTGATGACTCATGAAATCTGTATCCCAGGTGCTTTTTTTTTATACAAGTTACAGGAAGCTTAGTAGATCACAGAGTTTACTCTCCCTGACAATTGTTACTGCTTATGAATCTTGTAAATTTCAGAAACAGTCTGAGAATTCTGAGCTGTTTACTTTCTAAGCCTTGTTCATTTTGTTTGCTTACTGAGTTTTATTTAACAAGCCTATTAAAAGATGGATTTTTTTTTGTTTTTGTTTTTTTCGAGACAGGGTTTCTCTGTGTAGCTTTGCGCCTTTCCTGGATCTCGATCTGTAGACCAGGCTGGCCTTGAACTCACAAAGATCCGCCTACCTCTGCCGCCTGAGTGCTGGGATTAAAGGCGTGTGCCACCACTGCCCACCTAAAAGATGGAATATTTTTAATTTGGAAGAAATTGCTATTCAAGAAAGCTCTACTTATTTTTTTCTTTAAACTAACTATTTTATTCTATTACTCTTTCTCCAGGCTTTATGTATTCCATAGGGCTGACTTAGAGTTTGTATTGTTAACTTAATCTTACCCTTAAGCATACACACAAAACTACCAGAAAGATTAAGCAAAGTCCTTGTTAACCTTATGTACTTGTGTATACTTAACACTATGTCAGGGATTTTTTTCAACAAATAAAGTTTCCTTTCTCCTTGAAAATCAATTCATGAGATTACTCTAGATTTTCAGAAGTACTTATCTAAATGTGTATTATTATTTTTAATGAAATGTTTTCTTCCAAAATATTCTATCAAAAATATGTAATAATTTCACTGTATACTCCATACCCTAAGGAAAAAAAATCATTAGCAGATACTATAATTTAGAAATCAGATATCACCAAAGACCCTGTGTTACAGGCTTATTCCCCAGAATGACCTTATTGGGGAAAAAACTCTGGACATTATTGGATAGGTCTTACGAGAAGTTCATCTGTCATTAGGTTAGAGGCCCTGAATGCAGTGTTAGCAGTATCTTCCCTTCCTTTTGCTCTACCACTTAGCCACTAACATTGCCATCAATAATGAAACCAACAGCCAAAAAGCAGCAAGTCTGCTCAGTCATACACTGGACCTATAAAACCATAAGCCAAAGTGAACCTTTTGTCTTCCTAAATTAGTTATCTCAGGTATTTTATTAGAGTGACAGAAAGCTGGGGAATACACTAAGGTTCAATTCAAAGTATAAAAGAATGGCAGATAGTATATTCATAAAAAATCACAATGACAGATATTAAAGAATACAGTCTAGAGTTCTTGATTTTTTATCTTACATGTAGATTATGATATCTAGTTACTAATAATAATTATATATCTAGTTATTATTATTTTTCCCTTCTTTCATCCTTAGAGATGTACAGCCTTAGAATATTAATTATAGTTCAATACATTCACAAAATAACAATACTAATTTAGTTTGCATTCTTGTTCTTGCAGAGGTCATTTGACTACAGGTAGATAAACAGCATTCGTTAAAGTAAATGAAAACAACTAACATAAACAAGACTTTGCTTAATGTTGGGCACTATGTTCCAAATGCTATATGTCTCTATTGAACAGATAGGACAAAGTAATAAACTTTGAATACTATCAGTATTTTGATTTCAATTTAAGAAAGCAAAAGATACATTTTCTCTTATAAGTGTTAATGTTTTCTCTAAATCTAGTTCTAATAATATAAGCATTATCCTTTTTTGTTTGTTTCTATTTGTCTAATCTCAAATACAATTCATAATGTAAGTAGCTACCATTCATAGTTCATTGCTTCACAGATTTTCATATATTTCCTTGACAATTGACAGAAACCTAAATTTATAACTCTTCCCCCAAAATCCTGTATGCCTATACAAGGATGATGGGAAAGAAGATAAATAATATAATAAACATTATGTAATCTATGTGATTTATATATGTAGCATATGTAATTATATATAACTATAATAACTAACATTAAATAAATATTGTTTCATTCATATCATTCAATATAATGTGGGGGTAGAACACACATTTTTGTCACATTAGATGATAATGGAAAGAAAAGCACATAATTTTAATTCATTTTGGGGCCACAAGATGCCACTGTCTGGTCTTACTTTTATCACTTGTATATTAGAAGCTCCGTTTCCCCAGCATGTCCAAACTGATATTTAACTGAATCCAATGGGATCACACCTTATAAGTATACACTAATACATGCAACAGGAAAGTATGTAATGAGTCTTTCTCTATCCTGCAAGCCAGCTCCCAAATAATGACACAGAGAGTTCGTATTAATTATGAAAACTTGGCCTTAGCTTAGGCTTGTTTCTAACTAGCTCTTATAACTTAAATTAATCCATTTCTATTTATCTATGTGCTGCTACATGGCTTATGCCTTTTTCTTCTTCTCCTGCATGTCCTGCTTCCTCTGTGTCCAGTTGGTGACCCCGCCTTTCTCCTTCTCTGAGATGTCTTTGTCCCCAGAAGTCCCACCTAACCTCTTCCTGCCTAGCTATTGGCTATTCAGCTCTTTATTAAACCAATCACAGTGATACACCTTCACACAGTGTAAAGGAATTTTCCACATTTCCCCCTTTTTGTCTAAATAGAAAGGAAAGTTTTTAACTCTAACATAATGAAACTATAAACAATAAGAACAATTATCAGATAAGAATAACATTCACAATTTTCAATATAGCTGTATTTGGCAATCAGAGAAAACACTCCATTATCTGTCCTCTCTTCATGAGTCCAAAGTTTTGTACCTAATTTAATTTCTATCATGATTAAGGGAAACTGTAACTATATATAACTATCTATAGTCTTTAACCTCATCAAAGACACAAGAAAGATATACTATTACTTGAGTAAATAGGAAGTTTAGAGTAAGTAACTAACAAAACTAAGAAACAACAGAGACATCTTGCTGCCTGGACAGTCACCCCAAGGCTCCTCTGTAGTGTTGGGGCATCCATCTTTGGTATACAATCCTAGAATATCTGACAAACTTTTCTGTGAAGCATGAATTTTTGAAGGACTGTCTTACCCTGTCTTGGCAAAGTTTGGCAGTTGCTTTCTCTTGTGTTCTATTTGTCCAGTTTGTACAGTGTACTGCCAGTAGTCAAGTCAGTTTCTTACTCAAATGGCTAGCTTTTGCCACAAAAAAACAAACTCCATAAGAAGATTCTTCAGTGCCCATCATCCTTTTTTGAAGTAGATTGGTTCTGCCAGGAGCAGACAAGACTCACTGTCATGAAAAGTCTTTTTGTTATTCTAAAATTTTAAATGCCATATTCTATAGGTCTTTAATGTGTTTGAAGATCACCTATCTAAAATATATCTCTGTATAACCTTGAAAATATATCTGACATGACTATAAGTTTGATTGTTATTGATGACTATTAACCTGTATTTATTATCCTAAATAGCTTTCAAGGGCTAAATCTTTACATTTTTAAATTAGCCGCATAGGTATAATACCTTAAATAAGAATAGAAACATATATACAGCATGACAAAAGTAACTTTAAATTTATATTAACATACAAAAATTCAACACAATATAAAATATTTTACACTGGCGGTTGATCAAAAGAAGACTCAACCATTCACCCTTTTTCTGTTTTTTGTTTATTCGTTTTTTATTCAGAATTTTTTCATTCATTTTGCACAACAAAGATCCCCCTCTTCCCTCCTCCTAACCCCCCAGTCTCCCCCTCCCAATACACCCCCAACTCCCCCAAAGAAGAAAGCAAGGCTCCCATGGGGAGGCACATCCAGTAGAAGCAAGTCCAAGCCCCTCCTCCTGCCTCAAGGCTGCACAAGGTGTTCAATCATAGGTAGTGGGCTCCAAAAAGACTGCTCATGCACCAGAGATGGATTCTGATCCTACCACCAGGGGGCCCCCTAAGCAGATCAAGCTACACAACTTGTTTTTATTTTATTGATTTCAGCTCTCAAATTGATTGTTTCCTGGCATCTATTCCTCCTGGGTGACTTTGCTTCTTGTTGTAGAGCTTTCAGGTGTGCTGTTAAGTCACTAGTGTGAGATTTCTCCAAATTCTTTATGTGGGCATTTAGTGCTATGAATTTCCCTCTTAGCACTACTTTCATAGTGTCCCATGAGTTTGGGTATGTAGTATATTTATTTTCATTGAATTCTAGCAAATCTTTAATTTCTTTCTTTATTTCTTTCTTGACACATTGGTGATTCATTTGGGCATTATTCAGTTTCCATGAGATTGTAGGCTTTCTGTAATTTTTGTTGTTGTTGAAATCTAACTTTAAGCAATGGTGATCTGATAGAATACAGGAGGTTATACCATTTTTTTTGGATCTGTTGAGATTTGCTTCATGACTGAGTATGTGGTCGAATTTAGAAAAGATTTCATAGGATACTGAGAAGAAGGTATATTCTTTTTTTGTTATAGTGGAATGTTCTGTAGATATTGATTAAATCCATTTGAATCGTAACGTCTGTTAAGTCCCTTATTTCTATGTTGTTTTGATCTGGCAGATCTGTCCAGTGGTGAGAGTGGGGTGTTGAAGTCTCCCACTATTAATGTGTGGGGTTTGATGTGTGATTTAAGCTTTAGTAATGTTTCCTTACATATGCGGGTACCCTTGTATTGGGGGAATAACTGTTCAGGATTGAAACTTCATCTTGGTGGTTCGTTCCTATGATGAGTATGTAATGTCCTTCTCTATCTCTTTTGATTGATTTTAGTTTGAAGTCTATTTTGTTAGATATTAGGATAGCTACACCAGCTTACTTCTTAAGTCCAGTTGATTGGAATGTCTTTTCCCAGCCTTTTACTGTGAGGTATTGTCTGTCTTTGAAGTTGAGGTGTGTTTCTTGTATGCAGCAGAAAGATGGGTCCTGCTTCTGTATCCATTCTGTTAACCTTTGTCTTTTTATAGGTGAATTAGGTCCATTGAAATTAAGGAATATTAATGACCAGTGAATGTTAATTCCTGTTATCTTTTGGTGGTAGTGTGTATTTCTCTTCTTTGGGGTTTACTGCTATGGGGTTATCTATTGCCTGTGTTTTCGTGGGTGTATCTGAATTCCTTAGGTTTGAGTTTTCCTTCTAGTGCTTTCTGTGGTGCTCGATTTGTGGATAGGTATTGTTTAAATCTGATTTTGTCTTGGAATGTCTTATTCACTCCATCTATGGTGATTGAAAATTTTGCTAGGTATATTAGTCTATGCTGGTGTCCATGGTCTCTTAGTGTCTTCATTGTGTCTCTCCAGGACCTTCTGGCTTTCAAAGTCTCCATTGAGAAGTTGGGTATTGTTCTGATGGGTCTCCCTTTCTAAGTCACTTGGCCCTTTTCCTTTACTGCTCTTAATATTCTTTCCTTATTCTGTATGTTTATTGGTTTAATTATTATGTGCAAAGGGGACTTTTTTGGGGGGTCTAGTCTATTTGGTGTTCTATAAGTTTCCTGTATCTTCATAGGTATTTCCTTTTTTTAAGTTGGGAAAGTTTTCCTTCCATGATTTTGTTGAACGTATTTTCTGTGCCTTTAAGTTGGTATGATTCTCCTTCTTCTATCCTTATTATTTTTAATTTTGACCTTGTCATGGTGTTCCAGATTTCTTGAACATTTTGTGTTATGACTTTTTTGGATTTGGTGTTTTCTTTGACTGACGAATCTATTTCCTCTATTGTATCCTCTACACTAGAGAGTCTCTCTTCCATCTCTTGTATTCTGTTGGTTATGCTTGCATCTGCATTTCCTGTTCATTTACTCAGAATTTCTATTTCCAGCATTCCCTCTGTTTGTGTCTACTTCATTGTTTCTATTTCAATTTTCAGATCTTGAACTGTTTCCATCACATGTTTAATTGCTTTTTCATGGTTTTATTCACTTTCTTTAAGGGATTTATTTATTTCTTCCATTTTTTTGTTTGTCTTTTCCTCAATTTCTTTAAGGGAATTTTTCATTTCTTCTTTCAAGGCCTCTAGCATCTTCACGAAGCTATTTTTAAGGTCACTTTCCTCTGCTTCTTCTACATTGTGATGTTCAGGTCTTGCTGTTGTAGGAGGCTAGGTTTGGGTGATACTATATTGTTCTTTATGTTGTTGTATGTATTTTTGCACTGAAGTCTACCCATCTCTTCCTCTAATAGGTGCAAGAGGTGTCTGTGTCTGAGTGAGCTGCTACTGGTCTACTCTGTGCTTGTTGTATTTGTGTCTCAGGGGGCCCCTCTGGGTCCAATCTTAGCTCTTGGTGTAATTGGAGCTGGCAGATTCTGTATTTCAGGGAGCTGCTCTTGGTCCAATCCAAGCTAGCTGATTCTGTGACTCAGAAAGCTGCTTTTGGTCTTATCAGGGCTCTTGGTCCAGTCAAAGTTGGTGGATTCTGTGTCTCAGGAAGCCTCTCTTGGTCCAATGAGAGCTGGTAGATTCTGTGTCTCAGGAAGCCACTGGTGTCACAGGGTGATGGGTATCAGGACAGGGCATGGGTCTTGTAGATTGCTGGATCCGATGGGGGGTTTTGATGGGGGAACCTGGCGGGAGGAGTTTTCCCTGATGGGCTGCAGATGCGGCAGAGTTGGGTGGGGGTTCCTAGGAACTGGCCGTTTCTCAGGGCCTGGGTCCTAGAGGCAGGACTCTCTGGGTAGGAGAAGAGTCACTCATCTTTTGGTCCAATGAGAGCTAGAGGATTTCTTGTCTCAGGAAGTTACTGGGTTCCCAGGCATATGGGTATTGGGGTAGGGCGTGGGACTTGCAGACTGCAGAGTCCGATGGGGGGTTTTGATGAGGGAGCCTGGCTGCTGGAGTTTTCCCTACTGGCTGACAGCTGGTGCAGAGTTGCGTGGGGGTTCCATCAGGACTTTTTTTTAACCTTATAAGTCTTTTATATGTATGTTATGGCTTCTTTTGGGTTTTGGGGGGGATTCCTGTGTGTGCAAAAGCATGTGTCTCTGCATCTATATGTGTTTCTTTTGCTTTTTCTTTGGCCCTTTTGTTTCTGTTTGTTACTTTTGTACTATTTGATTTGTTTATTTTTGTTTTATCATATTTTATTTTAATGTTATTATTTAGATGCCTGCTTGTTTTCTGAAGATATACAGAAAGGGTATGTATATGGATAGTAAGGGAGATGGGGAGAACTTTATACGAGTTGGGGAAGGGGAAATATTAACCAGAATATATTCCATGGAAAAAAATTATTTTCAATAAAAAAGGGGGAAATATAAAAAGCATATTTTCTCTTCAAATTTTCAGTAAAAAATACATTAAAGGTATTTAATATTATTAAGTACTTACTCACTTTTCTATGTTGTTTATATTCATCTCATATACTCTAAAAATTGTATGCCCTTCACAGAACAATAATACCTCCTCCATAGAGCATTCATGGATTTTCTATTTTAGTAAGAAGTACAACATGAGAATTTGAATGTGTTATTTAAACAATATAAATTTCAAGCATTTAATTTCAAATTTAAAATACGTTTTTTAAAAAAAATCTAGTAGTTGACAAGCAATGAAAAATAAATTGTCTACACTATCCCATTTCTCTTAATGGAAGTGAAGTTCCTAATTTTGGGTTACTCATGATCCTATAATCTGTGAATACATGACTTTCACCAGTGGGTGGCACATATCAACCACAGTAAGCAATTGAGAAATTAAGAGTTTATCATGCACCTCTTTGAGTTCTTATTGTTTCACAGCCTTTATCATTCCAAGTTTATCAGTCTGTATTAGTTTACCATGTAAGATTCCCTGGGACTTGTGATTACTAAAGAGGGAAAGTGAAAGCAGCTAGGAAATTTGAGATCTCTATATAATTTTGGTATTATTTTTAGTATTACATTCAAAGAAGATTCTACCTTGAAGGAAAAAGGAAAACGATTGAAAATAAATATGATGTCTATTATGATGGACCAAAACAAATTTCTGAAAGGGCTTTATAATTTTAAATGTGCTGTCACATGGTAAAATGTAGTAACTATAGATTTCCTAAGCTTGAACAGTGTAAGACAAGAGTATTAAAATTCCAGTAGAGTAGAGAAATTAAGCAGCAACATTCACAAAGTTATTCCATTCCATTTACAAGTGGAAGGTTTTGTTTAAGACAAATATTGCTTAAATAATTTTTCGTATGCAACACTATCGGAAATTTACTTAACTTTCATGGTGTGTTATTCTTCCGGGAGTTTCTGCTTAAGTCATGTTGTAATCAGAGTTTTAAGGCAAAAATCTCTGTTTCCAGAAGCTCCCACAGTCTAGGCTTGGACATCTATTTCAATATGCCAAAGGAGTACTGGAGGAAAGCTAAGAAAGAAGAATTAATAAGTATAGTCTAGTGACCCTAAATTCACCTTCAGTTACTCATATGGGATTTTAGACTTAACTGGAGGAAAAACGGTGGCAGTGGGCCAAGAAATAAGCAGTCCTGGTCAGGATGTATTCTTGCTTATTTTTTTTTTCCAGCTCTGGTCCTACAAAGTGAGCCAAAGAAGTCCTTAGAAGCCTGTGTATGAGCCAAAGAACTTACTGTTATAAGTTGAAGAGATCAATATGGGTCCTTTAAGATAGTAACTTTAGTCCCATGGTACAGTCCTCATTCATAGCTAGTTAATGGTCTGTCCTTGGAGACTTTGTCTGTTCTTGGAATCTAAGATGACTACCGATTTACTACACTCCTGTTACTTCACCACTGAAGATCTTCACCCATTCACACTTTCTACATATTGCCTGCTTTTGTTTCTTCCTGTGGACCACATTTTTCTATTACTTCCCATGTCTTGTAACTTCTTTTTTTAAGTTTACAGAAACTTTTTATTCTAAACTTTTAAAAATAAGTTGCAAGCATTATCCTGGCAGAAATGGGAGAGGAAGTTAATGTGTACAGGTTTGCATGTGTGCACAGGTTCTGTCTGGTTCTTGTCAGCTCTTATCCTCCCAGGGTTTGTCTGCTTTTGTATTATCTGCTGCCTTGAGTCAATTCTCTTTCAGTTGGATATCATTTGTAGCCCCATCATCCAGTCTAATCACTTCTTCCTGAAAGCTAGACATTTAAAACAATATGTTATAGCCCCTTTGGGACCAGGTCTTCTCCTCCTTCCTGCTTCTTGTTGCTTCAAGGGTTTCGTTCTTCGCTGCTGTTTGTTTTAGTGCCTTTCCTAGATTAATTAATTAAATGTTGAGTTGCTACTTTCTTCTCTATCTTTTTTCTTTAGTTCTAGTTTATTTTCTGGCCTGACCTCTTATAAGTTGCTCTTGAAGCTGGGAAATGAGGCATATGCCTTTAATCCCAGCACTTGGGAGACAGAGGCAGGATGGATCTCTGTGAGTTCACGGCCAGACTGGTCTGCACAGAGAGTCCCAGGACACCTAGGGCTACATTGAGAGACTTTGTCTCAAAACAAGAGAACTGTTTTGAAAGATCATACTTTGGAATTAAATAGTAACTGTTTGTAATATTTTATGAAACAATGTAAGCCAGTTTTTATTTCCCTCTGTTCTGAAACAGTTTATTTCAGTCTCAGCTATGACCTCCCATTTAAGTAGAACTTCAAAGATAGGGGGAAAATGTATTATTATGTGTCATTGCTTTCTTCTCTTGTTGTGCAGTAATGTGCACAGACATGCACATATGTGACACCTATTTGCTATCCTGTCATATACTCGAGCATTATAAAAATCTTATTCTCTTTACCGACTTTCAGGATTCTGTTTATCCGTAGTCTTCTTTGTTCAAAATAAATTCACAAATTTAACCAAATGGTGTGTTACTAAATCCAGCTTATTGCTACTGTCCTCGATAATACCCCAGGGATAGGGGTTTTTCCAAGGAACTGAACTCAGCATCAGGTCAAACAGCCCAAGGCCCTGGGAATAAAATGCTTTAAGGAAACTGTAATAGTTAATATTGGAATAATGAATGTGTTCTAGGGATGGGGCTTAACATGACACTCCAAAGTAGTCATCTCCCACTTCAGCTGATGTTTGTTCATAGCTAGTGTGCTGTATCACTATGGTAAGAGAGGAATGGAATTAGAATCAAGTTTAACCAGTATAATTTCATTGTTTACACCAACGTTCAGTATGTTGTTTTAGAATGATTATCTTTTAAGTTAGTTCTTGGTTATTTTATAAAATTCAAGATTTTTGTTGTTGTTATTGTTCCTCTTTCAAAATCTTTATTGCCTTTGTGAAAGAATTCACCTAGCTCCTTACTCTGCCAATCTGCATGGCTAGTTCTTGTAAATACTTCTTTATTCACCTTAATTTCCACGGCAGCTTCCGCTTAAAACCCAAAGTTATCTAGTCAAAGCAAAATGGTCATTTAGTGTCATCCACTGTCTGATTTATATTCCCTTTCCACAACTGACAAAAGGGATATAAACAAGTCACTTCACTTAAATGAGAATTCAAACAAGGGTCGTGAATTTGGTTTCTTTATGTATTAGTTAGTTCTCTCTTTGATATGACCAAATTCCTGACAAGAAGCAATTGGAGGAAGGAAGCTGACAGCTTGAGGTGATATGGTCAGTCCCTCATGGCGGGGAAAGCATGGAAGCACGAGTGTGAGGCACCTGTAGTGCACAGCGATGAATTCTGGTCCTCAGCTCACTTTCTGCTTCTAATTTCCTCTGAGACCATAACACACGGGATGGTGCAGCCTGCGTTCAAGGTGGTTCTTTTTCAGTTCATGTTTTCTAGAAATGCCCTCATACACAGTCCCCAAAATGTATTTCCTTGTGATTCTAAATCCAATCAAGTTAACAGTGAGGATTAACCATCACACTAAGAAACGGCTTATTAAAATTTTAATGTTGCATTAACATGTATTGAAATGTATCTTTTATGTTTTCATATGTGTGCATTATAAATTGTGATCACATACACCCCTCCCTATTCCCCTCTTTTGTTACTTGCCCACTCTGGTCAATCTGCTTCCTCTTCATAGCTAGTTCTGTGTCATCATTAGGGTTTTTATTGTGTGATAAAACACCAGGACCAAAGAAACTTGCAGAGGATTATTTGGCTTACACTTCCAGGGAACACCTGAGTAGGAACTCAAGCAGGGCAGGAACATGGAGGTAGGAACTGAAACAGGCCATGGTGAAATGCTGCTTAAGACTTGCTTCTTGTTGTTGCTGCCTGCTCAGCCTGCCTGCTTATACCACAAAAGACTGCCAGTCTGGGGCTGACAAGTGAGCTGAGACCTCCCACATCAAAAGGCACCACAGGTTGGCCACTGGCCAATATAGAGGGGTCATTTTTCAGTTGAGGTTGCCTCTCTCAAAATGGCTCTATCTTGTGTCAATTTGACATAAGCAAGCCAGAACAATTTATCTTGTGGGCTTGACACACAAATACATCACTGTAAAACTTAGTTGATGCCCCTGGGAGGCCTGCCCCTTTGTGAATGGAGACAGAGGAGGAGTGGATGGGGGGCAGTGGCAGAGGGGAGGCAGGGGGGTGGAGGAGGATGGGGATGGGAGGAGGGGAGGGAGGGAAAAATGTGGTCAGGATATAAAACAAATGAAAAAATTAATTAATAAAAAATAAAGCTTTAATTTTTCCTTTCATGTTCATTTCTAAGATCCCATGTTAATATTAACATCACAATATAAAATACTCCAACCATTTAATTTTTTTTTTACTTCTTTCCATTTTAAAATTTTTTCATACAATATATTTTGATCACATTCTTTCCCCCCTCCCAGCTCCTCTCAGGTCCTTTCCACTTTCCTCCTCACCCAACTTCATGTTCTCTCTTTCCCTCAATAAAAAAGGAAAATTGAGAACCCAAATAAACAAATATTTCAACTTTTAAAAGCCCCACAGCCTGTGAAAATTCAAACACTCCAAAAGCTCAATATTTTTAAAACATTCAAAGACTCTTTCAGACTTCAAAGTTTGTAAACTGTGGGCACTTACAAAATAATTTTTTAAAAAGTAGGTTAAATACTTTCTAACTCCAAAGATGAATGCCCAGGTCAAATCAGTCTGAACACAGAAAAACCAAATTTCAACAGTGTAAATAATTCAGTGTCCAATGTCTAGGATTCTTGAATGATCTTCTGGGCTCCAAGGGCTTGGACAGTCACACATCACTGGCTCTGTCATTCACAGCATGTGACGTTTGTCTCCAAGACTCAGGCCAGCTCCACTCCACCGCTACAGCTGCTACTGTCCTTGGTAGTCATCCCACACACAGTACGGGCACCTCCAAAATGTTCTGATCTCCACTGCAGCTGGGATGCACATCCACCAATAGCCTATCCTGGTTACTCTTCCAGTTCTCTAGCCCTGACACAGTGCCAAACCTAAGCTGCTCACCATGATCCCTTCAAAACCACCACCACATTACCAACTTGGACTGCTAAAATGAGGTACAGCCTCAGCTCCTTTTGGACCAGAGCGTCAGTGTGCTGACTCGGAGGAAATATCCCCATAAGATTTCACCTCAACAATGCCGGTCCCTTTTAAATTACAACTACTTCATCAGCTTCTGATGACCAGTATTAATTGTCTCAGAAAAACAAAGGTTTTATTCCAACTGCTTTTCTCATGTTAATCACAACTGATTCTTCAGGTCTGCCTAACCAGACACCACAGACTAATGCAAAACAGAAAACAAAAAAGCCAGACCTCCACCATCTGCACTGCTCTCAGCATTATTATCTTCTAAGTTGCTGCAGAACTACCTACTGAGCTCCGAGCACTCAAAGTCTTTTCCTAGCTCAAAATTCCAGTGCCACAACAACACTCCCCAAAATACATGGCAAGTCTGTCACAGCAGTGTCTTACTCCTGGTACCAATTTATGCTTTAATTAGTGTTTTCATTGCTGTGACAAAATGCCATGACCAAAGAAACTTGAGGAGGATTATTTTGATTTTACTTCCTTATTACAGTGCACCCCTGAAGGAACCCAGGGAAGAAATCTAGAGGCAGGAACTGCTGCAGGGGCCATGCAACAGTATTGTTTACTGGCTTGATCCCCATGGTTTGCTCAGTATGCCTTATAATAGCATCCAAGACCACCATCCTAGGGGTGGTACTGCTCAAGTTGTGCTGGGCCCTCCCTCAAACATCAATCAAGAAAATACACCACAGACTTGTCTACAGGCCAATCAGATGGGGACATTTTCTCAATTGAGGTTGTCTCTTTCCAGATGATTTTGAATTGTGTCAAGTTGACATACTCCCTTCTACTAAAAGCATTACTGATGGGATTGCTTCTGTGTTTTAGGAAGGGGAACATTTAGGACAGGACACATAGATAAAGAAGCACTTTATTTAAGGAAAAATTGAGTAGGTTCAAAGATACTCATAGTTTTTGGTTTAGAAGACAACTTTATGTATGCCTTGACCAACAATAACTGTTAATTCCATTTTATCCTAACATCCAAGACAAGAAAGAAAAAAAATTGAGATGTAAGAAATGATGAATTTAGAATGATACCACAAGGTAGGTCAGAAATGAGAGCTAGGAAACTTATAAGGTTTTTGGAGAGTCCTAGACCCTTGGCTGGTTACTTTCTAATGAATGATTTCTACTATGAGTTCTTCCACATTCTTCCATTGGCAAACACTAAAAATGTGTACACGAATTATTGAAAACAAGCTTCTGAATCCAGCATTACCAGCAACTATATGTGCAAGGTGAAGCCAGTTGGCTTCCTGGAGCTTTTTTATTTGTAGTTGGCAAGATTAGCTATTCCTACATTTGCCTTTATCTACAAAGTATGATTAGCTTTTCTTTGATACATATATAATAATTACAAATTCAAGGACTCAGCATACCTTTTTGTTTTGTTTCCCTTACTCTGAAACCCAAGTACACTAGAATGTCCTTTCTCCCTTTCCTGTCACAGACTATTTTACAGATGGAATTTAAATCTGCTGCAATGTATGTAGTAAGATAGAAATAGGCTCCTTCTTTTCACTAGGACTTTTTTCATCTACTTCTATTCCAGTTTGGTTTTATGTTTGGGACGAAAAATATGTCTAATTCCAAAGAGCTGATAGTGTCAAACCTTCTTGAATAATTTATTAACAGTTATCAAGCATATAACAAAACTCCAGTGTATTAGGCACTAGGCTTGGAATAAATACAGACATAGACATCATGGCCCTAATCCCTAATAAACTTATTTCAGTTTTAGAAAAAACATTAACATAAATGAGTTATAGCCTGTATTTCCCTAACTTAGGTAAAACATCTGATTTTCATCATTACCTTCAATAACTTCTGAAGAAATTTCAAAATCAACAATGACAAAAAAATTCAGTGACTAATGTCAGCTAATAGAGAGATAAAATGGCCAACTCCATAAAAAAATCATTGGGGCAAAGATTTTTGTTACATTACTTAGGTGACAAGATGAATTCCTGTAGAAATGCATAATGCATGTTTATGCAACAGAAAATATTTGGCAGGAAATAAAGTGCTACGCCATTTGTAGAGAGTACTATCTATCTTTCATTTTCCAAATAAACTTTTAATTGATAAAAGTAGAGTGTTTAAAATGTTTTGAAGGAGCCACGTCAGTTTAACTGTCACTTCATCTATCAGGAATTATCAAATATTACTAAAGCTAAGTGCTATATTTTTGAGATACTGTATTGTAGTAAATGGATAGAGGTTGCTATCTCCACACTACTTTATTTTCATCATGGACAAACTACTTCTTATTTCTAAATGAAAAGTCTGTCACCTAAAAATCAGAGAAAGAATATCTAATTGGCTGGAACTGAAGCTCAGAAGTTGTGTATATTAATATTTAGTACTTATTATGCATCTTACTTTAATTACTAATGAATTTATAATTAAAACTGATTTTTCTGGATTGTCATTCTGTAAGCCATAAATAAAATAATGTAGACAAATGACACTTAAGTTCACGTGTCAGCAAAGTTTGAGATTACTCTAGATGAATGATAGAAGAGGGTGATTACATTTAACAAGGAAAAAAAATGCATTTTCAAAAACAAAACATTCCAAAGCATATAATATCTTAGAAATCAGCTCAAAACAGAAAGTGGCCTACTGAACACAACTTTTTTTAAGATAAGATCTTGTTATGTGGACCAGACAGGCCTTAAACTAGTATTCCTCCTACCCTACCCTGCATCACTATATTGAACCTGAATCATAAGATAGTGCCTCATATATACCTCATATATACCTCATATGCCTCATATATACCTTGGCATAGAAAGAAATAGTCCTGTGTGTTTCATTTCCCCATTCATACATGTCGTTACTATCCTTTCCATATTTTATGGGCTTATCTCTGTCACTTTGAAATCAGGGCTACCTAGATAGAGCATCTTATATAAGAAATGAGGACTGACTCTGTGGAAGAGAGGATTGAGCTATTAGGTACAGAAAATTTGCCATTCCTGCTCCGCAATGGAAGTCTTCAAGCTCTGGACTTTCTTCATTTCCCATAGTGATATACCTTACTATTTTTTCAGATACTTATATAAACAAAAGACATGGAAAAGATGTGTTTTTCCAAATGATGATTCAGAATTTTAAACTCCTGTGTGTAAATGATTGCGCTAGCTCGTAGATTAAACAACATCTCAAGCTTCTATTGCAGAAAATGTTTGGTAAAAGATCCCGGATGCAATATTAATTCTTAGATGTCTGAATCTTTGAAGTAAAAATTAATGCCTAGACCTGGATCTGGCTCAGTATATTAGAAAATTCATAAGGAAATTGGAAGCACAGAGAGTAGAAATGTGTTACCTTGGAAGACTGTAGCTCCTATCTTAAGTATTTAACTCACTCAAATATATTGTTTCCGCATGTCCTCAAACAACACTGTAGGTAGGCAAAACAATACCTTTTCTTGAGATTTCAATGGAAAAATCAAATCACAAAGTTACAGTCATGTGCAGAAGAGAAACTACTAAAATAATTGTTCCCCCTCCTTTTTTATATATATAATCAGTAGAAGCATAGTACCTCTCCTGCTGTCTGTCAGGACAGAAGCAAATTAAGTACCTGGCAGATGTTGTTACTGTTTTGTATGTGATAGCTCTAATCCAATTACTTATTCTAAGTAAATAAAACCAAACAAACAAACAAAAAAACTTTGAAACTTAAGCAGGATTACTTCTTCACATGGACAAAAGAGTTCGTTTAGATTTGTATTGGTACTCTGAAAGTCTAGCTTGTAATGAAGACTAGTAACTAGTTCACTGTTAGCTTTTAGTTGGCATACAAAAAGATGGGTCTCATTTTAGAAATTTAGACATACACTGTTTCTGCTCATTCTCCTTTCCCACTTTCCCGCTGGTTCCCTGCTCCTAGAGGTCTTCTTATTTCTCTCAGTAGTCCCCTTTTTTGCTTTATTTGTTTGTTTTTGTTTTTCAAGACAGGGTTTCTTTATGTAGCCCTGGCTGTCCTGGAACTAGCACTGTAGATCAGGCTGGCCTCACATAGAGTCCCAAGTACTGGGATTAAAGGTGTGAGCCGCCACATCTGGCTCCCTTTTTGCTCCCATGTCATATATATTTATTCTATTACCCTCTTCCAAACCCCAAGACCCTTCTTCACTCTTATGGTAACTTTTCTAGTTTCACGACTCTTACTACGGCTGCATATATAAAAATATATAAAAGTCTAAGATATAAGATTTGTATATGAGGGAAACTGTATGGTGCCTGTATCAAAGTCTTGGTTACTTTTACTAAATATATTAATTTCCACTCTTTCCATGTTCTTACAGATATCATGATTTTATTCTTCTTTATAGATTAATAAAATTCCATTGTGCATATACCACATTTATTTATTCACTCACCTGTTTGTGGACCTTTAGGCTGATTCTACTTTCTTCCTATTGATAATAATTCAGCAACAACCAAATATATGCAAGTATCTCTATGGTAGGATCTATTGTCCTTTGGGTCTATGTAGTGAAATAATTGGGTGAAAAAATATGATACTTTTATTTTCCCTTTTTCGAAAAATGCCAGTACTGCTTTTATAGTAGTTATAACAGGTTATAATCCCACCAGCAATGTGTAACTGTTACTTCCCTCTCCACATTCTCCCCAGAATCTGCTGTCATTTTTCTTAACGATAGCTAGCTATTATGACTGGGGTAAGATGGAATCTCAAAGTAGTTTTAATTCGCATTCCCTTAATGGCTAAGGATATTAAGCACTTAAAAATAATTATTGTCAATTTTTCTTCTTTTAAGAATTCTCTTTTCAGTCCATTAGTCCATTTAATGATTTTAATAATTACTTTTGTGGTGTTTGTTGTAGTTCTTAATATTCTAGATATCAACCACCATCACCTCAGCCTACAGTATAGGTGGCAAAGAGTTCCTTCCCATTCTTCAGGATATCTCTTTACTCATAGTTTTCTTTGGTTAAAGAGACTTTTGAATTTCCCATTCATCAATTCTTTGAGTTATCTCTTGTGCTTTCAGAGTCGTTCTCAGGAAGCTCTTATACATTCTTATTAAGCATTTGGTACTTCACATTAAAACCTTTACGTCTTTGGAATTCAGTTTTTCTCACATTCTTTTAGATCTGCATAGCCATTTTACCAGTGTCCCTTCTCATTTACTTCAGCATAAGCTTCTGACCTCTTGGTCAAATATTCAGTGGCCATAGATACGAGTTTATTTCTTAGTTCTCTATCCTTTTGTATTAGTCTAAATCTCTATTTTTTGTCCTATAACCATACTGTCTTTGTCACTATGGCTCAGTAACGTAATTTGAGATCTGTTATTATGGTATGTCCAGCATTGTTCTTTCTGATTTGACTATGTGAAATATTTGGGTTTCCACATCAATTTGAAGATTTTTCTAGTTTCATAAAGAATGACATGGGAATTTTGATGAAGATTCTGTTGACCCTATAGACGACTTTCAGAAAAACAGCTAATATCCCACTATAAATTCTGCAAATCCATGAGTATGGGAGGTCTTTCCATCATTTAATGTCTTTAATTTATTTCTTTTCTTTCCTATTTTTAAATCATTTCTTTTACTGAAATAATAATATAATTACATCATATCTCCCTTCCCTTTCCTCTTTCCAAAACTTCCCATTTACCCCTCTCTGCTTGCCTTCAAATTCATGTCCTGTCTCATTAATGGGTATTGCATGCATATGTGTGTAAGTATATGCTTATGTATCATTAAATATAACCTACTCTGTAGAATGTTATTCTTATCTATGTGTTCAGTGCTGACTGTTCAGTATTGAATAACCAATCGGTGTGCTCTTTCCTAGGAAAGACTATTTCTCCCTTTCTCAGTATTCCTTAGTTGCCTGTAGTTCTTTGTGTAGGGTTCAGGCCTTGTGGGCTTTTCTCCCTCCACTTTAGCCTGTCTATTATAGGTGTCCTTCTTTAATTCATGTCCATGTTAGTGAGACATTCTGGGTTGAGTTTCTGAGAATGGTAGGAGACACAATCTCACAACAAATTCCCTGGTTCTTACAATCTATCCTCCCCATCTTCCTCAATGTTCCCTGAGCCTTAGATGTAGAAGTTGTACTGAAATATGTCTGTTGGCACTGGGTTCAACTGATTTCTTCACCATCTAAAAAGGTTTCACTTCATAGTTCTTACATTTCTTTAAATAAGTTTATTGCTAGATATTTTATTGAATCTATTATGATTGGGATATTTTTCTATAGTTTATATCTTGGATACTTCATTTTTAGTATGTAGAAAAGCAACTATTTTTTTCTTTCATTTTTCTTTATTAAGAAATTTTCTACTCACTCTGAATACCACCCACAGATCCCCCCTCCTCCCTCCTCCCACCCCCCAGCCCTCCATCCCAAGCTTTGGTTTCCTTCAACTTTGCTGAAAGACCGTGTCAGATCTAAGATTTTTTTCTGGTAAAATCCATAGAATCGTTTCAGTATATAGCAGTATTCTTTATTAATAAAAATATTATTACTTCTTCCTTTTCTGTTTGTATCACTTTTATTTATGTTTCTTGTGTTATTGCACTAAAGTACTATACTGAATAACTTCAGAGTAGCCACCCTTGTCTTATTACAGATTTTAGAGGATATGGTTTCAAATTTTTCCCATTTTGCATAATATTGACTATAAACTTGTCACATACAGACATTATTGTGTTGAGATCCATCACTATTTTCTTCTGGGGTTTTATTATGAAGTCACCCTGAAACACTGTCAAATGCCTTTCTATGACTTTTAAGATATAATATGCTTTCTGTTCATTACTATATTTATATGGTATCTTAAACTTATTAGTTAGCAAGTTGAAACAGTCTTGCATCTATTAAATACGACCAAGTTCGTCATGATGTATGATATTATTCTTCTGTCTTTAAATTCAATATGTAATTATTTTGCTAATAATCTTTGAACCTATATTTATTAAAGAAATTGAACTATACTTTTCTTTTTTGTTTGCATCTTTATCCAGTTTGGGTAATGTGGTAGAATTAAGCACTGAATTTACTCAACCTTAAGCTTTTTTGTGTGTCATGGGATTTTAAACTGGTGTTATTATTCTTTGACAATATCATACATGCATCTATCATATTTGAGTTCTTTTCACCCCCTACCACCTTTTCTGAATTCTCTCCTACTGTTGTTAAGTCACTTCTTCCAAACAAGTTCTACTATCTATTTCCATGTCTCTTTGTACGTTTGCGCTCTCCTCTTCTCTCTCTCTCTCTCTCTCTCTCTCTCTCTCTCTCTCTCTCTCTCTCTCTCATCTGTGTGTGTGTGTGTGTGTGTGTGTGTGTGTGTGTGTGTGTGAGAGAGAGAGAGAGAGAGAGAGAGAGAGAGAGAGAGAGAGAGAGAGAGAGAGAGAGAGAGAGAGGAGGGAGAGAAATAAAGAGAAAATGAACTTTATTAGGGTTACTTTCATGAGCATTGCTTTTTCTGGGTGTGTTGAAGTTGTTTATATATTATTAATTTAATATTGGGAGAATACATGTGTCTAGGGATTCATCTATTTCTTTGAGATTTTGTAGCTTTTTGGAGTATAAAATTTCAAAATATTCCCCAAACATCCTCTGAATTTCATTTTAGTCTGCTGTAACAAGTCTCTTTTCATCTCTAATTTTCTTAATTTCAGACTACTCTCTTTGTTTTGTTCAGTTTGTAAATCCTATTTATTTCTCAAATAATCAACACTATCAAAGCTTAAAAAACATCTCTGTACACATTCCTTGAAACTCAGAGCCAGGTTTACTATGAGGCTTATTAAAAGATTTTTAGACAAATTGGAAACAATGCTAATAGGAAAACACTTTATAAGACTATTAAGCCTTGATTTTAGTTTTCTGAAATATAGTATGCTATATTCTTTGGAACAACACTATTGAACAAGTATATCGGACACATGAATATGTTGATATGTGTGTGTGTTTGTATTTTATGTGTGAAGATGTAAAATAAAAAAGAACTAAAAAGATAGTAATGAATTACCAGGGCAAATTTTAGCTCAAAGTGAGAGCTCAGATGTAGTAGTTCAAGACTGAAGCCACTATTACACTGTAAAAATTTGCTAAACAATGTTGAAAGGCTATAGAGAAGAAGTCAATGGAGGACATACCTCTTTAAACTAGCACCATTAGGAACTATATCATAAGTACAAGGATGAACCAGACATGAACGTGAACCACAGTCTTATCCTAGGTCCTGACCAGAAAGGTATAATATTGAAGGGACATACAGAGTCACATCAACTGGGTTATCTAAAATATCCAGGAACAAAATGCAACGGTATTCCCTTAATCTTAGAAGTTTTTTAATTCTGAGAAGTGGAGGCTGCATCCAATCAACCTAGTGCCAAAAGTATTACATTTTCTTTGGTGAAAGGGAATATATTTTGATCACATTCTTTCACCTCCCCAAATCCTTCCACAGTCTACCCACTTCCATACCTACTGAACTTCATGTTCTCTCTCCTCTCTCTCTCTCTCTCTCAAAAAAGAAAACATGAAACAATATTTTGTAGGTCACTGAAGTTGAGTTTTAGTAATTTCAGATGATTTACCATAATAACACTGACAGTTTTGAGCCCAATTGGCCTGAGATAACTTAATGTGCAAGTTACAGTTTCTATTGCTGTCATAAAACACCACGACCAAAAGCAATAATTTAAAAAAAAAAAAAGCTTGGGGATGAAAAAAAAAAGAAAAAATAGCTTATTTCAGCTTACATGTCTCTGTCACTGTCCACCATTGAGGGAAATCAGGACAGAAACCTGGAGGCAGAAACTGAACCAGAGGCCATGGAGAAGTGCTGCTTAATGGCTTGTTCCCCATGGCTTGCTCAGTCTGTTTTCTTTACAGCAGTCAGAACCAGCGCTCCAGGCTGTCAAAGCCTACAGTGAGCTGGGCCCTCCTATACCAATCATCAACCAAGAAAATACACCACAGGCTTGCCCCAAAAGCCAATCTGCTGGGGCTATTTTCTCAATTGAAGTTCCACCCTACTAAATAACTCTGTATTATGTCAGATTGACATAAAACTACCCAGCACAATCCATCTGTCACCAACTTGATACACAAACATACAGCACAATTAAACCATAATTTCAATTGTTATCCCTACCATGTCATATTAATATCAAAATAAAATATTTCAATTTTTAGAAGTTCCACAATCTTTTAAATTTTAAATACGTTAAAAGTTCATTCTCTTTTAAACATTCAAAGCTTAAGTCTCTCTAAAATATCCATAGTCTCTCTAAAATTCCAAAGGCTCTTCATTAATGGCTCCTGTAAAATCAAAATTATATACTTTCTTACTCTAAGAAAGAAAAATCACAGTCCCAGTCAAATCAAAGCAAAAATCAAAGTCCAACAGTATATAAAGCGGTGCCCCTAACCAGGAATTCACTCATGAACTTCTGGGATCCAAAGAGCCTTGGATCAGCTCCATTTCTTCCACTCTGACATCCACAACACACACCTTGTCTCCTAGAATCAGGCGGGTTCATCCCACAGCAAATGAGGTCATCTCATGATAATTACATCTCCAAAATGCTGGGGTACCCTGCTGCAACTTTAATAAATGACCTTCACTGGCCTTACTTCAGGATTCCAGCCCTGTTACATAGTGCAAAGCCTCAGCTGCTCTCCATGACTCCTTCATGCCTTCAAAATAAGTACCATCTGGGTGACTATTACACTACCAAATTTGGCTTCCAGCATGAGATACATAAACTCTTGGCCCCCTCTGGACCACAGCTTCTGTTGCTGACTTCTAGGAAACACTTCCCAAAAGATCTGGTGTCAAATATTCTGGTTTCTTCTTGATCACAGCGATACTTGAGCCCTATCTGACCAGTATTGATTGTCCCAACAGAACATTTTATTTTGGTGATTATTTGAAAATATCAAATTGTCCAGAGTCTTTAAGGGACTCTGAAATTTCACAAGCCAGTTCTTCTTCCATGCTGCTCTCAGCACTAGCATCTAACTCCTCACAGTAGCTTAATGAGCTATGAGCACTCAATGGCTTTTCTAGCCAAAAGTTTCAAAGTCCATCCTCAGTTCCCCACAAAACATGGGTCAGCACTGTCACAGCTATAACCCATAGCCTGTACTAATTTCTGTCTTAGAGTTTCCATTTTTTAGTGGTTAAAACAACTGACCATGATAAACCTGGGAAGCAAAGGTTTTACTTTATACTCCAACTTGTAGTCTATCATTCACAAAGTCAGGACAGGAGCCTAGAGATATGAAATGATGAATAGGCCATGGGTCATGGAAGGGTACTGCCAACTGGCTTAATATGCATGGCTTGTTTATTCTGCTTTCTTATAGCACACAGGACTTACAGCCCAGGGTAGCACCACCCACAGTGAACTGGGCCCTCCCACTTCAAATATCAATCAAGAGAGTGCACCCAGGCTATTCAGTTGAAGGCGTTTTCTCAGTTGCAGTACCTTATTCCCAGATGTTGCTAGCTTCTATCAAGTTGAGTAAGAACTAGCCAACAGAGTAACAGCCTACATCTAATTCTGGTTTACATATTCACTGTGACTTTCTTAACTATCAGACAAAATTATTTTCTTTGTTTTTTTCATTTAAAATTCATCATTATAAAAAAGTCTTTGATTACTTCATCTAACACTTCATTTTCAAAGTGAAACACAAAACATTACTGCAAAGAATATAAATGATCATAACAATTACAATTATATACATCTACAAAATGTTTATCAGTTGGACATGGAAATTTAATTAAAAATTTTAGAATGCTTGTGAGACTCCTTATTACATAAAAAAGATCAAATTAAATTAATCTACAAAGTTATAATGACCATTTTATTTTGATATAAATGTTGTGTGCCTTTCTAATGTTTTAAGTGTAGAGTGTTCATGAAGAAATAAAAAATTACAAGATAAATTTGAAATCCCAAAATGGTTATACAGGGTGCATAGCAATATTTTTATGTAGCTGTTATTTTGTTACCATATGAGATTTATGATTCATGTTGTCTTCATCACTGTTCCATTGCTGTGAAGAGGCACCATGACCATGACAACTCTTATAAAAGAAAGCATTGAATTGGGTTTACTTACAATTTCAGAGGTTTAGTCCATTCTCATCATGGTGGGGAGCATGGCAACAGGCAGGCAGACATGGTGCTGGAGAAGGAGCCGAGAGTTCTACATCTGGATACTCCATAAGCAGAGGAAAGAGTGACACTGGGCCTGGCATGGAACTTTGAAACCTCAAAGCCCACCCCCAGTGACACACTTTTTCCAACAAGGCCAGGCCTCTTTTATCATCATATTTAATTTAGTTTATTTATTTTATATACTGACGACAATTTCCCATCCTTCTTTTCCTCCTATTCCCTCCCCCCACCTCAACCTATTCTTCCTCTGTTTCTGTTCAGAAAAGGACAGGCCTCCCATGGGTATCAACAAAGCATAACATATCAAGTTGCAACAAGACTAAGCACCTACCCTTGTATTAAGGTTGAGCAAGGCAATTCAGTATGAGAAATAGGTTCCCAAGAGCCAACCAAAGCATGAGGGACAGTCCCTGCTCCCATTGTTAGGAGTCCTACAAGTAAACCAAGCCACACAACTGTCACATATATGTAGAGGACCTAGGTCAGTCCCATGCAGTCTCTATTGTTGTTGATTCAGTCTCTGTGAGTTCCTATGAGCCAGGTTAGTTGATTCTGTGGGTTTTCATGTGATGTCCTTGACATCTTTGACTCCTACAATCCTTCCTCCCTCTCTTCAGCAGGATTCCCCAAGATCAGGCTAATGCTTGGCTTTAATGCATCTGTTTACATGAATTACTGGATGAAGGCTCTCTGGAAACAATTGGAGTAGTCACTAATCTACGAGTATAGTAGAATATCATTAGGTATCATTACATTGACATTTTTTCCTCCAATAATGTTTGTTTCTATCCTAGGTCTCTGGGCCATCCAGCTTCTGGGTCCTAGCACTCCAGGCAGTGTCAGTGCTAAGATCAGTCTCAAGGCATATATCAGAAGCTGGGCCAGTCATTGGTTGGCCAATCCCACAATCTCTGTGCAATCCTGATCACCCACAAACATATCCCATAGGTAGGACAGACTGTAGGTCAAAGGTTGTGTGGCTGGATTGATGTCCCAATCTCCCCGCTGGAAATCTTGCCTAATCATAGGATATGGCAAGTTCAAGCTACATATCCATTATTGCTAGGAGTCTTAGCTGAGGTCATGCTTTTACATTTGTGGGAGTTTCCCTTGCACCAGGTTTCTACCTAACGCCAAAATGCATAGCCCTTTCCAGTTATCTCTTTCAATATTCTCCCCCTCCATCAACTACCCAAACCAATCCCTCATACTCTCATCCGCAACTGCACCCAGTTGACCCAGGGGATCTCTGCTATTCCCTTCACAGAGAAATCCATGTGGCCCTCCTTAGGGCCTTCTTTGTTACCTAGCCTCTATGGGTATGTGAATTTTAGCACAGTTATTGTTTCCTTTACAGCTAATAACCACTTATGAGTGAGTACATACCATGTTTGTCTTTCTGGATTGGGATTACCTCACTCAGGAAGATTTTTTTTCTAGTTCCATTTATTTGCCCTTAAATTTTATGATGTGATTGTTTTTAAAAACTGAGTAATATCCTATTTTGTAAATTTACCACATTTTCTTTATTCATTATTCAGTTGAGGCACATCTAGGTTATTTCCAGTTTCTGGCTGTTATGAATAAAAGTGCAATAAATATAGTTGAGCAAGTGTTCTTGTGGTATGATCGAACATTCTTTGGGCATATACTCAAGAGTGGTATAGCTGGGTCTTGAGGTAGACTGATTCCCAATTTTCTGAGAAACCACCATATTGATTTCCAAAGTGGCTGTACAAGTTAGCACTCCCACCAAGAGTAGAGGAGTGTTGCCCTTGCTCCACATCTTCTCCAACATAAGCTGTCACTTGTTTTTGATCTTAGCCATTCTGAAAGGTGTAATATGGAATCTAAGAGTGGTTTTGATTTGCATTTCCCTGATGACTAAGGATGCTGAACAATTCCTTAAATGTCTTTCAGCCATTTGAGATTCTTCTGTTGAGAATTCTCTGTTTAGCTCTGTAGCCCACTTTTTAACTGGGTTATTCAGTATTTTGATGTCTAGTTTCTTGAATTCTTTATATATATTTGGAGATCAGCCCTCTGTCAAATATGGGGCTGTGAAGATCTTTTCCCATTCTATAGGCTGTCATTTTATCTTATTTGCTATGCTCTTTGCCTTACAGAAGTTTCTCAGTTTCAGCAGGTAACATTTATTAAATGTTACTCTCAGCATTTGTGCTACTGTTGTTACATTTAGGAAGTGATCTCCTGTGCCAAGGCTTTCAAGACTACTTCCTACTTTCTCTTTCTCAGGTTCAGTGTAACTGGATTTATGTTGAGGTCTTTGATCCACGTGGACTTAAGTTTTGTGCATGGTGACAGATATGGATCTACTTTAAGTCTTCTACATGTTGACATCCAGTTATGCTATCAGCATTTGTTGAAGACACTTCTTTTTTTCTTTGTATAGTTTTGACTTCTTTGTCAAAAGTCAGGCGTTCATAGTTGTGTGGATTAATGTCAGGCTCTTCAATTCGATTCCATTGGTCCACATGTCAGTTTTTATGCCAATACCAAGCTGTTTTTAGTACTATATAGCTCTATAGTAGAGCTTGAGGTCAGGGATAGTGACACCTCCAGAGGTTTTTTTTTTTTTTTATATACAGGATTGTTTCAGCTATCCTGGGTTTTTTTTGTTTTTCCATATGAAGTTGAGTATTGTTCTTTCCAGGTTTGTGAAGAATTGTGTTGGGACTTTGATGGGGATTGCAATGAATCTGTAGATTGCTTTTGATAACATTGCCATTTCTACCATGATAATCCTACCTATCCATGTGCATGAGAGATTTCATTTTCTGATACCTTTTTCAATTTCATTCTTCAGAGACTTAAAGTTCTTGACATACAGGTCTTTCACTTGCTTAGTTAGAGTTCCCCCAAGGTATTTTATATTATTTGTGGCTATTGAAAAGGGTGATGTTTCTCTGATTTATTTCTCAGACTGTTTATCATTTGTGTATAGGAGAGCTATTGATTTTTTGAAATAATCTTGCATCCTACCACATTACTACTGAAGGTGTTTATCAGCTGTAGGAGTTCCCTGGTAGAATTTTGGGGACCATTTATGTAGACTATCATATCATCTTCAAATAGTGAAAGTTTGACTTCTTCCTTTCTAATTGGTATCCCCTTGATCTCCTTTTGTTGTCTTATTGCTCTAGCTAGGACTTCAAGTACTATATTGGATAGATATGGGGAGAGTGGACAGCCTTGTCTTGTTTCTGATTTTAGTGGAATTGCTTTGAGTTTCTCTAATTTGATGTTGGCTCACAGCTTGCCATAAATTGCTTTTATTATGCTTAGGTATGTTTCTTGTATTCCTGATCTCTCCAAGACCTTTATCATGAAGGGGTGTTGGATTTTGTCAAGACTTTTTCAGCATCTAATGAGATGATCATGTAGTTTTTTTTCTTTCAGTTTGTTTATATGGTGTATCATATTGACAGATTTTTCATATGTTGAACCATCCTTGCATCTCTGGGGTAAAGCCTAGTTGGTCATGGTGGATAATTTTTTGATGTGTTCTTGGATTCAGTTTGCCAGTATTTTATTGAATATTTTTGCATCAATGTTCATGTTGAAGATTAGCCTTTCTTTGTTGCATCTTTGTATGGTTTGTGTATCAGGGTAACTGTAGCCTCATAAAAATAGTTTAGTAATGTTCCTTCTGTTTCTATTGTGTGGAACAATTTGAAGAGTATTGATGTTAGCTCTTCTTTGAAATTATGGTAGAATTCTGCACTGAAACTATCTGGTCCTGTTTTTTTGTGGTTTTTTTTGTTTGTTTGTGTTTTGGTTGGAAGACTTTTAATGACTGTTTCTACTTCCTTAGTGGTTAAAGGTCTATTTAAATCATTTATCTGGTCTTGATTTGATGTTAATTTAATTTAATTTAATAAGTATGTGGTACCTATCCAGAAAATTGTCCATTTCTTTTAGATTTTCCAGTTTTGTGGAGTACAGGTTTCTGAAGTATGACCTGGTGATTTTCTGGATTTCCTCATTATCTGCTGTTATATCTTTCTTTTTGTTTCTGATTTTATTAATTTGGATGTTCTCTCTCTGTGTCTTTTGGTTAGTTTGGATAAGGCTTTGTCTATCTGGTGATTTTTTTTTTTTTCAAAGAGCCAACTCTTTGTTTCATTGATTCTTTGTATTGTTCTCTTTGTTTCTATTTTACTTATTTCAGCTCTCAATTTGATTATTTCCTGGGGTCTATTCCTCCTGGGAGAGTTTGCTTCTTCTTCTTCTAAAGATTTTATGTGTGCTGTTAAGTCACTATTGTGAGATTTCTCCAACTTCTTTATGTGGACATTTAGTGCTATGTATTTTCCTCTTAGCACTGCTTTCATAGTGTCCCATAAGTTTAGGTATGTAGTACATTCATTTTTATTGAATTCTAGGAAGTCTTTAATTTCTTTATTTCTTCCTTGACTCATTGGTGATTCAATTTCCATGAGATTGTAGGCTTTCTGTAATTTTTGTTGTTGAAATCTAACTTTAAGCCATGGTGGTCTGATAGAATACAGGAGGTTATTCCAATTTTTTTTGTAACTGTTGAAATTTGCTTTGTGACCAAGTATGTGGTTGATATTAGAGAAGGTTCCATAGGGTGCTGAGAAGAAGGTATATTCTTTTTAGTTATAGTGGAATGGTCTGTAGATAACTATTAAGTCCATTTTGAGTCATAACATGTTAGGTTCCTTATTTCTCTGTTAAGTTTCAGTCTAGCAGATCGGTCCATTGTTTAGAGTCGGGTGTTGAAGTCTGCCACTACTAGTGTGTGGGGTTTGATGTGTGATTTAAGCTTCAGTAATGTTTCTTTTACATATGTGTGTGCCCTTGTATTTGGGGTATAAATGTTCAGAATTGAGGCTTGATCTTTGTGGATTTTTCCTGTGATGAATACCTAATGTCTTTCCTGATCTCTTTTGATCGATTTTAGTTTGAAATCTATTTTGTTAGATATTAGGATAGCTACACCAGATTGCTTAAGTCCATTTGATTGGAAAGTCTTTTCCCAACCTTTTACTCTGAAATAGTGTCTGTTTTTGAAATTGAGGTGTGTTTCTTGCTTGCAGCAGAAGGATGGATCCTGTTTTCATATCCATTCTGTTAACCTGTGTCTTTTTATAGGTGAATTGAGTCCGTTAATATTAAGTGATATTAATGACCAATGATTGTTAATTCCTGTTATCTGTTGGTGGTAGTGTGGGTGTGTTTCCCTTCTTCGGGATTTTATTGCTATGGGGTTATCTATTGCCTGTGTTTTTGTGGGTGCATCTAACTTGGAGTTTTCCTTCTAGTGCTTTCTGTAGGGCTGGATTTGTGGATAGGTATTGTTTAAATCTGGTTTTGTCTTGGAATGTCTTGTTCACTCCATCTATGGTGATTGAAAATTTTGCTAGGTATATTAGTCTATGCTGGTGTCCATGGTCTCTTAGTGTCTTCATTGTGTCTCTTCAGGACCTTCTGGCTTTCAGAGTCTCCATTGAGAAGCCACGTAATATTCTGATGGGTCTGCCTTTATAAGTCACTTGGCCTTTTTCCTTTGCTGCTCTTAATATGCTTTCTTTATTCTGTATGTTTAGTGGTTTAATTATTATGTGGCAAAGGGACTTTTTTATGGATCTTGTCTATTTGGTGTTCTATAAGCTTCTTGTATCTTCATAGGTATTTCCTTCTTTAAGTTGGAAATGTTTTCTTCTTCTATGATATTGTTGAATATATTTTCTGTGCCTTTGAGTTGGTATTCTTCCCCTTCTTCTAACCCTATTATTCTTAAGTTTGGCCTTTTCATTGTGTTCCAGATTTCCTGGAAGTTTATTTGTTATGGCTTTAGTGTTTTCTTTGACTGATGATTCAATTTCCTCTACTGTCTATTCCAAGCTCGAGATTCTCTCTTCCATCTCTTGTATTCTGTTGGTTATGCTTGTATTCTGTAGCAGTTATGGTGGGGATTCTTGGGCATGGGTTGTGCCACAGGGTCTAGGTCCTAGAGGCAGGACTGTCTGGGTGGGAGAAGAGTCACTCACCTGTGTAGAAGTAACTGTCTTATTCAATAAGAAACACAAAACCAGCGCAAAGAAGAAAGCCAAGAGGTCAGAGCTAAGAGCTAAAAACCTTACCTTTCCTCTCGCGGTGGTTCCACCTCTCCAAAAGAGACCTACTTCCTGTATCTGTCTTTTTTTATAGAGTTTCTGATCTGCTTTCTCATTGGTTGTAAACCCAACCACATAACCTCCTAGTCACTGCCTGTCTGTACAGACCTCCAGGTCTTCTATGGTTGGTATTGAGATTAAAGGCATGTGTCTCCAATGCTGGCTGTATCCTTGATCTACCTAGCTCTGCCTACCAAGTGCTGGGATTAAAGGTGTGCACCACCACCGCCCAGCTTTCCTATGGCTTGCTAATAGCTCTGACCCCCGGACAACTTTATTTATTAACACACAAATAACTTTTTAGTACAAATAAAATATCACCTCTTGGTCCAATCAGAGGTATCAGATTCAGATTCTGTGTCTCAGGAATCCAGTGAGGTACCAGGGGGATGGGTAGGTTTGAGGTAGGGAGTGGGCCTTGTAGGTTGCATTGTCAGATGGGAGGATGGGAGGTTTGGGGATCCTGTCCATAGGAGTTGTCCCTCCTGGCCAGCAACTGGGGTAGCAAAGGGTTAGGCTTCCCTGGTACAGGTTGTGCCCAGGGTCTAGGTCCTAAGGGCAGGACTATCTGTTTTTATGCCAATATCATGCTGTTTTTATAATTGTAGCTCTGTAGTAGAGCTTGAGATCAGGGATGTTGATACCTCCAGAAGTTCTTCTATTGTACAGAATTCTTTTAGGTATCCTAGGTTTTTTTGTTTTTCCATATGAAGTTGAATATTGTTCTTTCAAGGTCTGTAAAGAGTTGTGTTGGACTTTTGATGGGATTGCATTGAATCTGTAGATTGCTCTTGGTAAGATGGTCACACCTCTTAATCCTTCTCAAGTAGTACCACACCCTGATGACTAAGCATTCAAATATGAGCCTATGGAGCCATTCTTATTTAAAGCACCACATATACTTTCTTATATTTAAAGTTACAAGGTGTCGCGTCCGCCTCGACCAGCAAGGAAGACGCAACACCAGGCTCTTCTCCAAGCAGTTTATTCAGGAACCTTGAACAATCTTCTGACCCTGGGGAAAGCCATCTTCTGACCCCTGGGAAAGCCAGCCCACGCCCTTTATAGCCACTGGGCATCCTACCCCGTAGTGCCACATGGACAATGACGATAGGGTCAGACATACGCAAGCAAGCCAGATTAGGTCCAGGTGCGCGGAAGCAAGCCAGATCCTAGCCTTAGCCAAATATGGAGTTGTTTATCCCAGAGAACACCTGCCATCGGGAAGGTGGAAGCCGGACGCCGGCACCATCTTTGAGGCGCGGCCGTGCACGGCTCTCTACAGCTCCCCCTTTATTGTTTTAAGCAGCAGGCAAGACAGAGGTCTAATCTCTGCCAAAATACAACTTGGACATTGTACTGGTGTTAGTCCAGGTGTCATCCACCCAGAGAACACTTGACCAGTCCGATACCCTTTTTTGCAGAGGTGGGAATAAGGGTATCAACCCACATGCAATTAGACTTGCTCTTCTTGGGTTTTGCAATACAGCTAGACCCAAGTGCAGTGCACTAGCCTCATATCCTGCGCGATCAAGCTTTAATGTGGCCAGCCAGGCCTGGGGAGACTCTCCAGCCTCTATGGCTGTAAAGGCTTGGATAATCATGGCTGCATTGCGCTGCTGAGAAACCCTTAAACGAACAATGCACCACAGGCACATCAGGGAGACAAGTACCAGTAGGCCTGCCAGGGCACCTAATCCCACCCACTCCTTTAAAAAGGTGATAGAATTTCGCAGCCAAGACATCATTTCCGTAGCAGAGGCCAGGTGCACACGGGTGGAGTTGACCGCAATGATCTCATTGCGCAGGATCTGAGTCAGGTTATCAAACTCCACCAACCAGGTTCCACTTGTGAGTCAGTCGATCCTCAGATGCTCCCGCTGGCACGCTTGTCAGAATCAGGGCTATCAGGATCAGGCACATCAGCTTCTGGGGTGTCATCACGTCTCTCTGCCTGAGGGGCCCGTCGCACCAATTGTTCAGGTACCCAGATAGGGTCTAGCTGGTCCTGTGGGAAAACACAAACAGAACCTCGTGCCCATGTCAGCACGGGATCGGGGCCATGCCAGCTACCCGTGAGGATATCTTTCCACTTCACCATGCCCTTCATAGGGCTGTGTGGATTATGATGTCTATCTGCTGATGAACTTCCCGAGGCATCCAAATTCAAAAAATTTAAGGTGAATAATGCCAAAGAGAGTCTTTCTCTTGGGGTTTGGTCACGGCCTATTCCCCCTTTTTGTTTTTGAAGAATTTCTTTAAGGGACCGATGCGCACGCTCCACAATGCCTTGGCCTTCACTACTTGGCGCGCATCTGCACAGGAAAGGGAAAATTTAGCCTGCAACGTGCGTGCATTCACGATCCCAGTAAGACCTCTTATGGTGGTGGAGGATCTTCCTATCAATAAACCCACCCTGCCGGTTTCAAAGGGCCTTTAAAATCAGACTCCACTAATTGTACTCCCATCTGCGGAGTCAGTATGAGTCTGGTGGTGGCACAGAGGTCCAACCCTGCTGAGCATGTAGTGGCACTCCGCGGTTCCTCGGATGACGGAGGGTTGGCCACTGCTCCGGGTTTCTGCCTTGCTCCTGATTCTCCACTGCCCCATATATTTGCGGGCCCTGAGGCCAAGGGCCCCGCTGTCCATTTTTTGAAAGATTGCCGTTGTTATAGGCTGACCATTTATGTCCTTGACTGACCTACACTCATTCGCCCAATGCTTCCCCTTTTTACACCTAGGACAAAGTCCAGGCTGTGTAGGGCGTTGGCTCCTCCCTATTCCTTGGTTACCTTCTCCTTGAGGGCAACTACGTTTGAGATGACCCATTTTTTCCACACTGAAAACATGCCCCAGTGTTCCCTCCTTTCTTGTTACTAAGTTGTATAACTGCGGCCGCAAGGCCTGCATTAGTTAGAGGTCCCCCTAATTCTCTGCACACTTTCATCCATACTTCAAGACCTTTGTTCTTTTTTTTTTTTTTTTTTTTTTTGGTTTTTCGAGACAGGGTTTCTCTGTGTAGCTTTGCGCCTTTCCTGGAATTCGCTTTGGAGACCAGGCTGGCCTCGAACTCACAGAGATCCGCCTGGCTCTGCCTCCCGAGTGCTGGGATTAAAGGCGTGCGCCACCACCGCCCGGCTAAGACCTTTGTTCTTATAAGGGGTGATCGCAGCCTTGCATTCTTTGGTACATTGTTCATAAACTAGCTGCTTTATAAGTGGCATCGTGGCATCTGGGTCCCCAAAGATTCTGCCTGCAGCCTCGACCATGCGGGCCACAAAATCTGAAAAAGATTCCATAGGTCCCTGAAGGATCTTAGTAAGATTGTGACTCACTTCCCCTTTATTAGGTAGGGACTTCCATGCCCTTGTTGCTAGTTGATTTATCTGGTCATAAACCTGCTGTGGATATCCATTTTGTTAATTGGCAAATCGGCCTTGTCCCAGCAGCATGTCTACATCCCAAGCTGCTTGACCTCCACCTGCTGCCCTGTTAATTGCAGCTTGTTCACTGGCAAATTCTATCAAAAATGCCTTCCAGTCTAAATACTGCCCTGCGCTGAGACATGCTCGAGCAAGATTCATCCAATCGGATGGAGTCAAGCAAAATCTGTGCAGAGCCTCCACTTGAGCAACAGTGTATGAGGCTGTGATGCCATAAGTCCAGACAGATTCCGCTAGAGACTTGATGACCTTAAAATCCAAAGGTTCATGGTATCTCTGTTGACTCTGGGCATTGAGAAACACTGGGCAAGCTAGCTGCATTTCAGTTCTAACCTGTCTCCAAACCTCCGGGTTAAAAGAATTCCCCATAGAGACAACTCTAGACATGGAGGCAGATTCCAGATACTGTGGAGGAGCTGAGGGAACGGCTCCACACTCAGACTCACATCCTTTAATTCTTTCTCTTTCTCCTTTATTTCTACCCCTTTTCTTTCTTATTCTCACGCTCTGCAAGGTTTCACATAATGACTCTACATCATCAGAATCAGGGGAAGAGATAGGGGACTCAGAACGCTCTAGGTCTGAAAGGTCAGGATATAACCTTGTTTTTTCTTCCCCCTTTTTTGTTTTACTTCTGGTAGACGGTGCTTTAGCAGACATGGCCTTTTCTGATCTTTCCTCCTGCAACATTTCTAAGGCTGCCTGCTCATTCTCTACCACATCGCTGTAGCGCTGGTCTTCGAGACACCCTCTCACTAATTTCCAAACTGGTCTAACCCCATGTTTAAGCGTCCCTTGTTCTGCAGTGAAGTCTAGATCACGGCCCAACTTTTCCCAGGAAGCTACCGTGAGGCTTCCCGGAAACTGCGAACCAGGGTGCCACGATATCACATTCCTCTAGAAATCTTTCTAAAGTACTCTTCTTAATCTTTAATTTCTTTGAAAGGAGCAGCTCGTTAAGAGCCAGAAAAATTGGGTGCGAAGAAGTTGCGCCCATGATACTAGCAGCACTTTTGCCTTCACCTGCTTTCACTTTCTTTAATTTTCCCGTCCGCTTTTGTCGCAGCTCTACTTAATTTTCCCGCTTTTGTCATGGGTCCCCACCTTTCCTGGGGTCTTACCAGTGCACTGCCCTGACTGCGAAGAGTTCTGAGCCTTAAAGGTTCCCTGTACTTCCCTGTACGGGCCACCACTTGTTGCGTCCGCCTTGACCAGCAAGGAAGACGCAACACCAGGCTCTTCTCCAAGCAGTTTATTCAGGAACCTTGAACAATCTTCTGACCCTGGGGAAAGCCATCTTCTGACCCCTGGGAAAGCCAGCCCACGCCCTTTATAGCCACTGGTCAACCAACCCCGTAGTGCCACGTGGACAATGATGATAGGGTCAGACATACGCAAGCAAGCCAGATTAGGTCCAGGTACGCAGAAGCAAGCCAGATCCTAGCCTTAGCCAAATAAGGAGTTGTTTATCCCAGAGAACACCTGCCATCAGGAAGGCAGAAGCCGGACGCTGGCGCCATCTTTGAGGCGCAGCCGTGCACGGCTCTCTACAACAAGGAACAAAACATCTCTGTGCTTCTCACCAAACAAAAATACAGCCCCTAAAAAATGTTGAGTCAGATCCCTGCTCTGTGCTTCAACTCCCGCTTGAAAATTAAAATAAAAATTTATTAGCTGATTACCTGCTGATTTCTTTTTTATGCTCTTTGTGTTTGATTTGCTTATCCTTTTGTAAATCAAAATAATTTCTAAAATGTATTAAAATAACGTGAAAGTGTGATGTGTGTGCATACACACAGGCATGCATGCACACACACATAGATATAAAAATCACATAATATTTACTTTTAGGGGAATGGTGAAATAGCTCAACAAGTGAAGGCCCTTGCAGCATGAGACTGAGGAGCTGAGTTCAGTCCCTGGAAAGTACGTGTTTGAAATGCCTTGCCAGATTCCAGTAGGAATATTTGATTCATTTGTGTAGTCTCAAAGAGCTCTAAGTATAAAACTTGATGTATATTATAATATTAATATTATTAGTAGCTCATTACTATAAGTTGATTAGAGCCTATAAGAATTTTTTGCACATTTCTATATTAGTCCTATAACTAGGAAGATACCTATAAGTTTATGTGCAGGAAACTAATATTTAAGTTGCTCCAATCCTTCATCTTATTGAATTGGAAACTAAGGCTCAGTGAGGTGAATTGATTAATGCCACACATCTAAATGGCAGGAAAGCCAGGAGAGACGTACATTATCTGGGGTCAAGCCATCAATCTAGACTGCTGTCCTTCCAAACCCAGAGAGGATGCTGAGGGCTTCATGCTTCACAAACACTTGACCTATTTTTTCCAGGAATAGATAAATCTGACAAATTTAGGGTATCTGGGGTTTTCATGTCAGAAGTCTCCTAATTCCTTAGCATATATCATTTCAATATAGATCTTCAATGTCTAAAATGTTCCACTGCTTGTAATGATTTTAAAAGTGAATGTGGTGAACAGAATGGAAACTTAATGGGTTTAAGGGATCTTTCAATCCACAAATGTGTTTGATATACAAAACATTTCAAATAATAACAATACACATTTTTATTTGTATACAAAACTAAATGTGTTATACTGTTAGTTAACTTATAGAAACAGTAATTAAAAGTAATACATGCTGTTGCTGGGTACAGTACACACTTTCATAGTATGTACAAATCTACTTTTGTTAGAGTAGGTTTCATTGTGACATTTTTCTATTTATATTTAATGTACTCACCATCCATTAACCTCTCTTCCTACTTTCCCCTCTAACTGGTCCCCATCTCTTCCTAAATAATCCCCTTTATATTTTCCTGTTGTAACTTTCTAACATTCATTCTACATATAAGTGAAACATGTATTTGTCTTTCTGAGTCTGGCTTATTTTGCTTAACATTCTGCAAATCATGGAACTTAGGGTTGTATGTGGCCTAATAAGACTTGTGCATATGTGTATAGATTATATATTCTATGAATGAATATATACTATATATTCCATTTTCATTGTCCATTCATATATTAGTGGGCACTAAGACTGAGTCTATGACTTGGCTGTTATAAATACTGTTACAATCAACATGGATGCACAGATAGCTGTATGATGGGCTCCAGAAAGTGTTAATGAGTAACTCTAGGTCTTTGCTTTACAGAAATTATGTTTTTATGTCTGTATACTCATATATTCCACAATGGCAATATTTGAGAATGCTAAAGTAGAAATATATAGAGATACAGATGTATATATACATTGAAGTGAAACAGTGAAAACATTTAATGAAGCTATCTGAGTAAGGAAGACTTCAGTCTTTATTACAGGATACAGGAAAACAAATCTACCTATACACATAGCTGCCAAGAGCTCATTCAGAATGGACTTTCCACATGTATCATTTCCATCATTGGTACTTTTCCTCTCACTCTTCTATATTGCTGTGACAAGATATTAAAACAAGTAAAACAGTATGCAAGGATGTCTGCTTAGATCATGCCAGGGATCTTACAGTTAATCATAGACGTTCCCAACATTTATAATCAATGTACCCAAGAAAAATCAAGCAGCAATTTACATGGATCCTAATGTAGAAAGGTATACAAAATCAGATGGTATGTAGATATGGCATCTAGATGTGCTGAAAATACTTCCATTGACTAAGGATGTACTTTAGTGGTAGTGAACTAGCCTAGCACATGGGATACCCTGGGTTCAGTTCCCACATTGCCACTAACAAAAGGTTTGAGTCAAGAGAAGCTTTCCAAGTACTCTTGGTCATTAGGTCCCTTTTCTAGGACTGTTGTGCACTTTTATGTAAATTGGTATAATTCTGACTTATATATTATCAAGTTAAACTTAGGCTCCCTAATGGAATTTGAACATTTGAGGATGACTATAACCACTTTGACAATTCTAATCATCAAAATTCATGGTTTAGTCCAGTGAGATGGCTCAGCAGGTAAAGGTACCTTCCACCAAAGCTGTCAAGCCACCATTCACATGGTGAAGAGAGAGAGACCTACCCCACAAACATGCCATGGCCTACTCGTACACACAAGCAAACAAGTTATTGCAATGAAAATTTTTTTAATCTAGTTTGAGTATTTGTTGGTAATGTATTATATTGAATCATGTTAACTTTAGTAGACTTTACAACTTTCCTGCACTTGAACACATTCCAGTAGCTACAAAGAATCACTTGTAATACAAACAGTTTAATGAAGTATAAAGGTAAGGAAAAATATTCCCCAGTTCTCAACAAGATCCATTTATGAAGGTTCTTGCAATTTATTCTTGGGACCAGGATAATCAAGTTGAGGTACTGTCATTTTGGAGTCTACTACAGGATAGAACATGTGATAGAACTATGAGAACTCTTTATTCCTGGCTTTGGTGAATTCATATGTGATTTTAGATGCATGAAATACAAAAAAATGAATGACCTCATCTATCTCTTTTACTTGAACAAATAGAGATCTATGGACTCTGGCTTCTAAGTCTGCTCCAGAAACCCAATTAGATGTGGTGATGTAAAGACATTGAGATAGGCCAATACTTTAAACTGAGCTCCATTGCTGTTCCATGACACAAGTCTTGAACTGTTTCCTTCACCTGTTTGATTGTTTTTTCTTGGCTTTCTTTAAGGGATTTATTGATTTCTTCCAATTTTTTGTCTTTTCCTTGATTTCTTTAAGGGGCTTTTCATTTCCTCTTTAAGGGCCTCTATCATCTTCATGAAGTTATTTTTTAGGTCATTTTCTTGTGCTTCAGCTGCATTGGAATGTTCAGGTCTTGCTGTTGTAGGATCACTGGTCTCTGGTGGTGGCATATTGCCCTTTCTGTTGTTGAATGTATTCTTACACTGGTGTTTACCTATCTGTTCTTCCAACTGGTGTGGGTTGTGCCTAGGCCTATGTAGTCTTCTGGGGTTGTGGGGGAGGACTGGCCACCGGGAGGATAATCAGGTACATGGGGTTATGTGGCAGAGTGGGTCTTGGGGGGACAGAGTCCAGGGGGTGGCAGTGGAGGCAGATCTGGAGTGCAGCCTAGAGGCAGTCCTCTCACATGCTTGCAGGCTGCTGGGGATGGCACCAGAGCAGTAGAGTTCCACCAGAGTTGGAGGCAGGGCCCAGCTGCCTTGCTGGTGGTGAGATAGGATGGAGAGGGGCATGGGATGCATCTTGGGGTTTAGGGTCTGGACTTTAGAACAATTCAGCTAGGAGGTCAGTCACTCGTGTATTCTTCATTATCCCTGGCAATACTTGACATATTGAAAAGGCAAGGATTGTTCAAATATATTATGACAAACACTTGAGTCACTGTGAAATACATTAACATATTAAATCTGTTTTTTCTAGCTTGTTATAAATGGTTCTCTAAATCCACAATTTTAATAGGAGATTGAAGGGTACTTATTGCTGGAAGTTTCATCCTAGGAAACTTTGCTGCTTCCTAGTGAGTTACTATCTATTCCTAGCATGTTCCTTTATTAAACATCCATTAACAAGTACCAGCTCATTCTTACCATTACTGGTAGTAAAAAATCCATTTCATCATAGTGACGCATATCCTACTGCAGTGACAACAATTTTTGAGACTTTAATTTTTTCATTTTACATACCAACCACAGTTCCCTCTTCCTTCCCTTCTGCCACTCCCACCCCAGCTCCCCCTTCTACCCCCCATCCTCAGAGAGTGTAAGGCCTCCCATGGGGAGTCAACAAAGTGGCATAGGAAGTTGAGGCAGAACCAAGCCTCTCCCCACTGCATCAATGCTGAGCAACGTATCCCACCATAGGGAATGGGCTCCAAAAAACCTGTTTATGCACCAGGGATAAATCCTGGTCTCACTGCCAGGGCCACACAAACAGATCAAGTCACACAACTGTCACCCACATGCAGAGGGCCTAGTTCGGGCTCATGCAGGCTCCCCAGCTGTCAGTTCAAATCCAGGAGCTCCCACTAGCTTGGGTCAACTGTCTCTGTGGATTTCCCTATCATGATCTTGACCCCCCCCCTTACTCATATAATCACTCCTCCCTCTTCAACTGGACTACAGAAGCTCGGCCCAGGGCTTAGCTGTGGATCTCTACATCTGCTTCCATCAGTTATTGGATGAAGGTTCTTTGATGACAATTAGGGTAGTCACCAATCTGATTACAGGGGAAGGCCAGTTCAGGCACCCTCTCCAAAATTACTAGGAGTCCTAGCTGGGGTCATCCTTGTGGATTCCTGGGAGTTTCCCTAGCCTCAAGATTTCTCCCTGACACCATAATGGCTCCCTCTATCAAGATAGCTCTTTCAGTACTCCCCCTCTCGTTCCTTCCCAGTCTGCCCAGGAGATCTTATCTATTTCCCCTTCCTAGGACAATCCATGTGTGTCCCTGTTAGGATACTCCTTGTTACTTAGCTTCTCTGGAGTTGTGGATTGTAGCCTGGCTTGGGAATATTTTAAGGCACACTAGCTGCTTACTTTCTAGTTTGTCGATAGTTCTTTACGTACCTAGTTTGTTTCCAGTAGAAAGAGAACATTGCTTATACTGGTGATCAAACAGAACTCTGTAGCTTACACTTTGGTTGCCCTAATTATGTGCCCTATTTGTAGAAAAGCCACAGAAGCCATGCTCTATGGTAAGAAGGCACTCTCCAGGAGTTCAGACAGGATGTACTTAAACAGAATGATATATAAGCCATCCTTTTGTTAAAGTCAAATGACTTGATAGTTACCAATACTAATTATCAATCTTCTCCTTAGCAATGTCAGTTTATCAATTGAATTATCATGTTAAAGATTTGAGAGCTTGTTTAAGAATATATGAAATATTAAAACAAATACTTCATGATTTAGCAGATGAGATCTTTCAGAATTTAGGTTTACTACTAGTTATACTTACAAAGTCTAAAAAGTACTACTATTTTATATAGATAAATTATTTGAACTCAAAAACTGTTATGTCACCTCACAAACAAAAATCTACTATGAAAGATCATTACAGACATCAAACTGATATTTAACAATTTCTTTTATTACATGGAAATTCTTAAAACCACCCCCTTGATGATTAACTATTTCCAGAAACAGAGTCAAGAAATATGGACTCTGAAATTCTTGACGGATGACAGGTGGAGGTGGCCCATTAATACCAACATATGTGTCTTAGAGATCAGGATACTGTAATCAGGCAAGGAATCTTATTCCCTTCTTGGGGTCTGGTTCACCAGATGGAGTTCACATTTACAAGCCCATGGTAAAAAGAAGAGGTTCAAATCGAGGTACCTGGACAGTCGAAAGGAGTTTGTTGTGGTGTTACATCAGGAGTTTCCAATATTGTCCATGTTCAGTCCTGAAAGCAGTCTTAAAAGAGGTGGAGTTTTCAATACAGAAGCATCTGAAACTGAGACGACATGGAAGACCCAAAGTAGATATGCTGCTTGCAGACAGGATGGCAGGTTATGACTGTAGTCTTCCAAGGATCTTGTTTCAAAGCACAGAGGCTAGAAAGGCTGGCAACCAAGGGCTTGTTTGGTTGAGCCAGCTGCTACTCAGCCTGATCAGAGTGAACTGAGACTACTGGTTGAAAGGAGGTCATTGTGTACTACTGGGTCTATCCTCATTGGCTGAAAGTCTGAACAAAGATGATGACAATAATGAGGTGAACTGTGACATCATGAGCCATAAAAGTTCTGGTACCTGTGCTATTCCCTATAGTATAGGACACATTAAAGAGTACTCAGGCAGAATATACTCCAAAACTTCCCAGTGGATCAGGTAATATTCAGAAAAGACTGTGGCATAATAAATGTACTAGGATAGAGATATATGCAGTTTACAGTTAGAAGACATAGGAGGAGAGTAACTGTACATGGACTTTCAGAAATGACTTCCCAAGTGAAATACTATTTTAGCTGAGTTTTTAATTATGTGTAGGAGTTTCGCAAAAAAAAGCAAAATCAACCAATACATAGAAAAGTCAAAGGGGAAAATGACTAAAGATGATACTGGAGTAAATTGTAGTTCTTCTAAAACTTATGCCACACAATCTGATGAAATCCTATCGATTTCATTTTGTAAGACTTATAATCATCAGAGGTTATCCAGTTATTACTAGAATTATAGCAAATTAAGGAAATATGTGGTGTTCTAATCCAAAATGGAGTCATACTTTGTGCATACTATTGACTTAAAAATTCTGTATTAATTTATCAAGCTTAACAGGGCATGTGTTATCATACATATAACATATAACATATAATTATATGTACAATATTCACTATAAAATATGCAAGTAACATATATCATGTAATAAATAGTACCATACGTTTTAGGCATTTCTCCCTGCCACTAAAATAAATATGCATCTGACAGAAAAATTCTTGCTACTTTTGTTTATTAGATTTGTTTCAGACATGGACATGTTCAGCCTCAAGATGAAGGTGATAAAACAGAGAGAGGGAAATTGTAACTGGTCGGACAGAAATAAAGATATCCTAAAGAGACACTTGGGTCTCAATTTGACTATCAGACTATTGAAACAATAGACCCAAAACAAATGAGAATTTCCCTAGGAATCTCATGCTGAGAGGCAGAAAGGGCTCTAGTCATAAGGGGAACTAGTCTCCCAGAAAGAGATTTCTAACGGTTCTCACAACTTCTCAGACAACTTTACAGGATGAAACTGAAGACCATGAAATGATGGGTCAAGGGTGGGCAGAAGCTCATGGGTGGCCTGATTTGACTTGGGGCACAGGTTGTGACAACCCACTCCAAGTTCCATAACAGTGCAGGGGCCTGAACCCCTTGCAGCCTGGTGGCTGTCTCACTAGTGGCCTGTCCACAGTGTTGGTAACTCTTTTAATGAACTCCTTGATCCCTAGTTTAAAAAAAAATCTTGCTACTGCTACCCAGACTTAATTTAAGAAAGACACCAAAACCTGTGTATGAATACTAATCTCTGTGTCCTGTTCCCATTCTTCCTTTTCTATTGTTTTAACAGTATCTTTGCAACAACATAATCAAGTATTTTCTTTTCAGAAACCTAACTAACAGTGTGGTTAGTGTAATACGCTGTAACCAAAGCCCCAAACAAGAAAATATAGAGCCATAAAATTAAAGTCACAATGCTTATTCCCTTTCCTGCATTTTATTTTTCCTGTTGCTGAAAAAGTGGGCCTATATAGTACAAATCTAGCTGAAATAATCCTTTATATATACTGAGAAAGGCAGACCAGATGAAGGAAGTTTGTGATTTGTCCTTATACATATGAAACCACTCTGAACATAATATTTGAATAGAAAAATGAAAATATTTATCATAAATCCATGGGGAATGGCTTCAGTCTGTTTGAATGAAAGTTGCTTGATCAAAAGCCATAGCTTTGCGGAGAGGTAGAATTCCTTTTCCTTATGGGTGTGCCCCCTGAAAGGTCTACCATACTCCAGTGGCTATCCACACACCTGTATAAAGTACAAAGACAGGACTAATAGGACTTGATAGATGCTTTAAAAATAAGGATGCAAAGTTTGAATGGGGATTGGACATGGGAGGAGACAAGGGAAGGGGATGAACATGATCAAAAAGCAATGTATATAAAACTCAAAATAATAAAAATTTTAAAGGTCATGTAAAAAGCCTTAGAGTTGTGGGGCTCTCTCAGTTGGCCAAGTACAGGGTGCTTTGAAAAAAATTACTCATAGTTCATAATGAACAACCCAGGTATGAGTTCCTAGTGGAATTTTTGGGTCACAGCTTTCAAATGTAGCAAAGTTAGTAAGCCCAGCAGGCAGACTTTTCTCAGCCGAAAGACAGTTAATACAATGTCTCCCCACATAACAACTTCTTTCAGAGTTTTGTCATCATACTGCAAAGCCACAACCTCTAATCTCAGGGTGATGCTTCAGAGTATATTCTTGATAACTAATTAAAAGTTAACTTAGTCTGTATAGCATTTTCCAAAAATGTATGTGCAGTATACTCTTCAGCAGTAAAATTGATTTTACTATAGGGGCATATTATTTAAACAAGCAGTCAGGGTTGCCTAAACTGGGAGTATATCTGGAGAGGGTAACTCAAAGTATTGTGGAACCTGTAATTATGGATAGAACTTTTTTAAAGGTCTGTAGCACATGATTGTTCTGAGATGTAGAGAATAATTGGAGAAAAGGGTGGTTTATTGGTTACCAGGTTTCTAGGCCATCAGTAGTCAACGCCATTTCATCAGAAACAGAAGACAAAGTCAGAAGTCTTCATGTCATCATTTGCACAGAGAAGCATCGTTCAATGACAAGTCCCTCAACGAAGAAAGGAAGTTCAAGGTGCAACAGTTGACCCTCACATGGACAAGGAGGTTGAACATCCTGCATAGTGCTGCCAGGAAATCCCTACTTCATACTAAGAGGGGGCTGGCTGGTTGCATATGTAGGATGTCCCATCTCCTGGCCCACTTCGTCATGAAAGAAACTGGAAACGCCATTCTGCTAGATTGAAGAGCCATAAAGTCCATGCGTAGAAGAAACAAAGATTTGAGCTACATGGCTAGGAAGACATTGGTAGAGTTATTTGAGGATAAAGACTGACTGCTATAACTTCAGCTCACAAAAGGAAGAGAGTATGTGAGTACATCTGTAAAGCTGAGGGAAGTAGATCTGCCTTGAATCATATGAGAAGGCAAAAGGGATAGCGAAGTTTTCAGAAATTCTTATGGACACAAAGGCAGTGCTTCAAAGATTGTGTCACCTCCTCTCAGCATTATGCCAGCACAAGGAGATTTGGTAATTGAACATATTTATGTAGGATATTCAGAGGTAGATTACCCAGGGAAAGAGAGAAGCTAATCCATACTCATAGAAAGAACGTCATTTATAGACTGAAGAGTAGAAAAAGTAAAAATGGATTGCTAAGTCATTTACCTCATATCAGGAGTCCAGAGAGGACTTAATAATTGTAAATAGGTTAAAACAGTCTAATTTCAGGCAAGAATCCAAGTTACAAAGTAGAGACAGGAATGATTCCAGAAAAGAAAGCAATATGTTCCCCAATATTTTGAAAATGTAATTGTTAGATATAATAGCACCTAGTCAGATCAAAGGGACTTATCATTACATTATATTATATTATATTATATTATATTATATTATATTATATTATATTATATTATATATATTTACAATTTGTTTTCAAGATTAGGCTTGCCCCTTGAAATATTTTGTGAAATAAGTACTTTGTTATAAAAAAATTTGAATATTATTGATGTGTAGCTTTTCAGATGTATTTGCAGTCTCAAGTAAACACATGCGATTCTTCTGTTTTCACAAAAAAGAACAACAGTATGACTTCTTATATGGTTAGGCATAGATTTGTGTTTTCCATAAGATTCATGATTAGAGTAAAACAATTAGAGATCTTGTGTTTATCTTGTTAAAATTTTAATAAGAATTTTTATGAAATGTGTCACTATAATGAATTGTTTTTTTTTTTTTTTTTTTTTTTTTTTTTGGTTTTTCGAGACAGGGTTTCTCTGTGTAGCTTTGCGCCTTTCCTGGAACTCGCTTTGGAGACCAGGCTGGCCTCGAACTCACAGAGATCCGCCTGGCTCTGCCTCCCGAGTGCTGGGATTAAAGGCGTGCGCCACCACCGCCCGGCTAAAAGTTAAGAGTGTGTACTACTGTTTTTTTTTTGTTTTGTTTTGTTTTTGTTTTTTGAGACAGGATTTCTCTGTGTAGCTTTGTGCCTTTCCTGGAACTCACTCGGTAGCCCAGGCTGGCCTCGAACTCACAGAGATCCGCCTGGCTCTGCCTCCCGAGTGCTGGGATTAAAGGCGTGCACCACCACCGCCCGGCTATGAATTGTTTTTTTTTTCCATTTTTCTGTCTCTAGTACTTGCTCTTAGACAATTAAAACCTCTAAATTATTTTCTACTTACCTTATATCCAGACAAACTATGATTTCTTCTTGCTGAACCTATTGTTTTTAGAAATTTCAGATTTACGAGGCCTACAATTACACGAATACTTAGATGATTTTATTGCTTGTTTTCCAAAGCTAAACAAGTTATTTAAACAATCATCTAAATAAAAATGAACAAAGTACCAACAGGGGCTTGTAAGATGACCCAGCATATGAGGACACTTATGATTAAGATTGACCAGCTGAGTTTGATCTCTAAGACCCACCAATTAAAATGAGAAAACAGACTCGTGTAAATTGTCCTTTAACTTCCACATGTTATGATGTCAAATGTCAGCCCCACATATACACACAATAACTAGCTAGCTAACTAACTAACTAACTAACTAACTAACTAAATAAATAAATAAATAAATAAATAAATAAGCAAACAGAAACAGTGAATAAGCTCAGGCTTACTCACCTAGCATTCACAGAGACCTAAGTTTAAGCCCTTTAACTGGTATAAGAAAAAAAATTAGCCGGGCGGTGGTGGCGCACGCCTTTAATCCCAGCACTCGGGAGGCAGAGGCAGGCGGATCTCTGTGAGTTCGAGGCCAGCCTGGACTACAGAGTGAGTTCCAGGAAAGGCGCAAAACTACACAGAGAAACCCTGTCTCGAAAAACCAAAAAAAAAAAAAGAAAAAAATTAAGGCACTATAATGAAAACAGAGAAAGTTAGTGTCCTCTCTACTTCCTGAATCTGAAGAAGTTGAACTACAGTACCTAAATTATTATTTCTATTGGCTATTGTTTTGGGGAAAATTACCAAATTGAAGGGAGTTCTTCAGATCTATATATAATTAAAATTTTAATTAAGAATGCCTTTTGTATTTATTAAACCTATTTTCAATGTTTACTAAAGTAGCATAAAATTTCTTCTCTATCATTAACATAATAGATTATGTTGGTACATTTTACAGTGTTGAATTATCATTTTGTTACTGCAATTACTGTTGTTTTTCCATGATGTATTTATTAGTCTTCTGGTACTTTTCTGAACCCTGTTCATTAATAATGTGATTGGAATTTTGTATATATATATATTAATGAATGCTATTGATCTCTAAACTTTTAAAAGAGTTTTCAAGTTTTGATGTTGACATTCTACTTATTTTATGAATTTTAAAATGCCATTGATTTCTTCAATGACATGTTCAACATTCAGTTGTGTACTGTTTAATCTGTTTGTCTGTGAATTTTCTGTAGTCTCTTTTCATGTTTGTTTCTAGATTAATTTTATTACAATAAGATAGAATACAAGAAATTATTTTGCATTTGTGTATTTGCTAAGATGTTTTCTGTGTCTAATATATGATCTATTCTAGAGAAAGCTCCAGGGGATGTTGAGAATGTTATTTTCAGAATTACTTGGATGAAATGTTCTATATATAACCTCTAGGCCCATTTGACATATAATTTTTATCTCTACTATTCGTCTTTATATTTTTCTTGCAATAACCTGTACATTAGGAGAAGTAGAGGTATTAGAGTAATCTACTGTTATTTTTTTGTGGTTAATCATGACTTTATCTAGCAGTATTTCTTTTATGAAATTGGGTGCACTTGTTTTCAGTGAATACATATTTCTAATTGCAATGTCTTGATACTCTGTCTTTCCAGTGATATTAGCAAGACTTTCCAATGCATTTTATTTAATTTTTCATTTCTGGCATTTTAGTTTGTTTTTCTTCTGTATTACTCTTCATTTAATTTCATTTTCAAAGCCCATACTGACCTCATTGTTTCATTTAAATATTTATTTTTATCTTCTTGGAATTCATTCAAAACTTTATTCATGTTGTCTTTGATTTCTTTTAACGCATGAATAATAACTCATTTGAATTTTCTGTCTGGAACTTCATCTATAGGAGGCCATTGGAGGCCACTACTGTGGGATTGACATTTTTTGTAGGAGACACGTATAAGAGATTTTAAATTTTAAGTCAACTATTTTTTAAAGACTTATTTATTTTATGTATATGAGTGCTCTGTCTGCCAGAGGGGGCAACAGATCTCTCTCATTTTAGATGGTTGTGAGACACCATGTGATTTGCTGGGAATTGAACTCAGAACCTCAACAGCCAGTGCTCTTAACTGCTGAGGCATCTCTCTAACTCTATAAGTCAACTATTTTTTGTGGCCGTTTGGTAACCTTTATGAGGGACCAGATTAGTATGGTTAAGATGACTATTTTTTCCTGTTAGACTAGTGCTCATGAACCAGACTCTATCCAAGGATTCCCCTGAGAATAGATTACTCACTGAAAAAAAATTCACTACCTACAGGTGAATCCACTGTGAAAATAAGGCAATAGTCAAATAAAAGCAATCATCTTTTAAGCATCAATCAGTGCATGAAGTGAAGACATGTTAATAGTACTGTGTATAGTAATATATTACTGTGGGTATGAGTGGGAATGGTATATTAGTTAGTTGTCTTGTTTCTGACAAAATGCATGATCCAAGCTTCTTAATGGCAAGATTTATTTGTGTTAGCAGTTGCAGAGGATATAGTCCATCATGGCAAGAAAGGTATGGTGGCAGGAACATAGAATGTCCATCATCAGGAGGCAGAGAAAAATGAATGTCATGAGATGGTACTACCCACAGATAGGATAGGTCTTCCTATCTCAATTAACCTAGTATCAACACACACTCACAGACATGTACAGCAATCAGGTTTTTGGTGATTCTAAATCCCATCAGGTTGACAAGATGTACCATCCACAATGGTAAATAAAAAAAGGAAGATAAAAGCAAAGCAAGACCAATTGTTAGTGTTAGGTTAATAAAAAAAATAGAGTAGGGAAATAGTATAGAATACTGTAGGCCAAAAACAAGTTTAAATGAGAGTTTAAGTTAAAGGTAGACTGAGGGGTAACAGGCAAAGTTATACTATCAGATAATGTATAACAGTCCCATTTCTCAGAATGCCAAACCAGAGACTTTGTGAATTCTGCCAATTTGTGTTCCTTAGGAGAGGAAAATGAAAAGAAAAAAAAACCCAAACCAAATCTGATCAAACAGGAAGGGGTAAAGGGGTGTGGGGGGGAGAGAAATAGATGGCAAGAACAGCAGGACCAAGTTGGCATAAACTGACATTGGGCGTTAAATGAAATAGGAACACATATAGAGTGGAGAGAAAACTGGGTGGTGATATAGGATGGGGAAAACTGGCTTGTCTGTTGCTGCATTAAGTTTCAATACTCTTGACTTTCCTTCCCAACTCTTATAAGACTGTCTCACCTCTGGGAATGATTTTGCAATGTATGGTATAATTCTTCCCTCTAGTTCTTCCTTTGAATGGTCAGATTACAGATTCTGTAGGATTATTAATTTTGAGGGCAGGGAAAGTCATGTTGTCTTGTTTCCTCATGTGTCTTCATAAGAACTAGCACATCTAGGATTTCGCCAAGTAGGATTATTTTGATTACCTCCATTGTTTCAGTTGACGGTTTTACGCTGTTGACATGGGAGTAGGTTACAGTAGGATTTGAGTATTGCTCCTCCCTACTGGACTGCTACACTCTCAGTTCCCATGCTCAGATTATTGTACCCAAACTCCAGCACAACCCCAAGAATAGAAAAGGTAACTATAGAAGCAACGACAAAATGGATAGGCTCTCTATGAAAATACAATAATAGTTCATTTAAAACAAGCATCTGTGGCTGGAACGAGGGCAGGGCTCAGTGGTTGAGAGCACTGGCTACTCTGCTTCTTCTAGAGGTCCTGAATTCGGTTCTCAGCAAGTAAATGGTGGTTTACAATCATCTATAATAGGATCTGATGCCTTCTTTTGGTGTGCAGAAGTACAAGCAGTAAAAGCACTCATACACATAAAACACATAAGCAAATAAACCTTTGAAAAAAACAAAAAAATTAAAAATAGATAAATGAACATTTTAAACCCAATAATATTGGGGGAATAGACAAGATAGAACAATACACACCAAAACGTCAGTTACTATGAGTAGAAATGGAAAAATAGGCATAATAATTATGTAATTAATACAAGAATAACATAGAAACAATAGAAGAGAGACAAGAAAATAGAAAGCAGGACCAATATAAATGAAGGAGAAAGGTAAAGGCAGCAACAAAAGAGAAAGAGGTAAAGAAATGCAATCAAACCTCAATCTTGGTATTTGGGAGGATGGTACAGGGAGACTCCACACACCCATTTGTACCCCAGGCCAATCTATGTCTTAGGAAAGCCTAATTCAAGTTAAGGCAAAAGTGGGGTGGGTACAGGGCAGAACAACATGGTTCACAAAATTGAAATTAGGTTTATTACATAAGGAAAATATAAGGTGAAGGAAAGAACAGGACAAGGCCTTGCAGTCTGTTTCTGCAAGTTTCCTCACATGGGCACCATTGCCAAGTCTGTCTGAACTCTAGCCTTTTTTTTCTATTTGAGTGGGTGTACTTCAATGGGATAAAAACCTTTGCTTCTTCTGGCAGGCTGCTGCTTAACTCACCACCCGAGGGTATGCTACATTTGGTTCCCTTTCTCTGGGTACCGGATAGGGCTGTAAGCTTTCCGCTGGCAGGCCTCATACTCTTTTTAAAGTATTTTTAAGTACTTGCCACAGCTTGTTCCTCTTCAGGTGAGCTAGTGAGTCTCATTCTAATCTGTTGATCAGATGACATGCCCAATGCATGGGATTCTGCAGAGACATGACTCAACAGTTTTCCCATACAGTTACTGATATTCAGCAGACCCAGTCTCTGAGTCTAGGTTCCTGACACTTATGCTGTGTTCCCAGAATGGGCCTTACAAAGAAGGACCTCTGTATCTAGAACTACAATAGGTACAAAATCAGCCAGGATCTTTTAAAAATGGCTTCCTTGCCACTGACATTGTCATGATCAACTAAATGGCAAGTGGATCCCAAGATTCCCGTCTGCTTGATTATAAGTCTGCTCAGTGTTTATAACCAGAATTGATTATATTTTTTACTTATTCTCTTTCATCTTTAAATTATCTCATAGTAAAGGTGCAGTGAGAATTTTTCAACGTTCTCTCCTTGCCTTAGGACATGATTCCAACCCTCTGCATAGACACTCACTCCACACTGGAAACAAAGCACTTGCTCTTTGGAGGCTGAGTTTGCCACTTTCTGAAGTTTCCTTTCTTGCTTTGCTAGTGAAATTACTATTTGTTCACCATCATTCATCTCAGGACAGCTGTTCCCCAATCCATCCTGGTTTGTTTCAGAGATTCTACTAGTAAGTGTATGGACATCATCTGCCATCTTCTAAACCCTAGTGTCACATCCTGTAAAATATTATACATAACTCTGCTTCTAAAATCTGGGTTTTGTCTTTTCCAGGTATCATTTTTTACTAAGTAACTCTCTAAACTTTCCACATATCCATTATATGGGAAATGTGTCTGGATCATGTAAATACTGCTCTAAGAAATTTGCGTTTATGGTAGAAAATAACAGATGTAATAGTTCATCCAATGAACCATCTACTCATCTGTACATTTAAAGTACAACTGGGAATGAGATTTTACAAGCAAAATATGTCAATGAAAGTACTGTAATCATCAACACAATCAAATTCCATAGCAGATATAATTTAAAGAAGCTGAAAGAAGTGATAACAGACTGAGGTTGTAGCTCTCAGTACTAGAGCACATACCTAGCATGTATAAGGAATAGGTTCGATCCTCAGCTCTGGAAAATAAAAAGAAATGATAACAGTCAAAAATCATAAACACTGTGTTTAGAGGACTTGCTAGAGATAAACACTTGGATGAAGGTGACGTTGGTTGAGTTTTCAACATCCATCACTTTTGTATAATTCAAGAGGAGAAAATAGTTCATGCTATGTGCTGTCACTATGGCTCTAGTAGACAATGCTCGATTTTGTTACCTAAATAACGCGAAGAAACTAGGCTCATCCTAGTTTTTAGCATTCTGGAGGCTAAACCAGGATTATTGTCATAAGTTGAATGTCACATAGTGGTTTCCTTGACTAAAATGGTGAGATTCTGTCTCAAAATCAAGAAGAGGAGGAGGAGGAGGAGGAGGAGGAGGAGGAAGGAAGGAAGGAAGGAAGGAAGGAAGGAAGGAAGGAAAACAAACAGACCTAAGAGAAAAGTTTAAATAAACTACAAATTCAATTTAGAAGTTGAGGGAGTCGCTAAGATAGAATAGTGATAGAGAAAGGAAACACAAATTCTTCTCTGAAAAGCCATAAACCCCTCCTACCACTACACTAACTTAAGTCATGCTTGCTAGCAAATGCTTCAAGCACGTTAAGATAAGTGAACTGAAATGACATTTGAGCTGCAGCCCAAGGAATAGAACTTATGACTTGTTCCCAATTAAATAAATGATAGCCTAGAAAAACAAAACCACAAAATACTCTTTGAAGCAACAGAATAAAATCCAGCATTTCAGCAATATAATATTAATAATGGTTAGGTTATGATAAATTTTTCTAAAATAACGGGGGGAAAGTAACATCCCTACATGTGCCTAGATTCACTTTTTAGAATCATATCCTGAAAACATACAGATACTGAAATTTAGAGAATAATAATAATATATTTGTGATAATGGCATAAAGGAAACTATGTTCACAATGATTGGAAATTGTAACTCTCAAAAGATATATAAGGAATTTGGGAGCTGAAAAAATACATGAAAAGATTTAAAATCTTTTGGATAGAAGTAACAGCAAACGATAAATTATAAAAAAAAAAAATACTCAGTTCACTTGAAGAGAGATCCATTGGAGTCAGCACCAGATAGAAAAGTGTGCTCAGAAAAGAAATAACATGTCCTGGAGAATATATCATGAAATGGTAGAATTCTCTAACATATACATGACTTGAGACTCAATGGGTAAAAGAGGGAACATTCTATTTGAAAAATAAGGACTGGAAAGTCATTAAATTTGGTGAAAGTCATAAAGTTGTATACCCATGAAGGTCTAAGAATAACAAGCATAAATACGAAATCCAGGCTTGGCAAGATGGCTAAGATGACATTTCTGATATTCTGAATCTCAGAGACCAAAGGAAAGCACTCAGGGACTCTTTCTTGCCTACAGAGAGTTTTAGATTATTTTAGTGAAAAACTAGGTGTGAGCCAAGTGTGGTGGTTGGTGAACACCTATAACTCCCATAAATCTAGGGGTTGAGACAGGAAAATCAGAAGTTTAAGACTAGCCTGGGCTATATACCAGGACCAGGTTCAATTTCTTTTCAATCCTTAAGCCATACTACACTGTAAACTCAAATTAAGTATAGTATCTATAAAAGACAATGAAAACAGGCTTTGAAAAATGGTAACCTTTTCTAAAGAGGCAACCCCCCCTAAAAAAACCAAAATCAACAACAAAGCCCACCATAGCAAGTAGCACCAACCCACAGGGAAAGAGGAAAATCTGATTTACAGAGGTGCTTTATGATAAAATTAAAAATCTCCCCAAATATATAAGTTTCATTAAAATTTAAAATCATACTCCAAGTGGAGGCAGGCAGATCTTTAAGAGTTCAAGACCATCCTGATCTACAGAGAAAGTTCCAGGATAGCCAGGGCTACACAGAGAAACACTGTCTCCAAAAACCAAAACCCGAAAAAAATCGTAAAAAGTAATTAGAAAATGTGGCACTCTTAAGGGGAAAAAAACAGATATTGACAACAGGAAGCCCAAGAACGGAATTACCAAAATTTTAAACAATTACTTAAGTTATTTAAAGTGCTAAAGGAAATAGTAAACAAAGAACTAAAGGAGACAAGGCAAACGATGCTGCAACAAATACATAATTAAAAGTTTAGAAGTATAAAAACGAACCAAGAACAAATTTGGAAGTTAGAAAGTCCAATAACTGAAATAAAAGTTCACTAGAGTTAATCAACAGCAGAATGTCAACTATTTGATCTAACTTTATGTCTTAAGTAACTAGAGAATAAGAGCAAGATTAGCCCAACTAGCAAAATGATAATCATCATTTACTGGCTGATTTTGAGTCAAATTGACACATCTGGAGTCATCGGAAAGGAAGAACCTTCAATTGAAGAAAAGAAATGCCTACATGAGGTCCAGCTGTAAGGCATTTTCTTAGTGATCAATGGGGGAGGGCTCAGCCCATGGTGGGTGGTGCCATCTCTGGGCTGCTTATCCTGGGATCTATAAGAAAGCAGGCTGAGCAAGCCTGGGAAGCAAACCAATAAACAGCAACCCTCCATAGCCTCTGGGATCCTGCCCTGCTTGAGTTCCTGTTCTGATTTCCTTCAGCGATGGTCAGCACTGTGGAAGTGTAAGCCTAATAAACCCTTCCTACTCAACTTGATTTAGGTCATAGTATATCGTCACAGCAGCAGGAACCTCAACTAAGACAATAACATAGAATAAGAAAATGTACAATTAAGAAATCCAAGACTTCTTGAAAATTTGACAGTTTTCCTGAGAGATACAATGGAAAGAAGAAAAAAAAGTGACACAATTGACTAAAATTAGGCACAAACCTTGGTATGTTTCTATAAAATTGCAAGATTAACAAGTAGGGGGTGAAGAAATGGCTCAGGGGTTAAGAGTACTTGACATGCTCTCATTTCAGTTTTCAGTACCCATGTCACATAACTCATCAAATATCTTGCCTTTGGCAACACACATATGAATGTGAGCACAAGCACACAACAAATAAATAAATAAATAAATAAATAAATAAATAAATAAATAAATACATACATACATACATACATACATACATCTTTTAAAAGATTAGGAAACAATACAATTAATAATCACCCTATGACAAGTTAAATAATCTAGATGAGGAAAGAAAATAAAACACTGAGAGAAAACTGGAAAAGAAAAAACAAAAATATTTATGATCTTATATATGTAAAATCATGAGGAAACCACACACAAAAACTACACATGAAACAGGAACTTGGCAAAGTTTCAGGACACAGAATCAATAAACTAAAATTATTGTCAATACTATACACAACAGTAAACAATCCATAAAGGGAATTTAAAAACAATTCTAAGAGCATCTGAAAATCTCATGTGACCACCCCATCAGCTACTAGAAGGAACAGAGTAATAATAAATAAATAAACACATATAAGCCTCCAAACATAATTACCAACAATCTCACTATGCAAAAAGGATTCCAGTTATATGAAGTGTCCAAAGTGTGTAAATCTGTAATGACAAAAAAAATAAAAACAAAAAGCAATTAGAGTTTGTCTAGGAGTCGGAGGAAGTAAAGAATGAGTTGTTGACTGCTTAATGTATAGTGTTTTTCTTCTGGAGTGATGAAACATTTCAAATCTAGAAGGAAGTCATGTTGGTACAATATTGTGAAGGTACTAAATGACTTTTATATTATGTAAAGTGTACTGTAATACATATTAAAACTGATATCAGAATCATCCCTGGAAAAAACACTGAAATTTCACTGTCTTTAAAATGTGAAGAGCAATAAGTATATTAAAATGGAAAGGTCTAGACGGTACAATTGGGATAACATGGTTTTTGTCTCCTCTTTGTTCTCTTTCAGATTATGTCTGGCCATTACCTAGATATTTGTGCCCCGTCTGGATCTCACTCGATGTGCTATTTTCAACTGCGTCCATCATGCACCTCTGCGCCATATCGCTGGACCGGTATGTAGCAATACGTAATCCTATTGAGCATAGCCGGTTCAATTCGCGGACTAAGGCCATCATGAAGATTGCCATCGTTTGGGCAATATCAATAGGTAAATACCTGGCCATAGAATTGCAGCGGCTATGCTCAATATCTTCGGATTATGTACTGTGAACAACCTACAGACATCGACTGGTAACATTTGCGTTTGACGGGAGACGAGTAATTATTCTTGACCTACATATCTGATATTTAGGTTGAAAATAATGAAAGTATAATGCATATGGATATGAAAACATAAGCTTTCCATTTGTACAGCTAAATTATTTTTACATTAGTATACCAATGGATTCTGCAACACAGATATAATATGTTATGAACATTACAAAGCTATAAGAAAAAGCCTAAATTTATGAACTATAACATTGAAGTCTATGAAAAGAAGTATTTCCAGAATATTTGATCTACTAATTTTTACATATTCCATACTCAAGTTTTTAATGGAAAAATTAAGAATGGAATTTGAATTGGCATGAAACAAACATACGTAAATTCGTGCTGTTATTAAATAAAATCTACTATTTCTCATTAATTTTAATTAGTTTTTGAATTCTGCTTAAACACAAAAAGACAGCTGTTGTTTTTTAAAGATTCAGAATATTTAAAGAGTGATAAATAATCATGTTATTTCACATACTTAAGATAGTCATAAATGTTTTGAGCATGCTGACATTAAAGTCAAGAATTTTAACTAGGTAGAAGTTAGAGCATTCCTAAACCTCTTTCCCCTCTCTCACCCAGTTGAACTTACTTCGTTTCATGAAATAATTTCTCTTCAACCTGTGTTTCTTTGAAACATTCAGAGGGAGACCATAACAAGATCAAGACCTTTCTTTACTCTTCATTAATCTTCCAAAGTTTTATCTCTGGATTAGTTAAGCAAATAAATTTATATCACTTTTTAAATTGTTTTGTTGTAGTTATTGTAGAAGATTCTGTGAGTATATAGCAAGACACCTTTAGATAACAAGCCATGAAGTCTCCCACAGAATTGCACAAATCTATATGTGCAAAATTGTGCTTATAAAGATCAGTTCATTCTCTCCATTTAAAAATCAGCATGTAAGTTGATAGAAATGAGTATTACATTTTTAATATAAAATGATATTTTACAATAAGATTTGATGAAAAAAGAATAGCTTGTACATTAAAGGGAAACAAAAAAAGCAAGAGAATTGCCTAACTTCAAGACTTAAAATATTGTAGTATAATTTTTTATATATTATCTTAAATATTTGTATATTACATTAAATATTTTCTGTAGAATATTATAGATAAATAAAATAAATCTAAATGGAGATATTAAAGATAAAATTGTAGATAGATTAAGGAAGAAAATATCAAATAGATAGTAAATGGCAGAATTAAAACCAAATATATCTCAAATTATATTAAGTATAAGTAATCTAAATAATCTAAGAATGTCAGAATTAGAAAAAATAACACAGACATGTATAGTATATTAAGAATATAAAATAAAAGGTTGAATTTTTTAAAAGGTCCTTTTCTCAAAGACCAACAAGAATATTATTCAGCAAAAGTATTAGTAAGAATAAAATTTTGGTAAAAAAAATATTCTGTTGAATGTTTAGTACATGATAATGAGACATTTAATTTATCCAGAAAATGTAACACAATAAATGTGAATTCATTCAAAGAGGATAGACAAAACTACAAAACAGACAGACAAATCCACAATGATGGTATAAGGCCTCAACAAGCCACCCTCGGTAATTATGAGAAACAAGAACAAAACTGCTAGTGATTTCTTAGATGACTAATATATCAGTTTCCAAATGTTTTGTTCTCACGATTATATTACACTCTTAAGCATATAGTGACTCATAGTACATCTGTATTCCCTGTGTTAAAAATTGAAAATTTAAAAAAAATTAAATTTTTGCACAAAGTTTTTAAAAAAATAATACAAACCTATTATATCTTACCATAAATAACTAGATCTAGGACAATAACTATTTTTGCAAAAATAAAATCAGTGTGAAAAGGGGCATTGTTTTTCAAAGTTTATCACTGGATTTGAAGAAGTGATTCCCTTCAATCCCAAGTATTGCTTTCCCTATTCTGTTTAGTGTTGGGCTGCTACTTTCATGTATGCATCTGCATCTAATTTATTGAAATAGGGTATTTTTTTTTTGGTTTTTCGAGAAAGGGTTTCTCGGTGTAGCTTTGCGCCTTTCCTGGATCTCGCTCTGTAGACCAGGCTGGCCTCGAACTCACAAAGATCCGCCTGCCTCTGCCTCCCAAGTGCTGGGATTAAAGGCATGCGCCACCACCGCCCGGCGTATTTTTTAATTGTATGAAAATAATATACAACACCACACAGACAGCTTCAATATAGGAAAGTGTTTTTAGAAATACTTCAGATAATTGTGAGAGGGTTGGCATTGTATGAAAACTCAGCAAGAGACAGGTTTCTTTTTACTTGTAATGTAGAATCTGAAACAATATCTCAGATTTTTTCATTTCTTGTCACATTAATATCCAATGAAATACATAGGCAAATTACTGATACTTGATTTGGAAATACAAAGCATAAGTCACTGTGAAAATATTGATTCACCAATTATACAGACCTTCCAAAGTTGATTATTTCATTATACAATATCAAAATATCATGAGTGCTAACAGCCCGTGCTAATATTAACAAAAAAGTCTTTTAAAATTTCAGAAGTTATCAAACTTTAAGGGATAGATATAGTTTTTCAAAATACCAATATTTTGAAGAAAGTTTAAATTGTGTCACTGGCATGAAACATCATCTGGTCTTGTTACCTGACTTGAGCTCAACACAATTAATTTTGACAAAATATCTAACTGTATACAATTCTGAGCCACTCGGGTGTGTCCAGCAGTCATTATTTCAAGCAGTAAGTCTGATAGATAATGCAATAGAGTAAATCATTTAATTGTAGTCTTCAAAATTATTCACAGTACTATCTTTCCATTTTCATAAAAGTTGAAATTTAGCTTATCAGTCTCCAAGTAAAATATCTTATTTTTAAAAAGCATAATTGGATTGAATCTATAAATCAATTAAGTAAATACTAAAGTCTAAACAATACTATGGTTTGCAATCCGTAAACATATCCATATGTACAGAGGTATTTAATATTTACTTGTTATTTAAATTCTATTTTACAGTCTATCTTTCATAGGAACATCTCTGGGCATTTAATTTCTTTGACTGCTATTGTAAATAGTGTTGACTTTAAAATGTTATTTCCAATTGCTTGTTGGTGGTATATATAAATACATACACCTAAAATTTTACATCTTTATTCTTTGCCCAGACATCTGGCTAAATCCACTTGACATTTCTATGAGCATGTTAAGAATTACTGCCATTTTCCATATATCCTCCACGATGTCACTTATAAGTAGTGACAGATTCATTTGATCCTTCCTATCTTAAATCTTTATTATCTTGACGGGGTGTGCAAAGTAGTGTTCAGTGAAAGTGGAGGTAGAAGACAATTTCTCTTCTTTTCTGAGTGGAAAGTGTTAGTATTTCAGCTTTAAGAGTGATGTTTGTGTGCTGGGCAGGGGCTCCAGTGGTGGAAGGCTTGCCTGGCGTGTATAAGGCCCTAGCACAGGGAAACAAAAGAATTAAGGTTGTGTGTTAGTTCAGGCCTTTTAGAAATATCTTTCATTAGATTCAGGGAGTTCCCTTTTATTCTATATTAGCTGTGACTTTTCATAATAGGTATGAATTTCCTTGAATCATTTTATCTGTCTAGGGTGATGATTATTGGTTTTATTTCCTCTTTTATTCTTAGTATAGCAGATTATGTGTTTTTGAATTGTAATTAACCTTGGATTGCTTAAGTAGCAATTTATTACCAATCCATTTGGTAATGAATTTTTCATTTCTATATCACTGGATTCCTTTTAAATTGAATTAACCTTTTTTAGTTAATTGTCCAGAGAGATTTTACTTTGTCATTGTATTTTCTTTGGTGGCCAGTTCTGGTGTGAAGATCTTATATACATGATATAAAATATATATAAGTGAATCTGAAACTATCTCTATATCTTTTTAAGTTTTTGGAAGATTTTTATTGTATCACTTTTGTTTAAAACAAATAATTTAGTCATGTAGCCTACTATACTTGTGTGTGTGTGTGTGTGTGTGTGTGTGTGTGTGTGTGTGTGTGTATGTGTGTGTGTATGTGTGTGTGTGTGTGTGTGGTCTTAATTTTTTATTTAATTACTTCAAAATAAATAGGAATATTATTTTGTTTTTCATATTATTTTGGTACATAGTAATTTTCAAAGAACTTTGTATTTTACCTAATGTTTCTAATGTGTGGCACAAAGCAGCATACAAAAATCTTATATCATCCTTTTAATATCTACCTAATATATATCATCCTTTTAATGTCTACGTAATATGTAACTGTTTTCTTTTACTTAGAATGACTGTCTCTTTTCTTTTTAATTTTGCTAGTGCTATATAAGTTTTACTAAATTTCTCCAAGAAGCAAATTTACTCATGAACTTTCTCCTTTACCTCCCATTTCCATGTCACTGATATTTGCCCCTTCTCTATGCACCTTGGGCTTAATTCACCTTTTGACAGAAAGTTCATTCATTCAGTGACTCTTCTTTGGGTTTGGTTTCCTCTCCAATCTCTACTTTTAAATGAAAATCAGTTTATTCATTTGAGATCTTTTAAAATATGAACATTGCAACTATATTTTTTCTCCTAAACACTGCTTTTTTATTTCTCATAGTTTTGTTATGACATGTTTTCATTTTCTTTATCTCAATGTATTTTTAATATCTTATGGTTTCTACTTGGACTCACTATTATAGGATCAAGTTGCCTAATTCCCAATTAATTCCCATATATGCAAATTTCCCAAATTATCTTTCCATTAGTGAGTTCTCCTTTTATTCCATCAATATTGGGAAGTATACTTTGCCTACTTTCAATCCTTTTAAGCTAATTGAGAATTGTTTCCCGACTGTTTGGATGTCCATTTGGAATAATGTACAGTCTATTTGGAAACTGTTGTGGGTGCACTTGAGAAGAATGTATATTCTGCTGTTGTGTGGAACACTCATATGTATGTGCTATTATTGTGTGGAACACTCTATAGTTATCTATTAGGTCTGTCTATATTATAGCATACATAAAATCCTGTAGTTCCCTGTTAATTTTCTGTTTATTCAACCTGTCAGTGAGTTATGGAGTAGAGTCTCAATAATGGTTTGGAATTATCTACTCTGCTTTAAATTATGTTAATTATTCTTTATGTATTTTTATATTTTTTCCATTGGATTACTATTTGTCCATCGTCAATATGTCATCTTGACTGCCATTTTTATTACTTTAGCATCTGTTTAGTTGGAACGATTTCATTGTGAAGGCTACTGTATTTTTATTTCAGCTCACAGTTTGGGGAGAAATTACTTAATCTTCTTGAGATGTCTGTGTCTGTGATGAGCTGCTTCTGGTTCTGCTTTTGAGATTCTTGCATGGTCTTTGTAATTTGACTTTTTAGCCTTCTCACTTTATTCTTTCTTTTTATTTTATTTAAATAACATTTTCTTTTCATTTATCTTACATACTGACCACAGTTTCCCTCCTCTCCTCTGGTTCCCTCCCCCCACCACCTCCCATCTACTCCCCTCCCCATTCACTCTTCCTCTGTCTCCATTAAGAAAGGGGGCAGGTGTGCCATGGTCATTTTATTATGCTATCTCTATATATGGTCATTTTAAACTTTATTTTACTTGGAGTTCATGGTGTTTATTGGATATATAGAAAATTAGTTCTGTTCAAATTAGTTAATCAGTTGACCACTATTTCTTCAAATGTTCTTTCTGATCTTTTTGTACCTACTTCTTTTTGGAACACCAATTTTGTACGTATTGGTATACTTGCGGGTATCTCACATGTGTCTAAGAATCTCTTGAGTTTTCTTCATTCTTATTTTTACTCTTCAGAATGCATTATCACAGTTGGTGTCTCTCTGTCTCTGTCTCTATCTCTGTCTCTCTCCATATTTACTGTTTATGTCTTTTTGACATACCTAATCAACTATTGAGTCTCTAATTAAATTTTCATATCAATGACTGTGTCAACATTTTTCCATACTTTACTCATATTCTCTCCATTTTACTTTCAACTATAATACAACCAACAATTTTTAAGTTCAGCATATGAACAAGATTTGTATCATTTGTCTTTCTGTGCTTGGCTTATTTCATTAAGCACAGTAATCTCCAGTCCCATCTAATTTGTAGCAAATGCCAAGAATGCATCCCTATATTGTACCATTATTTACATACATTAAATTTTCTGTAAGGACTCATCAGTTCATGTGCATGTGTTGTTTCTATTTCTTGGCTATTATGAGCAGTGTTGCAAAAAATGTGGAAATGCAAATATTTCTTTGATATATTCATTTAATATCATTCAAAATATAACCAGTAATGGTATTGCTACATCATATTTTTAATTTTAATTCCCTGAGGAAAATTCAATACTGTTCTCCATAATGACTATACTAATTAACACTCTCAATAACTACATGTAAGGGTTCCCATTTCTCCACCCCTTTCATCACCATTTACTATCTTTTTTTCTTTTCTTCTTAGAATCCTCCAAACTCTGTCTCATTGTGACTTTTATTTGCATTTTTCTTATGGTTACTGATGATGAGTAGGATCTGAAATATCTGATTGGTTATTTACAATTCTGTTGAGAAATTTTTTCATTGAGTTGTTTGAATTCCTTGTAAATTCTGACTATTAGCCTCTTATCAGATGTACAGTTTGGAAGTAATTTTTTGAATTCTCTAAGTTTGCTCCTAACTCTGTTGACTCTTTCCTACGCTGTGCAGATTTTTTAAAATAAAATTTGATATAAACCCATTTGAATGTTTCCACTTTCGTTTCTCATACTTTAGCATCTCCTCCAAAAGTCTTCCCCAAACCAATATTCTGAAATATTCTCCTGTTTTCTTTACATAGTTTCGTGTGTAGTGTTTAACTCTTTAATCTACTTTGTTTGATTTTTACACATGGCAATAGAGAGCTCATTTCATACTTCTGCAAATAGACCAAACTATACAACTGTTCAGTCCCATGCAGACCCCCTGGTTGTTGGTTCAGTCTTTGTGTGTTCTTGTGAGCCAGGTTAGTTGTTTCTGTAGGTTTTCTTGTGATGTCCTTGACCCCTCTGGCCCCTACAAACCTTCCTCCTTTTCTTTAGCAGGATTCCCAGATTTCAGACTGTTCGGCTGTGGGTCTCTGTATTTGTTTCCACCGGTTACTGGATGAGGGCTTTCTAATGACAATTGGGATAGTTACCAATCCGATCACAGGAGGTGTCTAGTTTAGGCACTATCCACTATTGCTAGGATTCTTAGCTAGGATCATCCTTGTAGATTCATGGGAGTTTTTCTTGTACCAGGTTTCTACCTGACCCCCAAATGCCCCCCTTTCCAGTCATCTCATTCAGTATTCTCCTCCTCCATCCACTCCTCAACCTGATCCCTCAAGTTCCCACACCCACCCATGTCCAGCCCACCCAGGAGATCTCTTACCAGGGAAATCCACATGTCCCCCTCTTGGGCCTTCCTTGTTTTCCTAGCCTCTTTGGGTCTGTGAATTTATCATGATTGTCCTTTACTTACAGTTAATATCCACTAATGAGTGAATACATACCATGTTTGTCTTTCTTGGTCTGGGTTACTTCACTCAGGATGATTTTTTCTAGTTCCATCTACCACACTTTCTTTATCCATTCTTTAGTTGAGGGTCGTGTAGGTTGTTTCCAGGTTCTCACATTACAAATAAAACTGGTATGAACATAGTTGATCAAGTATCCTTATGGTATGATTGAGCATCCTTTGGGTGTATGCCCAAGAGTGGTATAACTGGGTCATGAGGTAGATTAATTCCTAATTTTCTGAGAAACCACCATATTGATTTCTAAAGTGGAGGAGAGTTCCCCTTACTCCACACCATCCTCAACATAAACTGTCATTTGTGTGTTGGAACTTAACCATTCTGACAGGTACAAGATGGTATCTCAGAGTCATTTTAATTTGCATTTCCCTGATAACTAAGGATTTTGAGCATTCTTCAAGTGTTTCTCTGCCACTTGAGATTCTCCTGTTGAAAAGAAACCAGACACCCCCCAAAACCCCAAGTAATCTAATTATATAAACACATAGCAGTGAGTTTTATTTCTTCTATTGTTTTCTTCTTATCCTTTAGAATCTCTCAGTTTAAAGAACATTCTTTACTAGTTCTTGTAAGAAAAGTGTGATGATGATAAATATTCTCAGCTTTCCCTCTTCTAATTTTACCTATATCTCTACTTAATCTCCTTTAAAAAATTTTTTGTCATATTTATTAATTTGTGTGTATTGTGTGGGTATATACTTTCTACTGCATTGTGTGGAAATCAGAGGATAACTTGTGGTAGTCAGTTCTCCCCGTTCAGCTACGTGTGTCCTAGATATTGAACTTCCATCATCAAACTTGGTGACATCACCTTTAGCCAACTTGTCACTCTATGTGATCGAGCATTTCTCTTAGATTACAAAAAAATACTTTAGGAACATCAATCAGATTTCTCTGATAGACTCCTGATTCATTCACCTGTATTAAAGTTCTTTGGTTTTACTTAAAACAAATATGTCACCTAAAAGTAAATACAAAATTGCATTTATTGTGACTTATGAGATAAACCTCCTTTTTCCTTTCTACTAATATTAAAGTTTTCTACTTCTCTTAATTCTGATATATCTATTTGTGGTTCTGTTGATTTATATGACTTAGGGTTGATTGAATTCCTAGATTTGTAGATTATTGGATTTTTTAATAAATTTGAGAAATTTTCATTCATTATTTTAAAAACATTATTTCTGTTCCTTTCTTTCCTTCCTCACTTCTTGGTATTTCATGTGTGTGTGTGTGTGTGTGTGTGTGTGTGTGTGTGTGTGTGTGTGTGTGTGTGTGTGTGTGTGCATTTTAATTCACTTTCTGTTGGCTAAGCTGGTCTATTGAGGAGTTTTCATCATATTGGTTAGGAATCTCAGCTGTCTTTATTGTTCTCAGGGTTCAACTTTTCCACACTATATTGTAAATAAGTCAGTTTCTCGGAGAAGAGATTTAAAACTATTAACTTTATTGTCAGTTCTCTCCCAAGAAGTAGAGTTGGGAGGGATGGGGAGTCCTAGTGGGGTTTTCTGAATAATAAATGCACTGTAGTCTCTGAGTACCTGAGGAACAGTTAAGTTTTTGGCTTGCTTCTCTTGACATGGAACCACCGCTTTATGATCTGTGAAAATAGCAATTTAGGACTCTGCGCTTTCAGCAGTAGCATACACAAAATAGAGCTTCTATTGTCTGAGTGGGGCCTGAGCAGAATGATGTCCCTGCACTCACTGTTGTCGCACTCACCCCATAGTTTCTGTGGCAGGATGAAAGTGCTGCTGTCCTGCCACTACTTGAAATGTATACTTCAGACTAAAAACTAGGAGTGTGGGAAAGCCTTATGCACTGGCTGTATTTTGTCAAGGGGCGATCTCCCATTTCATTGAGTTGAGAGGTGGAAAGAATAAAATGCAGATTATTTAGACACTATAGAATCTCACTGTTCATATCGAGTACTAGTGACATTCCTGATTAAGTGTTCCCTTTTGTGCTTCATGCCCCCATAACTATTTCTAGAAACGTCTTCCTCAGTGATTAGGATGGAACCCAAGACATCTGGCTATGTGTAGGCAAGAGCTATATGATTGATCTACACTCCATCCTCCATTGTTCTTTTGTAGTTTTTAGTAGTATTTCCGAGTAATAAGTTGGCTATGCCTTCCTTTATTATTATTTGTATGGATAAGTTCCATATCTAGGCTCCCTGGGGAAAAGGTTTTACTGGCTGTTTTATTTATTATGCATTGGCCATATGTTTTGTTTCTTTGGATTAGTATACTTAGTGACTTTTCTGGACTAATTGTACAAAGTATATATTCTTTATCAACAAAGTCTCTGTCTCATTAGTTTAGTGACTCACTGGTAATTAGATAAAGATTACTTTCATGCCTGGAAACAATAAATCCATGCCCTCGCCAGATTCTGAGTTATTGTTGGGACACATCGTCAGCATTCAGCTAGGGAGTTACAGATCTGTGCACTTTACAGCCTGCTTGCACAGGGCCTCAGAGTCAGCCAGAACTGAGACCTTAGGACCACGTGGGATCTTTGCAAATCACAGCCTTAGGAATGGTTGCATACTTAGACAGAGAAATCTAAATTATGAGAACTATGTTGGAGTTTCAGACATCCTTATGAACATAGTTATTCTTCAGCTTCTCCCCTCTTTCTGCTTGTTCCATCCACATGCAATTGTTAGCTATTGCCTTAGGCAGCCAAATCGTTAGAACAATTGCCAAAAATGTTTTCCAGAACTGTCCCTCAGAGAGAGCCTTTTATAACTGGTTAAACTCCTAGGCCTATCCAACAAAGAAAAGCATTTAGTTGGTCTTCCAGAACAATACCAGACATGACAAATAGCTATATATTTGAGTTCCTGGATTTGAAAAATCTGCTCCATTTTTCTATCATTGTATCAAGACCAAAAGCTGTTATTCAAGGCTGCCACTGATATGGGTAGCAGAGATGGTGAAAGCTTTGATTCTTGACAATAGCAAGACATTTTTCTTGAATCAATATTTCCTCTGTTGCTACTCTTTGATTACTTTCTACAATCCTAGAGTGCTAATTCTCTTTTCCTCCAGGTTTTCTGTTGCTTTTACTGAGAGTAAAAAATTTGGAAGTCTAACTGTACTACTATTTTTATAGAAGTCACTTCCATTCTGTTTTTCCCCGAATAGCCACCACCTTCTTCTTCTTCTTCTTCTTCTTCTTCTTCTTCTTCTTCTTCTTCTTCTTCTTCTTCTTCTTCTTCTTCTTCTTCTTCTTCCTCCTCCTCCTCCTCCTCCTCCTCCTCCTCCTCCTCCTCCTTCTTCCTTCTTCTCTTTCCTCTTCCTGCTTTCCTTCTTCTCATTCTCCTCCTTCTCCTCCTCCTTCTTCATATCTTCCTCTTCATCCTGTTATTATTATTATTATCTGGAGTCTTACTGTTATGTAGAGGAAGCTAGGCCCAAACTCACAGAGATCCACCTCCATCTGCCTCCTGGTACTACCATACCAAGGTCAGTAAACTCGGACATTGTCTTTTAGATACACCCCCTGCATTTAAATTGTTAAGATAGAAACAAACTGTGCCTCCTTAATTGATCTCAATCGTTAGTTATTTCCCACTCAGAAATCACTAAATTTGTAAGAGTGGAGTCACTTTAATCGTCCCCATCATTTGAGTGTAATGTGTACATGCAGACGCAGACAGGCAGACAGGCAGGCAGACAGACAGACAGACAGACACACACACATGCACACACACACACACACACACACACACACACACACACACACACACACACACGGAGGGTCTTCCTGTATATCCCTAGCTAGGCTGAAATTCACTATGTAGACCAGTCTTACTTTGAATTTGTGGTGTTTCCCCTGAGTCTGCTCCCTGAGCATTGAGATTCTAGACACATACCACCTAGCCCAGCTGCTATATCACATTTAATCTTATATTCACATATTTATGTATTCTTCACTGTTTCTTGCTCATATCCTTTCTTTGTGTCCTTAGAGACTTCATTGAAGCATTTTTCTCATACTGAAATCTACCAATATTTCTGTTTCTATTTAATAAAGATGTTTGCATCTCACCTTCAATTTTGAGAAATTGTTGCACAGGAAATAGATATGTTGATCAACCATTTATTTTCTGTCCACTTTTTGGATTTGGGTGTCTTGGTGACTTCATATTTTTTGGTGATGTGAGCAAATAATCATATTTTTTTTCATTCAATATGCCTTTTCTTACTAATGATTTCAAATTTTTATTACATCATCTTTAAAATATATCTTTGTAGTTTTGAGGCTTAATCTAAGGCCTCAAGTATGCCAGACAATTCATATACACTCTATTTTATATTTTTAAATCAGAAAACTATTTGTCCTGGTGTGACAGTTTGTCTTTTGTGTTTGGAGTTCATTGCACTTTAGAGAAATCTAGGCTGAGATATTTTTTCAGCAATTCGTGAAATTATTAACCTCCATTTTCTCAACTATGTTTGGTTGCTCCTTTCTCTGACCCTCCAGGAACACAAGTTGCTCCATTGAATATTATTTTATGTATCTCAGCCTTTATTCTTTTTTTGTTTTCATGATGTCATTCCCTAATCATTGATGTCCCAGGCCTCTGAAATTTTCAATTTGGTCATGAAGTGGTTTTTCGAGTTGTGTTGAATATTATAAACACCAAAAATTCTACTTGTTCTTTTTCTAGTTTCTCTTCTATTAACTTGCTGTCTTTCAAATGATACTGTTTTAGTTTCATTCATATTAAAGTAGTATATTGAGATTTTTAAGTCAAGGCCTGTGATCAGTCCTAATCTATTTACATTAACTTTCTATTTTTAATGCTTATAAATTCCATTTTCTGCTTTTTTTCAATTGAATAACTTTACTTGAAGAATTGGGTATTGTTACCTACTGTAATATTCTAGAATTGGTTTCATTTTGAGAGAATTATTGTTTTTCCCTTCTGGGAGGCAGTTAATGATCAGTGCTCTAATTGGAAAATCTGTTCTCCTCACACTGTGGGGCAACTGATACTTCCGCTCAGTTTTCTTGGTTTCTTGATCCTTCTTTGTATCATGTCTTAGAATTTCCTCTGAACACATGTAGTGTTTAGAAATACATATTTATTTGAACATATTTATATATTTGGAAATATATCTATTCCAAATATATATATATATATAATATATATATATATATTTGAAATCTGTGTGCTTTTTAATGTGTTACAAGTTAAATTTCAATAATGCAGATAAACTTTAGAATGAGCATCAGCAACCTGTTGAGCACAAGTATATGATCCAATATCTGTTGATCTCACAAAGAGAGGCTAGATAGCATGAGAGACAAAATATTGAGGTATATAAAAAGTGCATATTACCCCTATTGTATGTGGGGATATGAATGAGCTTTGGAGTATAAATGATTAATTATTGAATGATTTCTTTGCACTGTATAGGAAACAGTAGAGCATACAGCTGATCACACTGCATCAGAGTAATTACCTTTCTGTGCTATTATCTGTAGACGGTAGGTAGTGCTAGACAATTGCTCTTCACATTTGACAACTTGCTCTCTCTGGTCCTCTTATTTTTCCTCCTTGCATCTAATACAGACTCATCATTAGCATAAAAATGAATAAATAACAAATTTCTGACTTATAAAAATTATCTCAATAGTTGTGTGATTTCCTTCCCTTTGATTTGCTGCTGTTTTGTTGTAGCCTTTATTTGGTATGTCAGTTTTTATTCTTTTTAAGCTTTTAACCACAGAAACAGATTATTGATTTAACTACTTCTTTTCTGATATAAGCATTCATAGTTAAAACTCTCTCTGAACCTACTTTTTGCTATTACCACAAACTTTAAATGTCTTTGATTTATTTGTCCAAACTGTCTTTCCAATTTCATGTCTTCTTTTCTTGACTTTGAGGTTTTAAGATGACAACAATTTTTCCATTCCCTTAAGGAGGATAGGGTGTAATTATCTGAATCTCATTTACCATCGATTTCTAATTGAATTCTGCTACTGCCAATAAGCATGCAAATTCTATGTCCCAGGAGATGATTTATCTTGGTGAACATGTGAGCATTAATAAAAAACTGTATTTTGATATATGTCTCTAAACATCTCTTATATCAAACTAGGTAAGGTGTTGTTCCTATTTCTCATATTATCTTTATTTTACTAATACGTACTTACTAGTTGAAGAGTGCTAAGGTTGTCAGTTATAGTCATAACTTTTAAATATGTTGGTTTCTTGATTGCATCCTTTCATTCTACTACATTTCCTTTCAGGCATTTTGAGGTCTTCTTACTATGGAGAAATATATTTAAGATTGATGTGTACCACTGTTGAACATATTCATTATTTTGAACGCATTCATTGCTGGTAATATGCCTTCTCTTGAGATATTCTTTCATATTACCATTTATACCGACTAGCCATACAATATTGTCCACCATTTTTAATTTTCTACTTACATATGTCTTCATCATATTTAAAGTTTATCTTTTTAATACAGCTAATAGTCTTGTTTTCTTACCCTATTCTGAAAATTCTACCTTGAATCTGTACTATTTATGCACAAATTAATTATAATTTTGGTAACTGTGGTATACTTATGATTTGATTGAACCTTTACATCTTGATCTTTGTTTTCTATGTTTCTCTCATTTTTTTCCAGGACTCTTCTTTTTTTTTGGGGGGGGGCTACCTTCTCTTCTATATAGGAAAAAAATTAGCATTGCATTTCAGTACTTGTATTGAACTCTTAGCTTCTGTGTGTTATTACTTGCAGTTGTTCTAGGGAATCACTGTACACTTTCTTACCTCAGTCACTCTGGTTTTTATAAGGCATTGTTTTCCCACTCCAGACTTCAAAAGTGAAATTTAAAAACTTAGTTTCATATTGTCATATGTGCTATTTCTATATGTTATAGATACAATTTCAAATTATTTGTACTTCACAGCTTCATTAATAAATGAGGATAAAACAAGTGGTCTTCTAGATATGCTTATGAGTCTGATGCTCTTCTTGCCTTCAATTGAGTTGAATTTCCTCCTGATAGCAATTCCATCAGCCTTAAGCAGCTCCTTTAGCAATTTATTGAATGTCCATGAGCAATTTCAGCTTAGTTGATTTGGGAAAAAATAAGTCTTAATCTTACTTTGAAATGTATGATTTACCTTGATATAATATAATTTAATATGAAAGTTATATCCATTTTTTGATAAAGCTATGACTTGACAGATGTAGGTTCCTTAGGTGAGGTTTTTCCTCAGTTCTCCTGAGAAATCCTTATGTTATCGTCTATCTTCCTGGATTTTTGATGTAAAGTGTCCAGTGTTAATCCTCTCTGAGATCTGTCATTATTTCCACCGGTTACCTTTTAGATTTTTAAATTTATATTCTCAAATAATTCCCCATGGTATTTCATTCTACTTCTTTTGAATTTGTCCTACTAAATGTTTGCTGAGCTACAAATTCCTAGAGATTCATACTTTTTCATCACAGTGAGCCAGTAGTTGCCTTTATTTCCTCCAGCATTTTCATGCCCCATTCTTTCTTCTCATGTTCTAAAACATTTGCATGTCTGACACCAGTTACTGAGATTCTATTGGTTTCTCTAATCTAGTTTTCGTTGTTTCGTTATTCAAAAATCTTTCATGGTCCTGTCCACAAGTTCAGGTTCCCCCTTTTCCCCCATCTCTAACAATAATTTTAAGTTAGTCCATCTTACTTTTCATTCAGAGGTTTAAATTTTGCATTCATTTGTCTTTACGTCATTATACATCTCTGTGGGGCAATGGGAATCAAGCTTGTTATATTAAGTTTCTATTTCTAGTAAGGCATCACCAAGAGTCTAGAATGCATTGTTTTCAGTTCCAGGGTGTTACATTTTAGACTGGCATGCTGTTCATTTGCTAACTGGTCTCCTTGCTCATGCTGAGGTTTCATTTCAGGCTACATTACAGTAAAGTCTGGATCACTACTGAGCATTTTCCCCCTTACGTTAGCACCTTTCAGTGCTAGCAAGGTAGCACTGATATTTCATCATTCTGACTGGGATAGACTTCAACTAGAACTATGACACCTTTTGCCTTTTTTTCTGTTGTTATCTTGATAGCTGTCACTCTCCATGAGGTCTTTTTTTTTTCCTCTTTGAGGTCTTAAGGAGTATCACTTGTATATGAGCAACCTAGTCCTCAAGCAGGTATTTGAAGGGATCGTATATGGATTTTGCCTCTCTCCCACTCTGCAGGCTTCCTCTTCTACTGTTTGTCCAGGAATTAGAGCAATTTGCAATGCACCTTTCTGCCCTCTGCCTCCCTTGTTCAACAGGATAGCTAGTCCCGTCCCATGATCAAGACATTATACCCAGGTAGAAACATAAGCATAGGTCTATGTGTTTTCCTTAAAGCCATTCTACTCTTAAAAAGAGTTGTCTCAAACTTCAGGAAGCTTTTGATGTGATGGCAAGTTGAAATCTAGGAACTTTGTCAAGGCTACAAACATAGATCTAAATTTTTTCAATGATGTTTTTTGATTTGTTTTGATTTGTTTTAGTTTTGTGTGTGTGGTTTTTGTTTTTTGGGGGGTTTTTTTTTTGTTTGTTTGGTTGGTTTTTTTTTTTTTTTTTTTTTGGTTTTTCAAGACAGGGTTTCTCTGTGTAACCAGACCAGGCTGGCCTCAAACTCACAAAGATCTTCCCAGGACTGCCTCCCAAATGCTGGGATTAAAGGCATACCCCACCACCACCAAGCTACAACAATGTTTTCATTGTGCTTAAGCTTAGATGATTTACATTGACTTTCAAATTCACCACCTACTGCTTTTACGGGTATTTCCATCCAGTCTTTCAAGGAGTGTATTTTACAGTTGCGAGATTTTCTTTCATTTTTGCACCCATTCTGAAATTTCCATTTCTACAGCTACTACAGTTATCATTTCTGGGTGATTATTTAGCGTATTTATGATAAAGTTCTTCTCTGTTCATTGTAACACTCATGTTTATGTGTCACTCTGTTTCTGGTGACTTAATATCACCTTTGGTATATTCTTCCATGTCTTTGTATCTCTAGTAACCTTGTAAAAACGCTATTGCAGAAGCCTTGGATGGTCTGTGTTGTTTTAATAACAGTGAGTTGCAGCTTTGCTTTCCTTATACCACCTACATCCTAGTTCTTCTGGCAGTCCTAATGTCTTTATTACCACTCGAAGTTCGGTTAAACAGCAACTTTTCCAGTTCTAGAGAAGGCCCTCAGGGAAAGGACATAGACGTGGAGATTCAGTTACCATGATTCCCAACTTTGAGTGGAATGCCTGGGTTCCATAGAGTTCCTTCTTACTGCTTGTTTAGTTTCAAGTACCTAGACATGCTTTGTTATTGTTGCTCAAAAATTTACTCTGAGTTTCTAAATGTTATTAGTAGGAGTGCTGTGGGATGTTCTGTATGGCAAATGTGTTGCTAATTAGTCAATAAATAAAACACTGATTGGCCATTGGCTAAGCAGGAAGTGTAGGCGGGACAAGGAGGAGAATAAAGCTGGGAAGTGGAAGGCTGAGTCAGAGAGACACTGTCAGCCGCCATGATGAGAAACAGCATGTGAAGATGCCGGTAAGCCACGAGCCATGTGGCAAGGTATAGATTAATGGAAATGGATTAATTTAAGCTATAAGAACAGTTAGCAAGAAACCTGCCACGGCCATACAGTTTGTAACCAATATAAGTCTCTGTGTTTACTTGGTCGGGTCTGAGTGGCTGTGGGAATGGCAGGTGAGAGAGATTTGCCCTGACCGTGGGACAGGCAGGAAAACTCTAGCTACATAGGAGTATGTATTTTTTATAAGTTTCTCAACCACTAATATAAAGTGCTCTTTTTATATTTTTATATTTTTATTTTTCAATTGAAAGATTTTTTTTCATATAACATGTTCCAATTATAGTTTCCTTTCCTGTAGGTTCTCCAAGATCCTCTCTACTTTCCCACCTGCTCAAATCCATATTCTTTCTTTCTCTCACTATAATACAAACAGCCATCTAAACAAGAAGATAAAAACAAACAAACAAACCAGAAAAGGACCAAAAAAAGGAAAAAAAGAGACAAAGAAAAATCACAAGAAACATAAAACACACACAGACAGACACTGAGATACACACAGAAAAGCCATAAAAATAAATAAAATCAGAAACCACAAAATATAATGAAAGATCTGTAAGGTTAAAAAATGCTAAAAGCACTGTGTGACAAAAACAAAACAAAACAACAATAACAACAAAAGACCCTCCAAAAATACTACTGAATTTGGTTTGTGTTATACTACCATGGTTTTTAAAGAGGTTTCTGTAATTGTTTGTTATGACTCTAAAGCTGATTTTAATACTAACTACTATAACATGAAATTTGTTTTAATTTTGATTGTGAAAAAACAATTTATCTAACCAATAAATGAAATTTGAGACTCCATTGACTTAGCTGTAAATATATGCAAGACAGCAGAAAAATAATTTGGATGTTTGAATTATATCACCGACATGTACTGCACATATTTTCAAATAACCTTGAGTTGTGGCAGAAACAGTGTCATATGATAGATGCTCATCAGCTATTTCAAAATTTCACTGGACTTTGTTACTTGCTGTGCTAATTAAAACTCATGCACAAAACCAGGACTGCTGGCACAGGTCTGTAATCGCAGGCACTCAGAAGGCACTGAGGCAGGGGGATCACAAATTTAAGGCTTGCTTGTGTAACAGAGCAAATTCAAGGCCATCCTGAACAATTTAGTGAGACTGTCTTAAAATACAAAATGCAAAAAGAGACCTGGGGAGGTGGCTCTTGCCTGTGCAAGGCCCTGAGTTCATTTACCCGAACCACAAAAAGAATACACGTGTTACTATTTCTAAGATTACCATCCATATTTTGACAGCAGAATATTAAACTAGTTTGGTTCCTTTGAGATCTCTTATATATCATTTTGTTTCCATTGAGGAACCCTATTCTTAAAAAGAAGTACACAGTCAGAAGAAAAGTTTCAAACCTTTACCTCAGACTGTCCAGGTTCCTTTTTTGTTACCACTATTCCCCCTAAAAGTTATGACTTTGTAATTTCCCCCTTTTAAGAAAAATTATGTGGCTAACCTGCATCTATCTCCAGAACTTTGAACACAAATAGTCAAGAAGACTTTATGTTGATCCCCTGCGAGCACCGCTAACTTACCACAAGGCAAATCGCATGCTGTAAGAGCTCAGTCCTTCCGCCATGTTCTCACAGTAGATTGTGAGCCACCTGCCCTGCTGCGCTGGCCGGAAGCCTACACCTACCCCTGCTTCCCTCTCCTTTAGCACAGTGGTCCTTAACCTCCCTAATGATGGGACCCCTTAATTCGGTTCCTCATGTTGTGGGGACCACTAATCCTAAAATTATTTTTGTTGGTACTCCATAACTGTAATTTTTCTACTGTTATGAATCACAATGTAAATATTTGTTTTAAGATAGAGGTTTACCAAATGGGGTTGTATAGTCTGATTTTCTTTGGACCACCAGCTCTGGAATAATGACACAGAGACTTATTGTTAAGTATGAAAGCTTGACCTTGGCTTAGGCTTGTTTCCAGCTAGCTCTTATAACTTAAATTAACCTGTTTATATTAATCTACATTCTGCCATATGGTTAGTTACCACTTCTCCATACTGTATGTCTGACTTCCTCCATGTCTCACTGTTGAATCCCTCATGCCAGATTCTTTCCAGAGTTCCTATCTCTGTCCAGAAGTCTGGCCTATCCTTTTCTGCCTAGCTACTGGCTGTTCAGCTCTTTATTAAACCAAACAGAAGGTGCCTTAGGCAGCTGAGGTGAAACAGAGACACATCTTCTTCACACAAAACACAAAAAGATTATCCAGCAGGGCTGTGACCCTCAGGTTGAGAACCACTTTTCTAGTCTAGTGGCACTTCCTGAGGGTCAGCGTCACTTTGTAGTTACAATGGAACTTTCTAAAGATCTCAGCAACTCATCCCTGACCTTTAACCCCCATTTCTCCTTTCATTTAGATTTCTGTTTCCCCTTATATAATCATCTCTCTTCTGTGTGTTTATTAGAGAACTGAGGCCACCATCTTTCTGAGGCTTTATTTTCCTCCTGGGACCTAAGTGTGCATCTTTTCCCAGGTTCTCTTGTCTTTTTGTCCCCAACCTCTTCATAATTATTCTCCTGGATATTTTCTTCGTAGCATATGAGTGCCCAACTACCATCTTATTTCTAAGAAAATCTCATTTGATCTCTGGTTGCTAAATGGAATCAAGAAACATCTTTGTCAACCATTTTGTTGATCCAGTCAACAATTCAGTGAATTTTGCCACTTCTTTCTCCTTTCTGTCACTTTCTGGCTTTCTGTACATCCCCTGACAATTACTGTCACCTATTCATGCTTCCAACAGTTCCTATAGAAAAGAAAATCACTCTGCCCTTTTGTCATTTTTTTTCTAATTGTATCTCTTTGTCTGCTTAGGGACCTTTATCTATCATTTGTAATGGTTGTTGTTCTCTGTTTGTGAGTTCTCTTAACCCCACTATGCTTACCTTCTATGGCTAAGCTCTTTATCATCCATCAATAGTAACTTTCCTCAGGCTACATTAGTTTATGGTATAATGTGGCCATCTAAGAGTGTTCCTGAAAATTTCTTCTCCCAATGCTACCAGCCATACTGTACTTAATACCAGAACCTCCTTCTCCCACTTCCGCAGACATATCTGACCAAGTGGACGTTCTGTTCCCCAGGCGTTCCTCTTGCAAGCTCAGTCTCCTCATGATATCTGTCTTACTGTCTTCTTTTAGATCACATTTCCTCAACAGGATATGAGGAACTCTTAGCACTATACTAGCAGTCATTGTCCTATAAATACATATGTACACATATATACCTACTCATATGCACATACATATATGCCTGTGTTCTTTCTTGGTTCAAAGCTAAAAATCCTTGAGGTTACAGGTTGAGTGTGGGTTCCTTGAAGTTCCCATGCCACCAACACCAGAATTAAATTAGTCCTCATGCATACAAAATGCCCCCTTTCCAAATGTTAGTAACAATTTGTCATCTGAAAATTGAAGCAGGCCTGTTTTTCTATGTTCTTCTTTTTTTGTTGATTTTTACTTATTTTTTTCTTCTCTCATGTATTATAACCTGACCACAGTTTCCTCTCCCTCCTCTCCTCCCAGTGTTACACACACACACACACACACACACACACACACACACACACACACACATGCACACAGATCCACTTCTGCTTTGGTTCGTAATAATAGTCTTTCATCACATGCTGTTAACTGTGGTGTTCGAGGGACTCACACCAGGAGGCAAGGGATTAGTCATGTCAGCCTTGTTCCTTGAAAAACACCCTCTCTGCATTACATAACACTTGAAAGTAGATATATCAGAGGCATCTCCAAAGATCCACAGCAATTTCTCTAGTTCATAGTTTCATATTGTTGGGGAGGCTATCCTAGGAAATGTATCCATTTGTCCTTCTCATGCCACCCTTCACCAGTCATTTCTTACCTATGTCTTAATAATCTCTTCATTATTCTGTTATGACTGCTTTCACTCTAAGCAACAATGACCTTAGTTTTAAAGGCAAAGAAAATGTTTGCAACTCTAGAACTGTTTGTGACTCTTGTGGCATATTTTTTTTGTTTTCCATAGTATTGCTATGCTGCTCTACTGTATTCATTTTATAAATACTGCTACTGGTGTCTACTGAAGTTTCTCAAACCAGGATTACTAAATAGGACAACAATTTGACAACTGTGGTTGTCAGCAGTGATTATAATACACTATCACCTATAAATCCAAAAATGATTTAAAAAAACAAATGTCCCCTTTAGGATCATTGGCAAATGATATTATCTGATGGTTTGAAAAGAACTGATCTGTGTTGCTTGAATTCAAGGTTTTAGGAACTAATATAAATGCATTTATACATAGACCACTCTAGATTTACTTTTTTTGAATAATTTAATTTAATGAGTCTTATATGAGAACAGAATAAGATAATGCATGTAGACAGAGTTTGTAATGTAAAGCAAATGTAAGAGTCAGTAATACTCAGGCTTACATTTGCAGTAAAATAATTTTAATAATGAGTTTTATTAAATTAGAATGAGATAATGCATGCAAATACAGTACGAGAATCAGTAAACATAGTTCATTTATTAATGATGGTCTTTAATGAGTTGAGTGAGAGTAATAATGGCAGCAGTAGTAGCTGTTTCTATAATAATGTTATGTTTTACATGCTTATTGAAGATTCATTTTATTTTTAAATAACATTAATAATTAAGTTGTAGTAATAGATTGTATTTTTAATAAAATATACATAGTATTAATGTGTAATATTTTCAAAAAACTTGAAATATATATTACTGAATTCAATGTTACTCTACTGTTAAGTTAGATTTTATATGCTTATTAAAGATTCATTTTTATCTTTAAATAATATTAGTAATTAATTACTGTTAAAAACTATTTTTCAAAGTTTGCAAAAATTGATGAGATAATGCATGCATAATATTTGACCATTTATTAGTTGAAATAACACCTACGATTTCTAGCATTACTCAATTATAACTTGTTTTAACTGTTTCTAATATCCTAATATGACACAGCCTTACCAAAGTTAACTTCAGAAACATTAAATTAATTCCCTTAATAATTATTTGTGTTTTTTATTGTCTGTATTGAATTAAATAATATATGAACTACATGGAAAATTTTCAAATAATTGAATCATGTAGTAACATATAAGAAACACTAAGTAAAAGTAGTTTTTGTCTTTGAAATTATTATTGATATATGATGCTAAAAGCAGTTCATTTCTACCCTTCTTACTTGATCAAATCAAGGATGTAAAAAATATCAAGGAGTACATATTTGCTAAATTTAACTTTTCTGAAGTTAGCTTGATCAAATGTTTATGAAAATAAGTTAATGCATTTAAGGTATATTATTGGTAGTAGTACTGTTATTTATGCTTAATGGTATAATAACACATTCATTACCATTGCTTGAATTGAAATTGATAAGGAAGACTTTGCATATCTGCTAAATAACTTATCTACAAAAACAAAACAGGTGTTCTCAAAGTTTTTGGTTTAAGGACCCTTAATACATTTTAAAACACTTAAGGGCTCCCAAGTATCATGATATATTGATTAAAGGCGTGTGTGCTTCCCAGTACTGGGATTAAAGGTGTGTGCCACCACTGCCTGGCCTCTACGTTTAATCTAGTGGCTTGTTCTGTTCTCTAATTTTTAGGCAAATTTTATTAGGGTATACAATATATCACCACACTCAAGGACTTTTATTTATGTGGATTATACATTGTATCGGTAGTATAAATATTAACATTCGTGATATTGGACATTAAGAGTTTAAAAAGACCTAATGAATTATTTTCCTTTAAATAATGATAATAAACTAACCCTGCTTAATAGTAACGTGTTACAAATTTTTATGACAGTTGATACAATTTAAATTTTTTCAGAAATAAAAACATTGTTTTGTAGGTTTGAATTTTTAAATTTCTATTTATACAAGACCTAAATCCCTAAATACAGACATGCATTCAATGAACTATGATGTTTCAAAGACAGAAAGATGAAAAAGGAAGCCTGTAATCCGAGCGCTCAATAGGTGGAGGTGGGGAAATCAGAAGTTCAAGGTCAGGCTGAGTAACATGAGTTCATGTCTATGAAACTCCCAAAATATAATAAAAGTTGGAAAATGAAAACTATACCCACAAAAGAATTATAAAAGTCTCAGAGACTCTGGGTCCTTGAAGCACACTTTGAGAACTGCTGATACTATTTTTTAAGTTTTTAAAATATTAAATAAAATAGTCTGTGCGTGATATATTGTTATTAATGCTGTTACTATGATTGTTGTCATTACGGATAATGTACATATGGTGTTTTTAAAAGTGAAAGTCCTCTTGTTTGTTGACTGAATTCATGGCTTCCAGAAACAAAATTTATGATATTGTACAGATTTAGTAAATAAGTTAAACTATTTACTATTTAGTAAATAAGTAAAACTACAAATTTTATCTATTGTAGAGGGTTTTACCCAAATTAAGATAAAACATTTTTCATCTCTGTTATCCATAATACACATGGCTCAGCATGTGACACAGAGAATGGATGAAATAAAAGACAGCTATCAGATTTACCCTTTCCTCAATGCACATAAAACTATACAAAAGAATGGTAGGTATAAAATTGGTCCCACTGAGATGACTCAGGAAGTAAACGCCCCTTTCTCTAAGGCTGATGACCCAAGTTCAGTTCTGAAAGGGGAAAACCAACTCGTGAAAATTGCTGTCTTAACTCTGTAGGCATTCTATGGCATGCTCACATGCATGCATATGTGTGTAAGCACACACACACACACACACACACACACACACACACACACACACACACACAGAAAGGGAGAGGGGAACAATTAGCCTCCTATACTCAAATATATAATAGTGGTCCTTGCCCCTGTCCCCTATTGTCTCTTGACAACAAGGCTTTCCTTAGGAAGATAAAAAAATCTATTACCAGATGTAAATTCACAGTACTCCAGAGCTGGGCTCTGAATGACATCAATGTACACCAGTCTTACAGCCACTGTAAGACGCCTTCCCTAGGGACTTCAGATGTCTCTCAGAAGATCTCAAAGATTACAGGAGCGTTTTCAGTGGAAAGTTGGACCTTCATATCCAGGTACATCTACCTTTGAATCCATGCCTATAGAAGGATGACAAACTTCTTAGAGGAGTCACCAGCCTCAGGATCTCATTCCCGAAGTTCTGGGGAGCAGAGGAGGCAGGGACTGGAGATGGACTGCTTTACTTGCGCCCTCTGATGCTCTTGCTAAAGGGTCCTGGGAAGATGTACCAATTTTCTTCCAGATTTTTCTCATGAAATGGCTGTCTTCCCTGGGACCATAGCAAAGTTCTGAGTGATTCTACTCAAGTTCAAATTTTTGCTTCAAAAAGCACAGTTTGAAAGGTGTCTCCACATTTCTATGCCCTTCTCTACTTCCATACATGCATATCTAGGTCTCAAGCTTCTAGGGACTCCTCGCACATACCAGAAGTTCAATGTCTGGAGAAAATACTTAACAATCATTTTCCAAACACTCCCCTTTTTATCTTCCCAGAAATTAAATACCAATCAATATTATCTATTTTTTTCTTTTTGATCTTTCAGTCTAATACATTGCGGTTGACAAGGACTACTTACATCAACTAGTATGGCCTTAAGATATTAAGTTCCTCATAGTTCCTTATGTGGTGACTGCTTAGCTACTGTCTTTGAGAGTACACTTCAACTTTCTCTTCCATTTCAAAATGTGGACATCCAGGAGCTCATAGTTCCACTAGCCTATGATAGAATCTCACAGACACATTTGAGTTTGTCAAGACTTTAACTTCTTGAGGATGCAGAAAGGACTGATGAATATGAAAATTCCCTTGGCAAATTGCACCTATGTGTTGAGAGAAAAATACCTTTATGGTCTACCATAGTGAGTTCTGAAAGTTCCCAGAAGGTTTCAGCATAAGATCACTGTCTGCTCCCTTCCTTTCTGCTGATATCCTGTCAGGAATCCAGTTTATTTTCCTGGCTAATTGTCAATACCTGTATGAATAAAAAATCTGCCTCTCTGTCTGAATCTCTATTGCCCTCTCCACCCCATCTCTTTCCCTTCCTCCTTTCCTTACTCCTTACCTCCCACCATCCCCTTTCCCTTTCTTCCCTCATCCCCGCCCATAGCCCCCTGTAATACCTTGAAGATTTATCCTCAGCCTCATACTGTTTCTTGACCTTGAAACCATGTTGCTGATGCTCAAACACACACACACATACATACATACATACATACACACACACACACACACACACACACACACACACACACACACACACACACGCATGACTTTGCCAAAAAGAAAAAAGAAATCAGTTACTTCTGCTCACAGGTTAGTTTTTGCATAATGGTGAAACACAATCCAGTCAACCCGCCCCCCCAGGCTATTGTAGACGGTGTACATATCATTGCTGTTGCACTTGAGTAACAGTATACTAAAAAATGAATGACTGAACTTAATGATATTACACAGGACAAATGTGAAGCTACTCCTTGGCTTAACAAATATTTATTGAGCACTTTCCACAAGCCAGGACAGTTCTAGGGCCTCCAAATAGAACAAAATGGACTCATCCACTCCTAGACATAAACGTATCTCCAATAGCTTGTCTCAAATGTGGAGATTCTACTCTGTTACAGCAAATCACAGAAAGCCATCATTATAAATTGCACCAATATGTTCCATGAGCTGCCTGGCATGCCATGAATAGCTTTCAACAAACATCAAGTCTAAATGCCTCTTGGTAAAATGCTGATGAATTGACTATGCTACTGTGCAAACCTGCTCGATCATTGCATATGCTGTAACGACTTCCCACCTTTTTGTTCCCCTAGGTGTTTCAGTTCCTATCCCTGTGATTGGACTGAGGGACGAAAGCAAAGTGTTCGTGAATAACACCACGTGCGTGCTCAACGACCCGAACTTCGTTCTCATCGGGTCCTTCGTGGCATTCTTCATCCCGTTGACGATTATGGTGATCACCTACTTCTTAACGATCTACGTCCTACGCCGTCAAACTCTGATGTTACTTCGAGGCCACACCGAGGAGGACATGCCTGAAATCAGCCTGAACTTTCTGAAGTGCTGCTGCAAGAAGAATGCTGGTGATGAAGAGAACTCTGTGAACCCCAATCCAGATCAGAAGCCGCCACCTCGGAAGAAGAAAGGAAAGCGTCCTAGAGGCACCATGCAAGCTATCAACAATGAAAAGAAAGCTTCCAAAGTCCTTGGCATTGTATTCTTTGTCTTTCTGGTCATGTGGTGCCCGTTTTTCATCACTAATATCCTGTCTGTTCTTTGTGGGAAGGCCTGTAATCAAAAGCTGATGGAGAAGCTTCTCAATGTGTTTGTGTGGATTGGCTATGTGTGTTCGGGCATCAATCCTCTGGTGTACACTCTCTTCAACAAAGTGTACCGAAGGGCTTTCTCTAAATATTTGCGCTGCGATTATAAGCCAGACAAAAAGCCTCCTGTCAGACAGATTCCTAGGGTTGCTGCCACTGCTTTGTCTGGGAGGGAGCTCAATGTTAACATTTATCGGCATACCAATGAACGTGTGGCTAGGAAAGCTAATGACACTGAGCCTGGCATAGAGATGCAGGTGGAGAATTTAGAGCTGCCAGTCAATCCCTCCAGTGTGGTCAGCGAGAGGATTAGCAGTGTGTAAGCAAGAGCAAGCAGCACAGCCTTCCTACAGGAAAGCTCTTGTAGGAAAGTTTTCCCCCTTGATTTTCCTAAGGATCATAACTAATGTAAATACTGCTGTGTGACAAAACAGTGTTTTGATAAACAGCTTTGCAAACCTGTAATTTACAATCATGCGTTAACAGTGAGATTTGGGGTTCTATATTTACTGTTTATGATAGATGGAGACTAAGTTATTTTGATTCCTTGGTAAATAATAGTGTTTGTGTTTCTCTCTCCCATCCTTCCTTATTCCCTTCCTTCCTTGCTCCTTCTTTGCTTTCATCCTTCCTATCTCTGTTTCTTTTGTGAATGTGGAAATGTTGATGTTCATCTCAGGTGGCATTTGCAGGAGACCAGAATGATGCACATGACTGTGGTGATATCTCAAACCACACCTAAATTGACAGATTCAGTGGCATCTTTTCCAGGTTAACAGTAAATATGTGCTTAAAATTCTCACTCTGCTCATCTACACACATAAACACAGTAAGATAGGTTCTGCCCATTGTGAATAATATCCATCAGTGACTCAGAGACAGAACTGAACTTTCTTGTTACACATCGGGGTACAATTTGACATTGTCAGAATATTGTGTCAGTTTTTTGCTGCAATGTCTGTCCCCAAACATAGTGATGTTTTAACATAGCAGCTGGTTAACCAGGACTACAGAAGTGGAAGGATGCTAAAGAGATACACACACCAAACAGCTTTTTCACTTCTTAAGGACAATGTTCAAATTCTGATTATTATGATAAGCAAACTGGAATTAATGTTTTCATTCTGGTCCTTAGTAAATACCTAATTCCACGACTAAACTGGGAAATGAAATCCCAGAGTTAATTCCCAATCCAGGATTCAACATCAATTGGATTTTGATCTCAGAATTCTGGAAATTCGTGTGCTACACACAAAGTGAAATTTGCATTTTGAGCCTTACTAAAATATTTTCTTAATTATGGTACCTCTATCTATAGGACCCAATCTGGCAGTCCGTTTTTAAGTAAAACTAGTATGAGAAGGGCAAATAACCATGACCTTGGAAGTTTTACTTGATTAAGGACTACTGAATTAGGCCCTTAGAATGTGAAAAAATTAATTGAAAAAGATGCTTTTATTGAACTCTGGGAAGAAAAGAAATACAGAGTTTCCATTTGGATTTTAAACAAAATTTATCTCATTTTCAGATCCTTCCAAACTCTCTAGTGCAGGAAAAGGCTGCAGCTAATTTGTGAATGTGGCAAGCTCTCCATTGTACTGCAATTATGTCCTCAAACTTTAAATCCTTGTTCAGATATAGTGTTGTGTTCCAATAAGTGTTGGCCATTGTTTCATTCATGGGCCTGCTGCTCTCTAAGAATTAAGTACCATTTTAATGAAACTGAAAACCACGAGAAGTTTTCAAACCTTGCTTGTCAGATCATTAAGTCTATGCTGTGTGCCGAGTATGCACGTTCCCAGTAACTGTGTTTCCATGTGTGTCCATTTCACACAACTGTGGATAAATTTATGAAGAATTCATGATGCTATATCTTATGCCCGACAGTTACATGTACACCTTGGAGTGTGCCTCTTAGGATTTTGAAATTGCTGAAGGCAGAATCTGAACTTCAAAAACTCCTAGAGTGTGTTCTCAACACACAGCATAGATTAAATTCAACAGTCTGCCACAGGGGCAGTGGGAGAGCGGCTGTATTTGAGGAAACTCAAACAGTCTCTGTTTGATTTACAACACTGCCAAATGTCAGTCAATTGCTTGAGCATGCCCAAACATGACACGAAAGTCAAGTTTACCTGCCTGTTAGGTCAGTTGAACTGCATGTTAAAACAATTACTTGAAACTGAATGAGATGATCTACTTCTTATTGAAATGAAAAAAAAAATGTCTGAAGAAACACAGCATGCATTGAGCATGAGTTCTGCACATACAGATGGTGCTGTGCATGTATGCCATGTATGTTGCATGAATCCACTGACCCTTATCAATGTAAGGCAGAGGAGCTGGTACAGAAAGTGCTGGAGAAAACTCCTTCAGCAATCCATAAAAGACATTCAGATCTGAAGTATTGTATTAGAGAAAATTGGAAACATCTGATTTCTTTCTTAACTATCAGGGCAAGCTCATAGCACATGTTTTACAGAGAAATAAAGTATAATCCATGGAGTTCCAAAAGCACTAGCAATAAGTTGAGGGATAATAGGTTATAGCACATTTGTTAATAATTCTTATGTCATCAAGTAGTAGTACTTAATAGTACCCAACACAGCAATTATTCTCAACTTGTGTGCTATTCGTAAGTTCTGTGCGGTTTGGTATGAAACATATATATTCATTTGGAAATAAATCTTACAGTTCAATGTTAAATCTACAAACTTTTATAAATGTTTTAAAACAGTCCATGTGACAAATGTAAATGTGGTGAATTTACTGTCAAATCATTTTGATGTACTATTATATATGTATACTGTTTAAGACACGTGCAACAGACTGCCTTATATTATTTCCTGTAACTTTTCTCCTTTGTCAAATGGTAATTTTTGTGAATGGTTGCAAAGTGTTGTCTTATTCTTGATTCCTGTATGTTACCTTCTCCTGAGTTTTGTGAGACTCCCTCTTAATTTATTAAATTTATTAAATGTGGCCTAGTATGTCATGTGTATTTTTCCCACTGTGCATCGTTTCACTATAAAAATCTACCCTATCAATTGAAAAAGTGAGGTGGGTAGGGAGGAGGGAAGATCTGGAAGACCTGGAGGAAAGGGAAGAATGTGATCACAATATGTTTAAATTTAAATTTTTTTAAATTCTAAAAATATAATTAAAAAGTAAATTGATTCTTTTAAGCTTATAAAGGCAAACACCCTCAGAAAATATCCCTTTCTATGACTGACTGTGTCTGTGTACTAAAGGACAGGAGAAGAACAGCAGCTAAGAGGAGTAGCTGACAAAAACAGCATCAATAGTAACAACACATTCCTTGTAAGAGTGTATTTACATTGACAAATTATGTCGTCTTCCTTTCCTGAGCATGACAGTGGGGTGGAAAGGAGAAGGGGCTTGCCTTCTCTCTGAAAAGATGATAAATGGCACTGGTGGCAGCGCTGGTTACCGCGTGGAAAGGTCACAGTCATGACAGAATCCAGTATCAGTATTCAGAGCTTTATTAGGACAGAAAGTGGGGGGAGAGGGGAGCCACACCTGGAGAGAGAGAAAGATGCTAGGTGGGGGAGAGCAGAGCAAAGAGAGAGAAAGCAGAGGGAGAGAGGGTGGGGTCTGCATCCAGCTTTTAAGGTGCAGATTTTGTGACCACGCAGCTTGTACATAGTCGCCAGTACCCCATGATGATGTAGACACAAGACCCCCGAGCTGCGCATGTGCAGGAGTGAGGGCAGGATCCTAACACTCTCATCTTTTCACCAGACACAATGCTCCCCAAGGACAGACAGAACCATCTATCTTTTGTTTGCTTGCTTTGTTTTGTTTTTGTTTTCTTTAAAACGTTGTGGCCCTGGCTTTTCTGCAGCTTGCTCTATAGACCAGGCTGGCCTCAAGAGATTTGACTGCTTCTGCCTCCCAAGTGCTGGGATTAAAGGCGTGCACCACCACTCCTCAGCATCTTATTGATGGTTTTATCTTCAACTTGGAGAAGCTACTATACTTTCAACAGCTACACAACACACATTAACAAATCAGTTGCTAAAATGTCTCTCTCCATGGCTAAATGAGTTGTAAGAACTCATCATTCTTCATTATGCCATCATGAAGTATGGCACCGTCACCTTAACTTTGCCTCTCAACTCAGATAACTTAGGCAGACACCTCTAAACTTATCAGAGCCAACATAAAATGAAATTCTGTTTCTTATATCTGGAGCAAGGACTGACAAAATACATTGATCTTTTCTTTTTACATATATAATTTATAGGTGATGGGAGAGCCAAAAGGATGCTGGTCTGAGTTCAGTTCTTGGAGAAGGATGCATTGGTGCTTCATTCCTTTGTAAACATGAATGGTTTGGTTCAACAGAAATTGAACAGCCACTGAATCAGCAGAGATACTGCAGTGCATAAACTGAATTACTTAATTCAAGGTCTCGCTAAGCTGACCAGTTTGGCCTAGGACATGCTATATAGCCCAAGCTTGCCTTAAATTCACAATCCCCCTCCTCTGTCTCCTGAGTGCTATGGTTACAAATGTGTACCACCTTGCCAGGCATCTGAATTGCCTTGAAATACTAAAGTTAGGGATTGCTTGTACCTAACACAGAAAACAATAGAGAAAGGCTAAATTTGTGTGTGTGTGTGTGTGTGTGTGTGTGTGTGTGTGTGTGTGTGTGTGTGTGTGTGTTGTGCATCAGTGTATATCATGGCATGCAGGTGTAGGTGAGAGAACCCCATTGCAGGAATTGATTCTCTCCTTCTACCTTGTTTTGAGACAGAGTCTCTCTTATTTGTCTGTCTGCACTGCCTACTTCAGGTTGGTTGGTTTGTAAATTTCCAAGATTCTGGCTGATTTCCTCAACTCAACCTTCCATCTCCCATTGGGATTACAAATGTGTACTGTCTTAGTTAGGGTTTCTATTGCTGTGAAGAGATACCACGACCACAGCCAAGTCTTACAAAGAACTCATTTAATTGGGGTGACTCGCTTACAGTTTCAGAGATTCAGTCCATTATCATCATGGTGAGGAGTAAGGTGGTGTGCAGGCAGATGTGGTGTTGGCTACATCTTGGCTTGCAGGCAACAAGAAGTTGACTGGGACACTGGGCCATATCCTGAGCGTAAGAAACCTCAGAGGCCACCTCGACAGTGACACAATTCCTCTAACAAGGCCATAACTACTCCAAAAAAGTCACACCTCCTAATAGCACTCCCTGTGAGATTATGGGGGCCAATTACATTCAAACTACCACATGTACTATCACTTCTGGATTTTTATATAGATTTCAGGGATAAAACTCATATCATCAGGCTTGTTCAGCAAGTGCTTTTACCCACTGAGCCATCGATCTACTCCAAGGTTTCATTTTTTTTTCATATCCCAGTAATGGAGTCTATACTAGCAGTTAAAGGAAAGATAGGCAGAATGCTGAAGTAACTCAGTCCATCGCACTGAACTACTCTTACAGGAAGAGACAGAGACAAAGGAAGATGTCACTTACCATCAAATAGCAATAGGTTTCTTGTACCCACAGCTTCTGGGCTCCCACTTAACCTAGTGCAACTTCTACAACTGAGACCCATTTCTCCTTGAAATATTTTTCCTACACATACATTAAAAGATCACTTAGAAAGTTGAACATGTTGGAAAGAGATGTTCATACATACCTACAGGGGTAGTTTAAAAGCAATTCTCAAATATTTCGTGACCTATAGCATACTTAAAACACCAATAACTCTAGCATAAAGCCTTGGTTGTGTTCCCTTTAATATAAATTCTAGAATGAAGATATCTGCAGTATGTGTTAACATGTTATCTTGGAATCCATATGCCTGGGGCGGGGGGGGGGGGGGGCATGCAAAGAAAGTAGAACACAGCACCACAGATTTATTCCCCCTTGTATCTTTAAAAGGGAAAGGTACAATAAACCATCTAATTGTCTTTGAAAATTAAATTGAATTTAATTTTGTAAAATAAATTCACACAGATAAACTCACAAGTGAGTATCACTTTCTGACTAATTTTGCAGGTACTCATCAAATATAATAACAAATATAGTGATACAAATATAACGTATGATGCTTCAAAGGTTCCATAGGCTTCTTTGAACTCGGAGGTGAGAGGGCTAGGCCTTGATATTTACACTATCCTCGAGAGATGTGTGACATTATCCTAGGGTGCTGTCTCTAACATTTGCAACTCCCAGAGAACTGGGAGTGATCAACCCCAAGCCTCTCAGCACTTAGGGAATATACCCTTCAACGCTAAAGGGAAACCTGGCAGAGTAGTACAGTTTCCACGACCAAAAGAATAAGCATTTGATACAAAAGCATTCATCAAATTGGGCCTGGTGGCAGAGGGATTCAAGGCCAGCCTAAAGTACATAGCAAATTTCAGATCATCCTGGGCAGCTCAACTATACTCTATCTAAAAATAAAATTTTCAAAACAGGTCTGGCTAGAACTCGGTAGTAGAGTGCTTGCCTAACGTGTAGGAGAACCCTAGTTCAAATACCAGCACCCATCCCAGCCCTTCCAAAATCACCACTAAAAAGATTTGTTTTACAACACAGGACCCTGGCAACAAGTGTGTGAAGTTTCCATATGAAGCAACTCTAAATCTTAGAAGATACAAAGGGGATGTTCTACAGTTTAGTTCAACTTCGGGGAAACAAAGAAAATAATGTTAATGTGAGGTTAATTTGAAAGGACAAAGATTCAGTCTTCAAAACATGCTCTAAGTTTTATAAAATGACACCTGCATTTATAATTTCTTTTCTTTTTTTCTACTCACTCTACATACGACCCAAAGATTGCCCCCTCCTCCCTCCTCCTACCCTCCAGCCCTCCCTCCCAAGCCACCCTACATTCCCACATCCTCACATCTCCCAAATCAAGGTCTCCCATGGGGAGTCAGCAGAGTCCGGCACACAGAGTCTAGGCAGGTCCAAGCCCCACTGTACCAAAGCTGCACAAAGCGTCATACCACAGGAAACGGGCTCCCAAAAGCCTGCCCATGCACCAGGGACGCATCCCAATCCCCCTGCCTGGGTACCCCTCAAATAGTTCGAGACAAACAACCATCTTCCATATCCAGAGGACCTATTCCAGTTCCATGGGGACTCCACAGCCACTAGTCTACAGTCATGGGCTTCCACTAGTGTGGCTGGTCATCTCTGCACATCTTCCCATCATGATCTCTATGTCCCCCGCCTGCAGAATCCCTCCTTTCTCTCATTGATTGGATTCCCGGAGCTCAGCCTGGTGCCTGGCCGTGGATCTCTGTATCTGTCTCCATCAGTCACTGGACAAAGGCTCTATGATGATGGTTAGGGTATTCACTAGACTGGTCACCAGAGTAGACCAGTCCAGGCACCCTCTGGACCACTGCCATCAGTCCAAGGTGGGGTCATTCTTGTTTCCTGAGAGCCTCCCCAGCACGCTGCCTCTTCCTATTCCCGTGATATCCTCATCTATCATGGTATCTCCCTCACTGCCCTCCCACTCTATCCCTGTTCCAGCTTGACCCTCCCATTTCCCTATGTTCTCATCCCCCACTCCTCACCCTCAGCCACCACCACCCCCACTCCCAGTTCGCTCATGTAGATCTCCTCCACTTCTCGTTCGATGGGCCATCCGGTCCCTCCTGGAGTCTTTCCCTGCTTGCTAGCCTCTCTGGAGCTGTTATGGTGGCACTTATAATTTTAAACCACAATTGGGACTGGAAATTCCACTTGCTAATAATTGACTGGTATTAGAAAAAGTTGAGCTATTGTGTATGACAAAATATTGAATGCTAATTCAGTCACTGGCCAGTTTTGAGAAAAGAATCCATCATCCAGAAGGCCAACAGGGGTTAATTATCTTTCAAAGGCAAACTTTCATGTGGGAAGGAATAGGGCAGAATGAAATCTAATTGGCAGTGGTCTCCTAGCCTTGCTACATACTCCAAACCAATTATGTTTTACATATGTTTCTAACACAAAATAGAGATATCACCAACTCCCCAGGTTGAGGATACAGTCCAAACCAATTCCTTCTCAATTCAAATGCCACTTAAAATATTGATTATCTAAGATACCCATATTTTTTATCAAAATTGATTATAAATGGTGGAATCTCACAGTCCTCTCCTCAGGCTTTACAAAATCTATGATCCCTTATAAAATTTCAGTAAAACAAATCACTCTTGTTTACTGGCTTATTATAAAGGATCTAAGGAGAGGACTCAGTGGGTAAAGTGCTTGCATTATAAGCATGAAGATCTGAGTTCAAATCCCCAGAGCCCATGTAAAGTATAAAGCAAGCATCTGTAATCCCAGTGCTCCTATGGGGAGATGGGAGGAAGAGATGAGAGAAGCTCTTAGGTCAGGTTACCTGACATAAACAGCAGCCAACAACAAAAACAGAGATCCCGTCTCAAATAAGATAGAAGAGGAAGACCACCATCTAAGTCTGTCCTAACACACACTCTGTGGCACGCATGCACACACACACACACACACACACACACACACACACACACACACACACACCAGAGAGGAGTGCATGCACGCACCAAAAAGTAAAAATAAATGAATTGCTGTAGAAAGAAGAGATGTATGCACAGAGGAGGAAAGGGCCTTTGTGAACCTTATTTCTCTGCTAAACCTAATCTTCCACTTAATTTTCAATTTAATCTCAGATCTATTCATAACCATGTGGCTTAAATACAACATTATCTCTATCCTTAACTTGTCATAACTCTATCCTTAACTGATGTCTATGTAATAATGGCTCTGCTTTTAGCTTTAAAACAAATTCTAAACCTATTTCTCCTAAATTCTAACATTATCTCCCTGATCTTGCATTTTTACAAACTCAAATATTACTCCAATCCCTACCGATATCCCTATTATCGGCTTCATTTCTGCTTTTAGCACTCTGTCGGGGTTAAATATGCTTACTTCTAACATTATGACTAAGAAATAGCACTAGCACTAATTATTTGAGAACATATTCTTTTTGTGAAGATCCTCTGAAGCTGCACTTAAAGACACAGAAGAAAAGTTTATAATGCTTTTCATTTTCTCTATCTTCAGACTTTACACTGAAACCAACTTCACATGATCTGATAATTTCTTCCTTGTTCCAGAGTAGAGAAACTTTTTTTTTCATTGTAAAATCCGTAATTGTCATGCACTGAACACTAACAATGCTCCAAACACAAATATGGCCAGGTGGTAAACAGGTCCAGTTAGATTAACTATAAAATGTAATAGGGACAAGATAGAGTACTCATATGTTCACCCAGCGACTGAGGCAAAACTCAGAGTCTACTCTTTTGACTAGGAGGACATATCCTTCTCTTAATGAGGTTCAACACAGCTCTGATCCCCCACCTTTTCAAGTGGAATTTTAAATCTTAAGGAGGAGCAACTGTGATTCTTTCCTTTCTTTCTAGTGTTATAAGGAAAATGGTAGATGGGTTCTAAAACAGAATATGATGGAACGGGGACCTCAATCACCAATGGTCTCTAAGCCTGTTGACATCTGTCTACTTTAACAAGATTAGATAATTATCCTAACTTAAAAGGCTAAGGCCTTATTAACATATATAGTTAAAAAATTACCATGTGTTTCTTATGTAAATACCAAGATTAATCCCTCTCAACCAGAGTCTAATTTCTTTGTAAGAGAATGTGACAAAGTCAATACAAAGGCCCAAAGGAAAAAAGAAAACAACATGCTATACTTGAGACACTGAATGTTCTCCAAAGGCCCCTGTGTGAGATGCTTAGTCCATAGTGTGACACTTTTGGAAAGGGATAGGTTTTTTCTTTGTGTCTTTCTTTCATTCGTTCTTCATTTCTTTATTTCCTTATTTATTTATTTATTTTGATATCACCAAAGCAACTTAAAGGAAAAGGAGTTTGTTCTGCCTCATGGTTCTCAGAACAGAAATGCAGGTCAGAGCAGCAGGTTGGTTGGGAAAGGAGACAACATTGGGGAAGAAAGGATAGCTAGTTACTTTTCAGAATAAGAGTCATTATGAAAGAGAGTCTAAAATCTATGGTGTGGGGCATGATTCAGTTCAGCAATGAAGTGGGAAGGCATCCTACCACATGCAGCATAATGGACCTTGAAAAGAAAAACAGAGAATAATTGTGTTAGGAGAGATAGCCACCACGTATGACATGATGGGTTCCTGAAGGTAGACACAGTCCCCAGAAGAGATGACCACCATATTAAGGTAAGACAGGAGCCTTCAAGTCCCTCCAGAAAACCCACAAAGCTAAAGAGGTTTCCAGGCATTATAAGTTTCCAGAGAGTGGCAGAAATCTGGATTGGTCTCCATGCCAAGAGCATGGATCAAAAACTTATCTTATAGATGCAATCAAAAGAGAGATTCCTTACAGCTTCAAGTGGGAGGAATCAAACTGCCAGGGATAAAGAGTGAGGATGCAGGGGGCATGGCCTGATTTCTGGAAAAGAGACAGGGATTTAGAAGGTATGTGATCTAATATAATCCATTATGGCAGAGAATTCGAAACAGTGGGATGTAGATGATGGGGCCCCACAACAACAATTCCACGTGGACAATAGTAATATCACTAAGCTGACAAACATCACCTACAGATCAGGTTTGGACTACAAACTGCTCAGAGCAATTTTGAGATGACTCACTGAGATGATCCAGTTTCACAGACTACCTGAATAAGGACTTGAGATAAGCCCTGAACTTTGGCATTATGCACAGACTGGACAACAAAGGATATAGCTACTTTTCCTAGAATTTGACAATTAAACCAAATTTTTTCTTTTCAGAATAAAGATGCCTTCACCCATAAACAGCAGGAAGCAATTTTAAGAATACGATGCCCACATTCCCGAAGAGGTGGTATGGGGCAGGTATTTTTGGTCTTTCAATGGATTTTGGGTCTGGGATAATTTTCATTGATTAGGAGGGTTGGTTACAAGTTGTTGTTAAGGGTTAGGAAAAGGGCTAAGCAAAGGAGATTAGATTTAAGGTTTTTGTTTGTAAAAAAAGAAAAAAAAGATATATAGAAATGATAGAATGGAGGGTAGATTATTGAATCTAACCTGAAAAGTAAAGAGAAGATATAGATATGATATAGATAAAAAGATAGATTATTGAATCTACTTTTAAAAGACAATTACTAGTTTTAAATACTTTACATTGGATTGGATTTTTATATATTATATACAAATTATATATACATATATATTGAGATTGATATTGTTAGAAAATGCTATATGTATATTTCTAATCTTGTTCAAGATATTGTACTTATACAGTTCATTTAACAATGTAATGTAATTTGCTAATCCTTGAATGTTATTATTACTAGCTATTAGAATATAAAGAAATAAAAGTTAGTAGTTAGACATTACAATCAAACTGGTAGTCATATTAGGTATGTTTTCAAGGTTGAGAAGATATATTTCAGATAGATAGGTAATCTTGAAACACTTCAAAGACCCACAGAATTTGGCATTTAAAATGTTTTAAAAATTTAGACTTTCTGGACAGTGAGACATGTCTTCTCCTGGAAGCACCGATTTACTTCAGAGAGGAGGATAGGCACCAAAGACACTCTGTATGGAGTTTATCTTCTTCTTGGCAAAAATAGCCATTTGGGCAAGAAACTGTTCTTGCCTGGACTGCTTGAAAAAATGTATCAACTGGACATACAGGACCCATAGGAAGGTTATTACACTGAACTTTGCTTGGCAAAATGGTCCTTCAGGTTCCTGCTTTGCAGAGGAAACTGCCAGACATTCTACAGGACACAGAGAGAAGTGACTGAGAGACTCTCAGCCTGTGGGATGAAGACAGATGCCCCAACTTTACAGAGGAACTTTGGATGACTGTCCAGGCTGCCAGCTATCTCTATCTAATCTTGCAGGACTTTCGAAAGTTGCTTACATCCTTCTCCCGTTTCTCAGATATTATATCCTTCTGAGGTCCTTGATGTAGTTGAAGACTAGATAGTCATAATTTCCTTAGTTATGATAAAAGGTAAGTTAGATATGAAACCTTAGACTCATAAATATAGGATAGATAGAATATCTTCTTTAATTTTGCCAAACACAAATAGAATAGATATTACAAATAGACTAGATATTATAACTGTAATTCTTGCTGGATAATTGTTCTGTTATATGTAATTTTACTATGTTAAAGTTAAAACCTTCCCTTTTGAAAAAAAGAAAAGGGGAAGTGCTGAGGATGCTGTGAATGTGTTGCTCTGATTGATAAATAAAACACCGATTGGCCAGTAGCCAGGGAGGAAGTACAGTATAGGAGGGATAAGGAGAGAGGAGAATTCTGGGGGATGGAAGGCTGAGTCAGGAGATGCTGCCAGCTGCTGCCACCATGAGAAGCAAGATGTAAGGTACCAGTAAGCCACAAGCCAAGTGGCAACTTATAGATTAATAGAAATGTGTTAATTTAAGATATAAGAACTAGATAGCAAGAAGCCTGAGCCATTAGGCCAAACAGTTTAAATAATAAAAGCATCTGTGTGTTTATTTGGGTCTAAGTGGCTGTAGGTTTGAGCGAGACAGGAGAAAACTCCAACTACAGTAGGAGCTTGAAGCAGTTGGCTATATTGTATCCACAGTCAGAAAGAAGAGAGAAATGAATGATGGTACTCAGATCTTTCCTTTTCATGTAGTTCAGAATCCCAGCCTAGGCAACAGTGCCATTCACTTCTAGGATGTATCTTCCCACTTCAATTAACTGAATCAACATAATCCTTCAGAAGCATGTCCACAGTCTAAATAATCACTTAGAGATGTACCTATAGCCTTGTCACCTAGGTGATATTTGAGCCAGCCTGCTGTGGGATAATGATTTTGTACACTGGTTTAATAAAACACTGATTGACCAGTAGCCAGGCAGGAAGTGCAGGCAGGATAAGCAGACAAGGAGAATTCTGGGAAGAGGAAAGCTGAGTCAGGAGACACCAGCCCACCATCCAGGGAGCAGCATGTAATGACAAGCAGGTAAAGCCATGGAATATGTAGTGACAGATAGATTAACAGAAATGGGCTGAGTTTAAGTGTAAGAGCTAGTCAGTAGTGAGCCTGAGCTAATGGCCTAGCAGTTTTAATTAATATAAGCTTTTGTGTGTTTACTTGGGTCTGAGCAGCTGGACTGGGCAGGACACAGAAAAACTTCAGCTACACCAGCCAAGTTGACAATATTAACCACAATAGAGGTCCTTAACTCATTGGGAAATGACTCTAAATGATACCCTGAGACTCCAGATCTTTTCCTTTTCCTTCTCTTCATCTTTAGTCCTTGTATCATGATATAAGTGATTTTGCTCTATCACATGCACTTACCGTATTATGTTGCCTCACCATAGACCCAAAGCAGTGGGGACAGTCTATCATGACTTCCACAAACGTGAACCAAAATAAATGCCATCTCTTTACATGTTAATGATATAAGACATCTCTTCACAATGATATTAGTCAAACATGCAAGCAAAATACCAATCCTAAAACTAGAACCCTGAATTGCAGAGCTAGCAATAATATACATGAAAGCTGATCCTGGACTCTAATCTATTTTGATGTATCCACTCTGCTTTTTGTTTTGCTTTGGTTTGGTTCTGGGTGATTGAAATTTAATTCAGGACGTTACTCTTTTCTTCTTCTTCTTCTTCTTCTTCTTCTTCTTCTTCTTCTTCTTCTTCTTCTTCATTTTCTTCTTTTTCTCATCCTCCTGCTCCTCCTCCTCTTCTTCCTCTTTCTTCTTCATCCTCCTCTTCTTCATTTTATTTTCATAACATTATTTATTTTGTGTATTTAAGCACATGCTCACTTAAGTATGGGTGTGTATGCTTGTGTGTGTGTGTGTGTGTGTGTATGTGTGTGTATAGATGTGCAAATCAGAAATTAACTTTTAGCAGTCCATTCTCTATGCAGAAGAGGAGGCAGAAAGACTCTAAGAGCCAGAGTTGATGGATGACATCAAGGAAATAAGGAGTTCTAGATATATCAGCACTGACACACATATGAACTCACAGAGACAGTGGCAACACACACAGGCTCTGCCTGTTCAAGCCAGATGGGGTTCCAGCAACGAGAGGGTGTAATGGACATGGGCCTCCACCACTAACCAAGAAGCTATCTGCAATTGATACCAGCTTGCAAAGAAAAAAATAGTTTTCTCCAATGCACTCTCACTGGGTATACAAACCACACTTAAGGGCAGGCCCCATGTCCAGCAGTGGATGACCAACTCAGAATGAACTCAATGGTATTTTTTGATATTTGATTTTTTTAAACCTTCCTGGTCTTTTACTTGTATAATATGGTTTCAGAATTTCTTTTTATGTTGTGCATATGTTTGTGTGTGTGTGTGTGTGTGTGTGTGTGTGTGTGTGTGTGTATTTGTTTCTCTTGCTGATCTTTGTATTTTTGTTTTGTTTTGTTTTATTCTAGTTTGTAGTTTTTATTTGCCTGCTTGTTTACTAAGGAGAGAGAAAGAAGGCATGGAGTTGGATGGGTGGGGAGGTGGGAAGGATCTGGCAGGAAATGAGGGAGAGGAAACCGTGATCAGACTATGAATAACTGTATTTTCAATAAAAATAAATAAATAGAAATCCCTTTTTACTTGATCTAAATGTAAGTGTTATCCCTAACTGAGTATTCTTAATTAAATAATTACTCTATTTTTCCCTTGTTAAATTGTTTAAAGTCTAAGATCTGTCAAAGAAAGACTTTTTTTATATTAAAAAATGAAGTTGGGTCTCTTCTTCCACATGATCTCGGGGACAGAACTCAAGTAATCAGACTTGACAGTAAGGGCCTTTGCCCATTGAACTGTCCTACTGGCCATGGGTTTCTTATCAAAACCAAATTAAGGACTTTAGCATTTCTGTTCCTTTCTCCAATTGATTCAACTGTTTTACACTTCTAACTCTGTGCTTTTTTTCCCCAGCATTTTTGAAATAGCCTCAAGCCACCCAGCCGTTTTATCACTCTCATGTCCCAGTTCAGGAATAAAATATCAGGAATATGGAGAGTTTAATGACTGGAATGGGAGCCAGCTGCCTAAAAAGTACTTCTACTGAAAGGCAGACACGTATCTACACAGCTTTTTGGTCTTTGTCTTCCAAGCACTTCCATGAGCCAAAATTTATGTCAAGAAAATACTGTACTTGGAAAAAACATCAGATCCTTCATTATTTTGTATGAAACTTGTTTTGGCTGAATTTGTGAATGTCTTGGCTCATCTCTGTGCCACAGTTCCATTAAGATCTCTCTGTATTCATTTTCCATCAAGCAATTAAAAATTGAAAATAGCTTATCATATGCTTCTTACAAGTTAATGACACTGAGTTTACAGCAGCTGTAATGGATTACTAACAAAAAAATTAAACTTTGTTGACCCTAGAGATGACTTCTAGGAAGCCTTGCTTAAAATAGTGGGGGGAAATGCTGTCATGGCACTAATAAGCCTGGCTAAACTATCAACAGAAAATATTCAGAGAAAAAAGACAAAGAAAAAAAAACAAAAATAAGATACTCCAAGCCCAATCAGATTTCTCAATTGCTATAGTATATGTTATAAAAAATGCCCAGGTACTGATAAATACATACATAAGATATGGAAAGAGATAGGGTCATACAAACTCTGGTCAGAAAAAAAGCAATCAATTGAGTTAAATAAGCAAATCAAATAGGTAAGTGTAAGAACTGAAATGACGTATTCACTAGGGAAGTCTGGAAGTTGCTCCAAAGATTACACATTTTGGCCAGGTGGTGGTGGTGCATGCCTTTAATCCCAGCACTCAGGGGGGCAGAGGCAGGCAGATCTCTGTGAGTTCGAGGGCAACCTAGTCTACAGAGTGAGTTCCAGGAAAGGCTCCAAAACTACATGGAGAAACTCTGTCTCAAAAAACAAAAACAGAAAGAAAGAAAGAAAGAAAGAAAGAAAGAAAGAGAGAGAGAGAGAGAGAGAGAGAGAGAGAGAGAGAGAGAGAGAGAGAGAGGGAAGGAGGGAGGGAGGGAGGAAGGAAGGAAGGAAGGAAGGAAGGAAGGAAGGAAGGAAGGAAGGAAGAAAGGAAGGAAGGAAGAAAGAAAGGTAAGATTACACATTGTGTTCTCCTATTGTTACTAGGGGTCTTTCTCTATCCTACCTTTGGAATACGGATAAGGCACAGAGCATTTTATAAAACATCGAGTTAGTTACAGAATATAGGAGAGTACCCTTGGGTGGCACAAGTGTGTAATAAGTGGCCAGAGGAAAACACTCTCATAAGATGAGATTGGACAATGGCCACAGAGACTATTGTGTTGACCTATATTTTGGGAAGACTTTATACAATTTCTTAAAGTTTAGGGATAAACAGATTTCTTGAAGGATTTTCTTGTCTATATGATTGACAGGCCTATTTGGATAAATTCTTACAGTATGGGACAATAGTATCTCTTTCTTCTTTACCAGAAAGCCTCTAGTAGTTAAGACTTGTATGATCTTTTGGGTAGTATAAAATGTCATATTACCACCCAAGACCAGAGACGATACATTCATATTCCATTCTTTCAAGCCAAAGTCATACAGATTTAAAAGAATTAAAAAAATAAAAATAAATCTATAAATATAACCATGCTTCACAAGTAGGCAATTGTCTTCCCTTAATGTACCACAACAAAGTTCCACTGCTGTTTACAGAACATCCAAGGTTCCTTTTCGTGGGCTCATAGTCTCATAGATAAAACAATTTTAAACTCAGAAAGATGAAAAAGGAATGTTATTAGCATTTTAGAGAAAAACAGAAAGGTGGGCAAGCTGAAAGCAGCTGCCTGAAGGAGGGAGCTAGACAACAGAAAGAGAAAGGCATGCCTTTTGAGTTAGAGGCCAAGAAAGCAAGCAGGCTCAGTTATGAAGAGCTTCTGGGGGCTCTGTTGGGAGATAATGTCTTCACAGACAGGGTAAAATGTCTAGAGTGTCAGAGAAAGCAGGTTTAAGATTTAGACCTGTATTCAATAAAGGGAAATAGAAAGAGCAAAAGAAAAAGTTCCACTTTGTAAGTTAGAACATAGACATTCCAACAGGCTTAGCAGTGGGGATCTATAAGCAACTTCATTGAAGGGGGATCTTTAGGGCACAAAATTACATATCTCATTTAACGGGGTATTTATTCCATCACATGTCTTCAAGTATATCATCTTCTATAAATTTATTTATTCCTGAGGGGTAGTCTCCTCCCCAGGTAATTGACCAGCCCCTTTGTATTAACTCTGAGGCTTGAAGGCAACAGTCTACCTACATGATGATTCAATCTTTTGGGCAGTTCAAATTGCCGTGTTTCTACCCAGTCAGAGATGCAAATCAACAGCCAATCTTGTGAACAAATCTTAGATAACAGAAAAGATTACAAGTTTTAAAGAAAAAAATTCAAAAGTTAACCATGATCCACCAGGGAGAAATAGCCTTCCTTTAATGGGCTTCCACAAATCCCTGATACTGCTGTCTCCCTCTGTTGCATATAGCATTTTCAATTTTAATGAAGAGAAATTTTAATGACTCCTTCTTTTTTTGCACAGAGTAGTTCAAGTTCTAAGGAAGGCAATTGTGATATTTTATATTTCTTAAAGTTGTGTGATACTATTCCTGGGAAGACTTGAACAAACATCTCCAGATAAGCAACCAGTGACAGACCAAGGTACAGATACCACTGAAGAGTCAAATTGCTCTTGACTAAGGCACGGTGCTTTAAGTTCCTGCTTTAACTTCCCTGCAATAACGGTGAACCGATGAGTTTTATTGGGTTTACTTGCAGGACTATGGGTGAGCGATTACTTACAGGAGCAGAAAAGACTCGGGGAGCTACATCACCCAAGTCCACCCCAGCATGGATGACTGCTCACAAAAGCTGGAAACTCAGAGCTTTGAAAACACGCTGAGAAAACTAAATATATATTGCCCACATATTTATATTAACTGTTGAGAATCAATGTATACATAAACAGAAAGTGAATTAATTGTTAACTAGGACTGGAAGTAAGAATTTTAATTAATTATAAATAGAAAAGAAAGATTATAGTGTCAGGAAAAGAATCTAAAATATTTTAAAACCCAGTTGCATCCTTAGAACAAGTACTTGGTCAATTTTATGGTATGTTATTGGAACACAGTCCTTGAATGAAGCTGTGTGAGGAGAACTTTTGAGAACTTGTGCGACAACTCCAAGGAAACAAGGCAAAAGTCTTGCAATATCTGTTTCTCCATAACATGTTTTCAAGCAAAACACACAGCTCTCAGTTCAAAGGAAATAAGTGGTAGTTTATTCTTGGGCCAAAATATGAATCACTACCATGTTACTGGTGGTCTGGTGAAGGTCCAGGCTCTTGGCGTCTTATCAAAAGAATTCAAAATAAGAGCTCACACAGATTTTCAAATGTAGCAAGATAAAATTGTTCCAAGTGCAGCAACAGGATGGATTAGGAAAAGATGCACTGTCGGGATTAACAGTGGGCCACATGACTGAGGGTGCTTATGGGCCGTGCTTGTCATTCGTGCTTCCTTTTATGACATTCAGAAGAAGGGACAGTTTGGTTAAGGGACATAGCAAGGGTGTTTCTCAGTTTTGATTGATAGACAAGGTCCTTTTTCTACTGTACATGTCCCTTCTCATAAAGCATCTGATTTTAATCATGTGCATGCCCAATGATGCATATGCATAGCTAAACAAGGCATCCTCACTAAATGTTCATTTTAGGTCACAGTTTTGCTTTACTGCATATGCACTCAAAACCAGTTCAATCTGGATCAGCTTTTCCAGCCTTCATATCCAGGTACAGTGGGAATATATGTGAGTAGAAATTGTCTAAATTTGGTTGACGGTAGAGTTAATAAAACTTATATTATTATTCAATAAGGATGTTCCTGTAGCCCAATGCAGTGTGAGTGCATCATACATACAGGTAAAGGAGCTAGGTCTCCACGTACAAAAAGAGAAGAGTGTACGTAATTGAAAGCAAGTAGAGTCCAGGCTATTAAACTATTTCTTATTCTTGCTTGCCGTAGTTGTATAAGAATACAAATTTAGGTTATCTTAAATATAGTACAATGGGGATACAATTTTGTGAAGGTTTTATACTTAGTGAGTGTGACAGTTTGAATAGGGATGGCCCCCATAAGCTCATATATTTGAATGATTGGTCATTAGGGAGTAAGTAGCACTGCTTAGAGGTATTAAGAGGTGCGGCCTTGTTGGAAGAAATGTGTCACTGGGGGTGGGCTTTGGGGTTTCAAAAGTTTGGTCTAGGCCCAGTGTCTCTCAATTCTTGCTGCCTGTGGATCCAGATGTAGAACTGTCAACTGCGCTAGCCCTGTATCTGCCTGTGTGCTGCCATGCTTCCCACCATGATGACAATGGACTAAACCTCTGGACTGTAAGTGAGTCCCAATTAGATGCTTTTCTTTATAAGAGTTGCTGTGGTCACGGTGTCTCTTTACAGCACTAGAACACTGACTAAGACAGAGAGTAAAAGAAAGTCACAAATCAAGGCACTTTTTCAAATGCATTAGTAGAAATATCATGGAGGTGATTTAACTGGGAAGTTGGGTTTCTCTGTTGTGGATTCTTTGTCTTCTTGATAAAAGAATTTAAAAACAGATTCAGAAGGAAGCATGGGGCATTTTATTAAGGCTGAAGGTAAAAACGGGGCAGGCAAGCTGTAAATCATGGTAGCTGTTGGGAAGAGGGGGATGGAGAAGAAGAGAGAAAGTCATGTATTTTAAGTTAGGCATGTTCAACAATAGAGGATGGCCCAGAGCTGCACTGAGTAGGAGGGGGTTCTTCAGGAAAAGACTGAGAATATCCCCTCATGGCCTTCCATATCCTTGGGAATTGCTCTACACATGGCCTGAAAACGGGACAAGACACAGGGACTCCTCAAATAAAAGCTAAGAGGTATTTCTAGAACACTCCATAATTTTCTTTCCAGTTACCTTTTAACATGTTTATAAGAAGTATGATGCTGGAGGTTTGTTTCCATGATGATTCTAAATCTTGTCAAGGTGACCATCAAGATTAACCATCACACAATCCAGGAAATCAGAAACTGCATATGTGGTGTCAGTACTTTAAAAAAACAATTCCCCCACACACACCTATTTCAGGTGTAGAATACTTAAAAGGAAAACCAAATCAAATTAGGTATGTTGAATTTAAACTTTTTCATTCTATGAGGTGTTAGATCTCAAACCCAGGACAAAGGGCTAACTAAAGTGCTTATTAACATATCAAAGTGGACTCTGGCCTCCAGGTTCTCCCAGCATCCCTCAGTCCCTACCTGTTACAGGATCCTCCTGGTTGGCATAGCCTACCCCCTACCCTTCTTCTTCAGCCCAGGGACTGGACTGGACTGCCCTTTCCCCGTGTCTTTTCCCTGTATAATCCAGCCATTTGGCTGCATAGGTCCTTTTGCCATTTTGGCCTCTTAGTCTCCTAGCTCTCCCTCCTCCTTCTTCTCTCCTCCTTCTTCTCACACAGGGTCAAACTCAGTCTGCTGGTCATGTCCACTCTGGACTCTTCCAGATGCCTCTGCCTCTGGCTATGCTCTCCCTTTTATCTACATTAAACTGTCTCCTCCACAGTACCTAGGAGCAGTTGTGTCTTTTCTTTTTCATTGATAAACAGGGCATGGTTGGCCCATGTCTGTAATTTCAACACTTGGGAGGCTGAGGAAAGAGGGTTATAAATTCAGTAGCTGAGCTACATATTAAAATCCAGGCCAATCAAAGCTATAGAGTGAAACCATGCCTCAAAAAAAGGTTTTGATAATGGGTCTTAAATAACAATTATAAACTCTTTAGAGTTCAGTTTCAGTATACACTTGATTTATAGTGTTGTTTGTAGATTTCCAAAGATATATTGACAAATTCATATACGCATGTACTTATATCTGTACTCTGTCATTTATAGATGAAAGTTAGCCCTACATTTCATTAAGGATATAAGAATTATCATGATGCATGTGTAGAGATCAGGGTACAATTTTATGAAGTCAGTTTTCTCCTGCCCTTTCATGGAGTCTGGAGGTTGATCTCAGGTCATTCTAATGAGAACAGGGGATAAAAACTGATCAAGTAGGACAAAGACACCTCTACCTTCCCCTCCACTCTCCCCTCCCTCTCCTTTCTTCCTCCTCCTTCTTCTTCCTCCTCTTCTTCCTCTCTCTCTCTCTCTCTCTCTCTCTCTCTCTCTCTCTCTCTCTCTCCTCTTCTTTTCTCCCCTCACACCCTCTCTCCCACTGACGAATCTACAATAAATATCTCTCTAAAATTCACACTCTGTGATACATAAATCTCATTTTTCAGATTCATGAGACAAACAGCTGAAAGCCATTGGCTTGGGGTGACTTTGGTGGCAGTCAGGTTTCCAGGAACCTAGCTTCCCAAAAAGGTTCCATTCTCAAAGATACCTCAATATTCCCAGATCAGTCAGGCTTGAAGAGGAAACAATTTTATCTTCTGAGCCATCTTACAAGCCCCATACATCTTATTTTTTGATGAGTGATCTTATACTTTCTCAAGCTAGCTTTGATTTCTTGATTTTATGCTCTGAATTCACCATCATGTTATTAAATACATTTAAATTTTTGAATTATTATTTTAAATGTCATTATCTCTGGTCTCAGACTGATTCCTTCTTACTCTTTGTTGTGATTTTGCAAGACAGTTGACATCGATTTCTGGCCTACACACACATACACACACACAAACACACACACAAACACACAAACACACACACACTCAAATATATACAATAGCAAATGTATTACATACCAAAGTAAGATTCATAAACACATGCCTGAAAACTAAGTATCCTAATATTGAGATTTCTAAACTTATTTGGTGCTATATGGATCATAATTAAAATGATTTTTAGCATTATGTATTTCATATTCACTCAAAGAACTTAATATCTAGTATTTTTCTATACTTTACAATGGAAACATTAAAAAGTTATATACGTGCATCATTTCTGGGCAATGTGATATTTAATAACATTGCAGATGTGTGTGTGTATGCATTTGTTGTCATTATTAGTGTTTTTAAATTTTAATTTTTTTAATATTCTCTCTCTCTTTCTGTGTGTGTGTATGTGTGTGTCCATGTCCACACATGCACATATACACATATTCATCATGGAAGTCATGTGGAGGTCAGAGGACTACTCAAAATAGGGTTCTTTCCTTCCACTATGTGAATTCTGGAGACCAAACTCAGGTTGTCAGACTAAGCAGCAAGCACCTTTCTCACTGAGCTGCCGTGCTGGCCTCTAGAATGAAACATACACATCAAATCATAAATTCAGAGCTGTATGGATGCTGGTGAGAGTTTGTCAATCTCACTTCTTCCTAGGATAAGAAGTAAGTTTAACATGGCCACTTTCTGCATACTCTTTAGCCTGCAAGCAGGATTAGCTAAGTGCCTTCTGAAAAGTTAAGATTTCTATTGAAGACTTTGACCAGTTCCTCAAGATGCTATTTCTGCACAAGGCATGGCAACTCGTGCCTGTAATCTCAGCATGAAGCAGGAGGAATGACATGAGTTCAAGGCTGACTTGGACTACAAAGAGACTTCCAGGCCAGCATGTGCTACAGTAAGGAACTCTCCCTTTAAAAGTGATGTTTTAAAAACTCCCTTTGTTTTTCCTAACCCCTGAATTACCTCCTTGTAAATTTACATTTTACTTCAGTAAGCACAGATATAAAAGTGATAGCAGACACCCCCCCATATTTCATTACATTTTTATATGCATTTTAGAAATTTGAACTTGTTGGCAGCCTTCCCTACTTTCTACTACTTATGAAGAATTTTCTCAGACTGTTATATGCCTTCAGTTATTTTAATAAGAATTCAAGAGCAAGAAGTGTTAAATATGTGGGATATAATTGCCATCTTGAACAGGAAGTCTTAAATGACTTTTATTAAACTGCCACAAATAGAACCCCCAAAGGAAAATATCCCACAGAAATTAAAATTAATAAATAGCACAATTTGCATGAGATTATATTCCAAATATATTTATTCTAACTAAGTTTAATATAATTTTAAAAAACTCACCACAGAATTTTATGTATTCAATATTTTGTACTATACTAAATGAAACAATTAAAGCAATTATGGTAAATTTAGCAAAACGTAATAAATAAAACTCACTTTTTAGTACTGAGATGAAAATATAAACCAGCTGGAGGTGTGTCTCAATTGAAGCATTTATCTAGTATTTTTGAAGCCTAGAATTTGATCCCTAACACAATAAGATGGGAGGGGCGCATGGGACTATACATTCACAAATTCTGAATGTAATTAGCTACAGTTTGCCCATTCTTCATTTTTAAATTTTTTTTCTGCGTTGGTGTTTTGACTGAACGTATGTCTTTGTGAGGGTGTTGGGTCCCCTGTAGCTAGAATTACAGACAGTTTTGAGCTGCCATGTGGGTACTGGGATTTGAACAGGGATCTTTTGGAAGAGCAGTCAGTGCTCTTAACCACTGAGCCATTTCTCCAGCCCTACATTTTGTTCATTTTTTATGCCACTAATAAATAAATCTATTTTGCAACATTCAAAATAGGATCACTTAAGCACAGTTGACAAAATTATGATTTACAGCAAATGTTTGTTAAACCCTTTAACCACTGAGTAATTAGAATTCCTAGAAAAGTTCGTCTTAATAAGCACTTTATTATATTACCAAAGTCATGTAAGGCACCTAAAAGAGCCCAATCCATGACACTTGCATGATGACTCTAAACTTAAGTTCTCATAAATTCAACAGTTTCACATTTTATGGGGTGACAGAAGCTCATACTTGACAGTTTGCATAATGAATTCCATGTAGGACAGAAAAGCTGCATTTCAACAGTGCTCTTGGCAGAACTTGTCTAGTTGCCCTTGGTTCCACCAAGATGCACAGGCTGACTACTGAGAAAGGCTAGAGATGCCTGATGGCCCTGGAGGACGCTCCTAAGGTCTTTAACTGCAAACTCTCCAAAAACCAATCTCAATTGTCCCTTCCTCTCTCTCCCTCTCCCCTGTCTCGATCCATCTTAAGAACTCCTCCCTGTTCTTAAAAGTTTTAAAACTTAATGAGGATTTTCTATTTAGCTGGGCAACTCTGTATGCAATCAACTTTTAAAAATTCACACTTAGCTTTAACTCAACAGGCATTCATTCATTCATTTAGTATTTAATCCCCTAATATTTGTTGACAAAACTGTTGGTTTCGGGACCAACACAAAACAGAAAATCAAATTCTCTGTCCTCACAGAACTTGAGTTTCACTGAGAATAGATTGAGGGGATGGATCGATCCCAGGCTCTCTAGTGTGGAACGCGCATCATGTCTCCAGCCACATCCCTTCAAAGCCAGTTTACACAACATGTTACATGCTAACAAGTGTGAGCACTGTGAAAAACAGAAAAAGAATAGAGTGTGTGTGTGTGTGTGTGTGTGTGTGTGTGTGTGTGTGTGTGTGTGTGTGTGTGTGTTGAAGACCTAGACGACTCAAAAGGCTGAAACTTTTGGGTCAACAAAAGCATCACTTGAGAAAGCAGTATTAAAGCAAAGACCTTGAGCATATCCCAGCAAAGAAGTTCCTAAGCAGGAGAATAAAAATGAACACCCTAAAATATTAATGTGTCTAAGGCAGTACTGGCAGAGCCTAAACCACAGTAGATTGAGTACTCAGAGAGCCAGAGGTACCCTGAAGACATGAAGCCAAAGAAGAAACAAAGAAACCTCCAAATACCTAGACTTTTCCCAAGATAATTGGTTGCAATTCCCAAACTGAAAGCAAGGTCCAGTTGCTGAAGAAAACACCTACACAATTCATTGAACATGGACAGACCAAGGTGGTACCTACATAGAGCCTACATCCCTATGTTCTAGTGTCTTTGGTATGGGAAAGTACTCTGGAGGCTACTAAAAAAGAAATATAAACACCAACCCAGCCATGAACCCTTTGATATAAAATGTTGTCCTGTATGCAAAATATGCTAGGGCAATGGTGGCACAAAGCCTGTGGAAGTAACCGACCAACATTTGGTTTGAGATGGAACCCCTAGTTGACACATCTTGGGTGACCAAGAACCAGATACTAGATAGCAAGAGACCTAGGGTGGAAAGTAGTGATAAAATGACTCTTAATGATATTCAGCTATACTAGTAGATCAGTGTGTGCCTTATTCAGCCATCATCAGGGAAGCTTCCTGCTGCAGCAGGAACAAATACAGAGACTCTCAGCCAGACTTTACTCAGAAAGAAAGAAGGAGAGAGAAAGGGAGTGAGAGAGAGCTTGAAGGCACAGCTCTAAATGGGACATCTCCATCAAACCCCTCCCCTCAAAGTTCAGGGAATCCCAATGAAGAGGAGGTAAAAAGAATGTAAGAGCCAGAGGAATGGAAGACATTAGGAGACCAAGGCCCTCTGGATCAACTGAGCAAAACTCATGAAGACTCAAAGAGACTGAAGCAGCAATTACAGGGCCTATACCAAATCCTTTGCATATGTGCTACAACTTTAAATTTTCTTTGCCATGTAATTTTTTATTTCAAATTGCATCCAGTAATTATTTACTGATAGAATTTGGTAAAATTCTGGAAACATATTTTTCTTCAAAAAAAAATCAAACAAAGGCACTATTGGTAATAACCATATAAATATTATATGCATACAATTATTATGATGACACAGATATAAATATAATTCCAAGGCATAGACATATAGTATAGACATATAGCACTTCAGAGCCATATTTTACACCAATTAGATTCAAGATCATAATTTAGTATCAATAAAACAAAATTAACTATGATAAAATATTAATTTTGGTTATTGAATTGTTTGTGATCTCTTTTTTATATGTAATAAGATATAATTTATTAGATGATTGTGATTAAGCTATAAATATATTGTTATATTATCATATAAGTGTACTGTTTTTTAGTTTTAAGTGAAAAACAACATGATTAAATAGAGAATAAACCCCAGCAAGGTCAACTATTAGCACAAACTAATTTTCTTTGCTGCATCTTTGTGTGGTTTGGGTATCAAGGTAACTGTAGCCTCATAAAAAGTGTTCAGCACTGTTCCTTCTGTTTCTATTGCATGAAACAATTTTAAGAGTATTGGCCCAACAGTCCAATTAAGAAATGGGCTATAGAACTAAACAGAGAATTCTCAACAGAGGAAACTCAAATGGCTGAAAGGAATTGCTCAACATCCCTAATCATCAGGGAAATGCAAATCAAAACAACTCTGAGATACCACCTTACGCATGTCAGAATGGCTAAGATCAAAAACACTGAAGACACCTTATGCTGGAGAGGATGTGGAGCTAGGGGAACTCTCCTCCACTGCTGGTGGGAATGCAAGCTTGTACAACCACTTTGGAAATCAATATGGCGCTTTCTTAGAAAATTGGGAATCCATCTCCCCCAAGATCCAGCTATACCACTGTTGGGCATATACCCAAGGAATGCTCAATCATACCACAAGAGCACTTGCTCAACTATGTTCATATCAGCATTGTTTGTAATAGCCAGAACCTGGAAACAACCTAGATGCCCTTCAACTGAAGAATGGAAAAATAAAAAAAATAAATAAAATAAAATAAAATGTGGTACATATACACAATGGAATACTACTCAGCAGAGAAAAAAAAAACAGAGGTATGGTGATATTTTATTTTATTTTGTATTTTGTATTAAATGTTATTTGCATGTTAACAAATAAAGTTGCCCGGGGGTCAGAGCTATTAGCAATCCATAGGAAAGCTGGGCGGTGGTGGCACATGCCTTTAATCCCAGCACTTGGTAGGCAGAGCTAGGTAGATCTTCTGTGTGTTCAGGGATACAGCCAGCATTGGACACAAACGCCTTTAATCTCAATACCAACCATAGAAGACCTGGAGGTCTATACAGACATGCAGTGACGAGGAGGTCATGTGGTTGGGTTTACAACCAATGAGAAGGCAGAACCGAAAGTCTTTATAAAGACTTTAACACAGGAAGTAGCTCTCTTTTGGAGAGGTAGGACCACCGCAGGAGGAAGGGTAAGGTTTTAGCTCTTAGCTATGACCTCTTGGCTTTCTTCTTTGCATTGGTTCTGTGTTTCTTATTTAATAAGACGGTTGGTTACATCTACAAGGAGGAGTAGAGGGAGGAGAACTGTAATCAGTATATATTATATGAGAGAATAATCTAATTAATAATTTATTTTCAATAAATATACACATATAACATATGTGTATAATATCTGTATATATTATACACATACACATATATAGATGAGGAGATACTTCAGACTGCTACAAAGCTGAAAGTATTTCATTTTATATTTGATAGTTATAAAGAATTTGTACCAAATGTTCTATAAAATATCAATTTAAATTTTCTTATTAAAAACTCTCACCAACTTGACATAAGCAACTTTATAAAGTATTAGCTTTGTACCTTCATTTCCAGACACACAAGCACTTATAAGACTTTACATTTTCCAGAGATAGAAAATAAAATAAAATTGTTAAATCAATTAACTATCCCCAATTCTTATGTGAATCCATCTAAATCATTAAGTAAAAAAAAAATAACATTTATACTTGAGCGTAACAAGTTTTATTAACAGCAATTAATTATACTTCTATGTACTACTTCTAGAAAGATTTTAGACGCATGAATGTATTCATGGTGGAAACTGAGTCTCACATGCTATTCCAGTTTCCTTATTATCTGCATCATGTATTAATGCAGTGTATTGATTAGAATTACCTGATATTGAATGATAATACCCTATATTGATACATTATCATTCTATGAAGTACTTATTAAGATTTTCTATGATTTTTGCCCCTAGTATTTTCTGTTCTCTTAAAACTATTTTACAATATCCATAAATAAAATTAAGCACAAGGCTCTTCCTAACCCCATATACCAATAATCCCATTTTATTTTTCCTGCAAAGATCATTCAGACACATGTGCATGTGAGTATTATTACTATGTATAAATTTCAATTAGAAAAGACAATACTTGCTGCAAAACAGTGTCTTCTACTTATGAGAATTGTCCTCATGAACTCCCTGTACCTACAGCAATCTACATAAACTGGGCCAGTCAACATTCCATAATGTATGAGAGAGGTGCTTAGGAGGCCCTAGACCTCCCACAAGGAATTTTGACAATTAATAGTTTCTGGACTAGAGAGTGCCATTTCCTTCAGTGCTGTAACAGCTAATAAGTTGCCCATGCTCCTGTAAATAACCTACCACCCTTATTAATACAAGCATCTCAAATTAAACTCTGTGGGTCACACACAAAGGCAGGACAAAAAGAAAGGAAGGAGGCTTGTTGAGCTTTTCAGGGAGAAAGGTGTAATCAAAGAAGGATCTGGGAGCAAAAACAACCAAAATCCATTGTATACATACATGAAATTGTCAAAAGATAAAATACTAATGTTTAAAAATTAAAGAAAGGTATGACTTTGGGCTTTGTTTTCATTCAGGGTGTTTGTTTGTTTGTTTGTTTGTTTGTTTAGATAGGTTCTCACTCTATAGTCCAAGCTGACATGGACCTTATTATACAACCCAGGCTGACGTCAAGCTGGACAGTGACCCACAGCTTTCTGAGCACTGCAATGACAGGCATGAACCAACAACACTTAGCATTTTTCAGTGCTTCACTCAATTTCATATCCCAAAAGATTTTCAACTAGTAGACTAGAAGTATCTGCAGATACCCCAAAACCAAGAAGAGCAGAAATGTTTCATTCCACTGCATAAATTGATAAACGCATTTATTTTTATTTTTTGAAATATATTTGTTTGGAAATTTTATACATGATTACTATGTTTTCTTTAAAGCCACCTCGACTCCCTCCCCTTCAACTCCTTCCTTTCCTCCCATCACCACTTTTCACTTTTTTTCAGTGTTATCTATTGTGCTCTTTTTCAAATTGAGTTCCCTTAGTGCTGCCAGTATATACATAGGTCTAGGACCATCCACTGGAAATTGGAAATGTGTTTTAATAGTCTCTAATGTAAATATAGGGCATTACCATTAACTTTCTAATAGATTTCTGTCCAAAATATTCTATTGTGTTATTTTTTAATTCATGAGCCAATATAGGTGAATCATCATTAACTAGAAATGAAATTTTGATTAAGAGAAGTTACAAGTGCTCTATATTGTTAGGTATTTATTGTTCTTCAAGGAGATTTTTACCAGTTGATCTATTCCTTCAATTTCTTGCCAACATTATGACTTTATGATGTAAAATCAGTTCTTCCCATGACTAATGAAATTAATAAAAACACTAACTTCTATTTTATTTTTATTTCATTATTTTGAATTAAAGGTGATGCATCTAAATGGTCATCGAAATATGTTTTTTTCCATACAAGTACATTAATTTGTAATTATCTGCCAACCACTTTAATATTCTGCTCTTTCCAAATATTCTTGGCTAATTTTATATTTAAATTGTATTTTGTTTACAGAATTTTTAATCCACAGAAAATTTTCACTTTATAGTCAAAATTTTTTCCATTATTTAATTGTCTTTCAGATGTTGGTGCTTTAATGAAAGCCATTCCCCTTCAAAATGTTCTTGAAAATACACTTTGTCCAGATTCTTCTCAAATTTGAAAGTTACTGTTTTTAAAAACATGAACCTTAAGTTTAATTAATCTTTCTGGCAAAATGGCACAGTACTGTCTTTAAAACACAACATGCATTGTAAAACTATTTTGGATAAAAGATTATAAACCTTCTTTTAATCGTGTATTTTTGAACTCCCTATTCATCATAACCACATGGGAAGCTTTTAAAAAGGACAGATTCCTGTTGTCAGTTCTGAACATTTGAATTGAATTAGTTTCGGGTGAAGCCACACATCAATAGTTTTTAAAAGCTGGGCAATTGATACAAGTCACATCCATGCTGGGAGCACATGTTCTTTTGTTTTGTTTTGTTTTTGTTGGTTTTTTGAGACAGGGTTTCTCTGTGTAGTCCTGGTTGACCTGGAACTCATTTGGTAGAGCAGCCTGACCTCTGCCTCCCAAGTGCTGGGATTAAAGAGTGTACCACCACACCCAGCAGGAAAAACATGTCTTATTTTTATTTTTATTTTTTTAATTTTATTTAAATAACTTTTTTTTCTTTTATTTTACTTACCAACTGCAGTTTCCCCTCCTTCCTCTCCTCCCATTTCCACCCCCATCCACTCCTTCTCCATCTGGATTCAGAAAGGGGTAGACCTCCCATGGGCTTGAACAAAGCACATGTTTTAAATGCAAAAGGAAAGACTGGGTCTTCTACAGGACCAGAGAAGAAGGTGGAAGTCAGTCTTGTAGCTTTAAAGTGGAATCTGAGTTTGCCCTGACAGCCCTCTCTACTGCTATAATGGTGATATCTGTGTGCCTAAAAGAAAGGAGATGATGCTTTTGTCAAATAGGAGGTGGGCACACAAGAAAAGATAGAAAATAAAACTAAAAAAATAAAATATTTCCCAAGCGTGTACTAGCTACAGTACACAAACAAGCAGAAGCATATGGATCAAAAGCAGATCTACCCTGGGTAGGGAGGTTGGTTTAAACAGACCACTAGTAGTCAAAGTTAAAAGGCACTCAGACAAGCTTTAGATGACAATGTATGTATAACAACAACTTTTGTATGAGCGGAAGGCTTTAGTTATGTCTGGAAGTGGTAGGAGGCAAATAGATACATCTTCTATGCTGTAAGATCACATTTGTATTCCACTTTGTGGAAAGAAATATACATATACACATTGTAAAGACCTTAAAACCTACACATTGGTAATGGTTTGTTTGAGTTAATTTTCAGTCTAGACATCATTCCAACATCAGGTCAAGTTGAATGCAAGACTTGGCGCCCTTGTTGTGTATGAACTCTCCCATTACACAGAGAGGAGTGCAATTCACTATGCCTAGGAAATAATAAGGAAAAGAAAAACACCAGTGCCATAAATCTCAGAGAAGAAACTAACCACATAACCAGGAGAATAAGACTAAAGGTTGGAATGACTTATTGCCTTCGTTTGCCCTCTATATAAAGTTTTGGTTAGAGACTAGAAGCAAAATAAAATTTTAGATGGTAATCCTCTGTCTTATACTTCTGGCTCTCCGACTAAAGTTCAATTTTAAAGATTCAATTCCCAGGACAGTGTATTGGCTTAGTTACTAAAAGCATTTTCCACCGAGCCTAATGACCTGACTTCAGTTCTGGGGACTCATGGTAGGAGAAGAAAAGCAGCGATCACAAGTCCACACACGCAGACACCCTTTTCTCACCCCACAGACATACAAGGTAGATGATAGATAGATGGATAGATAGATAGATAGATAGATAGATAGATAGATAGATAGATAGAAAGATAGATAGATAGATAGATAGATAGATAGATAGATAGATAGATATGTAACTGAACTTTTCCTGGTCCCGCCCGGCTCCTGTGGCCCCCTCTTTGCCCGGGTCCCACAGGGGCTTAGACCCAAACGAACACACAGAGGCTTATATTAATTATGAATTGTATGGCCTAATGGCTCAGGCTTCTCACTAGCTAGCCCTTGCATCTTAAATTAACCCATTTCTATAAATCTATACTTTGCCACGTGGCTTATGGTTTACTGGTACCTTTATATCTTGCTTCTCATGGTGGTGAATGACAGCATCTTCTCTGTTCTCTGCCTTTCTCTCTCTAGTTAGAATGTCCTGCCTAACCTTATTCTACCTCACCATTGGCCAAACAGCTTTATTTATCAACCAATCAGAGCAACACATATTCACAGCATACAGAATGACATCACCCATCATTTCTCCTTTTCTTTCTATCGAAAAGGAAGGTTTTAACCTATTAAAATTACATATAACAAAACAGTTATCAAGCAAGAATTACAGTTATAATATCTAGTCTATTTGTATTTGGCAAAATTAAAGAAGATATAACTTTTAAAAAGATTCTGAAATGGAGCTAAAACAGCTTCCTAGTTGTCTCTCTCAGGCCAGCCACAGCCTGTGGGCTTGAACTACTGTATGGCAGGTTCATGGTATGCAGGCTTGACCTGAAGCATGGCAAATTCCTGCCAAGGTACACAGTGGCGTCTCCAAGCCATGCAGAGCACTGCATGGTGGATTTAGCTTTTGCTAGTACAAAAAAAAAAAAGGCTACATGTGCTGCTGGATGGAAGCATAGACCCACTGCTTCCCAGAGTTGGCAGTGAGCGTGGTTCCCCTAGAGCTGGCAATAAACATAGTTCTTCCATTTTGGGAAACAAAGTGGGCAGAGAGAGCAGCCAAAGCTGCCATTTCAATCCAAGCCATGCTGCAGTTTAAAGCAATAGATTCACAATAAGACAGATTCAGATGGGATAAAACCTAAACAGTTTACAGTGTATGTAAAAATGTATGTAGGCTTGGAAGAGAGAGGAAAAGGAATATAGACAATTATATAAAGAAGTAGAAAGTTTTAAAAAGTCTTTAAAGAAACAGTAAAAGTAATATAAAAAATAAGCCACGTAAAGATGGAAATCACACAGGGAGTCTAGATTATATTGTCTTTGGGATTTTTAACTGCAGAGACATTTGACTGTAAAAGCTGCTGAGTTAAATCAATATGTATATTTTAAAGGTATCTTGACTTCAAAACTTATGTCTAAGGATACACTGCTTTGGAAAAGAGGTTCTGCTTTTGTTTCCACAGAAGATGAGAACCTGTGGATTGCTTCTAGGCTCGTATGGTTTGACCAGCCAAGACCTCCTTAAAGGTCTCCAATGACAACATGGCTCAGGTCATCCAACATCCAAAATCAACTTCAAGGCAACTGGCTCAGAGAACACAGCATCATAAACTATTCCAGCCAGGACTTGACCATAATTCTTAATTTTCTCAGGATCCTCATAAGAATATATTGCCCTTTATCAGCAGGAAGTAGCCTAGAAAACTACTCCCACATTCCCAAAAAATGAATTATGGATGTTTGTCTATGGTTAGGTTTTTGGTTACAAAAAGTTATTGGTCATAGTCAATATCTTTCTAAAAGAAGAAAGGGAGTTATGATATAGAAATATAGGATAAATATTTTACATTGCTATAGATTTTAGTTTATTAATACAAATTTAAAGTTAATTTTGTTATACTATACATATATTTCTACTCTTGTTTATTTTGTTTGTGCAACTCATAGTATAGTTGAGAAGTACAGATTAATAATTAGTCATGTATGATAATCAAACTTATAGTCATGTTAGTTAAGTTCTCTAAGTATACATAGATATATTTCAACTAGGTAGGTAATCTTCAAACACTTCGAAGACTGACAGAATATGGCATTTAAAATATTTTAAAAACTTAGACTTTCTGGACAGTGAGACAGGTGTGCAAAGAGAAAGATGGGCATCAAAGACACTGTAATTCTTGCTTGATAACTGTTTTGTTATATGTAATTTTAGTAGGTTAAAGTTAAAACCTTTGTTTTGTTTAGACAGAAAAGGGGATGTGATGGGGGAATGTTTTTCTGTATGCTTCAAATATGTGTTGCTCTGATTGGTTGATAAATAAAGCCATTTGGCCTATGACAAGGCAGCTTAGAGGCAGTCAGGAAATTCAAAGAGAAAGACGGGAAGAACGCAGGAGAGACACTAGCGAGCTGCCCAAAGAGCAAAATGTAACAGGATGCAGGTAAAGCCATGGAGCATGTGGCAATACGTAGATTAATAGTTATGGGCTAATTTAAGATATAAGAGTTAGCTAGCAAGAAGCTTGAGCCATGGCCATGCAGTTATAATTAATATAAGCCTCTGTGTGTTTACTTGGGGGACATGAGTAAGAGAGATTTGTCCCAACTGCTGGCAGGCCAGGACACAGGAAATCTTTTGACTACATAAATAAATGACAGATATGTAGATAGATAGATAGATAGATAGATACATACATACATACATACATACATACATAGATGTATTTTTTTTAAGATTTAGTTCCTGCCTCTGTTTGCTGACATTGCAAGTTACAGATATCAAGATCCAGCACTCCTGTTATAGAAGAAGTAGTACAAGTGATGCTTTTTGATCAGTTCATTTTTTTCTTCTTATTTCTGGATAATTTTTTCTAAAGACTTTGCTCATCAGCTAAACCATCTTGTGGCTAGGTTCATTTATCTGTCACCATGAGGTTAAGAATATTCCTGTTTGGTTTGCTCTCTACATTGGTAGAAATCAGTAGTTACTCTGAGAGACAGCACCCAAGCCCCAACTTGATAGCCAAATTTGAACTACTAAAAAGTCTGGAAGAAGAGGTTCTTAGCCTAAAGTTCCTTCTTCAGTTGAATAATATTTTCTGTCCCAACTCTGATCTCTTTTCACCTAAGAAGTTTTTGCATGACCCAAGTATATAGATGTGTTAGTTATATTTTTGTTGCTGTTGTTAGAATACTATGAAAGAAAAGCAACTTAGAGAAGAGAGGCTAGTTTACAATTCCAAAGAGACATAGTCCATCAAGGCAGAGAACACATGGCACAAAGAAAACAGAAAAAGATATGCTAATTGGATATTTATATGTCAAGAAATGGTAGTAAAAATATTTTAAATGTCTGTTTTCGGAGAGTAGAAAATTTTACATGTGTAGTAAAAACACTCTAATCCAGTGGTTTTCAGCTTCAGGGTCGCAACCCACTTAGGAGTAACATATCAGATATCCTGCATATCAGATACTTACATTATGATTCATAACAGTAGCAAAATTATAGTTATGAAGTAGCAATGCAAAGAATTTAGTGGTGGGGTGTCACCACTGAATGGGGAACTGTTTTAAAGGGTCTCAGCATTAGGAAGGTTGAGAACCACTGCTCTAACTCATAACATCCAACAATCTCAGATCTAAGATCTGATGCCCTACAGTATGACATATGTGCAGTGCAAAGGAAAGTACACATGCTGTATATTCAGAAATGCTGCATTAAAGTAATCTGAGACAGCATGTGCAAGTGCTGCCCAAAACACCTTGGATTCATAACACATTTTCTTTAGAACTAAGTTTTTGTGGTTGTCCATTCATTCAAGTTCCTTTTATTGGTATCAAACATTTCATGATTCCTTACCTCTGGTCATGCTGCCCCACATTATAAGGTTTGTGACCTATAGTTAAGAAATTAGGTTGTAGATATAAGTGATGTTTTAGCATCAGAAAGATACTATTTAGGTGATTTTGTTTAGTGTGCCAATAAGCAAAGGTCGATAAGGAACGTACAAAACATAACAAAAAGAACAAGACTATAGAAAATATAATTTGCATAAAAATATGTACTTGAGTCACCTTAATGAATTTTATTAAAATACCATACAGAAGGATCAAAACAGGATAATTAAAGACTTAAATAGCAATTGCTAGAATTCTCCAAAAAGTTTTAACAATTAACAAAACAATCTAGTTATTTTCATTGTATATACCAATTTAAGACTTCGGACAGCCAATGCTTGAATCCTTTTAACTACAAAAGTGGCACTACTTGAATTGTAAAATATTTAAAAGCATTTTATGTATCAATTGTACACATAAGAATATGTCTAGAAAAGAAACCTATAGTAATAATCTAAAAAAAGATTTTCAATATACATCATTTCATAGTATTTTGACTTTATTCTTTTTTATTGTTGTTTTTCTGTGTTATTTTACTTTTTCTTGGTCATTTTGTTTTGTTTTTGAAGCAAGATCTCATGTAGCTGAAACTGATGTGAAAGTCCTTGTGTAGCCAAGGATGACCTTGAACTCCTCATCCTACTGCCAACACCCTCCAAGGACTGAGAGTGCGGGTGTGTACCTCCATATCTGGCTTGAATGATTTCTGTAATTATATGAATAAGATGCTTTTACATTTCAGCAAATTCATGCTTGACAACTTCCATATAATTAAGAAATCGTCACAAAGCAATTATGTTAGTTATTTTCATTCTTTACATACCAGTTTGAAATATCCTTGAAATGAATCTATTTCGATTAGCAAATCACTTTATTTCCTCTCATTTTCTATTATCCTTGAGAATACAAGAAAGAGATGAAGACAATTTAAGCTCCTTTTAACACCATTTTGGAGAAAATCTACATAAAAGGTTTTGTAGCCAATAGAAATTTGTAGAACATCAAATTTTCACTTACCACTCAATGAATTGGAGTGCATTCTTAGATAGAAGTAGGGCAAATCTGCAGTAATTCTCCCTCAGGGCCACTGAGTTAGCAGAAGCTTACTTCTCATGTCCACAAAAATGCTATTAGAGATCTCCAAAGAAGTATTCAGAATCAAATACAAGCAAGTGAGTTTCCTGTGCATTTATGCTTCTGAATCTTTATTCCACAACCAAACAGTACCCCAAGGCTATTCAAGCCTCAGATAGTAGAGATAATTTATTTCATCTTTTGGTGGTACTGTGAAGTGACCAAACATGAGTCCAGATGACTTTCCAGTCCCAAATGTGGAGATGAAGATTAATGCATAGTCTAAACATATGAATGCCTAATCAGGTGACATGAAAAAACAAAAATGATCACTCTGACAAACAAAATGAGAATGTTTTTGTCACGAAACCAAACAACAATTAGCAAGGGGTTCACTTGAGTCTTTTAATTGACAGGCATTTCAAATGTGCCTTCTTTAGAAACTGGTGTCAGGAGCACAAAACAAACCAAGGTCTGGGCAATCAAAACCTACCATGAACTCTCCAAATCAAAACAAACAAACCCAAAAAAATCACTAAAGTTTGCTTCATAGACCATACAAACTCCAACTCAGCTCTATTCCTTTCTGAGTTTATCAAACTGTGTTTATAGGCAACCTAATACCCAACTGTCAGAGAAACAGGGAAGTAACTAGACACTGGAAATTAACCTGCATTTCAATTGCGGGTAACCACCAGCACCATCATCTGTTGGGCACTTATAATATCAGCAATATGATGGCAAATACTGACTATCAACTTGGCATGGAGACAAACCCCTAAGTATGTCTGTGAGGGAGTTTTTAGATTGGAAAATTGAGATGGAATTACCCACTGCGAATGTGGGGGACACTGTCCAATGTGCTGGGAGTCCTGGAATGAGAAGAAGAAAATGAATTGAGAAGCAGCATTCATTTCTCTGCTTCATGACTGCAGATGTAATGTGGCCCTCTGAGTCCCTTCTTCCCTACAAGTCTCCCCTCCCATTTTGATTTCTTTCTGTGTATGTCTTGTGACCCACTGAATTTACTTATGGTTGCCTTCATGAGCATGGGTGCTGACATTCTCAATGCCAGGTTTCTCAATGGAGAAAATGTACAGATACCCCAATATTGGCAAATTCTCCTAAAAACTAAGCCTTAATTTTTTTGTTTGAACCTTTAATGCAAAACCAGAAACCAAGAAAGGAAGAATACAAGAAAAATAAAAGTGATTCCAGTGTAGTGTGTCATTAGAGAAAAATTTATTTTCTTTCCTGGATTCTATGGGGAATTATTCAGATACTAGGATTACTTTATCCCCCAATTAAAGCCAACTTCTCTTCCCTAAAAGCATGACCATGACTATTTGGGAATGAAGTTCCCTAAGGCCTTAGTTTAGATTGGCTTGTCTCATGTGTTTGTAATTTCCAAAACTGATTGACACACAATCTTACTTTGAAGAATAGTTTGCATGGATAGCTTAGGCAGTGTTGTCAGACATTGAATTGGATAAGAACTTGCTTGAACAGTATATACTCTAGGTTCTATGCTTTCAACATTTTGCTTACCACTTTAGTCAATTTTCCCCACAGGTCCTCTGCCTTTTCACTCTGTTGAGTGGCAGGAAAAGATTTCTCTGATGGACAAAACTGATCACAGCTCTGTCTGTTGAATTCTGGATACCTTTCTATTGTTAGTTCCAAGACAAAATTCTTTCTTTATTATGTGAATACATTCCCCATTAAATTGAAATCAGTGGAGTTGCCATTCAGAAGTCACAAGGAATTAATTGAACTCTTTATCTACCAAAAAATCTAGAGCAGGCTGCATGCTTCAGGGGACATATCTTGACTCTTTAGATACAATGAGAAAAAACAATGGAAACAATCCAGGACAGTGAATCGCAAATACTTGTGTACAACCTGTTCTGGATCAGTGCCTTCATAACTACAGAGGAATTTGTTTTTAAAAAGAACCAGTATAGCTGGAATCCTATGCCCAATGCTAATCACTCATTCCAGTAGATAGTCATTTACTAGGGCTGGTGTTTATGTTTCAATAATCTCCTTTTTCTGGTATTAAGACAAACATGAGAAAGAACATTCCAGTATATTTCTTACAGTGGTTAGATCATCTTGATTTACTTTAAAGGCATTGTCAGGGTCAAAAGGAAGTTAATTTTTTATATTTAGGATCATTTCTTTAAAAACATTCAAGTAGTCATAGTGAAAGAAGTGTACCATAGTGACTTATAATGCTAAAAATTCAAGAGACTTTGTGAGTGTGGGTTTATGGGAACAGTATACCATTTATTTTATTTTATTTTTTTGCTTTTTTTAAATTTTTTATTTTTATTTTGCAATTCAATTCAGTTCTACATATCAGCCACGGATTCCCTTGTTCTCCCCCCTCCCGCCCCCCTCACCTTCCCCCCAGCCCACCCCCCATTCCCACCTCCTCCAGGGCAAAGCCTCCCCCTCGTACTGAGATCAACCTCTTAGACTCAGTCCAGGTAGGTCCAGTCCCCTCCTCCCAGGCCAAGCCAAGCGATCCTGCATAGGCCCCAGGTTTCAAACAGCCAACTCATGCAATGAGCACAGGACCCGGTCCCACTGCCTGGATGCCTCCCAAACAGATCAAGCCAATCAACTGTCTCACCCATTCAGAGGGCCTGATCCAGTTGGGGACCCCTCAGCCATTGGTTCATAGTTCATGTGTTTCCATTCGTTTGGCTATTTGTCCCTGTGCTTTATCCAACCTTGGTCTCAACAATTCTCGCTCATATAAACCCTCCTCATTCTCGCTAATTGGACTCCCAGAGATCCACCCGGGGCCTAGTCATGGATCTCTGCATCCAGATCCCTCAGTAGTTGGATGAGGTTTCTAGCACGACAATTAGGGTGTTTGGCCATCCCATCACCAGAGTAGGTCAGTTCGGGCTGTATCTCGACCATTGCCAGCAGCCATTTATTTTTTAAATTTTGGTCAATATAAAACTATATAAATAAGCTTATTTTAAAATCAGAGTTGTGAATAGAGTAGCCTAAAGATTATAAAATACCTAAATTAACATTATCCTGTTTAAATTTCCCTAAACATATATGATAGATGGACTGTTTTGCAAATGAGAAACAAAAGACAACTGAAATGACCTAATTGATCCTGTAGCCAATCAATTCCAGAACAGTCTTAACCTGTCAGATTTTCTCAAACTCCAATCCAATTTCTCCTATTATTAATTTATAATTAATTGGGCACGCCATATTGATGTCAATAAATGAGTTATTATTTATATAGTATTATTTACTATGGTTCCATTTTATTCAAGTTTCCTTGCATTTTCCCTAATACTTTCTAATACCATTTCTCTGTTTTATAATTATAAATTTAGTCATCGTGTCTATTATGACCTCATTTTCATTTGATTACATCTCCAAAGGTGAAATTTCTAATTGATATATATATATATATATATATATATATATATATATATATATATATATAAATTCTAGCTTTTATTTTTGTAGTCTCTTACTTCTTTCAACCTATTTGTGTCTGTGACTCTTAGGTGTCTTGTAACATGAGTCTTATCCATTCTGTTAATCTCATCCATTTAAATGAGTTTTCAGCCCATATGCACTTAATGTAATTGCTGATAATTTAGGCTATACATGTACCAGTCTACAATTTGTTTTCTCTTTCTTATTTTTCCTCTGATCTATTCCCCCAGTATTTTTATGTTTACATAAGTACAATTTTTAAATGATTTTTTAAACCAATGTGCGTCTTTCACTATAATTTACTTTAATTATTTTCTTCATGGTAACCTGGAGGAATACAATCACAGCTGCTTAATTATTATAATCTAATTCAGATTAATGCCACTTTCACTTCAATAGTAAACAGAATGTTCCTCCTATTGAGTTCCATTTCTTTTTTCTTCTATGCTGTTATTGTCAAATTACACTCATATAAATTCAATGGCCATAATATACAGTTTTATAATTATACTTTTATTACATAATTAAATCATAAAAATTTTAATATTTCAAACAGCAACAAAAGCTATTTTAATTTCATTTATATTTACCCCTATAGTCATTGTGTTTTTGTTTATTTGTGTGCTTTGGGCTACTAAAGATGTCCTTTATTATTTCATATAGGAAAGGTATGCAAGGGGACAATCATCTCATATTTTTCTTCAGTTAGTAACGTCTTAATAAGTTTTACTTTTCACTTCTTTTTTGAAAGAGTTTTGTCGGTTACGGAATTCTTCCTGGACAGTCTACTTCAACAACTCTGTCATATGTCTTCTTCTTAGCCTCCATACATTTTCCAAAGGAAATCAGTTAATCCTAATGAGGTTAATCCTAACGAGGATTTCTTCTTTCTTTTATGTCACTTCTTTCTTGTCATTTTCAAGATTCTCTCTCTTTGCTTTTTTTTTTTTTTTTTTTTGGTTTTTCGAGACAGGGTTTCTCTGTAGCTTTGGGGCCTGTCCTGGACTAGCTCTGTAGACCAGGCTGGCCTCGAACTCACAGAGATCCACCTGCCTCTGCCTCCCAAGTGCTGGGATTACAGGCATGTGCCACCACCACTCAGCTCTCTTTCTTTTTCAACAGTTCAGCTCTGTTTTGCCTGTTAGCTTCTTTATGTTTACCCTCTTGGGAGCTGGTTGCGACTTTTGGATTAGTAGCTAAATGTCTCTTACCAAAGTTGTAGCATTTACAACTATGATTCCCTCAAGTATCTTCTCTTTGTTCTTCTCCCCATATCTTCTATGCAGATATTCCTGGTTGGGTTACACAGGTTGATAAGGATGCATTCATTTTCTTTTGTTTTATCTTCTGTGTTTCAACCAAACAAATTTTTAAAAAATAGTTTCATTTCAGTTTATTTGTTGATGTGTATGAATGTGTTTCCATGTGAAAACATGTGTAGAATTCAGAGGACAACTTGTGGGAGTCTGTTCCCTCCTGCCACCATGTAGGTCCCAGGGCTTGAACTCAGGTTATCATGCATGTTTAGTGAATCAGCCATCTCACCAGCCCAACTTCAGTACTTCAATCATGCTTTTCATTGGCATACTACCTTCTGAAATTTGTCTTGAGTTCTTTATGTTGAGAGTGGCCATAAGCAAAGATAACTATCCTGCATTATGTGGCAGAAAATCAGGTGAGATGCACCGGTCCTAATTGGGGACAAATGAATACAATGAGATGGTGAGAATATGAGTTAAACATGCATGAAATAATGAAATTTATTATTTACCAGTATCAAAATGGATAAGAGCACTAACGGGAACTACCAGATAGCCTGGCCATGGCAGAGATTTCAACCAGAAAATGACGTACAAAATAACCCATGAGTGTATGGCTTTATACAGTGTCCTTTAATATTTCTTATTCCTTACAGTGGTTGTGGATTCTCTAGTTTAAAATAAACAGATGGGGTAGAGTGGCTTATTTACATAATTTTAGTGTCAACCATTAGCTTTTATGTCATCAACAGCTGTGGTGCATGTTAAATTTTGGATGAGGGGAAACAGGCCACAAAATATCAACCACTTAGCCAGAAATTTGAATTAGCCTGAAGGCAATGGAGAACAAGTATATTTTAGACAACTTATATGAGGTCTAAAAGTAGATGCCAGGCAACAACTGTACTAGGTAAACTTAGACATCTCTTTTTATACTCTTAAATACGTTCACTTCTCCCCCTCACATATGCTGCTAAGTCCTTTTTATGTATTAGTCCATGTCAATTATTAGACTTTTAAAGTTCCAATTTGCAATTTTTCTGTATGTTCTGTGTACTGATGTACTCTATTTCGTGAATCATCATTCTTCCAATATTCTGTAATTCTTTATACATGCTTCATTCAGTACTTTGAGAGTATTTTAAAGTAACTGACAACTGGGACTGGAGAGAAGGCTTGGGACAGTGAAGAGCTTTTACTTTCTTGCAACAGGACCCAAGTTTGAATCTCCGCACCAATGTCCAGTGGCTCACAACAACCTACCACCTGTAATTCAAGTGCCAGCGGGTCTGACACCTCTAACTCCTTCTGATACCTGCAGCTCACATGGTCATATATACCCATGCATAGATTTACACACATGCACATAATTCAAATAATAAAAAGAAATGTTTAAAAAACAATGAAACTGATAATTGGGTATAGTGGTTCACACCTGTAATCAAAGCATTTAGAAGCCTGAAACAGAAGGATCACAGGTTCCACGCCAGCTGTAATGACCCCGAAAGTTCAAAAAGAGACTGGGCTATGTGATAAGGCATAGTTTAAAAAAGTAGGTAATTACAAAACACAGCAATGACATAATCTTGGGTGTTGGGAACTGAAATGTGATCCTCTGCAGTGGTAAGACATACTTTTAAACATGGACTAATCTCTCTAACCCCTTCATTTAATACCTTTTAAATTTTGTGTATGATTCAAAATTTTGTGGGTTCGTAGATGAGTTATAATTTTTAAAACTACATTTTAAATCATAAAATTTGTCAAATCAGATCTCTTTTGTTTTGTTACTTTCCTAGATTCTATAGTCTTTGTCATCTATGGCTACCATGAATGTCTGCTTACGTACACTAGCTTAGTAGAGTGGGGAGGACTAATACGTTGGATAGAATTAGTAGCTACAATAACTTAGTAGAATTGTCCTTAAATTTCTGCTACTAATTTAACTGCTAAAAACAGTCATAAAATAATTAAATCAGAAATGAAATAATAAATAGGTGAAATGCAGATAACAAATGACAATATCAATTTAAATCAATGCAAAAATATTTTTCCTTTTTTTTGAAAATAAACTTTTTCACACAGTGCATTTGTCACAGTTTCCCCTCTCATTTCCTCCTAGATCCTCCTCACATCCCCATCCTTCCAGCTCTATACATTCTTTCTCTCTTTAGAGAACAAACAGGAAGATTTTCCCCAAAAAATGATGAAAATAAAACAAACAAAAAAGAAAAAGCAAGAGAAACACATATACATTCAAGCTTTCTCTCTCTCTCTCTCTCTCTCTCTCTCTCTCTCTCTCTCTCTCTCTCTCTCTCTCTCTCACACACACACACACACACACACACACACACACACACACACACACACACACCATAAAAACACAAAACTGGAAATCATAACATACAAGCAAAGGACCAGTAAGGTTAAAAAAAAAAAAAGCCCAAATAAAGCAATATGAGACCAAAAAAAATACAAATTAGCATTGAGTTCATTTTATTTTGGCCATCTAGTGCTGGGTATGGGGACCCCCAGAAGTATCCTTTGTATACCCAGTAAGACTCCATTGGAGAAACTAATTTTTCCTTTGTGAGCAGTTGTCAGTTAGAGATAGCTTCTTGGTTAAGGATGGGAGATAGTGTCTATTTCCCCCTCTCAACACTGGGTGGGCCCTGGTCTGGCTTGAACTTGTGTATCCTGCCACATTCCCTGTGGGTTGATATGTGTGTCAGTCCAGTAGTACCTAGAAGACACTGTTTTCTTGGAGTCATCCATCCCATCTGGTTCTTACAATCCTTCTGCCTATCCTGAGAGGAGGAGTTGATGAAGACTTTTGAGACTGAGTGTTCCTTGATGTCTTTATATATATAGTTTCTTGAGTTCTTTATATATATTGGAGATGAGCACTCTATCAAATGTTGGGTTGGTGAAGATATTTCCCCAATCTGCAGGCTGCCATTTTTGTCATTCTGACAGTGCCCTTGACCTTACAGAAGATTTTTAGTTTCATGAGGTCCCATTTTTAATTGTTGATATCAGTGTCTGTGCTACTGGAGTTCTATTCTGGAAGTTGTCTCCTGTGTCAATGCATTCAAGGCTATCCCCATTTTCTATTCTATCAGGTTCAGTGTGTCTGGTTTTCTGTTGACGTCTTTGATCCACTTGTGCAGGGTAATAAATATGGATCTGTGGTTGATATATTGTGTTTCCTAATAAACTTATCTGAGGGTCAGAGAACAGAACAGCCACTAGAATAGACATAGAAGCCATAAAATGGTGGCACGCACACCTTTAATCCTATCACTTGGCAGGCAGAAATCCATTGGAACTCTGTGAGTTCAAGGCCATACTGGAAACAGCCAGGCATGGTGGCACACACCTTTAATCCAAGGAAGTGAGGACAGGAAACAGAAAGGTATATAAGGTATGAGTATCAGAAGCTTTTTAAAGATCTTAGGCTTTTGAGCAGCAGTTCAACTGAGATCAATTAGGGTGAGGACTCAGAGGCTTCCAGTTTGAGGAAACAAGATCAGCTGAGAAGTTGGCAAGGTGAGTTTGGATGTGACTTGTTCTGCTTCTCTGATCTTTCAGCGTTCACCCCAATACCTGGCTCCCCTGAGTTTTTCATTTAATAATGCTGTTTAGAAATTCGTGTTACATCTGGCACCCAACATGGCACTTGAACCCATGATCCTGAGATTAACAGTCCCATGCTCTACCGACTGAAATGTGGTGATATTTTATTTGTGCTGAAATGTAGTGATATTTTATTTGTGCATAAATAAAAAAAGCTTACTTAGAAATCGGGGTGGGGGTAAAGGCCAGCCATTTTAAGTAAACAAGCCCTTAAACCCTTAGCAGGCAAGAGCTCTGTATGTTCAAGGCCACACTAGGGAACAGAGCCAAGTGTGGTGACACACACCTTTAATCCCAGTACCAACCATAGAGACCTGGAGATCTGTACAAACAGACAGACAGTGACAGAACTGTGTAGGAAGAGGAAGTGAGGTAGCTGGGCTAAGAGCCAATGAGAAGGCAGAAAAGCAAGGCATATAAGCCTGGGTATATAGTAAATCACTCTCCTTGAAAGATGCAGAGTTCAGGTGAGGTGAGGTTAGCTGGTGGCTTTCTGTATTTCCCTGATCTCTCTAAGGCTTTAACCCAAATTTCTGGCTCCATGTTTTTAATTTAATAAGACCATTTAGAAATCATCTACATGGATCTAATCTCATTCTTCTACATGCAGACATACAGTTAGACCAGCACTACTTGTTGAAGATGGTTTCTTTTTTCCATTGTATAATTTTGGCTTCTTTTTCAAAAATCAAGTATCCATAGGTGTAGCTAGAGTTTTCCTGCCTGGCCCACAGTCAGGACAAATCTCTCTCACCTGCCAGTCCCACAGCCACTCAGACCCGACCAAGTAAATACAGAGACTTATATTGCTTACAAACTGTATGGCTGTGGCAGGCTTCTTGCTAACTGTTCTTACAGCTTAAATTAATCCATTTCTATAAATCTATACCTTGCCACATGGCTCGTGGCTTACCAGCATCTTCACCTGCTGTTTCTCATCGTGGCGGCTGGCAGTGTCTCTCTGACTCAGCCTTCCACTTCCCAGCTTTATTCTCCTCCTTGTCCCGCCTAAACTTCCTGCCTAGCCAATGGCCAATCAGTGTTTTATTTATTGACTAATCAGCAACACATTTGCCATACAGACCATCCCACAGGACATAGGCATATATGTTTAACAAATAATCCAAATAAAAAATGGAGTACAGACCTAAACAAAGAATGCTCAACAGAAGAATCTCAAATGGCAGAGAAACTATAAAAAATATTCAGCATCCTTAGCCATCAGGGAAATGCAAATCAAAACAACTCTGAGATCCTATCTTACACTGGTCAGAATGGCTAAGACCCAAAACACAAACTATAGCCTATTTTAACTCTTTTAAATGTATGTATCTAGATTTATTTTAGGAAGGTTCTAAAGTAATAGGTTCCCATAACACATTAAGAAAATTTTAGTTTCATTTGTCCCTCCCAGGTTGCTTCTCCAGCTTTGCCCTCCCCTCCACCACCTTAATTTGTCCCTCCTATTTCATAATTCCATTTTAATTAGTTAGACTCATATTTTCTACCTCTTCTCTCTTGAAAGCCCCTTTACATGACTGCATAGTAATGCCCTGATCTCTGTGGGTATTTCAAATAAGAGAAACATATCTAAAAATTCAAAACTAAGATATTCCACAAATGAGAGAAAAAAAACTAGTATTTCTGAGCCTGAGCTACCTGACTTAGAATTATTATTTCTAGTGCCATCCATTTACCTACAAATTTCATAGATTCACTTTTCTTAATAGAAGTTTGTATTTCATCTGTTGAGAAGTCCACCTAGTCCAGCAATGGCTTTATCCTGATACCAAAGATCTAGTAGTTGTTCAGTTCAAAAGATTATAAACCTCAGCAGTTCCAATCTGGTGCTAGAGTCCCAGTGAAGTCCCAGAGAACTACCAGCTTTCAGTTAAGTTGGAATCTTGAAGAAGTAGGTTCTAACACCAGTGAAGGAATGCCTCAAGAACAAGGGAGATGGGCATGAGATTCTACTCCTAGTCAAGAAGACTTGGAAATAGCTTTTGGGAAGGGAAAAGTCTGTTTTCTCTAAGAGTGTAGCACATGATCAGTCAACACTTCTCCAGTGGAAGTTCATATGCCCGAGAGTATCTGGGCAGCACATATTGACCTTCACAGTGGGGAGGGGAGTGGAGGAACAAACTTGGGTGGGAAAAGAGTTGGAGAACAGGAGGGTGAAAATGATAAAAATGCACTGTATGAAATTCACAGATAACTAATAAAATACATAGTAAGAAAAATTAAGGAAAGAAAAATGCATGATGAAAAGATCTATAGTAAAACTAGAGAGACCAAGAAAATAAATACAGGCAAAGAAAATATCAAACACAAACTATTATCAGAGAATAAAAGGGATCTTTTAGAGTCATAAAGGAGTAATTTATCAAGAAGACATAACATTAGTAAATATAACTAACAGTAGAGTTACAAAATTCATAAAGCAGAAATTGGAAAGTTTGAAAAGAAAAACAGACTAATCTTTGCAGTTGGAGTATTTTTCTCTGTACAGTTACCATGATAAAGTTGACTGAAAAAATCAATAAATTTAAAGAAATTTAATAACACAAACATCTGAATTGACTTCATTGATACATTCAATGGGATAAACAGTCAGATATAATATATATCAGTCAAAATTTGCCTTGATATTTTAAAAAATCTAATAAACTGTGTATATGTATTATTTTTGTTTTTTAAATTAGCTTGTGAAATGGCTCATTTCCATATGGCATGTTCACAAATACCTTATATTGTATGAATCTCTTCTTCCCTTCCCACTCAAACTTTTCTCTCTGAGCCCCCCCCCCCCCCCCGCCCCTTCTCTCTGTTACCACATTGTCTCCCCTTTCCATTTCATTCCATTGTCTTTCCCATCCCTCTCCTTTAAAGCCTCTCTTCCCCAACAATTTCAGGAGTCAATTTCTAGTTTCTTACTTTTGACTCACATTTACTTCCACCAGATACAGATATTTCACAGTTGGAATGTAGGATCTGCAGATGAGAGGGAACAATGTCATTTGTCTCTGTGAAGATGAATTATAACATTCTCCATTTCCAACCATTTTCTTTTTCCATATGGTTAAAAAAAATCCCATGTACCACATTTTTTTTCTTTTTAAATTTAAAATAGATTTTTTCATTCAATATTTCAATATCTATTTATTTGCTGATTGACATCTAGGATGATTCTATTTCCTTGCTGCTGTGAAGACATTTGTGAAATATCTGCATTAGGAAGCAGAGTCCTATTGGTATATGTCAGTAGTGCTATATTTTTAAAATGAAATCCAACAGTCCATCATTTGATGCTATATAAAAATAATTTTGAAATCATCAATAAAAGGATATCTAAAACAAAAATTCCCCAGACATACAGAATTTAAATAAGAAACTTTGTTTCTGAAGATTTCAAGCTCATTTTTAAACAAATCATGGAATTGTTTAGATAATAACATAATCAGCGCAAAACAGTTCTGCAAATACATGTAGGACATAGTCCAAGGTTAAAGTATTTGAAAATTGTACACCAGATGTGTGTATTCTAAGAGAGGTGGAATCCAGAAGCTTCTCAATGTTCAAGTAATTAAGAGATACTGAATCCCACAGGCAATATGGCCAAGAAAGGTGTTAAAAAATTATATATCTAACATGAGTTTTTGGTAGATTGCTGCATGTTCTCCTCATGTTTCCACAAAACTTGAATACTTAGAAAAATCAAGGCATGTTTGGTATCCCTGAGCTGATAAAAATCAGAAATGATACTAAACTACACAGTTTGTAAAACACATCTCTAAAACAGTAATATCATTTATGGCCTGTGGAAAAAATGAAATCAAAGATAAAATATTTATGTTTCAGAGTTACTGTGTAATACTTCACATATCATTGTAGCCGGAAGTTTCTCCAGTCCCACCCAGCCCCACAGTCCTGCAGCCATTTATAAAATAATCACTCAGAGGATTATATTAATTACAAACTGTATGGCCAATGGCTTAAGTTTCTTGCTAGCTAGCTCTTTCATCTTAAATTAACCCATTCCTATTAATCTGTGTTTTGCTACATGACTGTGGCGTTACCAGTTTGCTGGCATGTTGCTCCCTGGGCAGTGGTCTGGGGTCTCTCTCTCCTCTGCCTTTCTTCTTCCTGTCTCTCTCTTGGATTTCCTGCCTAGCTATAATCTGACCTGCCATAGGCCAGAGCAACTTCTTTATTAACCAATCATAAGAATACATATTCACAGCATACAGAAAGACCATCCCACAGCACTTCCCCTTTGCTGTCTAATCAAAAAGGAAGATTTTAACTTTAACATAATAAAATTATACAAAATAGAACAGTTATCAAGCAGGAATTACAGTTATAATATCTAGATTCTGTATTTGGCAAAATTAAAGACAACATTTTATATTCTATCTTATATTTGTGAGTCTAAAGTTTCATATCTAATTGAATTTCTAAACAGTCATTAATAAAAAACCTAAAGTCAGATATTGGGGTGAAAGCGGAAAGATCAGAGGGATAGAACTAGCCAGCCACAAGTTCTTAACTCTAGGAAATCCTCAGCCCAAGAGAAAGCTACCACCTATATACTCACACCTATAAACCTTTCTGTATCCTGCCATCTTACCTTCTCTCCAGCCAGCTACATCACTTCCTTTGTCCAACCAGGTCTATCACTTCCTGTCTGTCTGTACAGACCTCCAGACCTCTATGGTTAACTAGTGCTGGAATTAAAAGTATGTGCCACCACACCTGGCTCTGTTCCCAGGGTGGCCTTGAACTCACAGAGGTCCAGATGAATCTCTGCCTCTGGAATGTTAGGATTAAAGGCATGTGCTATCACTGTCTGACTTCTATGCTTAATATGGTGGCTGACTTTTTCCTCTGATCCCCAGATAAGTTTTATTTGTTAGATCACAAATAAAATATCACTACATACCATCCTGCTTACTCAACTATCTTATCTTGCTTTTGTAATGAAACATGTCAGGCATGGAATATAAGATGAAGTCTATGTTTGTCTACATGTGGAAAAGATAAAAATGTATCCGCAGTCCACTGGTCAAAGGCAATAGGATAAAGCCTCTCAAATAGTTTCAAAGCACAGTCGTTCATTTAAACCTGGGTCTGAGTAAATCATACTGCAGAGTCTTTTTATAAAAACAACTGTCAGGACAGAAAGGTTTTTTTTTTTTTTTTTTTTTTTTTTTTTTTTTTTTTTTTTTTTTTTTTTTTTTACCACGCCTCATAAAAACAGTTCCTCCAACTATACTTTCCACCATGTTGTATGCAATGTTCACTCTAATTCACTAGTTGACCAGGGAAAGGACAAACACTGTCATTTCTTTTTCTTTTTCTTTTTTTCTCTTTTCTTTTCTTTTCAAAACAGGGTTTCTCTGTGAAACTGTCCTGGCTGTCCTGGAACTAGCTCTGTAGACCAGGCTGGTCTTGAATTCACAAAGATCTGCCTGCTTCTGCCTCCTGAGTGCTGGGATTAAAGGTGTGTGCCACCACTGCCCATGGTCTTCATATACCCTCTTCCACTGTAAGTCCCTCTCTATCCCAAAGTCTTCTGCTCTATACTGTTGAGAAAACAAAAGCTTTCTGATAAATAAGTACAGCAAGAAAAAGATAAAAAATCCTCTTCAATGAAGCTTGCTTTCCAAGGGGAAATGGCTCCCCCAACTTATCCCTAAAATCTTTTACATTAGGGACTCAACCTGTTTGGCCTTCACCACAGAAGACCAACACAACTGGATATAATGCAGAGGTCAATAGATCATGGCGAGCCCAACCCAAATGGACACATCTACATCACAACTCTTGGATTTATGGCTCAGGGAACAGAAAGAGGGCAGAAAGATTGCAAGAGCAAGAATGCCCGGAAGTCTGCTTTGAAACAGTCTCTCCTGGAAATGACTTCATAACATGAACAATAGCAATAGACATACTAACGTTGATGGGAATAATTTCAAGGCATCCCACCCCTAGATAAAGAAGTATAGGCAACTAATGACTATGAAGAGAAGGAGAATTAGCTTCTCTCAGATATGAGACCCATTATTGGTTATCCAATACAAAGTGGTCAGCCCATAAACCCTATATACAGAAAAACAACAAAAAACAGGCTCAGCAGGGGTATATATATATATATATATATATATATATATATATATATATATATATATATATATATATATATATATATATATATATATATATATTTGTATATATATATATATATATATATATATATATATATTTGTGCATGTGTGTGTGTGTGTGTTTGTGTGTGTGTGTAACAAAAATAATCAAAGAAAAAGAGGCTATCAATTTGAGATTGGGTGGCATGGGAAGGATTGGTGAAGTGTACCTGGGAGGGACTGGAGGAAGAAAATGGAAGTGGTAAAGTGATGTAATACTGTTTTAATTATAAATGTATTAAAATATAAATAGTTTATCAAAACAAGAAAAAGTGTTCTTCTTGTCATAGTAGTGTATAATTATATATATAACTATATACTGTATAAATGTTGCATATGATTGCATATATAGTTATCTTCAGTACTTCATTTTTCAAACATATTATATTATTAGAGACCATGCTTTTTACATCAAAAGCTCATAGGGCCATCAAGTCCCTACTGCCTTTCTGTTCAGCCTCAGACTCCTCCTCCACAGTTAATACAGTGATGTTTCTGTATTATTAATCAATTGAATCTAGTGCTGAAGCATTTTGAATGCTTCCATTTTCATGATTCAGATTCATGAATTCAGCCTTCATTTATATGCTTATTAACCCAAAATTGTGAACCAAAATATTTGCACCGTGTGGCAGGCCTGTAACCTACCTACTATTGGGTATGTTCAGCTAGAAGAACTTCAAGATGCTTTTATAAATCTTTAGAAGTAAGCCCTGATTGTCCATCCAGCACACTGAACAATTTCACCATTTCAGACTACATGCTTACATTTGCAAATGCTGTCAATCTGGAAAGAAGTTCCCAGTCTATGGCTGTCTCCTCCTCATTCGGTTCCATTTTTATTATTTCTCACAGCAAACAGGATTAAATGATAACATTATTTAATACGTAGTCAATATTCTGTGCCCACTCTTTCAAATTAGCTTGCTTCATTTTTAAAACAACACTGAAAGATAGATACTATTTTTATCATTATTGTTCAGGTAGAGAAATTAAGACTAAGTGAGGCTAAGTATTTTTGATATCATAGCAAGTAAAACCAGGGAGAAGAATCCAAAGTAGTCAAGCAGACAGCAGGACTCCAAAGGAAGAGCACTTACTCTCAATACTACACGGTTTCCCCTTCACAAAAGCTGTTTCATACGCTGGATGTAGTCTCATGGGCCTGTACTGTAGTCTAGCTACCCAGGATGGGAAGGGTGAAGGCGAACTTGCATTTACGGTGTGGATAGCAGTGCCACAAAAAGAAGCTCAAACCACTAAAATACACACACACACACACACACACACACACACACACACACACACACACACACTCAATGTATTTCCTGTAACTTCAGTTGTACTTATTGCCAGATAATCTCTGAACAGTTTGAAAGAAAACATGATGTTTATCTTTATCCTCAATAAATGAACAATTCCTACAACAGAGTAAGCATTTCATAAATATGCATTGAGTGTGTGAACATGGGATTGGATCAATGTGTTTCTGAGCAATCCTGCTATCCAGCATATAATTATTTAGAGGTATGAAAAATTGCAGCAGCACTTAAGAGAACAGTTTGATTATAGTTTTTGATTCTTGCCAGTTTACATAACAAACTATTACAAGTATCATTGATTATGTATTTTGCAATGTTATGATGGCTATGGTGCATCCTTACCCAGAGAATAAAATGGCTACTTAGAAACAGATAAAGATTGGATTACTAATAAAATTTCCCCCAAAATATCTGGTCAAATATTAGCAAAATACAAGTCAGAGAACTGCCATACAACTGTGCTTGGTGAGTTGTATGGTAGTGAGTCAGGGGTTAAAAGGTATACATTGCTGACACCCAGTGGAAAGCAGATATAAAGCAAGTCATTCCAAACCTCAGAGAACTGTAGTACTACTTTCTTTAACTTCATTTGGGTTCTTCCTATATGTTCTAATTCTATGTTTCATATAGAATTAGATACTCATCTAAAGAATTTTTGAGGGTCTAGGAATTTCTAAGAAAATATTACTCACTAAGCTTTCATCAAGCAGGAGCAGGGTTTGACTCCAAACACTGGGGGTGGTGGGGGGAGGCTAACAAATTTTTAGTGCAATTTTAAGCACAACTGGGGTCATAATAATAGTGCTTTAGAAGTAATATCATATGTACTGCAAGGTCATTTGTCTCCCATGTGAAAAGTTATATCCATGTAATTGTTGAAAGAATGAAAGAATCAAAAACAGGGAGGAAGTGATTTTTATCATGGAACCCAGTATTTTGTGGTGCATTAATTTTCACAGGCACTTCAAATGCCTTAGGAAATTTGAATGCAGAACAAGTTCTTGCATTCTCTTCATTCTGTTTTATTGCTAAGATTAGATTTCAAGAGCGTAAGACAGAATCAATATTCTTTTGCCTTAATTGTCTAACTACTAAAAGCACAGTCAGTCATAACATCTCCTACAGTGATAACTGGAGGTCACCGGCAACATCACCATGAATTTCTTGTCAAAGATTTGAGCAAAATCTTTGCTCTGTTTAATGTCAAAGTGGCAGCTGCTCTGGGAAATTTGTCAACTGAAAACCAAAACCATGCTACAAGACAGCTGGAGGAGACATGTATTTGTGATGGTAGTGAGCCAGCAGAAACAAGAAATGTGGCTTTGATGTTTCAGCTGCAAGTGAATGGCAGAGTGATCATAGCCCTTAGCATGGTGACTCTTTAAATGCTCGATTTTCACAAGGCAGTAAAAATTTAAAAAACAGCCAGTGTTCTTGAATGGGTGTGGCACAGTTCTTCCAAGTGCAAATTGTTCCTGAATCTTATGAATTATTATGATTTTTCAATGAAAATATAAGATACAAGTAATTCATTGAGATAGTCAACGTTTTATTAGGAAATAGGATTCTTTTTTAATTTAATTTAATTTTATTTTACAATACAGTTCTGTTCTACATATCAGCCATGCATTCCCTTGTTCTCCCCCCCTCCTGCCCCCCTTACCTTCCCCCCAGTCCACCCCCTATTCCCACCTCCTCCAGGGCAAAGCCTCCCCCGAGGACTAAGATCAACCTGGTAGACTCAGTCCAGGCAGGTCCAGGCCCCTCCTCCCAGGTCGAGAAAAACGACCCTGTAGCCACAGGTTTCAAACAGCCAACTCATGCAATGAGCACAGGACCCGGTCCCACTGCCTGGATGCCTCCCAAACAGATCAAGCCAATCAACTGTCTCACCCATTCAGAGGGCCTGATCCAGTTGGTGACCCCTCAGCCATTGGTTCATAGTTCATGTGTTTCCATTTGTTTGGCTATTTGTTCCTATGCTTTATCCAACCTTGATCTCAACAATTCTCGCTCATATAAACCCTACTCTTTCTCATTAATTGGACTCCCGGAGCTCCACCCTGGGCCTAGCCGTGGATCTCTGCATCCAGTTCCCTCAGTCATTGGATGAGGTTTCTAGCACGACAATTAGGGTGTTTGGCCATCCCATCACCAGAGTAGGTCAATTCAGGCTGTCTCTCAACCATTGCCAGCAGTCTATTGTGGGGGTATCTTTGTGGATTTCTGTGGGTCTCTCTAGCACTTTTCTTCTTCCTATTCTCATGTGGTCTTCATTTACCATGGTCTCCTATTCCTTGTACTCCCTCTCTGTTCTTGATCCAGCTGGGATCTCCCGCTCCCCCAAGCTCTCTTTCCCTCGACCCTCACCCTTCATTACCCCCACTCATGTCCAGGCTGTTCATGTAGATCTCATCCATTTCTCTGTCATTGGGTGATCCCTGTGTCTTTCTTGGGGTCCTGTTTTCCAGGTAGCCTCCCTGGTGATATGAGTAGTAGTCCAGTCATCCTTGTTCCACATCTAGTATCCTCCTATGAATGAGTACATACCATGTTTGTCTTTCTGAGTCTGGGTTACCTCACTCAGGATGATTTTTTCTAGATCCATCCATTTGCCTGCAAACCTCATGATGTCATTGTTTTCCTCTGCTGAATAATATTCCATTGTGTATATGTACCACATTTTATTTATCCATTCTTCAGTTGAAGGGCATCTAGGTTGTTTCCAGGTTCTGGCTATTACAAACAATGCTGATATGAACATAACTGAGCAAGTGCTCTTGTGGTATGATTGGGCATTCCTTGGGTATATGCCCAACAGTGGTATAGCTGGATCTTGGGGGAGATTGATTCCCAATTTTCTAAGAAAGCACCATATTGATTTCCAAAGTGGTTGTACAAGCTTGCATTCCCACCAGCAGTGGAGGAGAGTTCCCCTAACTCCACATCCTCTCCAGCATAAGGTGTCTTCAGTGTTTTTGATCTTAGCCATTCTGACAGGCGTAAGGTGGTATCTCAGAGTTGTTTTGATTTGCATTTCCCTGATGATTAGGGATGTTGAGCAATCCTTAAATGTCTTTCAGCCATTTGAGTTTCCTCTGTTGAGAATTCTCTGTTTAGTTCTATAGCCCATTTCTTAGTTGGACTGTTGGGCATTTTGATGTCTAATTTCTTGAGTTCCTTATATATTCTGGATATCAGTCCTCTGTCAGACGTGGGGTTGCTGAAGACCTTTTCACATTGTGTAGGCTGTGGCAATTTTACCAAAAGCAATCTACAGATTCAATGCAATCCCCATCAAAATACCAACACAATTCTTCACAGACCTGGAAAGAATAATACTCAACTTCATATGGAAAAAAAAAAAACAGGATCGCCAAAAGAATCCTGTACAATAAAACAATCTCTGGAGGCATCACGATCCCTGACTTCAAGCTCTACTACAGAGCTACAGTAAGAAAAACAGCTTGGTGCTGGCATAAAAACCAACATGTGGACCAATGGAATCGAATAGAAGACCCTGACATTAATCGGCACACCTATGAACATATAATTTTTGACAAAGAAGCCAAAAGTGCACAATGGAAAAAAGAAAGCATCTTCAACAAATGGTGCTGGCATAACTGGATATCAACATGTAGAAGGCTGCAAATAGATCCATATCTGTCACCGTGCACAAAACTTAAGTCCAAGTGGATCAAGGACCTCAACATAAATCCAGCTACTCTAAACCTGCTAGAAGAGAAAGTAGGAAGTAGTCTTGAACGCATTGGCATAGAAGATCACTTCCTAAATAGAACACCAGTAGCACAGACACTGAGAGAAACAATGAATCAGTGGGACCTCTTGAAACTGAGAAGCTTTTGTAGAGCAAAGGATATAGTCAACAAGGAGATACAATTCTTTCGGCTCACTGTAGCCTATGAAGGTATTCTGAGAACATTTAAGGTAGGCGAGGTGAAGCTATAATGCTTGGTAAGTTGAGTGTACTAACATGAAATGTTTATTTTAGGATTTATCAAGTATGCCCTCTATCCCTTTTTGTAAACAGAGGAGCACCTTTATGGAAAACTCCAGAATCAAACAATAAACCATTATGCTTTGCCCTTTCATTCTGTTTTGGTTTTCTACTTTGTCGTTCCTCACTGGTTTCTAATATGTGTTCCTCCTGCCTCTCCTTCTCCAGTGCTGGGATTACAGGTGTGTGCCACTGTTGCGTGTTGTTCCCGAAAAGAGGAGATTTGAATTCAAAAATGAGGAAATATAATAATCTGTGTGTAAAGTGAATTCCTTTATAAGAAATGACAATGACAATCATTCCATCTTATTTTTTCCCACTTTACACAACCTGGGGGAAAATGCAATCAAGTAGCAGTAACTAGAGACCTATTGCTCTAGAACATATTGCCCACTATCACTATGTGGGAAATGTGGCTTCTATTTGAGAGACTGTTTAATTCACCAACTGTGTATTTCAAAGAATAGGAACAGAATTCTATGGAAATTGGAATAAATTTATGTAGAATATTCTTTATTAATTACATGGGATATGTAATTTAACAGCACTTATTTGCCAAAAACCAGAAATTCATTAATTTGTACAACTGTATGAAATAAAAACTAATGTTAATACCCCTACTATGTTTGGAAAAAACTGAGATACACAGTAGTCAGGCAAATTCTTTAAGTTACATATTCAGCAATGAGTCATGAAAATATCTGAATATAAGAGATATGAGCTCATAGCTCACAAAGTTAAGCAAAATGCTATGACCTTGGTTTTAAGTAGTTCTTTTTTTGTCCATTCACAGATAAAAGGTACAAAAAAAGAAGAAAAGTTTAAGCAGCTTTGGGCAGGTACTGTTAATCCATGTTGGTTACATTGGGATTCTGTCATCATCAAAGAGTATACACCACATGTTGATAGCATAGGGCACTGTTCAATCCCCAGGGCCACCAGTAAATCCTATGGGACTTGTTTCTCAATGAATGATCAATTGCCTGCCACACGGGATATCCTGTGCCTAGGCTACAGTGCAGCAAAGCAAACAACATATACATCTGATAACTTACAAGCTTTTTCAAGGGATTCAGGAATAGAATATCCCATTGCCTTGCTTCTCATTAGTATGATATGATGACACCTTGTACTAACATATCATAGGACAGGGGGAGAGAGAGGGGGAGAAAGACAGATAGAAGAGAGAAAGAGAGAAAGAAAGAAAGAAAGAAAGAAAGAAAGAAAGAAAGAAAGAAAGAAAAAGAAAGAAAGAAAGAAAGGGGGAGGGAGGGAGGGAGGGAGGGAGGGAGGGAGGAAGGAAGGAAGGAAGGAAGGAAAGAAGGAAGAGAAAGAAAGGTAGAAAAAAGAAAGGGAGAGAGGGAGGGAGGGGAGGAGAAAGGAAGAAGGATTGATTTTACACTTTTGTACCACATCTCAGCTTTGTTCTAATGAAAATGACAAGGATATTTGTATTGAGCGATTACCAGGGCTATAGAGCACTGACCCTCTTGGCAGCACCAGAATTTTGCCTGTCACTTACAACTCTTCTCTTTTCTACATACTCTTAACTCCTACTAACCTTTGTTTCTAACATAATCTCCCCTACCACAACAGAAAGTGGAATTTTTTTTTTTTTTTTGGTTTTTCGAGACAGGGTTTCTCTGTGTAGCTTTGCGCCTTTCCTGGGACTCACTTGGTAGCCCAGGCTGGCCTCGAACTCACAGAGATCCACTTGGCTCTGCCTCCTGAGTGCTGGGATTAAAGGCGTGTGCCACCACGGCCCGGCTGAAAGTGGAAAATTTAAAGGCAAGATGGAATGAACCATGTAAAACCTTGCTAAGGTACATGAATATTGTTTTCTAAATGAACCATTATGTCTGGGGCCATAGCTCAGTAGTAAAGACTTATCATGTCCAAGACCATGGGTTCAATCTCCACAACCACAGAAGCAAAATAAGCACATTCAAATTTGAGTATAAATTACTTTTACCAAAAAAAGAAGGAATTTTTCAAAATCAAGTTCTAAAATGTACTGAATCAGTTTCTCTAGGAACAGAGTTTGTTTGTTTGTTTGTTTGTTTAGATACAGGGTCTTGTTATATTACCCAGGCTGGCCTGAAACTCTCTATAAATCTGCCTGCCACAGCTTCTTGAAAAAATAGAAATATAAGTAATAAAGTGAAATAAAAACAAATAATTTTATTTATCTGATTTTACAATACCTGCATGGCTTCTGAAAAAAAGCCTCCACAAAACACAATTAGGGATCCACTACACCCCAATAAATTGCAAACTTGGTTATAATTCAACCTTAATGAATTAATGTCTTTTTAACAAGACAATGATGATAATTTAATAATAACAAGGGCTGGCAAGCACTGAGCACAATGAATAAGGTACCACACAAAGTAATTTACACTCACATTTGCAACAAGCCAGTGAAATTAATACTATATTTATGTTCATACCATTGAGATGCAGAGAGGTTAACTCATTTTATTATGTTAGCAAAATTCGGAAGGGGCAGACTTAAAATTTAAGTCCAAACTTAGTTTAGAAAAAAAATTCTTCATTTCTATTAGCATACTAGCTATTAATTAAAGATTCATGAAGACTTTTGGCAATCCGGGGTTTTGCCTTTCTTAGCACGGATTACACAAGCAAAAGGGAAATATGCTGAGGATTTAGGAAAATGAACAAGTAGGAGGCAGATCATTTCTGCCTGGAAGTTTCATCATCAGCTATCCAGGTAACCATGGTTAAGGAAGAGGAGGACTAAAACACCTCTTATAATTCACAATGGGAGAGAGGATACCCTATAGTAGACCCATTCGGTTGAATTTGAACTCCTTTAAATCTTTAAGGAGAATTTACTTTCTCTCATTTCTCAGTCTATTTTGTGTTATGCTGCATAATACCATAGGCAGGGTAATTGGCTATAAACAGAAATTTATTGACTAAGTATTATAGGCTTGGAAGTCATCTGGAATCTGGCAACAGCCTTTTTAAGGTGCCATCATATGACAGAAGGTGAGTAAAGAAGAAGAGGCTGAGACTACCACTTTATGTGGAACCAATCCCACATGTAAGTGTGGAGTCCTTGTTTCTTAACCAACTATTAAGGTTCCTAATTTTTCACACTGTTACACGGGTGTTTAAAATTCAACATGAATTTTTGAGAACACAAAATTCAAACCTAAGTACCCTTCAAAGAATGTTACTCTCCCCTAAATAGCACCTATGAGATATTTTAAGTTTTTATACTGTAGTGTAGTAGAACAGGGCAGAAGTCTGGTAGCAGAATGCTTGGGTTCTTAATTATGTAATAACCATGTGACCATGGTTTAGTCTTTGTGTGCCTTGGTTTTCTTATTTTTAAAATATACATAACAGTATCTGGGCTGGGGGAATTGCTCAGAGGGTGAAGTGTGAGGACCTGAGTTTGAGTCCTCAGAGCCTGCATAAAAGCCAAATGCAGGAAAATGTGTCTGTAATCCCAGTGGTGCTGTGCTGAGATAAGGGGTGGAGACAGGGGGACATAGCCGAGCATGTAGCAGGGAACATCAAAGAAATAGTCATCAAACAAGATGAAAGGCTTAGGCCGACCGACAACTGAAGTTGTCCTTTCATATCCACATGTGCCCTGTGGCTCCCACATGCCCATATTCACACGTGAACATATTTGGGGACAGGAGGAGAAGAAGAAAGAAAATGAAATAAAAAGAAATAACAGTTACTTCTTTTAATAACAAGCATTATATAAAGTAATAAAAATAAAGTTATTAGAAAAGTTCCTAGCAAACAGTAAATGCTATATGTATATATTGTTAAATAAGAAACACAGAGCCAATGTAGAGATGAAAGCCCAAGAGGTCATAGCTAAAAACCTTACCCTTCACTGCCGCTGCTGTCTTCCTCAGCAAGAGACCTACATCCTGTGTGTTTCTCCATTTTATTGACTTTCTATTCTGCCTTCTCATTGGTTGTAAACCCAACCACATGACCTCCTCGTCACTGCCTGTTTGTACAGACCTCCAGGTCTTCTATGGTTGGTATTGAGATTAAAGGCGTGTGTATCCAATGCTGACTGTATCCTTGAACACACAGAGATCCGCCAAGCTCTGCCTCCCAAGAGCTGGGATTAAAGGCGTGCACCACCACCGCCCAGCTTCTGCTATGGCTTGTTATTAGCTCTGACCTCCAGGCAACTTTATTTATTAACATACAAATAAAATCACATTTCAGTACAATTAAAATATCACCATAGCTATATATGAAACACTACCAATCTTTTGTATCTTTTTAATTTCTATGTCTGTATTACTTATATTTTGGAAGAAAGTTTCACAGTAAAAGGCAATAAATTTATAGCTAGTTCCTTGTAGTCACCATATAAAAATGATTTAATTAAAACCATTAGTGAAATAATTCTAACATTTTTCCCTAGTGAAGTCTTTATGAATTGGTGCACTATAATTGATATTAATTTTAGGTATAATGTTACTATATTTTCATCCAGTCTCAATTTATATGACCTTAAATGGTACTTTGTGTTGTTTATACATTTGTTATATCTTTATTTCTTAAAAATAAAATAGAAAACAGCATTTAACATATAATTTCTACTCATTTTAGGACTTTCAATTTTTGTAATAAATTATCAAGTCACGTGGACAAATATAAGTAGCACACTTGAATATACATTATACTATCTGCATATTAAAAATCCACAAAGCCTTCAAAGTAAAGAAACAAATAACTGTTCAACTGTACTACAATAGGATTGTCTTTTCTTCCCTTTTTGGGGGGGTCGTGTTTCGAGACTGTTTCTCTGTGTAGCCTTGGCTGTCCTGGAACTTGCTCTGTACACCAAGCTGGCTTCAGTTTTTCAGAGTATATACCTTTAGAATACATACCCTAATTTCAGATATGCTATTACTCAAGGTATGATTGAAACTGACCTTTTAGATTTTCCCTTAGAGCCTGTAAACTAAAACACAAAGATTTTGTTAAGAACTACAAAACTATTTTGCTATTAAGCAGCCTGAACACTTACTAAAATCCAGTTTTGGCTACACATTCTTTCTGGAAGCTTTCCCAACTCAGAGGACAATATTTTCCCACCTGGAGATTATTAAAACTTTTCATGACTCTGAGCAAACTGCCACTCCTCTTTACTGCATTTCTCTGCCAAATTGCAAGGCCGTGTTAGGTGACATCCCTTTCAAAGTAGTGGCACAATTCAGTTTGACCTGATTTTAAGGATAAGTGATTTGGTGGATGAAAAACAAAAGAGTACATGATGTGCTCTGCCTTGGAACCAGGATATCTTGCATATTCCTAAGGATAGTTGTTATTCTGCTAATGTAGAACATACAGTTTGCTATCTGATGCTCTTGTGACTGAAAGTGGAAATCCCCAAACAAAATAACAAGAAGGAAATAAAGTATGGAACATGTATAGAGAATGGCAGTTGATTCAATTTGAAGCAAATGTCTTTGCTGGGCATGGTACAGAATAAATAGGGAGATTGGCCATTAACTGTGGAAGGCTTTTAATGGAAGATTAAGAAATATGGCACTCACTAAGCATTTTAAGTAGATAAATAATGTTATTTAATGCATCTTTAGGAACTTGAACCTAGTACTGTGCTTTGGAGGGGAAGGATGCAGAGGACAAAACCTATGGCCCCATGCAGATTATGCATACATACACTCTACCACTGAAACAAATCCATAGCCCCAAAATAATCTTGCTTGGTATACAAGAATGGAAAAGAGACCATTTGGAGAAAGTCTAGCTCAAAATCTGCTAAACCATTTCATGAGAAGAAAGCCAATATTTCATTGATAATAGAGACATAAAGAGATAATCTGAGGAGAACTCAAGAGGTCTTACAATTTATTAGGTGTTGGGCTCAAGAAAGAGGAAAGAATTAAAGTTAGTACTACTCAACAGAGAAAAACAATGACATCATGAAGTTTGCAGGTAAATGGATGGAACTAGAAAATATCATCCTGAGTGAGGTAACCCAGACTCAGAAAGACAAACATGGTATGTACTCACTCATAAGTGGATACTAGATGTAAAGCAAAGGATAACCGGACTGCAACTCACAGCTCCAGGGAGGCTACCTAGTAAAGAGGACCCTAAGAAAGACACAGGGATCACCCAATGACAGAGAAATGTATGAGATCTATATGAGCAAACTAGATGTGATGGGGGTAATGAAGGGCAAGGGTCGAGGGAAAGAGAGCTTAGGGGAGTGGGACATCCTAGCTGGATCAAGAACAGAGAGGGAGAACAAGGAAAGAGATAGCATGATAATTGAAGACACCATGGGAATAAGAAGAAGCAGAGTGCTAGAGAGGTCCCCAGGAATCCACAAAGGTGACTCCAATATAGAATACTGGCAATGGTCGATAGAGTGCCTGAGCTGACCTACTCTGGTGATCGGATGGCTGAACACCCTAACTGTCATGATAGAACCTTCATCTAGTGACTGATGGCATCAGATGCAGAGGTCCATGGCCAAGCCCCAGGCAGAGCTCCAGGAGTCCAATCAGCGAGAGAGAGGAGGGATTATATGAGTAAGAGATATCAGGACCATGACTGGAAAAAGTACAGAGACAACAAGTCAAACTAGTGGAAACCAATAGCTGAGGAGCCCCCATGGTACTGGACTAGGCCCTCTGGATAAGTGAGACAGTTGTTTAGCTTGACTGTTTAGGGGGCCCCCAGGCAGTGAGACCAGGACCTGTCCTTAGTGCATGAGCTGGCTTTTTGGAACCTAGTGCCTGTGCTGAGATATTTTGCTCAGCCTTGGTGCAGGGAGGAGGGACTTGGACCTGCCTCAACTGAATGTACCTGGCTCTGCTGACTCCACAGGGGAGACCTTGCCTTGAAGGAGGTGGGAATGGGGAAATGGGTTGAGGGGAGGAAGACTGGGAGGTGGGAGGAGGGAAGACAGTGGAAACTGTGGTTGATATGTAAAAGGAATAGAAAATATCTTAATAAAAGTAAATAAATAAATAAGATGTGTAGGCCTGAGTATGTATGCTGGGAACTGTAGCTGAAGTTTTCCTGCCTGGCCCACAGTCAGGACAAATCTCTCTCACCTGCCAGTCCCAAGCCGCTCAAACCCGATCAAATAAACACAGACACTTATATTGGTTTCAAACTGTATGGCCGTGGCAGGCTTCTTGTTAACTGTTCTTACAGTTTAAATTAATCCATTTCTATTAATCTATACCTTGTCACGTGGCTTGTGGCTTACCGGTACTTTACATCTTCCTTGTCCTGATGGCAGCTGGCAGTGTCTCCCTCTCCAGCTTCCTGTTCTCTCAATTTTCCTCTCTGTTAGTCCCGCCTATACTTCCTGCCTGGCCACTGCCAATCAGTGATTTATTCATTGACCAATCAGCAACACATTTGACATACAGACCATCCCACAGCACCTCCCCTTTTCTTTTCTTAAAAAGGAAGGTTTTAATCTTTACACATCTCTAAAGTCAGCTTGGTATATTTGGGAATTTGGGCGTAGCTTTTCTTACTACTTCCTGTTGGAGGGGGGCGCTGTATCTTTTGGGGAAACAAAGAAAATTTTAGGATCATGGAGTAGTCCGTGAGGCTGTATCATCTGAGCCAGTTGCCTTGAAACAGTTTTGGATGTTGGATCATCTGGGCCATGGTGTCATCGGAGACCTTTTAGGGGGTCTTGGCTGGTCAAACCTGATGTATCTTATTTTGGAACAAATCCATAGCCTCTTGTTTTTTGTGGAAACAAAAGAGACTCTTTTCCAAAGCAACATATCCTTACATCCAAATTTTGAAGTCAAAGTATCTTTAAAATATACATACTGGTTTAACTCACCTTCCTTTACAATCAAATATCTCTCTGTAGTTAAGAATCCCAAAGACAACACAATCCAGACTCTCTGTGTAATAGTCATCTCTACGTGGCTTATTTTTTATATTAATTTTACTGTCTCTTTAAAGACTTTATTTTTTTAAACCATGTATTTGTTTCTATACTGTATATATCATCTTTTTTTTGTCTCTTTCAAGCCTACGTATATTTTACACACATTTTAAACTATTACATCTGAATCTGTCTTATTATGAATCTGTTGCTTTAAGCTGCAGCAGCTGTGGCTGCTGGCTCCGCCCACCTCAGCTTTCCAACGTGGCGTGGTATTTTACCATCAGCTCTGGGAACTATCATGGGTCTATGCTTTTATCCAAGCAGCGTGTAGCCCAGAAACCTCTTTTTTTGTTTTGTACTAGCAAAGGCTAAATCCACAATGTAGCTTAATGTGTCACTTGTAGAGGCCTCATTCCCGCCATACGGCAGGTCGAGCGCGCACGCCAGCAACCCGCCAGTAGCTCAAACCGGCAGCTGCCGCTAACTTGAAAGAGACAACTAGGAACTGTTTTTAGCTCCGTTTTAGAAACTTTTAACTCAGTTTTTAGGTGGAAACTCTTGCCCCACGTTGGGCGCCATTTGTAGCTGAAGTTTTCCTGCCTGGCCCACAGTCAGGACAAATCTCTCTCACCCGCCAGTCCCAAGCCGCTCAAACCCGATCAAATAAACACAGACACTTATATTGGTTTCAAACTGTATGGCCGTGGCAGGCTTCTTGTTAACTGTTCTTACAGCTTAAATTAATCCATTTCTATTAATCTATACCTTGTCACGTGGCTTGTGGCTTACCGGTACTTTACATCTTCCTTGTCCTGATGGCAGCTGGCAGTGTCTCCCTCTCCAGCTTCCTGTTCTCTCAATTTTCCTCTCTGTTAGTCCCGCCTATACTTCCTGCCTGGCCACTGCCAATCAGTGATTTATTCATTGACCAATCAGCAACACATTTGACATACAGACCATCCCACAGCAGGGACCACATCAAGAGAAATGGAAATCTAAAGATAGAACTAAAGTGTGGCAGAAAAAAAGATTTGTTTTAAGGTATAAATAGTGGTGTTTGTACCTATTACTGTTTGAATCCAAAATGACCTCTCTCTCAGGCTCTTATTTTAAATGTTCAGTCTCTAGTTTTTTGCTCTACTTTCAAGGCTGTGAAGCTTTTTGAGGGTGGATGTTGGTTGCCAAACTTAGAACATAGTAGGCCAGACATTGAAGACTGAAGTCAATTCATTAAAAACAACACATTTCCTACTGGGACAATAAAGAAGACACCTTCATGGAAGGACCCCAGCCTCAAAGTTTCCAAAACAAACTCACTGCAAAATTTTTCATCTAAAAGGATAGTGTTGGAAAATACAGAGCAACAAGGATGACATGCCAAACAAAATGTTCACCTCAGGAAGTATATTTATGGGTTCAGATTCTCAGGCACATAGAGGTCACTGTAGATATGTTCCAAGGGGACCTACCTATTTCTTAGATGAGAAGAGAATGTGACATCATCTATATGATGCTAGTTTTGCACACATACAAAAATGAAAGACTCATGGTTCATGATAGATGTAGACGAATTTCTAAATGGTCTTATTAAATAAAAAACACAGAGCCAAATATAGGGGTGAAAGCCTTATAGATCAGGGGAATAGGAATAGCCACCAGCCAACCTTACCTCACCAGATCAGCAGTTTCCAAATGCAAGCTACTTCCTCTCCTACCTGTGCCTTTATTGCCTTGCTGTTCTGCCCTCTCATTGGCTCTTAACCCAGCTACCTCACTTCCTTGTCACTACCTGTCTGTACAGACCTCCAAGTCTCTATTGTTGGTACTGGGATTAAAGGCATGTGTCACCACGCTTGGCTTTGTTCCCTAGTATGGCCTTGAACACACAGAGACCCTGCCTGCTAAGTAATAGGATTAAGGGCATGTGCTACCACTGCTTGACTTTTGTGTTTACTTAAAATGGCTTGCTATTTCCTCTGATCTCCAGGCAAACTTTATTAACATAAAAATAAAATATCACTACATTTCAGCACAGATAAAATTGGTACATATACACAATGGAATACTACTCAGCAGAGAAAAACAATGACATCATGAGGTTTGCAGACAAATGGATGGATCTAGAAAAAATCATCCTGAGTGAGATAACCCAGGCTTAGAAAGACAAACATGGTATGTACTCACTCATAGGAGGATACTAGATATGGAACAAGGATGACTAGACTGCTACTCACATCACCAGGGAGGCTACCTGGAAAACAGGACCCCAAGAAAGACACGGGGATCACCCAATGATGAAGAAATGGAAGAGATCTACATGAACAGCCTGGACATGAGTGGGGGTAATAAAGGGCAAGGGTCGAGGGAAAAGAGCTTGGAGGAGTGGGACATCCCAGCTGGATCAACAACAGAGAGAGAGAACAAGGAATAGAAGACCATGGTAAATGAATACCACATGAGAATAGGAAGAAGCAAAGTGCTAGAGAGGCCCACAGAAATCCACATTGATACCCCCACAACAGACTGCTGGCAATGGTCGAGATACAGCCAGAACTGACCTATTCTGGTGATGGGATGGCCAAACACCCTAATTGTCGTGCTAGAAACCCCATCCAACTACTGAGGGATCTGGATGCAGAGATCCATGGCTAGGCACGGGGTGGGTCTCTGGGAGTCCAATTAGCGAGAATGAGGAGGGTTTATATGATGACCTGAATTCAATTTCAGGAACCAATATGATAGAAGGAGAGATTGTCTTTCGTAAAGTTATGCTCTCACCTTCACAAGTATGTCATAGCACACACACACACACACACACACACACACACACACACACACTCACACACACCCCAAATTTTTAAATGTAAAAATGTCAGCAAGCACTTACTAATAAGCATAATGAACAATATGCAAAATCCTACACATAAAACTATAAAATATTATGAAAGACAGACCAAGACTGAGAATAGCAGTGCATCCTTATATTGGCAGCATTAAGAAAAAGAATAAGACAGGAAGAAGGTGTTTTGGCAGTCAGGAAAGCATGCACAGCATGTTCAAGTCTAGGGTAAATGATGAATATTTTTTTTTCTCAAAAAATTCAAAATTAGTTATTATTGGAGTGTTACTCTGTTAATGAATAAAGTTTTACTATGATACTGGCACTTCTCTTCCACAAAGTAATCCCAATAAAAGTCCTAGTAAATATTTTTCTGGAATTGGCAAACTAGTACTCAAGAAGAAACAGAACAAAGCTGGACTTCACACAATCAGATATCCAAACTCATAAAACTATAGTTAATAAGACAGTGTGCAGCCGGGTGGTGGTGGTGCATGCCTTTAATCCCAGCACTCGGGAGGCAGAGGCAGGCAGATCTCTCTGAGTTTGAGGCCAGCCTGGGCTGCAGAGTGAGTTCCAGGATAGGCTCCAAAGATGCACAGAGAAACCCTGTCTCGAAAACAAAAGAAAACAAAACAGACAGTGTGCTATTGTTAAGAATGCTAAAATACACCAATGTAATTGAATAGAGTCCAAAACAGATACAATGAAGAGAAATAGAGCTTCGCCCAAACCCATGTGCGCACATGCACACAGGGACACATACACACAGAGAGAGACAGAGAAACATGAGAATCAAGGGGGAAACAAGTGGCTTTACCAGAGACACAAGTCAATTCTAGTTGTACTCTAGGTCTAAATATAAAAGCATAAAAATATATAGAGGAAGTACATTAAATAAATCTACATGACCTGGAATAAGAAAAGATATTCTGTTAAGCATTTTTTCTGCATCATATTACAAATAAAAAAATACTTGAGAAAATCAACTTAAAGGATGATTAGATCTATTTCAGTCCAAGTTTTAAAGTTTACTACCATAGTTATTTTATTTCATTATGTCTGGTCCTGAGGTGAGGCAGAATTTCACAGTGAAGAACATGTAGTGAATGGAAGTGTCTAACCACATAGTAACCAGAAAGCAGGGGAAAAGGGCAACAGGGGAGCCTTCAACCATGTCTGTAAAGACAGGAGTCCCAATCTACCAAGTTTTCCATCATCTTCCAATAGTACATTAAGTTGTGATTTCATCAATAGACTAATCCATTGATGAGGTCTGCACTTCATGACTTCCCAAAGACTTCAGCTCTGAATACTACTACAGTGGTGTCTTAGTTACTGTTTCTATTTCTATGAAGAGACACCATGACCAAGACCACTCTTATAAAAGAGCCGGGCAGTGGTGGCACATGCCTTTAATCCCAGCATTCAGGAGGCAGAGCCAGGCGGATCTTTGTGAGTTCGAGGCCAGCCTGGTCTACAGAGCGAGATCCAGGAAAGGCACAAAGCTACACAGAGAAACCCTGTCTCAAAAAACCAAAAAAAAAGGGAAAAAAAAAGAAAAGAAAGCATTCAATTAGGGGCTTCTACAGTTTTAGAGAGTTAGTCCATGATCATCATATAGAGAAACAGACAGCTATGGTGCTGCAGCATGCCTGAGAGCTTTCCATCCTGATCTGAAGGTAACAGGTAAGTAAAGAAAGAGACACTGGGCTCAGGACACACTTTTGAAACCTCAAAGCCCACCCCCATGGGCACACCTCCTCCAACAAGAATGCATCTACTCCAACAAGGCCCCATCTCCTAATCCTTCTCAAAAATCAAAATTACAAAGATATCAGAAAAGGAAAAGTTGAAAAGACTAATAATACTAAATGGAAGCATCCATGTAGAGTAACTAGAACTCTTACAATGTGCTGATGGAAATGTTAAATGTTATAAATCTTTTTGAAAAATTATGAGCTATTTACACAAAGTTAAATATACATTTACCATGTGACTCTAAAATCTGCTCCAAGGTATTTACTTGAAAAACAAAAACATATTTGCATTAAAATAATTGCATATGAATGTTTATTGCTGTTCTATTTTTGACAGCCAAATGCACAATCAACTCAAAAGGCCTCTAGGCAATGCACAAATGAACAACTAATTGTGTGTCTGCTGTATTTTCAATCTGAAATGTTTCCCAGTTTAAAAACTTGCTTCCCAGCTTGGTACCATTAATAGTAGAAAATTTAGAAGGTGGAGTTTAGTCGAGATGTTTGCTTGTTGGAGTGGGGGCATACTGTTAAAGGGCATTATGGGGTTCAGTTTCTTAATTCTCTTTTTCTTTATTTTATACCCTGCCATTAGGTGAATGGATTCTTTTCTCTCATGTGTTATTGTCATGAGGTGCTACCACAAGTCGATATCAAGGTGCCAGTCATGGATGGAAACCTCAAAATAGTGAGCTCAAATCAACCTTTATAAGTAGAACGACTCCAGGATTTTCTTACAACAAAGAAAACTGACTAACAGCATACGAGCAATGGAAGACTAATTAAAAGTAAAAAAGAAAATTGCTTATACATGTGACAATGTAGATGAATCTCTAAATCAGTAAGAAAGCTTATAGTGACTGGATCTAAAAGACTGTGTGGCCGAACAGTGAATTATAACAACTTTTGGAAAAGGAAGAAATAAAAGGATTAGTATACAGATTCATGAATGCCATTGATTAGCGAGGGTATAAGAATTTGAGTGCAACCAATCATAAGGAAACCTTTGAAATTATGAAAATAATTGTGATGGCATTTACATGACTGGAAAAAAATTTGAAGGGAGGTTTTTTTTTTTTTTTTTTTTGGTTTTTCGAGACAGGGTTTCTCTGTGTAGCTTTGCGCCTTTCCTGGAACTCGCTTTGGAGACCAGGCTGGCCTCGAACTCACAGAGATCCACCTGGCTCTGCCTCCCAAGTGCTGGGATTAAAGGCGTGCGCCACCACCGCCCGGCCTTTTTTTGTTTGTTTGTTTTTGTTTTTTTTTTTGTTTTTTTTTTTTTTTTTGGTTTTTCGAGACAGGGTTTCTCTGTGTAGCTTTGCGCCTTTCCTGGAACTCACTTGGTAGCCCAGGCTGGCCTCGAACTCACAGAGATCCGCCTGCCTCTGCCTCCCGAGTGCTGGGATTAAAGGCGTGCGCCACCACCGCCCGGCTGAAGGGAGGGTTTTAAGACTGTGGAACCAAGGCTGCTGGCCAAAGACTCAAGGTCACCTTCCTGCCTCAGTCTCCCAAGTGCCAAGATTACAAGAATGCACTAATTTGCCTAGCAATGGGTGGAAGTATTTTAAGCCTTAACTAAATGTACTTTGTTTGCAAAGGGACGAGGAATAAATTTTATGAAACTGATTTTTAAAGGCAAATGGCAAAGCATTAAAGAAGATTAAAATCACTAATGAAAATTTAATATTAAATGCTCTTTAATTAACAGTAAAATGTTCAATGCAAGAGAATAAAATATATTTCAATTATAAAAATATAATCATGACTGACAAAGATACTGTTAAGTACAAAAGGGTGCACACCTGCCCCACAGCTGCTCAGAAGACTAGCGCCCAGGAGTTCAGAACCAGCTTCTGAAATACTGCAAACCTCAGCCCTTTAAATAGACATAATTAAGGAACTAAAAAGGTCAAAGACACATCATAGAAAAAATTATTATAAAACATAACTAGATGGGAACAGCATGAAAAATTATCTTCTCTGTAAAGGAAACTGTCAAACATAAGAACCAGCATTTTCAGAACTTTTGCAAAATAAGACTTGCACCCATCCAGGAAAGATTTTTCAAGTTGGTTCTTGTGAGAAGTATTTTCACTTACAGTGTTCCTATCCCTTTCTTTCTAGTTCTGATACCCTTGAAGATTAATAGCTAGCTGTCATGTGGGAAAGCAGGAGCCTGGCAAGCATGGGAAAGACAGCATAAGATGTAAACTACTTCAAAGCCCCATTCCCAGAGAAATGCCATAGCTTTACATGACTGCTAGTTCTCCAGAACACTCAATTGAAAACTTTTTTTGGGGGGCAAGTTTTAGGGCTTGCCCAAAGCTAAAAAAGACTTTTCCCCCCAAGGAAGTCTAATGAAAGCATCTAGGGGTAGTTTGAATTTTAGGCTGTCTGAGGAGGTTGACAAGTGTTGGCAAGAATGCTAAGCTGAAAAACCAAAAACCTAAAAAAGACAATCTGAGAAATGAGATATATATATTCTTCGGAGTTGAGAAAGCCACTAGCCAGAAGTAAAGACTCAGGCAGTGCTTTCTGTTGTCTGCCTGAGTATTTAAGTTTTGCACCAAAATGCATACAGAGATTCTCATTAATAACTGGCAGAATAATTGGTTTCAGGGACTTAAGAAAATTTCTGTCATTTTGTCAGGTTATAGCTCAGTGAGAGGAGACATCAGAGATTACACACAGCAAAGAATACATACTCTACATCAATAATCAACAACACTAAAAATAAAAACAAACAAATGTTAGGCTGGGCAACCATCTAACTTCTGGTGCTGACACATTAATTAATATTATTTAAAATGTCCAGTCTGGGACTGATAATATGTGAGATATACAAAGAAACAACAACAAAAGATGTATAGCACATACATAAGAAAAAAGAAATTATGGAAACTATTCCTAGAAAAGCTCAATGTTAGGCATACCGGATAAAAATTTTACAATAAGCCATTTCAAATACGGTCAAAGAATTCAAGGGTATTGTGGTAAAAAATTATATATAAATTATCTTAAGGAGATTAAGAAAAAAGAGATCTTAAAGGCCGGGCAGCACTGGCACATGTCTTTAATCCCAGCACTCAGGAGGCAGAGCCAGGCAGAACTCTGAGTTCAAGGCCAGCCTGGTATACACAGCAAGATCCAGGACAGGCACCAAAACTACACTGAGAAACACTGTCTCGAATGAACCAGAAAAAGAGAGAGAGAGAGAGAGAGAGAGAGAGAGAGAGAGAGAGAGAGAGAGAGAGAGAGAGAGAGAGAGAGCTCTTAAAGAAATTAAGCAATAGGAAAATTCAATACTCCAAATGAAAAAGCTATAAAAGTTAGCACAACAGCAGATGTGAGCTAAACAAAAATGTAAGATAACACAGGAAGACACACATTTCTGTTTCAAAACTTGCTGCAAACCAACACAGATTAACACAATGTGGTACTAGTACAGCCTCCTATTCCATGGGATATGGTTGGCAAAACAGAAAAAAAAATCTTACATTAAGATCTGCTAATTTTCCACAAAAATTCAAGGCTATGAACTTGAAAGAGAGCAAGGAGGGGTATATGGGGATTTTGAAGAAGGATGAGAAGGAGAAATGATGTAATTATATACCAATATCCAAAAAAATTAAGAAATAATTTTTAAAATCTTAACAAATGAGAAAATTTTATTATTATTATTATTATTATTATTATTATTATTATTATTATTAAGAAATGTTCTATTCATTTTACATACCAACCACAGATTCCCCCCTTCTCCCTTGTAGCTGAAAGTTTTCCTGTTCAGACCCAAGTAAACACACAGAGGCTTATATTAATTAAAACTGCTCAGCCATTAGCTCAGGCTTACTACCAACTAGCTCTTACATTTAAACTCAGTCCATTTCTGTTAGTCTATGTGTTGCAACATGTTCTGTGGCTTTACCTGTGTGCCATTACATGCTGCTCCCTGGACAGCAGGCTGGTGATTCCTGACTCAGCCTTCCTCTTCCCAGAAATCTCCTTGTCTGCTTATCCCACATATACTTCCTGTCTGGCTACTGGCCAATCAGAGTTTTATTAAACCAGTGTATAAAAGCATTATCCCACACCATTGCCCCTTTTCTGCCTAAACAAAAAGGAAGGTTTTAACATAGTAAAATTATATATAATATAACAGTTATCAAGCAAGAATTACAGTTATAATATCTAATCAATTTGTATTTGGCAAAATTAAAGAAAATGTTCTATCTATCCAATATTTGTGAGTTTAAAGTTTCATATCTAATTTATCTTTTATCATAAAGAAGAAAAATTATAACTATCTAGTCATCAACTACATCAAAGACACCAGAAGAATATAATGTTACCTAAGTAAACAGGAAGAACATTGTAAACAACTTCCAAAAATCTAGAATGACCAAGACAGCTGGCTGGATGGACAGTCATTGAAAGTTTCTCTGCAGCGTTGGGGAATCCATGTTCATCACACAGGCCAAAAGTCTCTCAGTAAATTCTCTTGGTGTCCTGTAGAATGTCTGGCAGTTTCTTCTGCAAAACAGGAACCTAAAGGTCCATCTCTCCTTGCAAAGTTCAGTGGTCACCTTCCTAGGGGTTATGCATGTCTAGTCGATACAACATTTTGTCAAGCAGTCCAGGCAATAAAAGTTTCTTGCCCAAATGGCTATTTTTGCCAAGAAGAATATAAACTCCATATGGAGTGTCTTCAATGCCCATCTAACAAAATAAGCTTCAAACCAAAATCAAAAGAGATCAGAAGAACATTACATACTCATCAAAGGAAAGACCCAACAAGATGAAGTCTCAATTCTGAACATTTGTGCCCCAAATACAAGGGCACCCACATATGTAAAAGAAACATTACTAAAGCTTAAATCACACATCAAACCCCACACATTGGTAGTGGGAGACTTCAACAAATACTCTTTTTTTTTTCATATTTTAGCCATTTATTTGATAAATATTTATCTTCTTTTTTTGTTTTTGTTTGTTTGCTTTATTTTGCAATACAATTCAGCTCTACCTATCAGCCACGGATTCCCTTGTTCTCCCCCCTCCGGCCCCCCTCACCTTCCCCCCAGCCTACCCCCCATTCCCACCTCCTCCAGGGCAAAGCCTCCCCCGAGGACTGAGATCAACCTGGTAGACTCAGTCCAGGCAGGTCCAGTCCCCTCCTCCCAGGCCGAGCCAAGCGATCCTGCATAGGCCCCAGGTTTCAAACAGCCAACTCATGCAATGAGCACAGGACCCGGTCCCACTGCCTGGATGCCTCCCAAACAGATCAAGCCAATCAACTGTCTCACCCATTCAGAGGGCCTGATCCAGTTGGTGACCCCTCAGCCATTGGTTCATAGTTCATGTGTTTCCATTCGTTTGGCTATTTGTCCCTGTGCTTTATCCAACCTTGGTCTCAACAATTCTCGCTCATATAAACCCTCCTCTTTCTCGCTAATTGGACTCCCAGAGCTCCACCCAGGGCCTAGCTGTGGATCTCTGCATCCAGTTCCCCTCAGTCACAACTACTCTTACCACTGAACCGATCTGCCAGACTGAAACTTAACAGAGAAATAGGGAGTCTAACAGATGTTATGACTCAAATGGACTTAATAGATATCTACAGAACATTCCAAACTAACAAAATATAACTTCTCAGCACCCCATGGAACCTTCTCTAAAATTGACCACAAACTTGGTCACAAAGCAAATCTCAACAGATACAAAAAAGTTGGAATAACGTCCTGTATTCTGTTGGACCACCATGGCTTAAAGTTAGATTTCAACAACAAAAATTACAGAAAGCCCATAATCTTATGGAAACTGAATAATGCAAAACTGAATCACCAATGGGTCAAGGAAGAAATAAAGAAAGAATTAAAATACTTCCTAGAATTCAATGAAAATTAATATACAACATACTCAAACTTATGGGACACTATGAAGGCAATGCTAAGAGGAACGTTCGTGGCACTAAATGCCCACATAAAGAAGTTGGAGAAATCTCACACTAGTGACTTAATAAAACACCTAAAAGCTCTAGAACAAAAAGAAGCAAAGTCGGGCCGGGCGGTGGTGGCGCATGCCTTTAATCCCAGCACTTGGGAGGCAGAGGCAGGCGGATCATTGTGAGTTCAAGGCCAGCCTGGTCTACAGAGCGAGATCCAGGAAAGGCGCAAAGCTACACAGAGAAACCCTGTCTCAAAAAAAAAAAAAAAAAAAAAACCAAAAAAAAAAAAAAAAGAAGCAAAGACACCCAGGAGGAATAGACACCAGGAAGTAATCAAATTGAGAGCTGAAATCAATAAAATAGAAACGAAGAGAATGATACAAAGAATTAATGAAAAAAAAGAGTTGGTTCTTTGAGAAAATCAACAAGATAGTTAAGTCTGTATCCAAACTAATCAAAAGACAGAGAAAGAGAAACCGGCATTGGACCAAACTAGGCCCTCTGAATGTGGATGACATTTGTGTGGCTTGAAGTGTTTGTAAGGCCCCTAGCAGTAGGACCAGAATTCATCCCTGGTGCATGAACTTTTTGGATGGCTTTTTGGAGCCCCTTCCTTATGGTGGGATAACTTGCTCAACCTTGATGCAGGGGGGAATGGCTTGGGCCTGCCTAAACTTGGTATGCCAGATATTGTTGACTCCCCAAAGGAGACCTTACCCTCTCAGAGGAGTACATTGAGTGTGGGGTGGAGGAAATGTGGGGAGGGAGCAGGAGAAGTGGAAGGATAGAGAACTCAGGGTGGTATGTAAAATAAATAAATAAATAACCATTCTGAATATTTTAAACTTTAAAGTGTTTCCTTTAAAATCAGGAAGAAAACAGTGATACAATTGTTGTTGCTTTCATTCAAACATACAGTGAAGAAGTCATAGAAATAAAACAAAAATAGAAGTCATCAGGTCAAAAAGAAAAAAGAAAAGAAAAATGATACTGCTAGTATTCACAATAACATATAGTTTGCTGGTTTGCTGTTGAGAAAGACCTATGCTTCTTTTCCAGAGTGCAGCAATTTCCCAGGAAACTCACAATTGGGGGGAATCGTTAAACTAAGTCTCAGTAAGAGAATGTGAGTGTAAGTGATGCCTGTCATTTTAGTCACAGTCGTTAAATGGACATGCTTGCACACTCATTTAGCTGGAAGCCAAGCCCGAGGCCATGCTTGGACTTTAAGAAGCAAAGTTCCCTGTGTCCTCAGCTCACCAGGTCACAGGCTAGTCCCTCTCAATATGTACATTGAACTTTCTGTTTAATGACAAACTACTATTGAAATTCGACACTCAGATTTATTTGGTATTTCTATCAGAAAACCAACTCTAAATTGATATATTCATAAAATATATAATCACCAATAAAGGAAATGCAAAGAAGAGGCCAGAGAAATGGCTCATGTCTCAGTGGTTAACAGCATTTTTACTCTTGCAGAGGACCAAGCTTCAATTCCCATAACCTACCTAGAGGCTCACAACATTCTTTAACTCCAGTTCCAGAAGATCTGATACCTCTTCTGATCTCCATGGGCATGACATACATGTAGTGTGTATACACATGCAGGCAAACACGTACCTTATAAGCAAACTATGCAGTTCTTTGGCATGTGTCCAAAGTTTTTGACATCCTACTCCAGATTCTTGCTCAGTCTTGTTCATTACCACACCACTCTATTCACATAGACTAGGAAAAGGAAATAACCTAAATAACTTTCAACTAATGAATGGGTAATGAGAATGCAGTTCATATACACTGTGGAATACTATTCATCTGTAAAGAAAATGAAATCTAGAGGCAAAGGGATGGAACTAGAAAATATTGTATTAAGTGAATTAACCCAGACACAGAAAGTCAAATGGCACATTTGTTCTCATTCTTCTGTGATTCCTGCCTCCAAAACTTCAGATGTGAATATGAAACCTGGAGTAACTGCAGAAACTATGAAAGTCAAGTGGTAGCACAGAGGGGAGGGCATGATGTGAGAGCAAATAGTGAAAACAGGGGAGGTTTTCATTGGAGTGGAGAGAAGGTGGTCAATACAAATGGGGATGGAGGGGAAGAAGTGGAAATAACAGTAAGGTTGCTGGAAAAAAAGCCATAGTGGTTGTGCTGGCTAGTTTTGTGTCAACTTTACACAAACTAGCATCATCTGAGTGGAGGGAGCCTCAACTGAGAAAATGACTCCATATGATTGGGCTGTAGGCAAGCCTGTAGGGCATTTTCTTAGTTAGTGATTGGTGGGTATGGCCCAGCAAACTGTGCGTGGTGCAATCTCTGGGCTGGTGGTTCTGGGTTCTATAATAAAGCAGGCTGAATAAGCCATGGGTACAATCTAGTAAGCAGTATTCCTTCATGGCCTTTGCATCAGCTCCTGCCTCCAGGTTCCTGTCCTGACTTCCTTCGATGATGAACAGTGATATGGAAGTGTGAGCCAAATAAATTCTTTCATCCTCAACTCATTTTTGAGTCATGGTGCATCATCACAGCAACAGAAACCCTAACTAAGACAATGATTATTTTATCTAAAATTACTTGTGTGTGTGTGTGTGTGTGTGTGTCTGTGTCTGTGTCTGTGTGTGTGTATACATCTGTACTTTAAATGAAAATTTCCCCAGCTGAGCTGTCATTGTTTCTACAAAAAGCCATAGACTGTCTAGCAAAAATCCCCAGTACCAGGGATGAAACACTCCCTTTTGAGTTGTTGGTAAGGGGAGTTTGAGAGTCCCAAAACCATATGGGGTATTGACATTGCCCTTGACTATCTCACAGAAGTTGGAGGTAAGTCTCTCTTGCTGAAAATACCATGTGCTTCAGACACAGGACTGGAAGGATCCAAGCTGGATCTGACCTGAAAGTCTGCACCCTGAGGACTAGTTTTCATAGTACTGGGTGTTGTGCAAGCAGCCAAGGGAAGGAAACAGCAAATACACCTACCCAGCTGTGACACCAAAGTACCGCAGTGACCAGCTTGGCAAAATACATTAAGTATGTACTGTGGAATAATTGTTTTGTACACTGTGAAGATGTGTCTTTGCCAAGTCACCTTCTAATTGCTTTAATAAAGAGCTGAATGGCCAATAGCTAGGCAGAAAGAGGTTACACAGGACTTCTGGGCAGAAAGAGAGCAAGAGAGATGAATCTAGGTGTGTGACAGACACCAGGGGACATGTAGAGGAAACAGGAGGTGAAAGACGGAAGAGAGGTAAAAAGCCATGAAGCAAAACAAAGATTGATATAAATGGGTTAATTTAAGTTATAAGAGCTAGTGAGACAAGCATAACCTATAGGCTGAGCTTTTCATAATTAATAATATGGCTCCATTCTTTTTTCTTATTGTGAGCTGGAGGCTCAAAGGAAAAAAAAATCTGCCTACAAGTATGCATCATCAACTCTTACATCTTGGCTACAACCAACAGAATACCGAGGATGGTGGCACATGTGTTTAATCCCAGCATGCAGGAGGCAGAGGCAGGGGGATCTCTGTGATTGTGAGACCAGCCTGGTCTACACAATGGTTTCCAGTCTAGCTAGGTCCAGACTGTAAAACCTTGACTCAAAAAAAGGAGATAATGAAATTGGGCTGTAATTAAAACCGTGATTTTGAATGTACCTATTGTCACAAATTGTGTATTGTGACTCAGTGCTATGCTGAGAAGGATCAAGAAGTGAGTGGAATGTCCTAATTGTCTCTTCGCTTGTTCACTGGCTCACTTACAAGGTGAGGGGAGCTCTGCTGGCCTGGCTGTCTTCTGCCACGTTTCTTTTTTATTTTAATTTTTTATATACTTTTTTTTTCATTTTACTTACCAAACCCTGTTCTCCCTCCCTCCCCTAATCCCGCTTCCCCCCAAGTTCTCCTCATCCCATCCCCCGGCAATCGGACCAGGTCTTATCCTGGGTACACGAAATGGCTTTATTTTTTAATTTTTTAATTCAATTTACATACCAACTACAGATCGCCCTCTCATCCCTCCTCCATGTCCTCCCTCCTTCCCCCCCAACGCCCCATCCCCTCCTCCAAAAGGGTTAGTCCTTCCATGTGGGAACAGGAAAGCCTGGTACATTCAGTTGAGTCGGGACCCAACTCCTCCACCATGTGTCAAGAGTGAGCAAGGTGTCCCACCACAGGTAATGGGATCCAGAAAGCCAGATCATGCACCAGGGATAGATCCTGATCCCACTGCCAGGGGCCCCTCAAAGAGACCAAGTGTCTCCCGAATGCAGAGGGTAGTATAGTCCCATGAGGGCTCCACAGCTGTTGGTCTAAAGTTCCTGAGTTTCCACGAACTTGGTCCAGTTGTCTCTGTAGATTTCCCCATCATGATCCTGACCCTGCCTTCCTCATTCTTATTCTCACTCTTCAACTGGCTCCTGGAGCTCGGCCTGGTGCTTGGTTGTGGTTCTCTGTACCTGCTTCCATCAGTTACTGGATGAAGGCTCTATGATGACAGGATATTCACCGATCTGATTACCAGGGTAGGCCAGTTCAGCCACCTTCTCCACTATTGCTAGTAGTCTAATCTGGGGTCATTCTTGTGGATTCCTGGGAATTCCCCTAGCACCAGGTTTCTCCCTAGTCCCATAATGACACCCACTATCGAGATATCTCTTTCATTGCTCTCCCACTCCAACTGCCCCAGCTTGACCATGTTCTCACTCCCCATCCCCTTCCCCCACTGCCCCCCTCACCCCCAGTTTACTCATGTAGATATCCTCTGTTTCTCCTTCCCAAGGTGATCCATGTGTCCCTCTTAGTGTCCTCCTTGTTTCCTAGCTTATGAATTGCCTTTTTAGAGCCCATTCCCTATGGTGTGATGCCTTATTCTGCCTTGTTTCTATGATAACACTTGTGAAGAGGGAGATTCTCTAAGTCTACAGAACTAAGATCACGGAAATTAACAAAGAAATCTATCATTTTATCCCAATCATGAGCTCCTTGTCAGGTCCCTCTTTGATAAAGAACAGGCCTAACCAAACACCCTAATTGTTGTGCTAGAAACCTCATCCAACTACTGAGGGATCTGGATGCAGAGATCCATGACTAGGCCCTGGGTGGATCTCTGGGAGTCCAATCAACGAGAATGAGGAGGGTTTATATGAGCGAGAATTGTTGAGACCAAGGTTGGATAAAGCACAGGGACAAATAGCCAAATGAATGGAAACACATGAACTATGAACCAATGGCTGAGGGGTCCACACTGGATCAGGCCCTCCGAATGGGTGAGACAGTTGATTGGCTTGATCTGTTTGGGAGGCATCCAGGCAGTGGGACCAGATCTTGTGCTCATTGCATGAGTTGGCTGTTTGAAACCTGGGGCCTATGCAGGATTGTTTGGCTCGGCCTGGGAGGAGGGGACTAGACCTACCTGGACTGAGTCTACCAGGTTGACCTCAGTCTGTGGGGAAGGCTTTGCCCTGGAGGAGATGGGAATGGGGGGGGGGCGTTGGGGGGAAGGTGAGGGGGACGGGAGGGGGGAGAACAAGGGAATTCGTGACCAATATGTAGAACTGAATTGTATTGCAAAATAAATTAAAATAAATTAAAAAAAAAAAAAAGAACAGGCCTAAAACAAAACTCCAGGTTGTTGTATAGTCTAATTTTTTTCACTACCAGAAGGTTTTCTGAGAAATTTCAAATTAAAATGTGTCTTGTATCGCAGGTTACCCCGTCCTATCAGTCTTATGTATAATGTTGTTCAGAGAGAGCAGTTAGGAGCCTCACTTCATAGAAAAGACACACTAAGTTCAATGACTTGAGAAAAAGGTTTTGTTTTAATGTGTCCTGTAGAGATTTTTTAAGTGCTTCTTTCCTATACAAAAGAAAAATTATTCTCAAAGCAAATATTACAAGACAGCTAAGTTCTACTTAGGAGATGTATGAAGATGGATTAGACGATTCTACACATAGGGAAAACATTCTAATTAAGAGACTTTAAAAGCTACTGTAGATGTTTATTTGATACTAGCAATGTGGTCAGTTATCAAAAATATTTCTCTTCATCACAAAATAGTAAGGATTTAAAAAGTCCAAAGGGAAAAATCTAGAAGCTTTAAAAATTTGTTTCAACTGAGCCCTAATTCTTCTAAAACGGGTCTCCAAAATCTTGAGTAGAATTATCATACTCCATAATGAAATGCTTGAGTTCTTCAACATGTTGCTCACCTATTTCATGCAAACTCTGCTTCATTGCAAACTGTATAGATTTTTCTAATGAACGATCCTTTTCAACCAGCCTTTCCACCACCATCCCGAAAGTTTCACAGACTTGTCGGTAAACCTTCTCAATTTCTGTGATTTTTGATGCAATCGCTTTTGAACGACTGCTAAACTCGCTGTCTTCACACAATTCTGGGCCAGCTGTTGTGTTTGACTCGGGTTCTTCTGTCTGGTTGATACATAATGGTGCCTTGGATCCCTTCGGGCCAGCTGTTGTGTTTGACTCGGGTTCTTCTGTCTGGTTGATACATAATGGTGCCTTGGATCCCTTCGGGCCAGCTGTTGTGTTTGACTCGGGTTCTTCTGTCTGGTTGATACATAACGGTGCCTTGGATCCCGTCTCAAACTCGGGAATTTCAGCCAAGTTATTTTCTTCTGACTTCTTGGGATTTTCATTAGCCCACTTGCTTGCAGCATCAGCCTGTTCCTTCTCAGTCAGCCGGCGGGGGCTTTTGAACACCTTGGATGAAGAACTTGAGGGCACAGTATCTCTTGATGTTTTCAAAAACTGGATGGCTCTCTCTCTACATCTAAGCCGAGAATGATGGAAGGAGCGCATCCTGCTTCTCCTGCTGACACTGGAGCCAAATCTGCTGGGTAGGGAGTCCTTCCCGTCCACACGTGATTCTCTCAAAAAAGGAGCGCCCCGTTCATGGGGAGATCGTTGTCTTGAATAATGGGAAGAATAGAAACGTCTTCTTCTAAAGTCATTTCTCATGACCCTGTATTCAGGCTGTCGGCTTGTGGCATACTCATCTCTTGACCATCGGGAGCCATAAGGGCCTCTTTTGTAGGGTGGGCCACTTCTTGGATTCTGAGAAAAACAGCGGCCCTCATCCCATTTTTGGTAATCAATGTGATAGTAGTATCTACCGTAGCCTCCTTCATCGGGTCTGGCTAGCAGAGATGATCTCTTGTCTCCCAGAGGCGGTCTCTTGGGCACGTTAATTAATCTATGGTTGCCATCACTGGGATGGTTCCAAGGAGGCTCTTGTTTTCCTGGAAGTCGCTTGTAGTCATAACATCCCTGCGCTTGAGTTCCTGGAAGTCGCTTGTAGTCATACCATCCCTCAGACCACATCTCATACCTTGTGGAAGCCACTGGACTTCTGCTAACAGAAATGCGTACTGCCCTTCCTGTTCACTTTCAATTTTCAACCATACTCATGGCTCAGTTCAAGAATCTGTTATTGTCTAAAAATTCGTCATCAGAACTCTCCAACACGTACGTTCCACCGCTCCTGCTGAAACCCCACCAACAGCTCTCTAATTAGACTTAGGCCCACTCAACAGCAGGGAAATCATGCCAGGTACTTGAAAGCTAGGAAATTAGCTGGGGCTAGTGAGGTCATGCATCATAGAGGAGAATGCAGTACTACCACTTGACTAAATCAGTACAATTCCTAAGTGAATTCCACTTACTACAAATAAGTGTAGCTCTCACCCCTCACCAAAAAAAGCTTCTCTTTGCAACAGAGAGAGACCATTGAAGAAAACCGCAACCACTCAAATTCAGAGAACAAGTGATTGTGGGGTGTCTAGCCCCAAGATACACACACACACACACACAGACACACACACACACACACACACACACACACACACACACATATATATATATATATAAGGCCTAAGGCTCAGGGAGCATCATTAAGAGGAGGAGGAAAGATTGTAGGAACCAGAAATGAAAGGGAAGCTTCACCCATGATATTTCAACAATATGACTTTCTAAACAAAACCTGAACAAGGACAATACCAATCAATATGCTAACTTAAAAGGAGGAAATCTAATAATTTATTATTCTAATAAATTTCATTTATTAATAAATTTTATTCTAATAAATTTCATTATTGAAAAAATTAAAGTACCTTAAAATAAAATTAATAATGTGGGAGAGCAATTCTATAGGCCATTATAAAGTTTTATTGGAAGATAATCAACAAGACACATAAATGGAGATAAATATCTATCTGAATTCTTGTATCAATATATCAACTCTAACAAATCTCATAAACAGATTTAATGGTTCTAACAAAAATCCCAACAGAGACTTTTAAGAAATTTGACAAGTTGAATCTGAACTTCACAAGTTACAGTGAAGATTCAAGAATAGGTAAGAAATGCCTGAAGAACAAGAAAGAGGAAAGGGGAAACAGGGCAGGGAAAAAGATAAATATGAAAACTTGCTCTTCCAGATCTCAGGACTGAAAAGTCCATAGACATGGAAGCTGTGTGGTTTTACTATAAAACAAAAACAATAATCAATGGAACAGAATTGATATAGCAGTCATGTACTCACATACTTCAGAGTACAGATTCAAAATACTACAAAAAATGTCATAACACTGTGGCCTTTTATTTTCATTGACCCTATTGTTGAAATTACCCATACTTGAGTCATAGAACATGGCAGAATCAAGTTGGTAATGACCTAAATATTTCATCCCTGCTGGCTACTTTTCATGTGCTGGAAGATGCTATGCAGGCTACCAAAGGAGAAAAGTAATCATCAGTCATAACTATCTATGAAACCTTTGAGCTACAACAACGATCAGCATAACACATGGCCATTGGTGTAATAGTAGCTCAAATAGTATTGGTGTACCCAACCACTTTTTGATTGGATTTGAGTTCCTCTCCACAAGATGAAACCCATACTGTCACCATTATCAGACCAAGAACATACAGCTAGCAGTCATAGGCCCTAGGGGAGAACTTACTACTGGTATGCCGCTAAATGGACATAGTATTAAACTGACTCATCATTACAGCCGTAGATCAATGTATCTCTTATTCCTCACCTAAGGAGCTTTGATTTGCAGTAAACGGTGGTTAGCATAGTGGCCCACAACTGGCCAAGGTGCAGAGAATAAGAGACAGAAGAATGCTCAGCCCTTAGGGGAAACCATGTACCTCATCCTACCCTCACAAGGTTCAGAGATCATTGAGGAAGAGGACAAAGAAAGAGTATAATAATCTGAGGTGGTGGAGGAATACAAGGAACATCTGGACATAGTAGGGCAGATGCACATATGAACTCACACAAACTGCAACACCATGTAAAACAAAAAAAACCTGTGCAAGCCCAAGGCAGACCAAATCCCAGCATGGAAGTGGGAGCTGGGCACACAATCCCCCTGTACGCCCAGGAGCTATTGACAAGTATTATCTGCTGGGAAATGAAGGGGCAATTTCCTTTTAAGAGTGTAGGTCTGGGAAGTTGACATCTCTCCAGTTGAAGAACACACACCCAAGGATATCTGGATACTACTCATTGGTCTTAAAGTAACCTTTTTTTTTTTTAAGAAGACACGAAGTTAAGTGGGTAGGAAAGTGGGGGAATGAGTTGAGAAATAGTTGGGGGGAATAAATATGATCAAAACACATAGTAAGAAACTCTCAAAAAACTAATAAAAAACAATTAAAGAAAAATCGATAAGACACTTTCCCCAATGTTGATAGATTGTTTGTTTCAACTAGACCTGTAGGTAATTACAGTTCAGAATGAATGGACTGCATCACTACAGGCTTTTCTTAGACCTCCAGTCCCCCACCCCCAACCCCAGGTAATCCAGTCTGATTCGTCTTCTCGTGTGAAATATTCTGTTATCACACTCTTGACATTTACTAAGCCTTCTCAGCTGTTACCGTTAAACCCAGCACTTCTGGTGATAAGGTACTTGGTGTTTCAGAAGAAAGCCTGCTCTGTTTGTTTTTCTGTGCCTAATCTTTCTAAATCTAGAAGAAGAAACATAAGCCCTCAGGCAATCAGAGTTCATGTGCATTGTCAAAATTTCCAAATTCCTGTAGGTGATTTCCCAGAGTATTTTCTCCAGAAAGCTTTTCAACATGACCTCCTAGATTGCATAACTAATTACAAACACAGAAACAACTAGTCAAAGCTAGTCACTCTCCTCCAAATGCTGCATTCCAGAACTATAGAGTCACTTGGAAAGACACAAAGAGTTCAATTGTGAAAATCATATACCACAGCTTTATAGGGTGTGTCAGTAACATAATCATCAATGCATCAGTGACAAATGCTCAGGGCTGCTTTAGAAAAGAGTCAAAACAATGCATAGGGACAGAATGTCACCTATTTCATGAGAATATGTTAGAACTGGAAAGGGACTTAACAGTTAACTTAGTTCAGCTATATTAAAGAGGACAAATAGGGTCCAGGGTAGAGCTCAGTGCCAGAGTATGTGCTCAGCATAAAAAAGGCCCTGGGTTTAATCCCCAGAACCCAAACTACCAGCCAAACAAACAAAAGACCAGTTCCACAGGAAACTTTAACCAGAGGGATGTCAAAATTAATACAAGTTAAAGAAAAACATACGAAATTCCCTGCTAGAGGACTGTTCATGCCATTTAAATGTTACAGGATGAGTGTATGAAGCCCATGGAATACTGCTTGAGCTAATGCATCCCAAGTACATCAAGCCTTGGTCCATACTCTTGTAGTAACATGTGGCCCATATTAGTGTATGTCAAACATACTTCAAGAAACATGAAACTAGTTGAATTTTTGCATGTGAACAATTAGTAGGAAAGACTAACAATCATGTGTGAAAGGCCCCATAGTAGCAGAAGTACAACTTTGGCAGTTCAAATACCACAGCAGTTTGTGAAGTATGGAGCCTTCTCTTCTGCACTTAGTTTCTCTGAATCCCTGGGGAGAAATGCTATTACAAACATAACCACAAAACAGTTTCCTGGAATTCTTCACTCCTTCTTTAAGGAAAATTTACCTTCCTAGAGCAGTGATTACACACAGACAAGTGTGACGGTAAGGGACATCTTTGGGAAGGGATGCTGATGGGAATTCAAGGGTGAGCAGTCAATGTTTTGGAAACACACTATATGTCACAGTACGATTGGAAAGGCAAAGGTTTTTAATTGCCAAGAGAAAATGACACTGTTCACCTAAAGGGCACATTGACTTTAAAAGGTTGGACACACCACTAACAACAAAAACTTGCACAAAGGGAAAATAACTTAGCCTTACACAAGGCTGTCTGAAGGAAATGACATTTTATTCTACAAAGAACAGATGATAGCCAGCCAAGGCAAAACAAGAGCAGTTGAAAGACGCTCCAGGAAAAGGTAGTAGTGAAATTTAAGGACCATAGCAGGAGAGGCCATATCATGACTAATGAACGACAGCTTGTTCTGTGTGATAGAAAGATGGGGGAGATAAAGACAGATAGGAGGGGAGAAAGTGAGATTGAACAGACACAAAGAGACAGAGAAAAGGGAGTGGAGTAGAAGCATATGCAAACAAAACAGTGAAACCCTACAGAGGGGCCACATCAATTTTCGTCTATACAACAAAATTGAACATTACTGTAATAGCAATAATAACACACTAAAAGATTTAAACCAGGAATTTACAGAATAAGATATCACTGCAGAAAACATACTCAGTGGGTTAAATCCACACTTCTTTGCAGGCAGAAGTTATTATGCTTAAAGTTTTCTATTAATTTCTGCTATCTTAACCATTGTGATTTATTCTGATTGCTGACTGATTAATCTGTAGTGTCTAAGGAGAGCTGCTGACAATCTAAATCACTTAGGAATTAAGACACAAGAGTCAGTTCCCCCAAATGGAACAGTGATTTATGAGAGTCACATAAATTCCTGGTGTCAGTTGAGTGCATAACAGGTCACAAAGAATCTTCAACTTGTTATTTCTGTAAGAAAATCACGTCCTTGTTGATACTTTATTTTTAAAACATCTTGAAGTTTGTAGTTCTCCAATTAGAGTGGGGGTTTCTTTATTCAACTTAATTCAATTTGTCTTAATTCATCACTGTCCTGGAATTAGTTATTTACCAAGAAATTGAAGAATTTCTCCTCTTACTGTAAGGCATATGTGAAAGAAACTCCTCATTACCTTAGAAGATCCACAAGCAAATACAATGTAACAACTCTAGTGACTCTCATGGCAAATCCACCAGGATATTATTTACTATGTGAGGAATTATGTCAGTGAAAGCACCCTATAATATTAGAGCCCCGTTCCAGGTAATTTCCCTGGGACCTACATTCATTCAACGCCCTAGAGTGATTTTTTGGTGCTACAAATTGTCACACAGTCTGGATAGAACTATAACTAATAATTATAATGGGGAAAAGGCAAATAGTTCAATTTGCATATATATATATATATATATATATATATATATATATATATATATATATATATATATATATATATGCATAAGGGCAGACACAGTATGCATTACCTCATAAGTGTACAAAATTCCTTACAAAATTCTATTAGCAGACTGGAAATTTCCTGCAGGCTATCTAACTTCCATAGTGTTAGAAGGTGGTATTCGGGCTGCTGGAGGAGAAAAGGCATTAGAAACTTACAAACCAACATGCGAGACAAGATTTGCCCACTTATACTACAGTAACATCAAAGTTATAGGGGTAAACATCTATTCTCTGGTAGAGTTTCAGGCCTGCTTTACAGGAGGGAATTCATACATAGTACTGTAAAACCAGGAAACAAGACATTTGAAGAAGTCTTAGGCCCAAAAAGTAACTTACAACTCTTTCTGTAGCTAAATTGACATGGCACTAACCTGCTTTCTAAATACCTATGTTCATATTCATACATTAGTGCTGCTCTCAGCCTTCATCAAGGAGCTTCTGTTTGCATTGGAAACAGTTAAGACATAGACTCAAAGCTCATACAACTGATAATTGAATTCTTAGCTCTATACAGAACATTCATATCACCCCTCTAAGGTTCAGGGAATACCCAAAAGGAGAGGATAGAAAGAATGCAAGAGATGTAAAATGGGGAGAAAAGCTGAAAAATACACTTTTCTGGGCATGATATAGGCATTGCAATCATGAACTCAGAGCAGTTAGGACGGTTTGTACTAGTTTTATACAAGACTAGAGCTGCCAGAAGTAAATCATGGATATGGAAGGAGCTCACAGCGTACTGACATGTCCTACTGACCTTAGGGCTACTGATAGGTTCTGGGGGAGGGCAATCATTATCTTCAGTTGTACACCTACTGGTGAGGTCACTGAGCTCCAAAGGGTAGTACCAAATCCATGGTCACACAGACAGGCTGGTGAAACTCAGTGGATCATGAAAAAAAAAAAGATGTGAATGTGGAAAAGGGATTTCAGGTGAGGGTTAAGTGGGAAAGATGGGGCAGGACTGATCAAAGAAGTCAAGAGCTGAGAGTAATCAGAACACATTATCTACAAATACGAAATTGTCAAAGAATGTTTAATATGTCATTTTAAATGGGAGGGAAAGGGAAGAGTACAATGAGAGAGGGAGTATGGGAAGGTACAGCTAAAATTAAGGGGCTATTTGAAGGTCGTATGGAACTCTGATACAGTAGAGACTTCCACAAATAGATACACATATGAAGGAGATCAAAATAAAACTCCCCAAACAATGGGAGAGACAGAGCCTCAACTGAGTACTTCTCATCACCAAAATGAAGCCTCCAGTTCTGGAAAGAGTTACATCTAATTGAGTTGTTGGCCAAAGGGGCCTTATGGCAACACTCACACAACCTAGGCTCCTGCCAAGGTCATTGATTGCTCTCTACAAACTGATGGTGAGGCTCTATTGTGAAGACAACACCCATATAACTCACAGAGTTATAACATGGAGAAATTGAACTGGGGCCTGTCTAGAGCCTTCACCACTACTGACTAGTGCTCATGGTAGTGGCAGGTACTCTGCACACTACAGGTAAACACTAACCAGCTACAAAAGCTTTCATACACAATGATGACCTGTGCTAATGCAATAGTGGTAAAAAACCTGTAAGAGTAACCAACCAATTACTGATTAGATTTAAGGCCCCACTCCATGAGATGGACCTATCCCCAACACTGTGCAGACCACCAAGATCCTGAGACCAGAATGGACAGGAACCTATCAGAAAACCAAAGACTTCTGTTCCGCTAAAGCAAAAATAACTCCTAAAAACATTCTCTTATACCCATAGATCATTGTCTTGATGAGTCACCATCAGAGAAGCTTCCTCCTGCAGCAAATGAAAATAAATACAGAAACTCACAGCTGTACAATCTGCAGAAAGTGAGAGACCATGGGACATTCAATCCTCAATGAGATGTGTCTATCAAATCATTCCCCTCAGGGCTCAGGGAATCCTGTGCAAGAGGAGTTGGAAAGATTGTAGGAGCCAGAGGGAAAGGGAAGACACTACCTTTCCCTGGGGGACGAGCCTCCAACATGGCAGGGCTCAAAGGGAATCCAGAGTGAGTGCCTACTACTTCGAACTATGAATTTTATCTGAGGGGCTTAGGGAAAAAGACACTCACACACACTCTTGACTGTTTCCTTCAGACCTTTCTTTATTCTTCTTTTGCAGTCTCTATTCTTTATTTACCTGATGATTTCCTAATCTCATTCTTGATGTTTTTTTTTCTAATTCCTTCCAACTTTCTCATTCTAAGGTTTTCTTTCTAATGCATTTTAACTCTACCTTTATTCATTCCCTTAAGCTTACATACCCCAGCAAAATCTTTCAGACAGTATAACAATTACAGTGGGATTACATTTTGTTAGTGTGACAATCCACAGAGGTCTAGTATTAATTTATTAAGGGTGCAATGGGAATACAGACTCACTAATACAGAACCAGGAAGACATCATGGCTGATCCTGCTGGTCCAACTGCTGATGTCCTGTCCTACTGCCGCGAGGGGCATGGGGACCAACTGCAAGCTGCTCCACACCACTTGACCTGATCCTTGCCACCAAGAGAAGAGTGATTCCTCTCTCTCTCTCAGCTCTTAAGGGATCACTTACACAGACAAAGACATGCCCTAGGGCTTGAACCCCAAAGCCATTGGCTGAAAGGAACAAATTCCCACAACATTCTGTTTTTCAAGTGAATGATTACAATGAATAAAAGTAAGTAAGAGCATGTTTTCTATATTCTTTACATTATTAAACTCTTTACACATTACAGGTGAAAAACAAATTATCCCAAGAACCCATTTACACTCATACCCAAGCAATTTGTTATAGATTAAGAGTGTGTAAGCAAGCAAGATATTATTTTACTGGCAGGCTGCATTTGCAGTTACAAGGAAGGACCAATCACTTTATTACTTATCTTGATAGGTAATCTTACGAGGAATCTTAAAGGAATCACAAATCTAAACTTTTATATATGAAAACGAATCAGTCAGCTCTACTTTAAATCTTTAGGGTACATACTCAGTCATCAATAGATTTTTTTTTTGTTTGTTTGTTTGTTTGTTTGTTTGTTTTTGGTTTTACGAGACAGGGTTTCTCTGTGTAGCTTTGTGCCTTTCCAGGGACTCACTCTGTAGCCCAGGCTGGCCTTGAACTCACAGAGATCCGCCTGCCTCTGCCTCCTGAGTGCTGGGATTAAAGGTGTGCACCACCACCGCCCAGCTAGTTGGGAGATGGTTTTCTTATTGTTGGGTGTTACTGCTTATAATTTTACACAGGATGACTTTTTTCAGTTACAGTGTTTCTAAATATTTTCTCTCAGGCTCCTCCCCACCTTAGACAGTCCTATGTGCAAGTGCCTTCACAGATATACTGAGAGGTGTGTTTCTCGAATCTCTCAGGTGATTCTAAATCATCCTGAATTTTACTGACAGTATTAGGAAAGAGTCTGGGTTAATAGATATACATGGGTTCTGTGCAACTCTGTTCCTCTAGATGGTACTGTTTCAGGGAAGAGGAATCTGATATCAAATAGTTTAACTTAAAATTTAAAAATTCAGTAATTCTATGTTCAATGAATTCAAAACTTTTTGACAGAGGAATTGGCACAGCCTTTGTTATAGTGTGTTTTGACTCTCATATAGCATCCAGCATTTTTCAGTTTTAATTGACTTAAGAACCAGTTTTTTAGACCATAGTTATATTTATCTCATAATACAATATTTTAGAGACAGCAAAGGGCTTTCACCTAAAAAACAAATTAACACTAATGCTGAAACAACGTCACCATGTCTTTGGTACATGGGGGCTTAGCTTTGCTTCCTATCAGTTTAACCAAACATCTGTGATACCAACTGATTGTCAGTGAGGAATACCTTATATGGTGATATTTTATTTGTATTAAAATGTTATTTGTATGTTAATAAATAAAGTTGCTCAGGGGTCAGAGCTATTAGCTATCCATAGGAAAGCAGGGCAGTGGTGGTATACACTTGTAATCCCAGCACTTGGTAGGCAGAGCTGGGTAAGTCTCTGTGTATTCAGGGATACAGCCATTATTGGATACACATGCCTTTAATCTCAATACCAATCATGGAAAACCTGGAGGCCTATACAGACAGGCCGTGAGGAGGCGGTCATGTGGTTGGGTTTACAACCAATGAGAAGGCAGGACAGGAACTCTATATAAAGACTTTAACACAGGGGTAGCTCTGGTTCAGAGAGGTAGGACCACTGCAGGAGGAAGGGTAAGGTTTTAGCTATCACCTGGCACCAAATCTCATTACAAGTGGTTGTGAGCCACCATGTGGTTGCTGGGAATTGAACTCAGGAAGTTCAGTTAAGTTAAGGCAGTGCTCTTAACCACTGAGCCATCTCATCAATAGATTTTTACGTCAGGAGATTGAAGGCAGAAATGAGTATAAGGAATTCATCATCACCTTTGGTCATCATCCAATCCTAGCAAGAAAGGCACATCAGCTAATGATAATTGGGTTGCTTTGTTCTTGTTCCCTGACCTTAATTAGTTTTTCATTCAACTATGTGCTTTTCTAAAATTTCAGACTGTCTTTTTGGGTTTTTCACCTCAAAGATATTTGTCAAAAACATCTTAGTCTAACTTTAAGTTATTTTCAAAATTTTATTTCAGCTATGCTGAACCCCAAAATCTGTGAACACGCCTCCCAACATTGCAATTAAAAGAATTCTAGTCAGCCTGGCTCCTGGGACTCAATTGTTTTCCTTTATCATTAACCTGATTCGCAGTTTATACGGCTACTCAATAGAAACTCATGTGTTCTAACTGTGTGACACTTCCTTGTTTTATTTTTTTATTAATCAAAACTCTCTATAAACTAACATTATTATTATCAATTAGACAGTACATCTTAGGAAGAAATCAACTTCATAATAATCCACAGGTAAAAATGCCCAGTGGGACGAGATATTTCCATAAGATAAACACACTACATTGAGGGAACTCCCCACACCCATTCACATCATACCAGATACCAGAGAAAGATGGCAGCAGCCAACATGTAAAGGCATAGCAGAAGCAAAAGACATTCTGGAGTCTGTGGTGTCTGGGCCTTGCCTGTCCAATATTCACCCATCAGGGATTCTCCTCCTGGTGGCCTGACATCCTGAACTTCAATTGCCATCTGCTGCTCCTTGGACATGGCTAATGGCAGGACAGGAAGGAAACAAGGCTTCTAAACTCAAAAGGACTGAGTCACATATGAACTCACAGATCCTGAGGCAGCATGCACCTGGCCTGTACCAGTTTGTGCCTGATGGGGTCCCAATGCAGAGAGGGGACATGGACACAACTCAGCAGTTATCTTCAATTGGTAAAGCTTGGAAATGAAAAATTACTATTCTTTAACAGAGTCTCACTGGGGATACAAACCATTCTTTAAGGCAGGCCCATGCCCAGCAGTAGATGGCCAACACAAAACAAACGGAATAACATTTTAGAAGGTTCTTTGTCCCATTATCAGGGCATTTATGTGCATATATTATGGTTTCTGGTTTTGGGTTTTTATGGGATTTTATGGGATATGTGTGAGAACATGTATGTCTATGCATCTTTGTGTGTTTCTTGTGCTTTTACTTTGGTTCTTTTTCTTTTGTTTGTTTGTTCATTTTCTCCTACTTTGGGCTTTTTTTAAACTTATTTTATTTTGTTATTAATTTTCAGATGTCTCTTTTTTCTAAGGAGAGACAGAAAGGGTATGAGGAAACATCAAAATACATTCTATGAAAAAAACATTTTCAAAACAAGAAGAATATAAAACAATCCATAAGTCTAATACTGATAATTTCTCAGCTTGTTAGCGAAGATGTAGCCTTTTAGACATTAAGTAAATTGTTTATAGTCACACAGCTGTCACACTTACTGACTTCGTGATTGAAGTGAGCAGTCCGTTTACACAAGCCCTATGCCATTTGACTTTCAAACCTACTTACCAAAAGGCAACATTGTATGTGGTTTCCAGATGAAGAAAATGAAACTCAAAAAATTTACTCAGTTTCCCAATAGCTAGGTAAGAAAAAGAAGCAGAAGTGGTCTGGGCATATCTCTGTCACCACAATGCTTTTCTGGCAGTCATAAAGACCTGGGTTCTATCTCCAGCATCACATAAAACCAACCTTCATAGTACAAGCCTGAAATTGCAACCTTTGGGAGGAAGATAGAAGAGGACCAGAAGTTCCCGAGGACACAAATGAAAAAGAAGCATTCTAAAGCTCACAGCTCAAATATAAAGTTTCCTGCCAATGGAAAGCCAAAATCCAGACCTCCAGCTTAACATGCTCACACAGCTGGGAAATACACTATCAGTCTCCTGGCCACTTTTGTGTACAAAAAAATCTCTGACATAAGCAATCTAAGGAGTTCAAAACTATTCTCTAGCAATGTTCTCTCCCTCTGTCCTCTGAGGTGAAGTTGCTTTTCTCTATCTGTCCTCTTCCCTGGGGAATGCAGCATTTTGCAGTCTCCCCTGTTCTCTGAGAAAGACGCCTTCTATTCTCTAGCAACAATCTAGATTTATCTATTCCTTCAAAAAGGGACTAAAAATAAATGGATTGTAAAACATTCTAATCAGTAACTTGTCTTTAGAATTCTAGAGGCCACAACATTCCACAACCTACAGATAGCAGGAGTCCATACACCAGCAAAGCAAGCTACCTAACATCTGTAGCTATCATGGAATTTATGACTACCCTGGTGCCTGTCTATCTGATATCCCTTCCTACAACTCCCTACATAATACTTGTGGCTACAAACCCAAACCAAGATTGCTTCTGTCGGTAATAACCACCATACTCTTTAGTTGGCTGGCTTTCCAAGTAAATCTTTCTCTTTGCCCCAACTCTTCCTTGAGTTGTTGACCTTTTGAAGTAGCCTAACTGATCACATAATCTATGTAGAACATCAACACATTGGAAGGGGGTTGGTGGTAAAGTTCTCTGTAAAAGAACTTGGGATTGTGACAAGAACACTTCCTCCCAGCTGGATGGATTTCATAACGCCAGAAAGTACTATGCAGAGAGGAAATTTTCTGCTCAGTCTCAAGTTTTTATAGGAGTCCACATCTTCATCATCTTTCCTGTCTAAGTTAGGGCTTCTACTATGAAAAAATACCATGACCAAAAGCAGTTTGGGGAAGAAAGGTTTATTTCATTTTTAGCTTATAAGACCCCATTACATGAAAACAGTGCAGGAACTCAGGGCAGGTACTTAGAGGGAGGATCTGAAGCAGAAGCCATGAAAAATGGCTATGTATATGTCTACACTTCATGGCTTTCTCAGTCTGCTTATACCATCTAGGAATAACTACCTAGGTTGTATCCTTAACATGGTGATAGATACATACAGACACTGGCAAAAAAAAAAAACATTCTTAGGAAATCAGAACGCATATCATCTATTTCAACAGAGTCAAATGCAAGAAATTGCTTTGGCCATCAATTGAAAGGCAAAATTAGAACAACAAACTACCACAGAGCTGGGCCTCAGACCTCCAAGGGGGACATGCTACCCAAATGTTTCTGGTGCAAGTAAGGAGCACAGCAAGGCTGGCACTGGAGGACTAAAGGCAGGTGAAGGCCATAGACAACTGTACCAGGCTTTTTCTTTTGGGCCACCAACCAAATCCCAACTCAATCAAGACACTTGATTAGTTTTTTTTTATAATTTAATTTAATTTTAAATATCAGCCACGGATTCCCTTGTTCTCCCCCCTCCTGCAGGCCCCCACCTCTGCCTTCTCCCCAGCCCACCCCCATTTCCATCTCTGCCAAGGCACATACTCCCCTGAGGATTGAGTTCAACCTGGTAGATTCAGTGCAGGCAGGTCCAGTCGCCTCCTCCCAGGCTGAGCTAAGTGTCCCTGTATAAGCCCCAGGTTTCAAACAGCCAACTCATGCAATGAGCACAAGACCCGGTCCCACTGCCTGGATGCCTCCCAATCAGATCAAGCTAATCAACTGTCTCACTTATCCAGAGGGCCTGATACAGTTGCGGACTCCTCAGCTATTGGTTCATAGTTCATGTGTTTCCATTTGTTTGGCTATTTGTCCCTGTGCTTTATCCAACCTTGGTCTCAACAATTCTCGCTCATACAAACTCTCCTCTTTCTCGCCAATTGGACTCCTGGAGCTCCACCTGGGGCCTGGACGTGGATCTCTGCATCTGGTTCCCCCAGTCATTGGATGGGGTTTCTAGCATGACAATTAGGGTGTTTGGCCATCCTATCACCAGAGTAGGTCAGTTTGGGCTGTCTGTTGACCACTGAAGACACCGTATGCTGGAGAGGATGTGGAGTTAGGGGAACTCTCCTCCACTGCTGGTGGGAAGACATGCTTGTACAACCACTTTGGAAATCAATATGGCGCTTTCTTAGAAAATTGGGAATCCATCTCCCCCAAGATCCAGCTATATCACTCTTGGGCATATACCCAAGGAATGCTCAATCATACCACAAGGGCACTTGCTCAGCTATTCTCATAGCAGCATTGTTTGTAATAGCCAGAACCTGGAAACAACCTAGATGCCCTTCAACTGAAGAATGAATCAATAAAATGTGGTACATATACACAATGGAGTACTACTCAGCAGAGGAAAACAATGACATCATGAGGTTTGCAGGCAAATGGATGGATCTAGAAAAAAATCATCCTGAGTGAGGTAACCCAGACTCAGAAAGACAAACATGGTATGTACTCACTCATAGGAGGATACTAGATGTAAAACAAAGATGACTAGTCTGCTACTCACAACTCTAAGGAGGCTACCTAGAAAACAGGACCCCAAGAAAGACACAGGGATCACCAAATGACAGAGAAATGGATGAGATCTATATGAACAACATGAACGTGAGTGGGGGTAATGAAGGGCAAGGGTCGAGGGAAAGAGAACTTAGGGGAGCAGGAGATCCCAGCTGGATCAAGAACAGAGAGGGAGAACAAGGAATAAAAGACCATGGTAAATGAGGACCACATGAGAATAGGAAGAAGAAAAGTGCTAGAGAGGCCCACAGAAATCCACAAAGATACCCCCACAACTGATTAGTTTTGAATGCTTGGCATAGCTTAGGCAGGTTTCTGGCTAGCCCTTTAACATAAATTAACCTGTTTCTCTTTATCTACCTCTTGCCCCAGGGCTTAGAACCTTTCTTCTGTGTCTCTTACTTTCACTGCTTCTCTGTGTCTGGCTGGTGTCTGCCTGGCTTCATGCCCCAGGCATGTCCCTCATTCTCTCCTCCTTTTTTTCTCATTCTTCCTTCATGTGAGCTTAGAATTCTCCTCCTCCTATTTATTCTCTCTGCCTGCCAGCCCCGCCTATCCTTTCCCCTGCCTATCTACTGGCCATTCAGCTCTTTATTAGACCAATCAGTTGCCTTAGGCAGGCAAGGTGAAACAGATGCAACACAACTTTACATAATTAAATACACATCCTTACATCATTATACAAATGCAGCATAAACAAAAGTAACACACCGTTACACAGTTAAAGTAAAATTCTACAGCATGTTTGCCTAGTGAAAATAATATTCCACAACACTCAACTGCCATTGCTTCAGTAACGTTGACAGGAGCACCAGACAAAAGGGGAAGGAATAAGCCCCTTGCCACCTATCACTAGTTCCGTTTTGGGGGCACTACCTACTAGAGAGCAAAAACGATAAGTGGTTTATATCTTAGGCCCACCATCACAAGAAGTTTGGACATGTAGCTCACACAACTTAAAAACTGACCTACATTTCATCCAAGGAGAATGGCGAGAGCTAGGTAAAAGTTATATTTATTCTTTATCTAGACTTCGTGCTGGAACCCAGGGAGGAAGCAGGAAAGGTAGAGGGAAGGAGCTGGAAAGATAGTTCAGCAGTTAAGTACACTGACTGGTCTTCCAGAGGACCTGGGTTCAATTTCCTACACCCATATAGCAGCTCACAAGCAACTACCTGTAACTCCAGTCCAAGGAGATCCAATGCCCTTTTCTGGCCTCCAGGGGTAGTAGGTATGTATGTCAACACAGACATGCATGCAGAGCAAAGACCCATATCCAGACAATAAATAAAAAATTTAAAGGTGGCTGTAGAGTGATGGCACACATAATCTTAAAATCGATTATTTTATCTTTTGATTTCTTGTTGTTATTCAATCCCAAAAGTCTTCTGGCTCTAGGAAATTTTCCACAAGAAATGAACCTTAACTAAGCATGATGATTTCCAAAACTACACTTCAAAAATTTTTACCATGGAGACCAGTGTAGATTCACTTAGATTCCCTGGAATGTAAAGAAGCCAAACAGGAAGGAAACTCAGTATCCTTGTATTTGTCTAGAAAATTCTAAAGGTGGGACAACACTGAGAGGAACGCTCAGGAGGGACATGGGGATGCCTGAATTCAGAAATCCCAGCCACATGTAGGGATAAGTGGACTCAGGGAGCAACATACAAAATATGAGCATTGACAATGGCACTTAATGTGTCATCACTACGCTCATGGGAATAAAATTGTAAAAGGCCAACAATCAACAGCTTTAAGGATATTAATCTTACCTCTCACAGCCAGCCATTTGCTGATGGTTTTTGTTTGTCATGAGACCTTGTCATACATATTAAATTGTCAAAAGTAAAATGTAAAAATGTATTTGCTTTTCTCATTGCCTCCTTTGAACCCCATTTTTTACAAGCAGATAAAATGAGAGTTAAGGGACAGGGCCCTATCCTGTCAAAAGTTTAAATTTGTTAGTGAAAGCTAGATCTGTGTCTCTGCCAGACTGGTCACCTGTCACCTCTTTTCTCTCCACATCCATCCACATGACAAGAAGTCATAGGATCTTGGTCCCCAAATTACTTCTGGTCAATGACTTTCAATTCTACTCTTATTTTTTAAATAAGCATTTGGAACAAGGCCTCAGATGGTTGTGTTTATGCCATCACTCAGACCATGGATGTACATCCTTTTCACACCACTCTGAGCAGCAGTACAAGGAGTGGGTTTGAACTATTAAAGGGAGTGATTAGACTTTGGAAAGGATGGATTAAAGAGTCTGTGGGACATCTGAGTGGAGACATACGTCTGAGACTGAAGTCAGAGCTCTACATTGATGTCATAGAGATGGGAAATTATCACTAACCTGGAGAGAATTAGTGAAATTATACAAGAGGAGGATAAATGGAAGGGACGTGAGGAGAGGGAGAGGAGGATGTGTTCAGCACACAGCAGTGGGAATTAACTATGTGCTAACAGCTGAGGCCAGGGGAAAAGGACTTGTTAAGGAAATGAGCAGAGGACAAATTATCTCTTTGTTTACCCCCAATACTCTAAATAGTTGTCAGGGTAGTCCTTGAGGAAGCAGGAAGATCAATTCCACTACAAACGATGTTTTGTGTCGGCTCTGCTGGCGATGGAAGCTAGGTTCTTGTACATACTAGGCAAGTGCTCTACCACTGGGGTTCTCATGTACTGGCTGTCATCTTCTTTCTCAGTATGTTTTTGTCCTTGAGGACTCTGAATAGATAAGGTATTCCTCACTGAGAATCAGTTGGTATCACAGACGTTTGGTTAAGCTGATAGGAAGCAAAGCTAAGCCCCCATGTACCAAAGACATGGTAACGTTGTTTCAGCATTAGTGTTAATTTGTTTTTTAGGTGAAAGTCCTTTGCTGTCTCTAAAATATTGTATGATGAGATAAATATAACTATGGTCTAAAAAACTGGTTCTTAAGTCAATTAAAACTGAAAAATGCTGGATGCTATGTGAGAGTCAAAACACAGTATAACAAAGGCTGTGCCAATTCCTCTGTCAAAAAGTTTTGAATTCATTGAACATAGAATTACTGAATTTTTAAATTTTAAGTTAAACTATTTGATATCAGATTCCTCTTCCCTGGAACAGTACCATCTAAAGGAACAGAGTTGCACAGAACCCATGTATATCTATTAATCTAGACTCTTTCCAAATACTGTCAACAAAATCCAGTGTGAAGGCACTTGCACATAGGACTGTCTAAGGTGAGCAGGAGCCTGAGAGAAAATATTTAGAAACACTAACTGAAAAAAGTCATCCTGTATAAAATTATAAGCAGTAACACCCAACAGTAAGAAAACCATCTCCCAACTAGCTGGGCAGTAGTGGCACATGCCTTTAATCACAGCACTTGGGAGGCAGAAGCAGGTGGATCTCTGTAGTTCAAGGCCAGCCTGGTCTACAGAGTGAGTTCTAGGACAGGCTCCAAAGCTACACAGAGAAACTCTGTCTCAAAAAACCAAAAAAAAGAAAGAAAGAAAAGAAAAGGAAAACCAACAAATTAAGAAAGACACCCAACATCCATCTCTGGCCTCCACACACATACAAGTACACACTCAACACTCTGGCACACACATATATATGAATACACACATACACACACACACACAAACACACACATAAATGTGCATATGACATGCTAACAACTGCAATGACGTAATGGTATTATCCATCCTGTGTCAGGAGATGCAAAAAGGCAGCTCCTTTGCATAAAACATTGTCACTGCTCACTTATGGAGCTGCCGTAGCATTGTGTGAAGCTAATAGTTGGAGACATAGGATCCTGGCCACAGCCTCACTGTTTTGATGACTTCGTGATTAACATGAGTAATCTAATATATTTTCTAGGTGTGTTATGAGAAACAATTATAGATATATTTATACGCATTCTGTGAAAACCATAAAACAACCCAGCAACAGCATCATCACTGTTACACAGGATTCTTTTGACCGGAATCAACACAACCCCAGGTTCTTTATATGACTTTAAATCTCTACGCAGGAAATAATCACCTTCTAGTCTGGCAAGATTATAAAGCAGGTAACAGCACCTGCTGCCAAGCCTCATGACCTGAGTTCAATCCCTGGGACCCACGTGGCAGAAGAACCGACTCCCACAGACTGCCTCAGATGCAAAGTAGCATGAAACGATGGAATAGGAATCCAGAGTTCAGAGTTGAGTTCAGATACTTTCATTGATTAGAATTCAGACTGTTTGTTCCAACATTGAAACAGTATTTTTTGTTTTATTTTTTGTTTGTGTTTTTTATAGGTGTTTTGTTTTGTTTTGTTTTGTTTTGTTTTGTTTTACCTAGAAAAGACAGGAATCAGTTTGAAACACAGTAACCAGAAAGTTTCTGAAAGCTATTATTTGTCTTCTTTTGAGTCTAAAAACTTTTGCTAATATGAGTTTATGATACTCCTGTACACTGAATAACAATATCAAATGATTTGCTATTTAGCCAATAAATCTATACTTATTAACGTACTTGTGTCTATTGAATTATTCTTGTCAGAACAGGATGAGTTAAATCAATCAATCTCTCTTTAATGAGATCTTTCTTTATGAAAATATTAAGGGTGGATATTTCAGAGTGAGACTTCAAACAAGGTGAATCTTATGGTGTTGCAGGCTAAAACCAACAGTTCACTTACAGATTAAAAAAAACAGTGAACAGTGGTCTTGATAGAGAATCAGATGACCTGGATAAACCTTCAAATGCAAAACATAAAAATACTAAAAAATAACCTAAATCTCCACAGATACCTGCTTACTGACAAAACAATTAAAAGAATATTTAGGCTAAGCAATGAATGATGGTAAAATCTCTAAGAACTTCAATTGACTTGCTTCCAAGAGAATTGGATGCGATTGAGCTAACTCTCTCAGAATCATGGGGAAATTCAAGGGCTTAAAAGCCCAACCGAAGATCCTACATAGACTATGACAGGAAAATTTACCGCAGCATAAGGCAAACTAAGAATTAAACCCTCATGGGCAATCCAACCCCAAGAGAGAAGCCTGGTGAAATATAGGTACATTCTCTCGTATCAACTTTGTTAGTGAGTACAAAGATAAATCCTCAGAGAATTCATACCCACAGCCAGCTACACATGGATAAGTCTAATTCACACTAACTGAATTGTGCCACAAAACCTCAAACCAAGAATTTAATTCATATCGATTCCAGACTCACAGAAGAAAACTAAAATCTCCTTTTAGAGGAACATCCTTTTTCTCAGCCCTCAAAAACATTCCATTGAAATTTTTCTAAGAAATGATCATGTTATATATACAAAAATTCTTACTTAATTTAGGAAACAAGACTGAGAAAGACAACAGAAAGTTTCGGCTAGTGGATCATTATACATTAGAATTATTAGATATGAAACATAAAAAGTAGTTAAATACAGCTTAATGAAAACAAAATGTTTAAATGTATGAGTAAAGACCATGCAAATAGGGAAAAGTATATACTTTCTGGAAAATTAAGATGATTTAAATAACCTTAACATTTTAAAGATAATAGAACACATAGTTGAGTACTTATGATATTTTGTTGAATGAATAAATGATTATAAAAAATGTATTACCCTAAGCATACAAATCTTGAAAATGATAAGAGAATGTTGTGTTTTGCTAAATGGGTCCATTACCGATGAAAACTTGAGAATCAGATATTGGGTCAAGACCTAATAGATCAAAGAAGCACAGGAGGAGTGACCAGCTGACCTTCCCTTTCTTACAGGAGACCAAGCCAGCACATCTTCTATCCACATCTCCCAGGTCAAAGAGAGCTCTTGAGTTCCAAGTCCCTCCCTCCTCCTTCTTGTCCAACTTTCCTATCTGTATTCCTGGCTTCTCTATGGCTAATTCCATTGGTTCTGCTCCCTGATTCAACATTAACATTATTAACACAGTCTAAGAGTGCCACAGTGTGATTGAATATCCTGCAACAAGAGAAGATATATAGATATCTCGGGCTCCAGAGAACACGCATAGACAAAAGGACAAATAGATTGCCATCTACACCTTGTCCATAACAAGTCTAGAGTATACAACACATCAAGTGAAGACTTCCTAAGTTTAATAAATATCAGAGGGTAGCTGAAATTATGAAATAGTGAAGAGAGAATTTCTAAAGAGAAGGAAAGCTTAAAGCAGATGACAGTATTCCCGAAGAGAGTGAGCGAGAGAGAGGGAGAGAGGGAGAGAGTTGTTTCAAATGGCTGATTCACTGAAGTAGAATAGTTAGGTGAGAATTTGAATGTTGCCTCTCTAAAGGCTAAACACTTCAATCAATACTAAGAAAAATTAAATACTTCTGCTTTCTGTTTACTTTGTATGTCTCCTGTCTTATTAACAAAATGTCAACTAGATTGGAAATGCTTTTTCATGAATATTATTAAGGACCAGCCTTAATAATCGTCTTCCCAGGGGCCCAGAAGAGAAGCTATGAATGGCGAGAATTATTTTGGGGCAAAGAATATAAGTACACCGAGCTCTTTTGTCTATCTACTTTATTCCTCTGGGATAAAATTCTGTCTACACAGCTTCAGTTCTGCTCTCATGTCTAGCTCCTTTCTTGCCTGATTTCTCTCTACATTTACCTGCTGTCCTCTAAGCTCTATCTTAATTCTCTCATCTTAGTTCTGCCCATCTAGGTTCTCATCCATCTAGTTCTTCCCCTTTTCAGCTCCTCTCCCATCTCCTTCTTTCTCATCTTGTTCTTCCCCATCTGGCTCTTCCTCATCTTCCATCTCGTTCCTCTATTACTCTCTTCTAGCCCTTCAATCTAGTTCTTTCCCATCTCAATTCATCCCTCTCCAGTTCTTACCCATCCAGTTCTTCCATTCTCTTTTCTCTTTTAAATCTAGTCCTTCTCTGAAAATAAAACTGCCCTTTTATCCCTTTGACCCTTATCTCTCCAAGATATCTCTGCTCCCACAGTTTCTGGCAAGTATGCTCGGTCGCTAGGCAACTTCACTAGGCAACTTTCATCACAGCTACATGTACCTGTAAGTTGGAACCCTTTAGTTCTGAGTTAATTGTTAAGGGTGGACCTAAAACTAGAGGTAAGATTTTGGAAAGGAGAAGGTTAAGCTTAATTAGCACATCTGCCAGGCCTTCTCAAGCAGATAGTCTAGACGCTTAAGTCTGTTCTTAGAGAGTACAGAGGTATCACTGATAAGATACTTTCATCCATCTGGGGATGGTCCTGGCCAGATGCTGCTTATGACAATAATTACAGAAAGGCCTGAAATTAAGAATCCTGGTTGTTACTGCCCAGAAGGTTATCTAAATATCCCTTTAGTAGAGGGGAAATTGTGCCCAAAGAATGATGGAAAAGCTACAATAGCACACGAGAAATTCATAGCAGGAAATGGCTAACAATCAAAAGCCAATATCACCAAGACTCCTTGAGCCTCAGCTTGACCTCTGGAAGGCCCTTGGCTTCTTCCAGGTATTAGCTTGTCATAATCAGCTGAAATCCTGCTTCATATATTTTTGCAGTTTGCAGCAGCTCTTCCAACTTTGGAGTCTCTTCAATATAGAGAGACAAGAAGGCAGTTAAGCACATGCCCTGACACAAAAAGCTGGTACTCTATAGGTCTCCACTCTGAGTCCAGAGAATTCTGCTGGCTTAGAGCTCTATCCTGGCCTCTGTACCCTGTATATTCACACAGATAACTGGTCTAGGAAGAGCTACTCTAAAGAATTTAAAAGGAACCAATGCATATGCACATATGCTACAAGTGGAAACAAAGGCAAGAAAGGGGGAAATAAATAGCATGATGGACAGGATCTACTCAAAGAAACAAATTGCACTGCAATAAAGTCAAATAATGACCAAACACATTGCTAATAATTTTTAAAAGTTAATGGGGAAAATGCATTTCCTTAAACTGCACAGAGAGAGAGAGACAGAGACAGAGAGACAGAGAGACAGAGAGAACAAAATTAAATTGCTCAAGAAAGAAATGTTAAAACAATAGAAAATTTTGAAATGATTTCAAAGAGCTCAGGAAAAAATGAAAAGGAGAAAAACAATCTTTTACAGATATTCATGAAGATAGCATAAAGGAGAAAAGACATAACTAAGATCATGAGAGGTAGATTGGATTATAGAAGGAGAGAAGGAGAAAGGGGAAGATTGGTTGGAGAAAAGCAATATAAAAATGAAAGAAAAATATAATAGAGCTGGAAACTTCATTTTGTAAGACAGAAATAGGAGATCCAATACATATTGATTTTCCAGAAAAAGGGACAAGGACAAAATGGAACAAAAATTACTCAAATCTGTGGTAGACAATTTCCTGTGTTTCAACGTACTTGATTATTTGAACCGAACATCAAATTGGATCAAAGGATATATGATTTATTTGATGTTTTGAAACATTTAATCAAGAAACACATGGCACGCTATGAAAAATAATGCTGAATAATAAATTATTGACTTACAAGGCACAAAAGGATATATATTGAAACCGACCAAAATCATACACTTAGAAGGAGATCATATTGACCTCAAATCTTCGTCTAGAAGCACTAATCATTAATGAACAAGGCAATCTTTAAAAGACAATATGTTGCAAGTTTGCTTAAATAGAAAGTCAAATATTTTTAGTTATACATGAATCCAAAGAATATCCTTCTTTTTCCCCATAAATATATGTATATATTTCCCATTTATTGAAATTGGATCTTTTTCTCACATAATATATCCTGATTAAGGTTTCTCCTCCCTCTAATTCTGTAGTGATATTTTATTTGTGCTGAAAAGTGGTGATTTTTTTTTTGTATGCTAACAAAGTTTGCCTGGAGATCACAGGAAATAACAAGCCATTTTAAGTAAACACAAAAATCAGGCAGTGGTAGCACAGGCCCTTAATCTGATCACTTGGCAGGCAGGGTCTCTGTGTGTTCAAGGTCACGCTAGGGAACAGAGCCAAGTGTGGTGGCACAGGTCTTTAATCCCAGTACCAACCATAGAGACCCTGGAGGTCTGTACAGATAGGCAGTAACAAGGAAGTGAGCTAGCTGGGCTGAGTCAATGAGAGGGCAGAACAGCAAGGCAATAAAAGCTTGGGTAGACAGGAAGTCATGACATTTTGGAAGCTACAGATCTGGTGAGGTAAGGTGGTTGGTGACTCTCACTATTTGCCTGATCCCTAAGGCTTTCACCCCTGTGTTTGGCTCCATGTTCTTTATTTAATAAGACCACTTAGAAATTTGTCTACATAATCCTCCCAGTTTCTTCCCACCTCTCTCTCATCCAATCCACCCCCTTTTTGTCTCTCATTAGAAAACAAACACGTCTAAGGGATAATAAGATAAAATAAAACAACTAACACATCAGAATGGGACCAACAAACAAAGGGGAAAGCGTCCCCCAAAGAGCAAACAGACACACAGAAACCTACTTGAGCAGAAGCTTATTTGACACATAGACTTGGAGGATAGGAGACTTGACCTCCCAATCCGGTGCTGCTGTAGGGCTGCCTTGCTGCTCTGTAACATTCTGGGATACATCATGAGGACAGAAGGGCCAGGTGAGGGGGCAAGAGCAGGAGGGAGGAGCGAGGGAAGTTTCCCTATCTGCAGTTCCACATTCCAGCGCCATCACAGTACCAATCACTTTGAACTCAAGCTTCCTAAGGGACCTTCAGTTTCAGACAGGTACCTCTGTTTTCTTTTCTGAAGTAGTTAAATGCCGAAGGATCCACTGGGAAAGGCCAACTTACAACTACAATCCATTTTTAAGAATCCATACAGTACTGGAGACAGCCGTTAAAGTGATTAGGATTTATTTTAGGAACATCACCTCTTCAGTGTTTCAACCCATCTGTGTGTGTTGTCTTTTTTTTTCTTCCTTTATTTTATTGAAACCATTTTTTTCATATAATATATCCTGATTAAGATTTCCCCTCCCTCTACTTCTCCCAAGCTTCCTCCCATCCTGATCCACTCACTTTCTGTCTCTCATTAAAAAGCAATTCCTTCTTAAAGTACGTAAAGAGGATTCATTTAACAAATTAAAGGGACTTATAAATAAGAGCAAAGTTCTGGTAAGCTTTAGCTCTACTGAAACAAAAGTTTAAAAATAAGATACTTGTGGAAATAATGATGATAAAATACAGCATAAATGTTAGAAAAAGTGGTGATCTAAAATTAATGTCTTCTCAAAATAAAGCCATAAAATTGAAGCCAAGTATAACTACATACTTTCTAAGAATTGGTTTTTGTTTGTTTGTTTGTTTGTTTTGAGAAAAAAACTTAAAGTTGGATGGATAGGGAAGGGTAGAGGATTTGGAAGGACTTGTGGGTTGGGGAAATCATGATCAAAATATAAATTTAAATATTCTCTTAAATAACAAAATGTATAACAAGAAAACAAAATGCCAATGCAGGGCCTGGAGATCAGTGGCAAAACTGTTCCCTGGTGTGGTAGCTTGTTTCTCTACTGCTGTGACAAAGCACAGACCAAAACAATTCTGGGAAAGGGTTTATTTGGCTTACAGGTTACAGTGCACTGTGGAGGGAAGTCAAGGCAGGAATTTGAAGACAGAATCTGGAGGCAGAATTTGAAGCAGAGATCATGAATGAATGTTGCTTGCTGGCTTCTGCTCTGCCTTACTATGCTACCTTTCTTATATAACCTATGGCCACCTACCTAGGCAAGGGACCACTCACAGTGGGCTAGACCTTTCCTCTATCAATCAGCAGTCAAGAAAATGGCACACCAGTGCTGTGGGATGTTCTGTATGGCAAATGTGTTGCTGATTAGTCAATAAATAAAACACTGATTGGCCAGTGGCCAGGCAGGAAGTGTAGGCGGGACAAGGAGGAGAATAAAGCTGGGAAGTGGAGGGCTGAGTCAGAGAGACACTGCCAGTCGCCACGCTGAGAAACAGCATGTGAAAATGACGGTAAGCCACGAGCCAAGTGGCAAGGTATAGATTAATGGAAATGGATTAATTTAAGCTGTAAGAACAGTTAGCAAGAAGCCTGCCACGGCCATACAGTTTGTAACCAATATAAGTCTCTGTGTTTACTTGGTTGGGTCTGAGCGTCTGTGGGACTGGCAGGTGGTAGAGATTTGTCCTGACTGTAGGCCAGGCAGGAAAACTCTAGCTACACACCTTCCCAAAGGCTATCTAACGAAGGCAGTTCTTAAACAAATGTTCCTTCTTCCCGGGTTGCTAGTTTGTGTCAACTTGACAAACAAAACCAAAAATTAGACAGTATATCTTACATATACAAGAGTCTGGTCTTGAATTCCAGTACTAGGAGACAAAAATAAAAAGAAATGGTCATCTTTTTAAAAATATTGTGTTAGTTGCTTGTTAAGATGCAGAGCAACAGGGACACACATCCATTTCTAATAGAAATGCAAAATAAGAATGCCACTTTAGAAATGGTGTGACAACCCCTTACCATGCCAAACATTGACATACCATTCTCCGAAGTATTGACCCCCCAACACACACACCTACAAGGATGGAGGGATGCCAAAGGAAGAAAAAAAAGTCTCTATCAAATTGCAGCAATATACACAATAAAATGAATATAGACATATTGAATGATAACACAAAGTATAGAATAAATATGTATGCATCCATACTGATATAAATAAATGTGAATGCTGTGATTTGGGTATAAAGTTGCTCCGACAGGCTCATATGTTTAAGAACTTGGTTCCCATATGGTACTGCTGTTTTGGGAGGCTGTGGAACTTTTGGAAGCTAGGGTCTCCTAGCTGGTGGATATGGATCACTAGGGGTGGGTTTTGAAGGATAGAACCTACCCAGATTCTGGTCCCCTTTCTGCTTTCTGATAAGTTAAGACCAGAACATGTCTGTCACAACTTCTCCCACCATACCATTCTACCTAGTCTTTTCTGTCATGGTCTGAGTGCTGACTCTGAAACCAGGAGCCCCAGATTGAAATTCAATCAAATGCTTTCTAAGGCAGGGATGGTCTTTGAGGTTTTTTCCTAACATCAAGAGGGGTTTTCTTAGCTGCTTTATGCTCTTGTTTGTAAAGAGGAACTATCCATTGTTTTCACTTGTTACCAGCACTCGTGGCTACTCTTCTCTTGATTGCTTACCAGCAAGATCTACATTTTAATAGGGTCCTTGCATTTGCGTCTTCTCATTCTTGCTTCAGAATAAAGGTAGTCCCCTTAGGAAGCATTGTAGAACTCTGTTCTAGGAGCCTAACGCCCAGCATTGGCAGGCATTGTCTATTACTGCTCTATGGATGGAGGCAGAAGTCTATTATTCTCCCACCTGTACCTTTTAGTGGCAGGACAAAGTCATCCCTAGACTCCCTGGCTCCTCTTTACCTCTCTGTATGAAGTCTTTTCCTTATACACCAGCTTAGGTAAGGTTTAGGAGGACCATTCTTGACTAGTTATGTCTTGTGTAAGGTCTCCATCCTACCTATGGTACCTAAGTAGAGAAACAAGTCTCAGATGTCACTTCCTATAATACCGCATCTGCCATATAGAGTGGTTGAGGATGAGAAATATGCACCACCATGCCTCAAAGGAGACACACCTTGGTCCTCTACTGGCGACTGGGATAAAGTAAATCCCAGTGTTATAGGCTGCACTCACCCAGAAAGAGTTTCCATTTTTCTGTGGTAAAACTGGATAAAGAAGGCTCAAATGCTACAAACTCTTAGTGTTCTAAGATACAGTTGGATTTTTGTAAGTAAATGTGTGTCAGCTTCTTGCAAGCTTTTATCAAAGTTACCAAAGGATTTAAATTTGGTTTTTAAATATTACTCAACTGTTACTTTTTTTCTTTTCTTTTTTTTCTTTTTCTTTTTTTTCTTTCTTTTTTTTTTTTTTTTTTGACAGCATAGGTCAACAGAGATAATCCTGCCACCAATCTGAAAGTGTTTTTTCAGATGATCTGGAAGCTCCTCTCTAAAGAATTTGAATTTGAATTGATCTATTCTATTTTATTTTCCCTCCCCAGAGAGATGGAAGCAGATGGGGATGGGAACAGGAAGGATCATGAGGGGGAAGGAGGGATGGAGGGAGAGAATACTGGGAGAGAAGACTGGAATAGGTGGGCATTTAGGGCACGATGGGGAAACCTAGTGCAGTGGAAACTTCCTGGAACTTATGAGGGTATCCCTATCTAGGACTCCTAATAAGGGAGGATACGGATCCTGAACTGGACATCTTCTGTAAATGGTAAGGCTTTTATTGGTATGATGGGTACACCAACCCAGCTGCAAAAGTTTGACCTATCCTGCCTGCAAGATATGCTGGGTCAACGGTGATTCAGAGCTTGTGGGAGTGGACAACCAATGACTGGTCTAACTTGAGGCCCAAACCACACGAGGGAGCCCATGCCCAACACTGCCTGGATGGCCAGGAACCAGAAGCTACATGGCCCAGAGACCTAAGGGTAGAACCAAACATGACTGGCAAAAAAAAAAAGACAATGAAATAATTGTTAGTTATTTAGTGGTGCTCTTACCCTGTGAGGAAATGTCACGAAACACGACAGAATCCACTAACAAGAGTTTTATTAAGATGAAAGAGACAGATGAGTGCTCAGGCCTGCGGAGAGACACGTGTGTGCAGAAGAAGCAGGAAGCCAGGAATATGGCGCCGGCTTACAAAGGCTGGGTGGAGCATTGCGTACACAGGTCAATGTGGCTACTCCACACATGCACAGATCACATGGTTGCGTTGTGCGCTTTTACACAACCATGCAAAGCCATGGGGTCCTGGTCACATGAGATGCCTTGGCCCAGAAATGGTTATTTTGACCCGGAACTGGCTAGGCAGAAGTGTCTAGGTCCGCCGGGCATGCCCAAACATGCCCAACCGTGAGGGCGTGCTGTGAATCCATCATCCCTGACTCTTCTTTTTTTAAAAAAGAAAAAAAATTGTGGCTGAGTGAGTATGGGGCAATGTTTCTCTCAAAGACTGCTTCCGGCTGAATAGTGGGTGTCGGTTGGCTCTTGGGGGGAAATGGGGAGGGTAGCTTTTGAAGTCATGCGATGATGGTGGGGGGGGGTCCTGGAACGACGTTATTTGGTCCCCTTGTTCAGGAGCTGTCCATCCGTGCTGTGACTGGGAACCTTCTGTTTGACAAGATACTGTTGACACAGAAAAAGCTTAGAGAAAAAAGAATCATTATTATTTTATTTTTGGAGTTGGCATTTATCTGAGATAGATCTGGCCTGCCCAGATGGAGATATGTGACATTTATCTGAGGTAGATCTGACCTTAGTACTCTGCTTAATTTTTATCTGAGACAAGCCTTATTAGAGGTAGTTTATTTAAGGTACCTGTTTCCCTTATTAGTTTAGCATTTAGGAAATGCAGGTGATCAGTTGCTGAGTATTGAACAATGATAGATTATTGTATTACATTATTCCTTACCTCTTGGATATTTTTGATGGTCCTTTTTGCCTCGGGCTCTGTGTGGCTCTAGTTGGGAAAGGAAGGGGTGATACCTTATTCCTCTGGAATTGGTGAGAAGGCAGTGGATCCTGGTGTCCTCTGGAGCTTGAGAGTGAGAGGCCCTGTTTGTTTCACTGTATATGAAGAGAGATTTTTCTGGGATGGAGGTGAGATAAAAGGTTTTAGATGAGACAGTTGGACCCAGTGAGGAAAGCCCTCGAGTTTAGCAGCTGTACGAGTCACAAGAATTACCTTGAAGGGTCCCTGCCACTTAGGGGAAAGGGGTGAAGGGTGCTGGCCTGGAGGGAAAAGAAGAACCCGATCCCCGATGTGTATTGGAGGTGGACAATTATTGTCACATGGCTGTGGTAATGAACAGTCTGCATAGCTCCATAGAATAGACCTTAGGTGACATAAAAGGGGAGTTAACAGGCTATCTGGAACAGTTGGAGAATTGGATAAAAGACTTGGTGTTAGAACTGGCCTTCCATACATTAGTTCAAACGGAGAAATTGAAAGAGGCTTTTTAGGAAGAGCCCTGAGACTGAGAAGAGCTAGAGGCAATAATCTTACCCAGTTGAAATAAAGTTCCCGTGACATCTTAGTAAGAGTAGGTTTTAAAGACCAGTTGGGGGCTGGAAAGATGGCTCAGCCGTTAAAGGCTAGGCTCACAACCAAAAATATAAAGACCAGTTGGTACGCTCCACCTTTCCTGAGGATTGAGGATGGTATGGGATATGAAAATGCCAAGGAGAGGCTGAAGAGATGGCTCGGAGGTTAAGAGCACTGGCTGTTCTTCCAGAGGTCCTGAGTTCAATTCCCAGCACCCACATGGTGGCTCACAACCATCTGTAATGAGATCTGGCTCCCCCTTCTGGCATGCAGGGATACATGCAAACAACACTGTATATATAATAAATAAATAAATCTAAAAAAAAAAAAGAAAATGCCAAGGAATGTTAAGAGCCTTAGCTAGTGTCTGAGAAATCTGAGAGGTGAACTCTGGGCCATTGTCTGACTGAAGAGAAGCAGGAACCCCAAACTGAGGAATAATTTCTTGGAGAAGGAGGTCTGCAAACTGTCTGGGCCCACTTATTAGAAAACAGATATGCCTCCACCCAATTTGAAAATGAGTCCACCATCACGAGGAGATATTTAACTTTCCTGACAGTGGGCATATGGATAAAATCAAGCTGCCAGTCAGTCCCTGGAAGGGAACCTCTAGCCTGGTGGGTAGGAAAAGGCTGACTCCTATACTTGGTATTGGGATCTGTTTTTTGACAGATCTCACAAGGGGCATTAATAGTTCTTAAGAACTGTAAGTCCTCAGAGGTGGGCTGCAGGTGGGCTTTTACGAACTGAGACAGAGCAAGATTATTAGGATGAAAGAGCTGGTGTAGACAGGAAAGAATTTGTCTAGTGTCTGGAGTTCCCTGTGAGGGTGTAGGCTGTACTGTATGGATTCCCTGTGGTGGGTGAGGTGAGACTTAGCCCTGGAGGGCTGCTGTCCTGGCTGCCTGGTCAGCCCAGTTGTTTCCCTTAGAGATGACGGAGCTATTCGTCTGATGAGACCGGCAGTGGACAATTCCTATAGCCCTGGGGAGGTGGGAAGCCTCCAGCATGGCCATTATTTGGCCTGAGTTAGATATGGAGCCCCCTTTTGCTGTGAGAAGGCCACGCTCCCTCCAAATAGCAGTGTGGGACAGGAGAATATGAAAAGCATATTTGGACTCTGTGTAAACATTTAGAGATTGTGGTGGTATTGTGTTCCCCAAAATATTGTGTACCCTAATAAACTTATCTGGGGTCAGAGAACAGAAAAGCCACTAGATACTTAGGCTAGAAAATGTTGGCACTCATGCCTTTAATCCCAGCTCTTGGGAGGCAGAGCTAGGCGGATCTCTGTGTGTTCAAGGCCACATTGGATACAGCCAAGCATGGTGACACATACCTTTAATCCCAGGGAGTGATGGTAGAAGGCAGAAAGATATATAAGGTGTGAGGACCAGCAACTAGAAGCATTTGGCCTGGTTAAGCATTTGGCTGGTTAAGCATTCAGTCTTTTGAGCAGTAGTTCAGTTGAGCCCCATTCTGGATGAGGACTCAGAAGTCTCCAGTCTGAGGAAACAAGACCAGCTGAGGATCTGGCAAGGTGAGGTAGCTGTGGCTTGTTCTGATTCTCTGATCTTCCAATTCACCCCAATACCTGGCCTCAGATTTGTTTTTATTAATAAGACCTTTTAAGATTCCTGCTACAAGAGATTGTCCCTGTGCCAATTGGAAGGCATGGATGAGAGTTATCAGCTCAGTCTGTTGGTTAGTGGTGTGTGTGGGTAATGCCTGTGCTTCTATTATCTCAGTATCTGACACTATGGCATAACCCGCTTTATGGGTCCCTTCATATAAAAAGGAGCTGCCATCTGTGTACCAGGTATAAGTAGCCTGAGTCAATGTGCCCTCCTGAATGTGTGAAGGGTAAGGTAACAGTTCCTCTAAGGTTTCAGTGCAGGAATGAGAAGGAGAATAGTCAGCATTAGGTTGAGGGAGGAGGCTTGAAATATTAAGAGTTGGACAAGTCCGGAAAGTAAGTGTGGCATCCTCTAGTAATGCCACATGGAGAGAAAGAACCCGGGAAGGAGGTAAAGTTAGTAAGCCTTTATAAGTTAAGAGATGGGACAGATTATGATGAGAAAACACAATAATGGGTGACCCAAAGCTTAGCTTCTTTGATTCCCGAATAAGGAGCTCTGCAGCTGCTAAGGCACAGATGCAAGGTGCCCAGCCCTGACTGGTAAGGTCTAACTTCTTTGAACAGATAGGCTACAGGTGCAAAGGAGGGTCCCAGCTGATGCCCTAGAGTTCCCAGGGCAAATCTCTCCTTCTCTGCTACATAGAGGGAGAAGGGACGGGTTAAGTCTGGAAGATGAAGTGCTGGGGCCTGAAGAAGGGCCTGCTGGAGCTTTTGGAAAGGTTTAGTGACAGGATGGAAGAGGGACTCATGTGGCGAGCCCTGAGCTGCCTCATATAAGGGGCAAGCAAGGAGAGAAAAAGATGGAACCCAAGACTGTAGGAAGCCAGCTATTCCTAGGAAAGACAGAATCTCCTGTTTAGTAGAAGAGACTGTAAGAGACTGGATTAGACACTTTCTGTCTACAGTAATAGCCTTGTGAGTTGGAGTAATGGATAGACCCAAATAGGTGACCTGGGGAGTTGACAGCTGAACTTTAGAAGGAGATACCCTGTAATCTCGGCTGGATAAGAACTTTACGAGAGCAGAGGTGTTAGTTTGGCTAACCTGTAAGGACAGGCTACAGAGTAAAATATCATCTACATACTGTATTAGTTTAGAGCCAGGGAGAGACAGAGAAAGCAGGTCAGAGGCCAGAGCCTGACCAAATAAGTATGGACTGTCTGAATCCCTGCGGCAGAACAGTCCAGGTCAGCTGTGTGGACCAGTGGGTGTCAGGGTCAGTCCAGGTGAAAGCAAAGATATTTTGAGACTGAGGACTGAGAGGAATAGAAAAGAAGGCGTCTTTGAGATCTAGAACTGAGAAGGGAAAGGCTCCCGAAGGGATAGTGGACAGGAGAGTATAAGGGTTAGGCACTGCAGGATGGAGAGGGACCACTGCAGAGTTAATGAGCCGGAGGTCTTGAACCAGGCAGTAGGTTCCATTGGACTTTTCAACTGCAAGTACGGGGGTGTTAAAAGGTGAAGAGGTTAGGCAGAGCAGCTTTTTCCTGAGATGGTCAGAAATGACAGGCTTAAGTCCTCTTAGGCTCTGGAGTGAGAGAGGGTACTGAGCTTGGGTGATATATCTGGCAGGATCTTGTAGTTGGATAATAATAGGCTGATGGTGTCTAGCAATAGAAGGGTTCTGGGTATCCCAGACTTTTGGGTCTACCTGAGAGGCTGGCAAGGGAAAAGAATTGTTAGAGTCAGAAGAGTGAGTGGCTAGGAGAAGGAAGAGGGGAGCTGCTGGCGAGTCTAGGATGAGGTGAATGTGTAGAGTGAAAGAAATGGATGCTCCTACCTTGGCTAAAAGATCCCTCCCCATTAAAGGTACAGGGCAGCTTGGCACCACTAAGATTGTGTGTGTGAGAGGGATGCCTCTGAAAATGCAATTGAGTGGTGGTGTCTGATGAGGTAGATAAGGCTGTCCCCCAGCCCCGACAATAGAGAGACAAGAAGGAGAGGTGGGCCCCCAAAAATCTCTCAGGACAGAGTAGGTAGCTCCAGTGTTCAAAAGGAACGAGATGGGGCGCCCATTGACCTTTATAATTACCCTAGGTTCCCTGTGTGAGATGGGAGTGGCCGGGGCAGAAACTGGGCAGCGTCAGTCCTCGCTGTAAGCCAAGCCTACAAAGTCAGCTGGAGGGTGGTCTTCATCTGGCGTTCCTATGTTGCTTGGGACATTAGGACAGTCAGCTGACCAGTGACCCTTTTGGCAACATTTTGGACAAGGCTTTGTCGGTGCCCTTCCTGGGGCAGTTGTGCAAGCCTGGGCCCAATGGCCTTCTCTCCCACACTTGAAACAGGGACCAGACGGCTTTCGGGGAGCGGGTCGGATGGTGTTTGCCAGCATCTGGCAGCTCCTTTTCTGGGCCTTTTCATCTCTCTCATGGTATACCTTAAATGCTATCGCCAGTATATCTGCCTGTGGAGTTAGAGGGCCGTTCTCCAAACGTTTAAGTTTATCCCTAATGTCAGGGAAGCTCTGTGAGACAAAGTGGGTCATTAGCAGCTGCCTGCCCTCAGGGCTCTCCGGGTCTAAGCTAGTGAACTGAAGTAGAGCCTTGGTGAGCCGCTCTAGGAAATGAGATGGATTTTCGTCCTTATCTTGAATAACCATTTTTAGTTTTTCATAGTTTACTGGTTTTAGGGCAGCCTTATGGAGGCCTGTCAGGAGACAGGAAATAAACCTATCTCTGGCTAGACAGCCACCCTGGGTGTTATAGTCCCAGTGTGGTTCTTGGTCAGGAACCGCCTCAGCTCCTGGGGGGTGTGAAAGGTTAGTCTGGTGAATTTCGTCTGCATGGGTCCTAGCCTGTTCCCATACTCGCTTGTGCTCCTCAGGAAGTAAATTATTAGAAAGTATCATGTATATATCATGGAAGGTGAGACTATAAGATTGAGCTATATACTGAAACTGTTTAATAAAGGAAGCAGAATTAGAAGTATAAGAACCCAGCTTACTTTCTATCTGAGAGAGTTCTGCAAGAGAGAATGGGACATGAACTTTAATTAGTCCATCCACACCAGCCACCTCTATCAAAGGGAGAACAGTGGAAGGGTTTGGATGGCTGGAATCAGGCAATTTAGCAGTTTGAGAATGGGTGGTAAGAGGGGTGAAGGTTGGAGCCAGGGCAGGGCCTTTGGAAACGGCCGCTGCCGAGGGAGGATCAGCTTTAGAGGGAGAAGAATCCGGAAGAGGAGCTGAAGGAATAGTCACCCTAGGAGTAGGGGTGGGAGCCAGAGGTCGAATAGGTAGAGGTTTGTTAGCAGGATCTAGAGTCAGAGATTCCAGAGTCAGAGAATCTTCCAGTCTAGGCATAGCTAGGAGCATATGAGCAGGAGAGAAGGAATCCAGAAGAGACGGTTTAGCACTGAGAAAGAAGAAAGCAACTCTTTCCATTTGCCTGTTCGCTGACAGAAATTAGATAACTCCCATAAAATATCAGGATCTAAGGAGCTGCTCGGCGGCCATTTTTTGTTATTTTCTAAAGCATATTTGGGCCATTTCTTAGTACAGAGATGGATTAGCTTAGGAATCTTTATGTAAGGCATTAAGTTGAGAGGTTTTAAAGTTTCAAGAAGACAGCCTAAGGGAAAGGAAGGACTAATAGGTTTGGAAGCTTAGTTTCTCATGTCTGCAGCAGAGAGCAGAAAAAAAAATGATCTGGAGCCAAGGCCCCAGCGTCCCCAAGGCCAAGGATGGATACCAGGCACAGGCTGCTAATCAGCTCGTCTGCCAAGAAGTGGGGCCCCCACCGCATGAGGCAAAGATTCCCTGGGAATCCAACAGCTTCTACAGCTTCATGAAGCTGGAAGAACGTGTTGCCCTCACACAGCCCCCAGGATGCACCCAATGGCGGTGGTCCAACCGCGAGGAATATCTCAGACTGCAGACATGGGAGATGGCTAGAAGTTTAAGCCTGCGACTGTAGCCAATAAAGACCATGGCCAGGGGTTCCCCCAGTTTCAAGAATACTTAGTGAGGCTCTGGACGCTCAACAGTCGTTCTCACAGATTCAAGAAACCGTTTATGCTGGCCGAAACGTGGGGGACTCACCAATTGGAGAAGCAGTGTTGGAAGTAGTTTAGTGTGGCCAGGTGAATGGAGAGCGGTCTGTCGCATATGGAGCAGAGTCCACGGTTTGTGTGCAGCAGTCCCCGGTTTACGGGTTTCCAAGCTCAGGGCGCCAAGAAACGCCCACTTGGTCTCAGCACCAGATGTTAGTTATTTAGCGGTGCTCTTACCCTGTGAGGAAATGTCACAAAACATGACAGAATCCACTAACAAGAGTTTTATTAAGATGAAAGAGACAGATGAGTGCTCAGGCCTGCGGAGAGACACGTGTGTGCAGAAGAAGAAGAAGCAGGAAGCCAGGAATATGGCGCCGGCTTATAAAGGCTGGGTGGTGCACACATACACAGGTCAATGTGGCTACTCCATGCATGCACAGATCGCATGGTTGCGTTGCGCGCTCTTACACAACCATACAAAGCCATGGGGTTCTGGTCACATGAGACACTTTGGCCCAGAAATAGCTTAAATAGCTAAAAAATAGCTAAAATAGCTGAAAGTCAACCAATTTCAGACAAATGAACTGTTTATTTCTAAGTACCTGGACTCACTGAAGCAAACTATCTAGGCTACAGGTTCATTATACCTTTTACTTCACATAACTAGACACTTTACTTATTCTGTAATCCAATTTGTATCAGCATTTGCATATGTGAGTTTGGGTTTTTAGTTTCTACACCACACCACTAACTTGAATAATCTCCGATTATATTTATATGCCTCCAAATTGGCAACAGGAAGCCATCATCTACCAGCAACTACAAAGCCCAGTAGTTTTTCTCTAGGTTATAGAGCTATATAGAACAGTTATATAACTGAAAACTTTCTCACAAGAGTACCTTTGCTCTCTCTTTACTAATTAGTACAACTAGCTTTACCTAAAATTATCACATATTTTTAATAAAGAAAATTTATATAATCTGCATGACACCAATTTTCAACTAGGGTGTATGCTTTATGGAGAAAGTTGCCCAGTTGCAATGGGCCAAGCATCCCAACCATCAGCTCCCTTGGACCTCACATTCATTCTCTTCCTGCTCTCTGCAGTTCTCAGAGACCCCTAACCTCATAGGCCCTCAAGTCCCACCACCAGCCCTAGGCACCGCCCTGTGTTTTTTACACAGAAACTCTTCCCCAAATTTCCCATCACCCTTACATGGATCCTAGGAAACGATCTAATAATCAATTTACACTTAAAATGTGAACTTTTTATGGATAACAATCTTGATATTTGTATAAATATTTTCTATATAAAAAAGAATTTATACTAAATTATGGTGCCTTCTATCACCAATGACAATTATTCTAAATAATGGTATTTGGGCTTACAAGTCAGGTTTAGAAGTTTTTCTCCTTTAAGAGATGATCAGCCACAATGAAAGTCACAATTATGGTACCCCTCCTCTCCATTAAATGACCTCAGCAACTATCATTCTATAACACTTAGATATCAGTACTTTAATACTGAGTCTGTATATGAATCCCTGAAGAATGATGTTCAAATGTAAACTGCTGGGTAGGTCTGCAGTAGAGAATTCTAACATGCTCCCAGAGGAAACTTTACTTAGAATAACAATGCATAAAAATTAATCTAAAGGAGACTTGATTCTTGATTGAAAATTGGAGTCTATTATTCCATACATATTTTAAAAACTGTCTGCTACACCAAGGAGGCTAAGTTATTAACCTTTGGGATGTACTTTTAAAATATTACTAAATTCAGATATGATCCCTGACCTGTCTGCCCCCTCTTGCACCCCCTGTCCCCCACAAGCCATAACACTGACAAAAATGAAGAAACACAAGGCAACAAAAAGTTTAGCAAGTAAAGGAGTTTGCTGTGCTAGCCCAATGACCTTAGTGTGAGCCTCAAGTCCCAGGGCGGAAGGAGAGAACTGACTCTCATTGCACGTGCGCACACACACACACACGCACACGCACACACACACACGCACAAACAATAATATTTTTAAATGAAATATTACCTATAACTAACACAGGGGATTCCCATGTTTTTACTGTGTTGTGCATAAGTTCTGAACTTTTCAAGTATAGTCCCTGGGCAGTTCATAATTTTCAGCCTTATAGCATCTTTTTCTTTTGTGAAATAGGATACTCACAGAACTGGGGGTGTATTTAAAGCTTCCTTCATTCTTATTTGCGGTGAATAATTTCACCCAGAATTCAATTTAAAAAACAGTCCACAAAACCATGAAATCTCATCTTCCTAGATTTGGCAGTATCTCCTTAGGTTAGTTCAAGTTGCAAGATGATGTTATTTTATCAGTGCAACACTGAATAAAATCCAAACCATCTCTTGATTTCTCTACATATAAAATTCTCACCATATATTTATGTGAAAACAAAACGATTACTAGAATATAGCAAGTTTACTATCTGCTAATGGTTGGTGCACCATAAAGAGTACCTAAATGCAATAATGAAGACGAGCATGTGTCACACATGTGTAATGCCAGTACTTGAAAGGCTGAGTCAGACTATCACATGCTAAGCCCATGCTAAGCCAACTTGAGATACATAACCAGCCCTTGATCAAAAACCCAATAATATCAGGACAAACACTTTTTTTGCAATGAGTTGTATTTAAAATTTGAAGAGAAAATGAGTTTAATATGGCTCATTCTGGGTGGCTCTATGCCTGGAAAAGTGTAGCTTAACAGAGGGTCTCTTCATAAGAATAAGCTTCCTTGTTCAGATCCATATGGAAGCTCTGAAATACAAAAAGAGCTCCATCACTAACAAACCATTAAGAATACAATTTCACTAATATTAACAACTCAGAATATAACAAGCAGAGAAGTGAAACATATCACCTGCGTATCACCAGTTCTATCTTTACAGCACGCAGTATTAAGATCTTTTTCTCCAAACACAATTTTTTCCTTAAAAGTCTACATCATAGTTGGTTTTAAGCGTCAACTTGACACAACTTCAAATCATCTGGGAAGGAGATCTCAATGAGAGATTTTCCAGGTCAGGTTGACCTGTGCTCACATTTGTGAGAGATTATCTTAATTCCATTAACTGACATGGGAAGAAGACCCATCCCATGGTGAGTGGCACGGTTACTTTGACTTGTGTCCTGAGCTGTGTAAGAATGGAGAAGGTAAGCTGAACGGTAAGTACAAATACATTTATTCCTCCTTGTTTTCGCTGGAAATGTGTGTTACCAGCTGTTTCAAGTTCCTATCACCTCCCGATCCAGTTTGTCTCCTGGAGTTCAAGTCCTGGACTGTTTTCTAATCTACAGATCTGTAACATTTCATGTTCTAGTAGATTTTCCTTCCATTTTGACAAAATTAACCACCACTCCTCCAAATGTGGCTTTCGTATCAAATTTGGTATGTTGGTACTAGTATCAATGGTACCTCATAGTGAGCAGGCAAAAGTATAAAATGCAGGTCCATGAGTTCTGAATGCATTTTTTTTGTGGGTCTGCTGTTTAAAGACATGATATAACCTTAAACAACTTACCAATGTCAGTTCAGGTTCTTCCTTCTCCACAATCAGGCAAAGAAGTAATAAAAGGAATACAAAGAAAAGATAAACTGGTACTATGAAAATAATGCAAGTTTATGAATTCTGAATGCATTACATTTGTGTGTCTACTGTTTAAAACATGATATAACCTTTAACAACTTACCAATGGTGGTTCAGGTTCTTCCTTCTCCACAATCAGGCAGAGAAGTAATAAAAGGAATACAAAAAAAAGACAAATTGGTACTAAGAAAATGATCTTTGAGTCTGGCCCCGAGAAACCTAGGATTAAAAAATCATAATAAAAGGAGAAATGTTAAAGGTTTATGAAGACCTTTGAAATTTAATTATTTCATAAATACACTGTCAGTATTGCATAAATAGAGTTAAGCTGACATACTTACCATTGCACAAACACCACAGTTGGGTCTGAGTTTAGCATTCCTTTTGTTTGTGAACTTTTCATACAGAAGAAACTACTTTGCTGAACTGTGACATCTATCCCATTTCAAGAAGAAAAATAACTCCCAAAGCACGTATGATTTTGCTTATGTTATGACATTTTTCATTTAAAACACACAATACAAGAGTGAATTGATTAAACAAATAAGTCCTATTATGTCCTAACTCAGGAACAAGTTCTGATCTTTAATAAAGATGCACATGAGGGTAATGATGCTAACTTAACAAGGTTATCTCTTAAAATTTGTCTCATATTTTAGAGGCTGAACTGAAGAACAAAAGGTGACTTTGCTGTTTGGCATTTAGATGTGACATTTTCTTTTTTCTCTCTCTTTTGTAGTTTTTCTTTTGTTTTAGCAGCACTAGTTGGTCGAATGTTAGGCAAGCATTTTAGTACCAAGAGATCACCAGACCCAGGAGTGAAGCATTAATGTTACTTCTGCATCTTGAGAACTGTCAGTGGCAATACTTTAAACAAATCTGTCCTTCCAAGTCTGGTATCTCTGACTTGTTTTGGAATAACATACAGCATGTCAACTTTTAGAGCCAGACCTATAAATCTACCCCATCTCAATTTGTCTTTGTCGTTTTCCCTTCAGAACTTAGTTGTCTCTAGAAAATTGTGAGTCAAATTCTAATGCTGAGGATAGTAAAGATTTACAGGGGTAATTTGCAGAGAAGTAACGAACAGGACAATTCTCCTAACATGGAAAATTAACAAGGTCAGGGCAGACAGTTCTTTTCATGAGGCTCTGTTTGTGTTCTCTAGTCAAGACAATTCCTAAGAAGTTATTTTATTGCCACAATATTATTGTACTACTCGCCGCCCCCCATCAAGTCCAGTGTGTGTTGCCCAACTGCTGGTGGGAATGGGGCATGGAGGGTCAAATGATCAAGGCTCATGTTATTAAAGAAAGATGACACTCAATCTTGGGAGGGTAGAAAGGTGAGGGCGGATATGGGAGGAGTTGAGGGGTTTAGCATGATCAAAATGTATCACATAAAATCCTCAAAAAATAACAAAAATAATATTAAATTTTTAATTGTCCTAAAAAGACTCTTCTGAGGTCCTGAGTGTGGTCAGTGACGTGAGCTCAGATTTTCACTCTCCAGAATTGTAGGGGAATAAATATTTGCTTTTAAACTAAATATATGTATAGTATATATACAAATATATGGATGCTTATAATTGTCCTATTTTTCTATTACTTGAAGTGCCCAACATGAAATGTATCCTAAAAACAAAAAACTGCAAGCAACTCCAAAAAAAATTTGTTCCTAACTTCTAAGTCTAAATTAAGACTCTACCAAGAGATACCTGTCAGGACAAAACAAATCTCAGTCATCAAATTCCTAGTGAGATTATATGTAATGAAAAAAGATGTACATTTTGATAATGTGGTAAAGAAAAATCACCAAATCCACTTTATACAATTCATGGACTAATGACAAAATATAATTAACAACAACAACACACACACACACACACACACACACACACACACACACACACACACACACACGTTTTCCAGATTTTTGATAGTGGAAACGAAAATGAAAACTGTAGAAGCAGTAACAGTGTTCTCTCTGATCACATACATCTCTTGCTTGAACTCCTCCTACCCTGACTATTTCCCTCCACATTCCCTTGTTGTTGTACAATACATACTTTTTAAAGATTTATTTATTTAATGTAAATGGTGCTCTATCTGCATGTACAACTTTATGCCAAAAGAGGGCATTAGATCCCACTATAGATGGTTGTGAGCCACCTTGTGGTTGCTGGGAATTAAACTCAGGACCTCTGGAAGAGTAGCCAGTGCTCTTAACTGCTAAGCCATCTCTCCAGCCATGTGCAATATATTTTGTTTGGTTATTATTTCTTCCCAACTTTGGAATAACATAGACTTGACAAGAGTAATAATTACTTCTGGATAGCCAGCCCTTGGAATCTGATATACAGTAGGTACTCTAAAACTATTTAATGAACAAAATTGAGCAGTGATCCTGATGTATTTGTAGTAGGTAGAATCAAAGATTCCAGTCTAGTCAAATTATGTAAAAGAGTAACAATTGATAAAAGATTATTGTCTATATTTGTACATTTATTACAGCTGCATTCATATATGAATACCTAAATAAGCAATGCTGAAATGATTTTCTTCAACTTTGAATAATTATCAGTAATTTGGTTTGTTTGGTTGGTTAGTTGGGATTTTTTGTTGTTGTATTGTTTTTCAAGACAGGGTTTCTCTGTGTAGTCTTAGCTGTCCTGGAACTCACTCTATAGATCAGGTTGGACTCAAGCAGAGATCCACTTGCCTCTGCCTCCCAAGTCCTGGGATTAAAGGCATGTGCTAACAGGCCCTGGGCTCAGTAATTTGTAATGATGTTAATATATTCTAAAACATATTATGTGTCACCTTCTAGGCCTTTAAGTTTACATCGCTATGAAATTTGAATATATATTTATTATCATAAATCACTTTCCATACTGAAGGGATTGTTTTCCCTACTGACAGAATCTGTGATGGTAGGTTGTAATTGTCAGCTTGCTGTGCTGTACAATCACCTGGGAAGAGAGCCTCATGAGAGGTTGTTTGGAGCAGGTTGGCCTATTGGCGTGCCTGTGAGCATTTTCTTATTTGTGTTAACTGAGGTGAGAACACCCACCCTGGATATGGCAGCATCATTTCCTGGGATAGGCCCTCGACTGAATGAAAATGAGAGAGTTGTCTGAGCAGCAGTCAAATGCACACTCATGGCTTTCTTCCCTTTACTGTTGCTGTGAGGGGTGGTTTTAAATTTCTGCCAACTAGACTTCTCTGCCTTGATGGACTGTGTAACCAGGAACCATGAGCTGAAGAAGCCCTTTCCTCCCCAAGCTGCTATTGGGCAGGATATTCTAATCACAGCAACAGACATGAATCCAAACGTCTCAATTAGAAAAATTACCAGTAGTTAGTATTAGATGCTTGGAGTCAGCTGCACCCCTTCCTTTTAAAGTTCTGCTCTTATGAAAATTGAAAGCACAAAAAATGTTGACTAAAATGGACTCTGGACCTCCCCCCAAGAAGGACTATGAAATGTTCATAGCAGACAAAAATACTCCTATTATAGCAGAATAAGACTCCTACTTCCAAATGAATATTAGATTTTCAATAAGCCTATCATCTATTGATATACTTGCTCTCTCCTCATTGATAGATGATGCACAAGACCCTTTAAGCTCCAATTTACAAGCACACTGAGCAGAAATAAATTTTGCTAGCAAACAGCCCCAAGATACTTAGTTCCTATCCTTTTATTGCATACCTTCCCAGCATTCCTCTTCACTCCATTCACTCCAAATTCCATCATCTGCGCAATATATATTGACTTTGCTTCTTACAAAAAAGCACAGTTCTTCGCTATCATTTGCTGTCTTTTTCAACTTCATGTCATTTTTATCTGTGGCAGACTGAAAGCCAAGAAAAAACATAGTGTGTTTATTTGACCTAAGTACAACTGCAGTGATTTCATCTCTCAGCTTCAAAATGTTTTGGGACATAAAACACCTGCATTCAGATACTAGAAAGGTATAGTCCTAGCATTGGTCATCGTTGTACACTGATTTTTGAAGTCATTTTTCTTCCACTTCGTATCTGTATTTAATTTTATCTTTTGTCCTATCACAATAATTGGTTACTTGTAATAAAAAACAGTATATGTAATATGTTACAACTCTACATAGTTTGATGTCCATAATTTTGTCCATAATATGTCCATAATAGTGTCTGATATTCCATGTTGTATAAGGGGGGAAAGGAAGGTTACATAAGATGAGTTACTGAGAGAAAAAACTTCATGTGAATGCAGATTTTCTGAAAACTGGAATGTCCACATTCAAAATGTATCCGCTACTCTTTTTGCTCTGATTTACTTTTGAAGGCCCACATAGTAGTCCTCAGGAATTGACACAAGACTGCCACTTCAGATATGAGATTACCACAAAATATGCGGAAGCTCTCACAAGAATCACATGGGAGAAAAAAAAAAACTAAAGAAATTATTTCAGGTTTCCACTTCAAAGTGCTACAGAGTTCTTCTCATAAGCTATGATTGCTTTTCATTTACTTAACTTATCTTCAAGCCTAGAGAACATGTAGTATAGACTTAAGTGGACTGGGACTCAGGTTTTGAGTATGTATCTATTTGACTGTGAAATCAGTTCCCCTTCCTGGAACAAGGATACTAACTCATTACCATTCTTCTCTTCTGTATATGAATTGAATCATTGAGAACCAGTAGTTCACCTTCTTGTCTCTACCAATCTCTAAATTGGAAACAAATAAATCAAAGCAACATACACCAAAGTGGGGTTAAAGAAGTCACCAAATCCTTGATGTTTGGAAGTAATTAATTTCATAATCATCATCCCTGTTACAAGCCCCACCTCTGTAGGAAATCTCTTGCACTCCTGAGGACTCTTAATTTTGACCTCATGGTTGTATCTCAAGAAGTGATTTCTGTGTTCATGCATGGTTTTGTAATTTAATTTATTAAGATAAAATTGGAAACAAGTAACTAGATTGTCTCCAGGATCTATTGCAACTTTAAAATTGGCATGATTTAGCTGTACTTTTTAAAAATATTTCCTTTGTCCACTGGATTTAGCCTTCTGGAAAGTAAACAGAAATACTTGTCATGGTCCGTCGCTCTTTTGAGCAGCAACAGATTTGGATTCTCCGGGACCCTGTTATAATTCAATGTTAGTTTTATGATTTGAGCAGGTAAGTACAGCATACCTCCCGGGAAATCCCGTCTTCTCGGACCACCAGTTCGTAAGTGTAACACCTCGGTGGAATGGGCCCTCCAGGTGTGCTCCATTTCATTCTCATCTCAGTGGGATTCTCCACACTGATATGAAGGAATTCTGGTGGCAACGGTTTAACTAAAAAGCAGAAGGCAACTGTTTCAACATGAAAGTCGCTAAGTTAGCAGCAGCCCTCATCCAAAGCTGGGGACACTCCAACACAAACTTTCAGGGACAAACCAAGTGGCTCAAGATTATTCTCATGATGTCACTGAAGACCAACTTTGCTTGCCCATCAAGATGAACTTCTTGAGAAATTTGGTTATTTGGGAAACTCACTTTTGTTCATTTGTTCTTAATAAATTCCACAGTGATAAACATTTAAGGCCCAGAAGAAAAATAAGAAGACCCAAATTATTGCAATCATTTCCCCACTTTGCAACTTTTTAAACTGCAACCAAACCACAACTACTACTATTGTGAACACTTTCTAACTAATCTTATGATCCATACATCTGACATTGCACCAGGGTGTTGTGTGGTCTTCCACTGTCTTCATGTACATGACAAGGACATTGAAACAGAGACCTTAAGTCAATCACCCAAACTCATACAATTAGAAAATGGTAGACCCCAGGGTGTGGAGGCACACACCTTTAGTTCCAGCACTTGAGAGGCAGAGGCAGGTGAATCTCTGAGTTCTAGGCCAGTCTGGTCTACAGAGTGAGTTTCAGGACAGCCTGTGCCACACAGTGAGACCCTGTCTTAAAAAGAAAGAGAGAAAGAAAGAAAGAAAGAAAGAAAGAAAGAAAGAAAGAAAGAAAAAGAAAGAAAGAAAGAAAGAAAGAAAGAGAGAAAGAAAGAAAGAAAGAGAATGGAAGGAAGGAAGGAAGGAAGGAAGGAAGGAAGAAGGAAACAAAGAAAGAAAGAAAGAAAGAAAGAAAGAAAGAAAGAAAGGAAGGAAGGAAGGAAGGAAGGAAGGAAGGAAGGAAGGAAGGAAGGAAGGAAGGAAAGACAAAAGAAAGAAAGAAAGAAAGAAAGAAAGAAAGAAAGAAAGAAAGAAAGAAAGAAAGAAAGAAAGAAAGAAAGGAGAGAGAAAGGAGAGAGAAAGGAAAGGGAAGGAAAAAAGAAAAAGAAAATGGTAGACCCAGAGTTCAAAGCTAGGTCTGTCCAGTTCTAGAACCTCTCATTCTTACAACTGTTAAAATGAAGAATACAAATTCAGAAGGCATAATAATGTTTTGGTTTTCATTGGTTTGTCATTTGAAACCAAGGTTAATAGAGTTTACAACTAGTAATTCACTGACACTAAATAGCAGAGACTCTTTCAAGCTGGAAAATGAATTATGATCTCTAAAAATAACGCTGTTTTATATTTCACTCAATAACGTCTCTACTTCCTCGTCTACTCTATGGCCTTTATGTTTCTGGCTTTGCACTTCAATCGCTGTTGTAAATCTCATTCTCTCCTCTTGTCTCTCCTGCTCCCTTAGAAACAGCCAAAACTAGAATGAATGGATTTGAAGTTCACATTATTTGTTCACATCACCTATATTTTGAAGTTGAAAAACGGTATAGCTGGATCTGATAGGTTCCATGTTTGAGGATCCATTAACACAGATAAAAAAGTCTTTATAGTCCGATGACTCCAAGTTGGAAAGTTTGCATCCAACATTTTTTTCATTATCTCGGAGATAATTGGAACACTGCAAGGCATGATCCAAACCTTCATACCTTTAACAAAAGAAATATTTCAGGAATTGCCCAGTGATCAGTTTTAAATCATTTTATGATATTATCTGAAACATACATATGAGCACAATATATTGATTCAGTAGATTATATATTTGTATATAGATAAATACACACATATATACATGTGTAACAATACCAATTTTTAAAAGAGGTCATGAATTTGAGAGGTCACAAGAGCAGTTGAAGGGAGGAGAGGGAGAGGTAGAAACAATGTAAATTTGGTACTTATGTACAACATTCTCAAAACAAAGTTGTTATAAAAAGGATACAATATGGTGAAAAATGCTATTTGCTACATGCAATGATAAGTACTGTGTATTCACCAGCAAGAAAAACAGACATAGTTGATTTCATGGAGCTTCAGTTCAATATGAATCTTCGTAAGAACTCAAAGAAACTCAAGTATTATTCTTCGTAAATTTAGTTTTTGTCGACTCATCAAAGATTTTGCATCCAAGATTTGCAATAGTAAGGTAGCCTTAATAATATTTTACTGAGAAAATTATTTGAAGTGAAAGCAGATTTAAAAGCAGATATAAAACATTCCTAAGTTTTATGAAATAAAAAAAGAAATCTTCTGATGTTATAATACACTACTCTGTAAGTCTGAGAAAAACCAGCTAGAGAGGGGCGTGAAACGAACAAGGTAATGTAGTTTGTCAAGTACAGTATAATTTTCCCTTTGTCTTAAGAAATTTTACCATGTCATTTAAGGTTAGCTGATGGAAATGGAAGGAGTTGTCAGCAACTGATTTATAAAGCAATAATTCCTGATATATTTCTCTAAAGACTAGCTTGTAGTGAAAAATGTGACTTTGGCTTAAAAAGCAGCCAAAAATCCCTTGTGAAATGAGACCAACGTAGCAGCTGTAAAGGAGCTACTGAAAATATCTAGACTCTGTTACATGAACTTTATACCAAGTGTCCTACTTTAGGAAAGTGTTTCTAATTTGTATTCTCCTGGTTAAATTGCCTGCTTACAGCCTGGGAGACTTTTTATCTATGACTGACTTTATTTATTGTGCTTTGACACAGGATTTCACTATACACTAACCTGGAACTTAGTATGTAGCCCAGGGACCTAGTGTCAAACTCATGATTGTTTAACATTACCCTCCCAAATTCTGGGATGACAGATATACATCGCTATGTCCAACTGATGCTCGAGTTTACAAAGACTGACTCGTGACTTTTTGTCAGTGAAAAATGATTTACAATCTGTAAAATGTTAAGATTTATTCCTCCCCATTCCACTAAGTAAGGATAAGGTTGTGTTAAGCATGAATGACAACGTGAAGTGTGTTTGTTGTCTTTTAAAATCAAGAGCAATGTCTTTCATTTAATAAATGTTTAATATTTATTGATTTAGTGACCGAAAAATTAGAAATGTATCCATCCAATTCAAGATATGAAAAGTCAAATATTTCTCCCAGAGGAATTGTCTACCCAAATCTACCCAGACACCTGCTGCCAGAGCAGGGTTTAGAGCCCAATTCTCAAAAGCATTAACCCATTACACCCAATCATTTATATATCATGCTTTTCTTTTAAAAGATACAATCACAGTTTGAGCTTAAAGATCACAAATACTACAATTTTGTCTTCTCTTGCTCTGTCTTTCTTTAGTAAATGCATAATTTCTGATGTTTTCTCATTTATCAATGTTATCATCATTTTCATTCATTTAGTTAACATTTAGTATTAATCCACTGTGCCTTCTGTAGGCAGGTAAGAGAAAGGTAAGAATTGGTTCACATCCACCAATCTTTAAAGAACTTGAGGAGAAGGCATCTTTGGTGACACATGCCTTTAATCCCAGCACTCGGGAGGCAGAGTCAGGCAGACCTCTGTGAGTTCAAGGCCAGCCTGGTCTACAGAGCAAGATCCAGGACAGGCACCAAAACTACACACCGAAGCTCCATCGTGGAAAACCAAAACAAAAAAAGGCGTCTTTAAAAAGGGGTGGGGTGCTGGAGAGATGGCTCAGAGGTTAATAGCACTGGCTGCTCTTCCAGAGGACCTGAGTTCAATCCCCAGCAACCACATGGTAGCTCACAACCATCAATAATGAAATCTGGTGCCCTTTCCTGGCCTGTATATACATAGTAAATAAATCTTTAAAAAAAAAAAAGAACTTGAGGAGACAAACTATACATAGAGATATGTTTAAGTACCACATGAACAACAAAGAAAGAGCTGTAAGAAGCAATAGTTCAGCCGCAAAGGTGAACAGAAAATGGCATGATCAGCCAAGGGTCAATGAATTTAGCCATCGCATAGGCCTGGAAGGATGAAAAAGAACTGGTAAAAGGGTGAGCCAGAGGCCATTCCAGATTGCAGGACGCACAAAAGTCATGAAAAAGAATGTCTAGATGAGTCAACACTGAATAGAGTACTGGCACTGGCCATAGCAGACTACAGTTTTGCAAAGGTAGTGATGCAGTGAGGTAAAAACTTGAAAGGCAACCTAGATTTGATCCTGGGCATAATGTGTAGCCACTGGGGTTATACGGTCTAGGGGGTGGTGTATAAAAATCACAAGGAAGAAAAAGGTAGCTACAATGTTCAAAACAAGCAGAAAGGAAAAATGTTGCAATCAGCCAGGCTGCGATGGCTCAAGCCTTCAATCCCAGCACTAGGGAGGCAGCAGCAGGCAGATCTCTGTGAGTTCAAGGACAGCTTGGTCTACTGAGTGAGTTCCAGGACAGCCAGGGCTGTTACACAGAGAAACCCTGTCTCGAAAAAAATGAAAAAAAAAATGCTGCAATCAGAGCAACCACCATTTGGGAGGTCCCGGCAGTCATCCAGGTAAGGAATGGGAGGAGTCTAAAGGAAGGTTCTTACAGTAGATGTGGGAAATGAAAAACAGATGTGCAACTTAGCAAAAGAAAGTCAGAATGTGGTGATTGTCTTACCACAAAGCAATTAAGGAACTGGCTGCTGGCAGAGCGGGACTGTGTTTTCACTGATCAGTCACCCATGCTCCGCACTTATGCCCACACAGGTGGCCCTAGTTAAACTCAGCTGACCCCAACATGAGAATTAAAACAAAGAGACGAAAGTAGGAGGGACTTGTTGAGAGGGAGGGAAGGAAACAAAATGGGGGAGGGTGAGTGTGACCAGAATGTATTAAATATTAAACATGCACAGGAAATGAAATCTTTAAATGGCTCTGTGTGTAAAAGCTTCAGGAACAGACAAGAAAGAAACAGCAAGAAGATTCAGTTTAACAGATAACTGCTTTTAAAAGCTAAGTGTATAAAATATATGCAAACTTTTAGATTATAAACCCGGCTATGTGTAGGATATAATATTTCATCCTGTATAGAAATAGTCACAGGATGGATGCCTTGCAGTATCTTCAGCCTGAAATTCTCACATAATTATGAATAATTATCATCATAAATAAAACTCTGGTGAAGAAAGTGATTGTAATTCAGTTGGAATATAGTTGATTGTACTGTGAGCTAATCTTGACAGGGATTCTAAGTATAAAAATACTTACCAGAAAAACATAGTATAGTTGGTATCAGAAGGTGCTACCTTGCCAGGCTTCCAAGAGCAAACCAAATACTGCCAGTTATAATATATACACTTCATATCCTGAATTTTAGTTTCCAGGCTTCCTAGGAAATGAACAAACTATGAATACTTGAGAGACATGGTGACAAATCTTCTGTGTAATCACTATGCAATTTTATTTCCTTTGGCCCTGCTACTCCATTTAGCAATCAGCATAATGAGAAACAGTGCAAAAGGAAGCTATCAGAAATCACTTCACTGTAAGGAGGATATTGCAGAGCTGAAAACATTTGAGGGCTTATTTACTGACGCTAGTTTATGTCTCAGTATTAAATTAATTATTACAAGATGTTCTCAGCGCTTGAGCAAATACCCATTCATGTTTACCAATATGGCTCCATGCTGAGAACTCTACTAATAAGATGTAGATTTACTAAAAACAAAGTTTGTTGGTTTCATGAGTTCAGAAACCCAGGACACTTATGCTAAGAAAGATTCTATTTTGTGTGCGATCATCACATGATTTACTGTGTATACAATCATCTAAATAAGTGTTAGGGAACTTATTCTCTACATGGATTTTTTCCTAAGAGTATGAAATGTGAAAAGAGAGACTTCGTTTTAACCTGCATCCGATATCCCATAGGAAGCTTCCATCCATGAACTTTGAACTTCTGATCCATTTGTACACTGCGCTGACAAATGTGTACGTATCTTTCCTTCGATGCCTTTGTTAAGATCAAACCCATCCTTGTAAATTAGATTCCTAGTAATGATGGTCTATTTGATAAAAAGATGAAACACAGTCCATTTTAGAAATATATGGAAATGTGATCCACATTAGTAAGACTCAACAATTATTAAAATCTAAGATAATTATTCACTGTAGTACCCCAGATGTATTTCTGGCAGAGATCACCTCTGTAGATGATATTATTTGATAAGGTTATTTGACAGAAACAAAACAGAAAACATTTACTAAGGGGAAAGACTCTGTGATGGAAAAATGAGCTGTTAACAACTTGGAGTTAAATAGATAATTTTTAACAATATGTGTATTGCATGGCCAATCATTTGTCACTTTCAGGAAACTTTCAGGAATCCCATAAAAAAAGTCTCAGGGGTATCTGAAGAAAACTGGACAATTGGTAAGTTTTTAAAGGCTGAAATCATCTACAATAGAGTCTTATGTTTCTGAAACTTACCAAGTATTTTGTCTAAAACTTTGTTCAATAAATATTGAACTTGAATTGCTCATTGAAACTACCTATCTGCATTACAGAGCCAATGGGATAGCCCCTGCAACAGAGCTCTGAATGAACACAATAGTTGCTGTATAAATAGTTGACAACTCAATAAGCGTTCAATGAAATCTTGCCATACATGTAAGGAACAATGCCGTGTTCTGTGATGTGTATGTGAAGATTTAACTCAACACCAGATATTTTGTTAGAACTGTAGAAAATGAACTGATATAACAAGAAACTGTAAATGTACAGCAAAATACACAAATGTTCTTCAAGTTATATGAGACCTAGTTTTCTTTCTTGAACTTCCAAGTGTTGTCTTACTAATGGACAAGGTGCAAATATATTCATGAAGATGCACAGAAGTTCACATGACAGCTTTCATATACTGATTAGAACAGTTAAGGCACACAAAGTAGTGTTTACTAGAGTCAGGGTTACAAGAAAAGATCTAATAGTCAGCTCAGTCTGATGTTGCAAGCCATGATTCACTTACCTTCCAATTGTCACTGCCAACATTTCGGTATTTTAACTCATATTCCAATGTGCATTCCTTAAAGTTTTCCATAAGCACAGGAGGTTTCCATTGCAAATAGAGATAACCTAGTAATCCGGGATCCATTATTTCAAAATCCTGAGGAGGATTAACTGAAATGAAATTAAGAAAATATTTATATTTGTCTTGCATTTTATGATGAATAATGTTGAATGTGAATAATTTTCAAATGCCCATCACCTGATTACTGGATAAAAATTCAAGCATTTCTATATGGTGGGATATTATTTAACTATAAAAAGAATAAAGCACTGATAAAAGGCTATAATTAGAAAAACCCTGAAACATTATGCTAAGTGAAGGGAACCTGTCTCATAAAACCACATATCCAGTGATTTCATTTAAATACCATAGGTGAAGACAGTAGATTAGTGGTCACCACAGGCACAGGGTTTCTCTGGAAGAGAGTGAAGGAATTCTGGAAATTGATGGCAGTAGTGGTTTCATAACTTTGTGGATATACTAAAATAATCTTCAAATGGTACATTAGAAAAGGGAGAAGTTTCTGTTATACAAAAAAATCTGTTGAAGTTCGTAATTTTTCTGAGTAGCTGTCCTTTTTAAAGAAACTACATAAGCAAAATGTGATTTTTGCCTCTCTAGGAACTATGGCTGCACAGAAATACACTTGCTGTGGAACCTTCTTGGTGAACATATACACCAGAATTTGTATAATATTATATAAATGATAGATATATAAATGTTTCTAGTAGTGAGAACCAATCAATAATTATTCAGTATCTTGTTATGACCCACATGAAACATTGTGATAGATGCGAGAAAAGGTGGGAAAACATATTTACTATGCCTGAGCACCTTAAAGCGTGTCTTGTGAGTAGTCCGTGGAGTTAATTGAATATATAGCTCTCTGTGTTTAGCAAACCAAACCTTCCTATCAACTTTGTAAGTAACAAGTCGAGTAGCACTACAGTATTGCCTTCATGATATCATTTGGCTAATTCTCTCTGTTGAATGCTTTTTGATTCAGTACTTCACCTTGACTAGGGATTCTGATCAAATTCTCCATTGAGAATGACACAACATCCTTGTGGTTTTCATCCTTAAGGTTAGAAATCTGTGTCAAATTCAATGTTCCATTAGATGCTGAGAAATTCAGATTATTTGTATACTTTAGTTTAAACTTCCATTTTCTGTTTTATCCAATTGCCATAAGACTCAAGTTGTGCTAGAAGAACATAATTTTCAAATACTTATTCATTTCTTCAAAGAATCCTATACAAGAGGTCTGGAAATTATTTTATAATTTGGCATTTTACCTAAGAGAGCATGATCATTAGTTACCTTATACATGTGAGTAACTACCAAGAACATATTTTTTTATATCATGGAAACATTACTAATAACGTTATCTACTAGTTTTACACTTTCATGATACAGAATGAAAACACCATTTGTATTATTTAAGACTACTCCATTAAGAGGAATTTAATTTATTCATTTACCTTTTATCTCCAAAGAATGTCCAATTATTGTGCAAAGAAGAAAGAGACCCAGGCATCTGGTATCCACCCCCACAAAAGCCATTTCTGCAGGATTTAGTGTGATGAAGGCTCCACTCTAAGAAGGGAGAAGGTAACAGGTTGACTTTACCATACTTAAACAGTCGTGTGGGTGAGTGTAACTAATAATATTTCTGGGAGTTCTCTGTGTACTTTCTACCCAGACGAGAAACTGTGCCCCTTGATCCGTGGAAATGGAAATCAACCTCGGACTGAATGCAGTTGCAACAAGAGGATTCTGGTCCCCTAAGAATCCAAACTAACCCAAATAAAGAAAACTGTAAAATCTCAACCAAACACACTTATTGATACTCTGATTAAGATATAGGGGCTTCCAGAAGCCTTCCTACTGAAATCAAACCCAGCAGAATGTCCCTACTAGTGCATAGGAGAAACTTGGACACCCGTATATTCATAGTAATCATTTCTCCTAGATGTAAACAAAACATACTGAGGTATGCTATTTTCTAAGAAAAATAACAGTATTTGAAATAATCTGACTCTGTAACAAATTCAAAAATCTACATGAAGACCTCAGAAAACTAACAACTTTGTTCTAGTTCTTCATAACTATTAAATCATTACTGTCTGCTCTCCACTCTCCCAGATTTGCCCATTTTTCCTATCAGCACATATCATTGCCACCTCTCAGCCTTTAAGCCTTCTTCACCTCTTCCACCCTGTCTCCTCATCACAACTCTTAACTCTAACTGATCTTGTCATCAAGGATCTTATACAGTCATTCCTGTCTCCAACACATTGTCCACACCACTCACAAGAGGATTGATACAACTAAGGGAAAATCGGGACTTCTCTTTTTCTCTTCTAAATTCTAACAGCATTTCTTTGCCACAGGATGCAAGGTGAGCTTTTCTAGATCTGAAGAACACTGTTTTTATGATCAAAATTAAAAAAAAATTAGCACATACAAATAGCTACTTCATTTTAAAATCTTTTTTTCATTTTTAAATTATTTGAGAGTTTTATACATGTATATAATGAATTTTAGTAATTTTTGGACCTCCATTTCCCTCTGCTAACCTCCCTCCCTCCTGCTCAAACACTTCTCAACAATTCTTCCGTCTACACTTGTGTCTTCTTTCTGCTTATGACAAAGTGAGTTCAGTTAGTGCTGAATACATGAGCGTAGATGGGAGATTACTTACTGGAGCAGGGACAACATATCAATGGCTACATTACCAAAGAAAATGATACACTCTTCCCCAACCACCATTAACTGTTGTGAGTTGCTCAAGAAGAGCCCATTTCCCCGTCTTTGTGGGTCTTATTCAAATAGCCACATCTTCAGTGAGTCCAATAGCTATGCCATATCCAGAAGACATTGTACTGTGTGTCTTGTCATATTCAGGCTCCTACATCCTTTCTACTGTGTTTTCTGAGCTTTGGAAAGAACTATACAGATATGATTGTAACAATTAATGAAAAAGAGGATATGAACTAAAAGAAAACAAGGAGGGATGTATGGGAGATTTTGTATGTAAGAAAGAGAAGGGGCAAGTTATAATCTCAAAAACAGAAGAAGAAAATTAAATAATAATTTAGGAAAAATTACCATGCTTAATTGCACATTTCTCTTTGAATCTGTATTCTTGGGACTAACTATTTTCATGGAAATTTGAGAATTAAAGCTTATGCGTCAAATGATTTGTGGACCACCTTCCTGCTCTCCTTCACAGTTTAAGTGGTAAGTATAACTCTTCTCTTATTCCACACTCTTCAATCAGCTCACCTAAAACATTCCAATACTGACAAACAACTGTGACCTATTAGAGTCTTGGGATCAAATTATTGGATCTTAGTAGAAAGTTATAAAATCATCTGTCTCATTTTTACCCACAGGCTACTGAAATTGGACTCTACCTATTTAATACCATTTTCTATATCAGTCCAAAACACTTAAGTATACAAATTAGTATAGATGGCTCTTGGAGCCATCTGTGAATAAGTTTTTAACGTAAGTTCCTGAGTTACACCTTGGAGCCAACCTAGGCCTTCCCAAAGGAACAGAAAGACAATTCTATCATTGGCTTCCTGGTTGCAGGACTATCACTAACGCACTGAGATTGGCACTCGTGCACTGGCTCCAGGAATTCTTCACAAGGTAGATGGAAACCTGAAGACAAAAGGAAGGGGAAGTAATGAACGCACACATACACAATCTGAAATGTCTCTGACATACTGGACACATATCAAACAACTCATCTGGACAGAAATCCAATTATTTTTTAATAAGACCTAACAACAACCAAAGAGGAAGACTAGCTGTCCAAATCTGTACAACTTATCAGTGGCAGATGAAGGACTAAAAACCAGGTCTTTGGACATCTTTTCAGCAACTAGCCACTTCATTTTCTTGACCTAAGAAGTTAGTCTGCACCTATTGTATCAAAAACCTCAGCACACCCAATTTTCTGCAACCTACTGTCCCTACTCAAGCCAGCTACCATACCATTTACTTTTTATATTATATTTCTCATATAGGAAAACGTCTATAAATATGCATTGAGTATAGGGGATTTTGTTTGTTTGTATCATTTTGCCTGGTAATATCCAAATAAATCTTTTATCTTGTATAAGAACCAAATAGCAAGTCACACTGTCTGTAATAATAATATCTCCTACAATGCATCCTGAGTACTATGCACTTTACCGGCATATTTTCACACAACTCTTAAAATCATGCTTGGCCATTCATACTATTTTATGACATCTTAGAAACTAGAGGCTGAGACACACAGAAGTTGAACAACATGCCTCAGGTCACACAAACTGTAAATGCTGAAGCAAGGATGTAAATCTAAATAATGTAGAACCAGAGCTATGGACAAAAATCACTGCTAGGTATTTTCCATGCCTAAGAGAGATAAGAAAGGCAACTTCCTGTTTCTACCCACTTGGTTTTATGTAACACTATTGCTGACACAGGTTCTCGTTGGCAGTCTCCTTCGCAATGGCAAACCTACAGTGATTTCCTCTTTTCAGCCTTCCTTCCCCACTTCTAAATATTACAACAAATCTCCTTTGCTCTAAGGTTTGGCTGAGGCTGAGGATGAAGATTGAACTCAGTGTTAGAAAGTCTCCCTGGTCTGAGCAAGGCTCTGGTTTCCATCACCAGCAACCACACACACACACACACACACACACACACACACACACACACACACACACGCACACACACACACACACACACACACACACACACACACACACACACACACACACACAAAGAGAGACACAGAGAGAGAGACAGAGAGGAGAGTCATTCATGCATTCACATGCACACACATCAAGAATTGGCTGGATAATCCTTGCATTACTGGAAAAGCTCCAGGTACTTACCAATAATATGGCTTCTCAAGAAATGTATTATCACAGGCAGTTATCACAAGCCCTCTTTGTCCTCTCCTCTCCACATTAGACACTAAATTGAATCTCTACTGTTTTCCTTCCTGCCAGATAATAAGAACACTGAAAAACTTAAGATAGGTGTTCCTGAAATAGCTAGAGGGCCAGGACAAAGATTCCACAAATCACAAACAAGGAAAGCTTCTGGGTGGTGCTAAATGCCATCTAGGGCAAATTTCTAATTATGACAAAGTATTTTAACAGCTCACAATTACTATTTGGGGGAAAGTAATAAGTTTATAGCTGAGAAGTTTACTAGTATAAATAACCACCTGTGTTTTATTGGTACTTAAACTAGTGGGCTTAGAAGTAAATTATATCTTCCACCTATAAAATAGAGATAATAATACAAGCCTGGCTGGGGTTTCTCGACGATCAAATCAGATTATGTATATCCAAGTACTCTGAAAATAATAAATTGCTCTATAAACATGGAAGAGGCTTACTTGCAAGGATCTTGCCACTAGTCAGAACTTAAAAATAACTTGCTTCTATCTTGCCCCCTGTTAGATTTTATATCCCAGTGTTGATAACTAGGCACTTATAATTAATCTCCAGTTTCAAGTACCTTTGCTGATCCCTTATTTTGCCTGTATTGATATTTAATGACAATAGTTCTTTGTATTTGTTGAGATTCCAGGAGTTTAAAAGTAGTTTTTAAAATTAGTTTAGCCGGTAGATTTGGAGAATCAGTGTTGCAAACAGTAAGAAGGAAGTGATGTGGTCGGCACAAGGTCCCACAGTTGACAAAAGCCATACAGTTGACAACAGGAGGTGAAGGGAGGAAGAGACAGAAAATGATCTAAGGCAGTGGTTCTCAACCTTCCTAATGCTGCGACCCTCTAATACAGTTCCTCATGCTGTGGTCACCTCCAACCCCAAAATGACTTCATTGCTACTTCATACTATAATTTTGCTACTGTCATGAACTGTAATGTAAGTATCTGAGTTTTCCAGGGGTCTTAGGCGACCCATGTGAAAGGGCCATTCAGCCACCCTCCACCCTGAGGGGTCATGACCCACAAATTGAGAACCATTGTTCTAGTGCAATAATATATAATGTGGTGCTTTGTTGATAAAAGAAAACAACGCTTTTCTATGTGGGCATAAAGTAAATAATATCTTTATTCTAAACTACCTAAATCACCATGTTTTTTTTTCATTGTAGTTGCTTGCAAAGGAAGTGACTAAGTTCCAGAGACAAATAATTATTTATTATAAGCAGACCAATGGAATTTCATAGTGTCAATAAGTAGCTTTTTAAAGAATACTTCAAAGCCGGGCAGTGGTGGCGCACGCCTTTAATCCCAGCACTCGGGAGGCAGAGCCAGGTGGAGCTCTGTGAGTTCAAGGCCAGCCTAGGCTACCAAGTGAGTTCCAGGAAAGGCGCAAAGCTATACAGAGAAACCCTGTCTCGAAAAACCAAAAAAAAAAAATAAAATAAAATAAAATAAAGAATACTTCAGGGTTAAAAGGATTAGTGTTACAAAATTTGATATTTTCTATTCACATTTCATTGTATCTAAAAATATAAAAGCAATTTATAACAGGACATGGGAAGGAGTAAAATGTTAAGAAAAGGAAAGGGGGACTTTGATTCCTTGATTAATTGTGATCTGCAGGTGAAATGAGAAACCAATATGAGGCTCTAATAGCAATTTTGCCATATGACCTTACAAAACATCATAGGGTCTGTAGTTTACTTAACCCTTACTGAGGGTCATTCTCTGTATCCAATACTTCATACAGATTACCACATTTAAATTTCTCAAGTGTTGATAGCTGGTTTTATCACCTCAATATCAAAAAGGAGGCGTTTTTTGGAAGTTTAGAAAAAAAGAACAATTCTGAAGGTCATAAAAGCTAAACAAGCAAAGATGTTTATCTTTTTCGAAATCCCATGCACCTTTTAATCAGAGAATGCAGTCTTCCAACCAGTCTTAGAGACGTTCCATTGTCTTTCATACAAGTTATCTGTAGGATGCTGTTCTCAATTGCATCAGTTAGTCTGAAGTGCTTCTAGTCATGGTTTTAGGACGTGACTCAAGGGTATGGCATTGCTGGATCACTAATCTTTCAAGTACACCATCCAACAAGTGTAAATTATTCATAACGCCTGGAGTATGGCCATGACTCAGCATCAGAATCAAAATGTCAGGAAGTTGCCAGGTTTTGAGACCTAATAGCATGCTGAGATTGATTCATGCATCACTAATACTGCAATCAGCCTATGAACTAGTGGTGAGTCAAATATTATGGTGATGTTTTATTTGTGCTGAAATGTGATTTTATTTGTATGTTAATAAATAAAGTTGCCTGGAGATCACAGGTCATAGCCATTAAGCAGAAGTCTGGTAGTGGTGGCACATGCCCTTAATCTGATCACATGGCAGGCAGAGTCTCTGTGTGTTCAAGGACACAGCCAAGCGGTGACACGAACCTTTAATCCCAGTACCAACCATAGAGACCTGGAGGTCTGTATAGATAGGCAGTGACGAGGAAATCATGTGGTTGGGTTTAAAGCCAATGAGAAGGTAGAACAGAAAGGCAATAAAAAGACAGGTCACACAGGAGAAGGTGTCTCTCTCTCTCAGGGGAAGCAAAGGCAGCAAGTGGTAAGCTAAGGGAGTTGTGGCTCTTGCTTTGATCTCTTAGGTTTTAGCTCTGTATTTGGCTCTGTGTTTCTTTTTTACAAAGACCTTTCAAAATTTCATCTACAAAATATAATTTTGATAATAGCATGTAAATAACATTCCCCACAATAGATAAGCAGGTAAGGAATTCTGAATATGATTTCACATACATTAAAACAAATAACTTTGAACCACACAAATTTATCATGGCTTTCACCAATCAAATAATGCAAATAATTTCATGCAAAAGTAAGACAGAAGGAATATAGGTACATGCTGAATGATTAAGGTAATAGTATGCAAATTAAACACTGGTGGGATCTCTATTTTAACATATCATTTAAGCACTCTGTTAGATTCAACATTATTATCTTTACATCCTGCTAAGATTGCATGCTGATATCAGTGTTTACTAATATTTACAGAATATGTTCAACAAATCTTATTAAAGCATAAGAGTCATCTTATTCTTTATTCCCCCTTTAGATGGTTTCTGATATGGTATCCTGAGTTCATCTGGCAAGCAAGTTTCCTGAAGTGCTATCCAAGCTACAGAATTTGCCTTAGAGATTCCATACTAATATCTATATTCAAATCATACATTCAAAAATCACCTCTCACATTTCAGCATCTGTGCACAGTTTACACAATTCAAAATTTGTCTCTATTTGAGCAGATCAAATCTTTATTATTTTATAATCCCACCCATCAAAGCAACAAAACACTTTTCATAGTAACCCACTAAAGATCAAGGCTTTACATTTTTACGTAAGGCATCAATTAGAAAATAATTCTTAAAATCATTAAATTGTTATGTTTTAATATACCTTATAGCTGAAGAGCAAAGTACTGTCTTGAGAGAGATCACTGTTCAGGATGTAATAAGCAATCTTCTTCTTCTTCTTCTTCTTCTTCTTCTTCTTCTTCTTCTTCTTCTTCTTCTTCTTCTTCTTCTTCTCTCTCTCTCTCTCTCTCTCTCTCTCTCTCTCTCTCTCTCTCTCTCCCTCTCTCTCTTTCTCTCTCTCTCTCTTTCCTCCCCTTCTCCTCCTCCACACTCCTCTGATGCTTTC